>NC_049235.1:59787686-60448103 GCF_011100685.1 Canis lupus familiaris | reverse complement strand
ATGTTGGTGACAAAAATAAACTAGAAGCAGAAATGTGTATCCAAAGGTTCAGAGAAATGAATAGCAAAGAACAGACTACTTGCTAAGTAATAGAAGCTAACTATTTTGTCCAGAGCTATGTTTTTTTTTTTTTCTTTTTTAAGATTTTATTTATTTATTCATGAGAGACACAGAGAGAGGCAGAGACACAAGCAGAGGGAGAAGCAGGCTCCATGCAGGGAGCCCGATGTGGGACTCGATCCCGGGACCTTGGGGTCATGCCCTGAACCAAAGGCAGACGCTCAACCGCTGAGCCACCCAGGCATCCCCAGAGCTATGTTTTAATTTAGATGTTAACCTGGAATATCACAGAACCCCCAATTAATTTTTATACCGATTAAATATTTTGTTATGCTAAGTCCTATTGAGGTTCAACTGTTTATCTTAAAATTTTTAAGCACTTACCTGTGAAAGAAGACCTAGGAAGCCAGACTCTGTTAATGGACTGGTGTTAAATACTATGACAAACATTTCACTAGTTCAAAACAGTACCCGCCTAACAGTTCACTGTGAGATGAGGATTTCTTCTCATTTCTAGAGTTTGGAATTCTTTGCACTTGGCTAGTAGATTAAATAAAAAAGGATGAAGGAGGCCTACATTTATCTTCATCATTTTTCCCCAAAGTGACACCACTGTCTTCATATTCCAGTAGCCAGAATTTTCATGTCCCTACTTAGCTGCAAGAGGAGCTAGAAGATAGTCTCTGGCTGACTCGCTGCTTCTAGCGACGGTTCTGTGCTGGTGAAAGCATGCGTCCTAGTGAACAGATGACTGGCTGTATGTCGCCCCTGTAGCCAAAAATGAGAATAGTTGTGTTACCCTTCCTTCTACATTAGAGCATTCACTTCAGCTCAAGGGAATCAACCCAAAGTCTCCTGCAGGCCAGAGTCCAGTATCTGCATCAGGCCCAGACTTGGCTCTTGGCCTCCTGGTGACCTGTGAGCCAAAGTTCATGTGAACTACCTGCGACTCCACCTCCCCTCGCTCCCCACCGTGCCCTAGCACAAGTCCACCCCCAGCAGTGGAACAGATGCAGGAGAGCTACAAGCAAGTGTCCCTTTGGGGGGGGGGGGGGGTAAAGTGGAAAATACGTAGCAATAATACGTTGTCCCCTGACAACACTGAAACCAGGATCTCTTGATTAGGTCCCTTGTTATGCGTCTGAGAAAGAACTTCTTTGTCCTTTATTCCTCCTGGCCCTTTGGGCTCCACACATTGGGAATTGCTGCTTGTCTGTTACCATCTGTGCTACCATCACGAAGAGAACTATGACCACTTCATGCTTGTGCAGTTTGGGGACCTGGAAACTGTTTCACAGTCACTGATAAGACTAAGTTCAGGCTTTATCCACCAGGTACAGTCTTTTAGAAACAATGGATTTCATATGTACCAACCTCCGTTTGTTACATGTGTCAGTGTTTGTCCCGAGAAACAGACAATTCCAGGTCTTTCAAAAGGAGGAAACGTAAGCCAGGGAATTAGCTTCACATGTAATAGTACAGAACCACCAAAGAAATGATAGTGCGTAAACCCAGAGACTGACAAAATGAGAAAACTTGCACACCTTAGGGATAGAGGGGCAGTAAGAGGAAAAGATGTCATCAGATATTATCTAAGCTCTTAGCTCTGATAAGAAACTATGGGGACGCCTGGGTGGCTCAGCAGTTGAGCCGCTGCCTTCTGCTCGGGTCATGACCCCGGGGTCCTGGGATCGAGTCCCTTATCAGGCTCCCTGATGGAGCCTGCTTCTCCCTCTGCCTGTGTGTCTGCCTCTCTCTCTGGGTCTCTCATGAATGAATAAATAAAATCTTAAAAAAAAAAAAAAACTATGAACTGCCTGAGGGATCTGAGCCCTCCATATCTTTGACCTTTGAGTGTCCCCACATCATGAGCCCCCAAATGTTTCATTGAACAGAGATAAGCAATAAACCCTTCCCCTGACTTCGCTTACAAGTACCCGTTAGGAAACCAAAATGAGGCAGAAATGATGGTAATCAATGGGACATGATCTTTAATTCGTGGATCAGATGCAATTAGTTATTTCAGGACCTAATTTAGTAACATGTCATCAGCATTTAGAGAAAGAGAAAATTGTCAAAAGTTTTCATTTAAATATTCTCATCCTGTAAACATAGAAGGAAGAATTAAAAACAAATAAAGTCTGTAGGTGGCTCATGCCAAAATAAATTTTGGGGAAAAAAGGGTGTGGTGGGGAGAAAGAGAAAAAGCTTTCCAGAATCTCTAGGGAAATGCCCGCTATCCTTCAGAGAGTGGATATGCAGCTGTCTTGGTCTTTGTTTCCTTTTTGGAATCTTCTTCTAAGTTGATGATAACATTGCTTTATCTACTGGTCCAAGCTAGAAATTATCACTTTTTTTTTTTTTAACTGTCATTTAAGAAAGAATCTGTAAAATATTCCATTGGGTATTTTAGCCGTCAGGACTAATCCTATATCATTTTTTAAAATACCACAAATGCCATTTTATCTGTTACTGGATGTGCCTTTATATGCTTAAGTGTATAGATACGCTGGATTCAACTCTGCTGTGGCTTTTAGGATAGGCTAGAGAGAAGTCTCAAAATAGCAGTTGCATTTAACAACTTGGAAGTTGAGAATAGTTTGAGAAGCTTTTATGACTGTTGTCTTTCCTAGAGAGAAAAAGAGCTTTGCTTAAAAATTTCTCTGTGAATAGTTCACTTATACATGGAAATGAAGACATTTTTTTTTTTTTTTTTTTTGGTGAATCATGCCAGATTCAGTTGCCATGTTTTGTTTCTGAGAACGTTTTAGCATACCTGAGCATGTTTAGAATTCTCCCATTTACATAGAGATTTCAGGGTTGTTTACTTTTCACCTTGGTATAAAATAAGAGTGGCTTAAAATATATACTGCATTTACTATCTTTATCCTTCAGAGTATAGTCCTCTCATTTAAAAATATCAAGACTCAAAAAAAAATTAAAAATTAAAAAAATATCAAGGCTCGGATATAGGCTGTGTCTACATAAATGTTATGACTGACTAAAGAGGGGAAAATACATCATGTTACCTACAGGCATACCTTGGAGATAGTGTGAGTTTAGTTCCAGAGGTCTGCAATAAGGCAGATATCCTTGCAAAGTGAGTCAGGAGTTTTCTGCTTTCCCCATGTACATAAAAGTTATGTTTATACTGTATTGTATTATGTGTGCAATGATACTGTCTTTAAAAAGTACATACCTTAATTAAAAAATAAGTATTACTAAAAATGCTAACCATCACCTGAGCCTTCAGAAGGTTGTAATCTTTCTGTTGGTGGAGGATCCTGCCTTGATGTCGAGGGTTGCTGACGGATCAGGGTGGTGGTTCCTGAAGGTTAGGGCGGCCATGGTAACTTGATAAGACCACGTGACGTGTGCCATTACTGATTGATGACTCCTTTCACAAGTGATTTCTCTAGCACGCAATGCTGTTAATAGCATTTTGCACACAGTAGAGCCTCCTTCAGAATTCGAGTCGATCCTCTCAAACCCTGCCACTACTTTGCCAACTAGGTCTGTGGAGTATTCTAAATCCTTAGTTGTCAATTCAGCAATCTTCAGGGCATCTTCATCAGGAGTAGACTTCAGCTCAAGAAACCAATCCCTTTACCCGTCCTGGAGAAGTACCACCTCACCTGTTTCGGTGTTATCATGAGACCGCAGCCATTTATTACAGCACTCTGCCTTTCCCTTGAACACTCACAGGCCATGGCAGGGTAGTTAACTGGCCTAATTTCAGTAGTGTTGTATCTCAAGGAATAGTCGTTCAGTCACATCTTCGGGTTCCACTTCTGGTCCTCTTGCTGTTTCCGCCACATCTGTAGTTACTTCTTCCTCTGACGTCTTCAAACCTCCCAAAGTCATCCAGAAGGATTGGAATGAGCTTCTTCTAAACTCCTGATGCTATTGATATTTTGACATCTTCTTAATGGCATCTAAAATGGTGAATCCTTTCCAGAAGGTTTGCATTTACCTTGCCTAGCTCCACCAGAGTAGTCATTATCTATGGCAGCTTTAGCCTTACAAAATATGTTTCCTACATAAGATTTCAACGTGAAAATCACTCTTTGATCCATGGGCTGCAGGACGGCTGTTTTGTCAGCAAGCATGGAAATAACAGTCTCATTGTCCATCTCCGTCAGGGTTCTTGGGTGACCAGGTGCACTGTCCTTCACAGTAATATTCTGAAAGGAATCTTTTTTTTTTTCTTAGCAGTAGGTCTCTCCAGTGGACTTAAAATAGCCAGTAAACCATGTTGTAAACAGATGTGCTGTTTACAATTACCAACGTCATTCCATTTACAGAGCTCAAACAGACAGATTTAGTGTCATTCTTAAGGACCCTAGGATTTTTGGAATGGTAAGTAAAGGAGCTTTAGCTTTAATTTAAAGTCACCACCTATATTACTCATAACAAGAGTCATCCTGTCCCTTCAATGCTACGTAGCCAGGAACTGACTTCTCCTCTCTGGCTTATGGGAGTCTAGGATGACATCTTCTAGTATAGGACTGTTGCATGTACGTTAAAAATCGGTTGTTTAGCATAGCCACTTTAATTAGCTAGATCTTGGGTAACTTGCTGTGGCTTCTACATCAGCACAGACTGTGTCACCTTGCACTTCTGTGTTATGGAGACAGTGTCTTTCCTTAAACCTCAGGAACCAACCTCTTCTAGCTTCAGACTTTCCTTCTGCAGCTTCCTCACCTCTCTTTGCCTTCATAGAATTGAAGAGAGTTAGGGTCTTTCTCTGGATGAGGCTTAAGGGGATGTTGTGGTTGATTTGATCTTCTATCCCAACCACTAAAACCTTCTCTATGTTAGCAATAAGCTGTGTGGCTTTTTATCACTTGTGCAAGTACTGGAGTCCACTTTTAATTTCCTTCAAGAGTTTTTCCTTTGTAATGACAACTTGGCCCAAGAGACTGAGCCTTCAGCCTATCTTGGCTTTTGACAAGCCGTCCTCGCTAAGTTTAGTGATTGCTAGTTTTTGATTTAAAGTGAAAGACGTGTGACTCCTCCTGTCACTTGAACACTTAGAGGCTATTTTGGGGTTATTATCTTAATTTCAGTGTTATTGCTGAAATACAGAAGACTGTAGAGATACAGCATAATAACCAATTAGTAGAACAGTTGAAAAACACACATTTATTGATTACGTTTGGTGTCTTATGTGAGCATGGTTCGTGATGCCCCAAAAACAGTTACAGTAGTAACATTGCAGTTCTTCACTGATCACAGATCCCCATAACAAATATAACAATAATGTAAAAGTTTGAGACATTATGAGAATTATCAAAATGTGACAGACGAGAGGTGAGCAGATGCTGTTGGCGGAAGGGCACCAATAGGCCTGCTCAACGCAGGGTTGCCGTAGTCTTGCAATTTGTAAGACACAGCATCTGTGAAGAACAATCAGGTGAAATGCAATAAGATGAGGTCTGCTTGGATAAGGCATGTAATATCTGAAGAGTAAGCTGTTCTTCTGTGTTGGCTTCGTGAAGCTGTAGAGTTATGCAATAATCACTTGGTAATTTGGAAGTTTTCTTAAAAATAATTACTTCATTTCAGTCATTATATCATCTTTATAGTTTTAAAAACATGTCATCAGGGAAAAATCCTTTTTTGGTATTGATCTAAAACAAAACAATGTGCTATGGTATCAGTTTTTTCCGTCTCTAATTGAGTTTATTTCCTTTAACAATGAAAATATTAAAACATGAGTTGTATTTTTGCTGCCTAAAATAATTAGTTTTACTTTTTTAAACAAGCTGTCTGTAATTTCAAAAGATAGTTCTTTCTGAACTTTTGTTCTGAGAAGCTTAGAATAGTCTTGAAATAATAGGTGTTTAACAAGTATTTCTCAACTGTCAATTCAACTGTAGCCTTTGTGCTATTACCTCATTATGAAGTGACACAGGAAGAAAACTCGCTATGTGATAATACGAAAACACATATTTGTCAAAAAGATAAATGAGTCTGTATTGAAAACCCATCTGTTGTGGTGGGAGTCAAATGGTTTAGACACATTTGGGCATGATACCTTCTTTTTAACAGGAAAACATAGAAAAGATTTCCATTCCAACCCTTAGACACCGTATTGTGCACTTAAATGTTTTCCTTTTTTGTCTTTTACAGGTGATATTATACCCAACTTCTAATAGCTCCAAGTCAGCTGACTTGCACCGAATGATAGTTCCAAAAAATAGCCAGGACTCTGACTTAAAAATCAAATTAGCAGTGCGAATGGATAAACCACCACATATGAAACATAGTGGGTGAGTGTGTACTTGAAGATACTTTTCTCCTGAATTACTGAATTCAATTTCACTGTATCACTTTTGTCAGTTTGCTAAGAGAGCCAGTATATCATGGAATGTTCACCCCCAAAAATGACATTCATGGGATTACTTAATTTTTTAAACTCCTAGACATCTTTATATCTAAATACACAGATATTTAGTTAAAATAGCTGCTTCCATGCTAACATACGGTTGGTAATTGATTGCAGTGGTATTCCACATCACTTCTATTGATGAAGAGTCATGCTAGATGGAGACGACTTCTAGGATGTTATAACGATGTTTGAAACAAGCGTAGCGTTCAGGTCTCCAGAAATAAACTTACATAAAATATGTTAAAGCTGAAATGTCATTCAGATATAACCCAGGAGGCTGTGAAAGTTTTGTCAGGGAGGAGTGTGGGGGAACCGACGCTGGTGGGTGAGCCAGAGCACAGGGCCTGTCTCCTGGGGACTGCCGTGGGCCGGGGTCAACCTTCATCTCCACCAGGGCTCCTTTTCCCTTGTGGTTGGCGAGGTAACAGGTCTGAACTCTTGAATACAATAAAATGAGTTTTTTAGAAGCCTGAGTCCTCAGGTTAGCACTGTGGGACTCACAAAGCCAAATCCCAGCACAGAGTTGTTAGTTATTAAGAAAGAACGTGACCTTTTTTTCACCATAGGGAGAAGCAGTGGCTAAGGTGGCTCCCTCTGAGATTAGCAGCCAACATAAGAGTCTAAGAATATGTGTTCCTGAACAGACAGATGCCATCTGCTGGCTTTGGACTCAAATTACCAACACTGTGGCAGAGCTAACTGATGAGTCCATAGGATAAGTATCCTTTAGATGACCAACATGGGACCAAGGACTACAACACTTCCTTGGTTGGATGGGCAGTGTACACAGTGTCAGAACCAGTCTTGCTGATGGGAAAAACAGCTCAGGATGGGCTCTTTGAAGGGACAGCATAATTTGATAGCCCCCATTATGGCATCTTCTACGTAGTAATGCAAACTAAAGGTTAACCATGACTCAGCTCATGATGCAGACGGAGTTCCTGGGATTTAATATTTAGAGTTCTTCTCATTGATCCATCTATCTGCTCACCGTTGATTTATCTAGCAGGCATGTATTGAGCACTAACTCGTTCCTCCCAGAACAGACCGCAGTGAGATACCATCTCAGACCTAAAGGAAGTGGCTAGTCAGGGATTCAGGCCGGTATACAAGTATCTAAAATAGTGATAAAGGCTGTAAGAGAGGAATGGGAACCGGTGGAAGGAAAACCTGATTTTTGCTGCAGTTAGTCATGAAAACCTGACTTTCGAGATAAAATCTGAACTATGAATTCAGGGAGGGCAGTGAGGACAGAGGGCATCCCGATCACATGACATCGTATATATCTGGGCAAGAGTTCTGGAAGGACTTTTAGCCAATGAGGACAAGCTGAGCTCAGCTAGCCTCGAGAGCTTTGACTAGAGGGTTGGAATGCTACCTTAAAGTGCTTAAAGACTAGTAGAGCCCAGAGTTGGATGTAAAGGAACAGGTGTTCCAGGCACTGCAGTTATTTCTCTACTCTTTATATCAGCCTCTTTTGATGAATGGTACCATAAGGAATTGGAGCCTACATAATTTCCAACATAGTCTTTAATTTACAAATGGCCACCATGGTGAACACTCCTGGAGCCTTCAGAGTGTCCCCAAAACCAAGATTAAATGTGAGGTTGGGCACATGGCAAGTTTTATAGCCTTTCATTTCTGTAGAGAGAAAGCCCTATTCTCATCTTTGGCAGCTTCTTCTTTTTAGAATGCGCCAGGGCAGGAGGAATAATCCAACCTCCCCGTAAGACTTGGTTTTTTTGGTTGGTGGTTCTTCTTCTTTTTTTCTTTTTTTTTTTAAATCATTCCTTTGTACTGAAGGATAACTGGCTTATATCCTCTCTCTGAGCCCTTGACTAAGTCAGGAACCCCAGGATGGGTCTGGAGTTGACTTCTGTCCAAGACTCCTGGTGAAGGGGATCACTAAAGAGAATAGATCATAGTCTTTCAACTTAATATAGTAAGCCCAGGAATTCACCTTGGATTCAGATCAGGAATGCTTTAATCCAGCCACGTGACTTGTCGTCTGCCATTCCTAAATACCAACAGGCAATTCTAGGCATACAGGTATCTCTGCAGTTTATTGTATGTAAGAGGAAGGAACTCTAGAACTGAATCTGTGATGCTCTTCTTCTAGTTGCTATGTTATGCAGCATAATTAAGAATGTCATATTTCATAATAGCAATTCAGCAAAAACTAATGTCGGTATTGGACATAATCATAATGACTGATCAACCAGTTAAAGGTTCTCGACATTGCTGTAATGGCATTTTCTCCCTGTGAGCAGTACAGGTGCTTTACCGCAAGCACCTGTTTGGGTTCCTCAGTGCGCTTGGAAACAGGTATTTTAAATACCACCCCTGTGTATATGGGCAAACACGACTTGACCTACATCATAACTGTATTCATTCTTTTTTTGGCAGTGTTTCATAAATGGGTTTTACTGAACTTAATTACATTTAAGAAGAGAAAGTTCACTAACCTTTTTCTTCCAAGTACTCTATCAGATGCCAACACGATAATAGGATGTGAGTAGTAGATTAATCGCACTTTGCTTGGGGGCTGGATTGTGTTCTGTCAATAATTCATCCTACAATGAATAATTAACAGATGAGTAATGAATAATTGAAAAAGAGACAAGCCAAGTCAAAAAAAGATTAATTTGTCTTTAAAATACGGCAAACCTCTCTCACAGATAAACTTGTCAAGTGGATTAAATGATAAATTGGGAGGGTTATGGCTTTTATCTTCAAAGCACTTTTGAGAACTAGACTTTGAAATCCTCTGGGTCTTTAGTTATAAAAACCTTTTGGATGTTCTAATACTGTGGGCATCTCTTATATGAACTATCATAATATGTAAGTAGATCAATATTCATCATATTTATGGCACCTGTGTGGGCCCTAAATAAATACATTTAATCAGTGTTTATTTTTATTGCCCTCAATTGCACTGTGAGTTTCTTAGACCTGTTTGAATCCCAGTACCCCCCATGGTATGTGGTCAAGGATAGGTATTAATATAATAATGATGATGAAAATAGGAGTGTGCTCCTTAGAGCCTTAAGGAAAAAATGAGAGTAAGTTGCATTCCTAAGTTGAAATGCAAAGGGTTCTAAACACAAGTTAGAGAATAGAGTATAATTGTAAGGTGAAAAATACCTAAAATGAGTGTGTTTGGTTCTCGACTGTTGCTTTATTTTTTTTAAAGATTTTATCTATTTGAGAGAGAGCGAGAGCCGAGAGCACATAAGCAGGGGAGAGGGAGAAGCAGGCTCCCCGCTGAGCAAGGAGCCCA
Organism: Canis lupus familiaris; assembly: GCF_011100685.1. Classification (NCBI taxonomy): domain Eukaryota; kingdom Metazoa; phylum Chordata; class Mammalia; order Carnivora; family Canidae; genus Canis; species Canis lupus. The sequence continues at coordinate 60,438,369 of NC_049235.1, read as the reverse complement.
ATGTGGGGGCTCGATCCCAGGACCCCAGGATCATGACTTGAGCCAAAGGCAGATGCTTGACCCACTGAATTACCCAGGCACCCCTCAACTATTGCCATTTTAAATAACCTTTTTTTAAAGCAGAAAAATATATCTGAGCTAAAGCTCATGTTTCTGATAACTAATCAGTCCACGACTGCAAATTACAGTTTTTTTGGAATAGGATTGACTCAGAATGCCCTGGTGGCTCAGCGGTTGAGCATCTGCCTTTGGCTCAGGGTGTGATCCTGGGGTCCTGGGATTGAGTCCTGCATGGGGCTCCCCATGGGGAGCCTGCTTCTCCCTCTGCCTGCTTCTGTGTGTCTCTCATGAATAAATAAATAAAATCTTAAAAAAAAAAAAAAGGAGGACTGACTACGTGTAAATGAAAATACATATAGTCTGGATAAAATAAACAAAAAGATGATTTCATTCTTTTAAAACCAAACTGGATGTTACCACATACATAGATTTGTTTTTTTTAAAAAAGGGCTCATTTATTCTTTTGGAATATGTCCTATAAACTAATTATATAAACTTCTGTACATCTGTTAAATGAATTACCAGCTAGATTTTGAATGGTTAAATAATTCATATCCAGTTTTTAAATTTATTTTCCTGCTTTTTTGGGGTAGCTGGAAGATAGAAGTATTCTTGAACAAATGGACTATCCTTTAGCATAGCCTAGTGGCTGAGTAACAGTATTAACTTATTTCTCAGAATACTCTTCCTGTTTTTATCAAATACCATTTTCCTAATTCAAATGTTATTTTTTTCAGTCAAAAGAAACGCAAAGTAGAACTAAATAAAACAAATGATTCTTCTAACGATTCTACAAGGGGAAAGGAGAAAAGAAAATTAAATTGTCACAAATATGTAGAAACAGATGACCAGGATCGCTCCTAGGTCTGCCTGCAACTGATTATTTTGTAGGTGAAAAACGAATGAAAGCTTCATGAATATATGACTGTATAAGGGTTTTGTCACAGTTAAGAACTGGTAAGATAAAGTGTTAGCCAAATCACTGTCCCATAAATCTCCCATTTCTTTTCTGCAGAGTCATGCTTGGCTACTTAAGCATTTATTGATCAGATATACTGAAATAATTTGTAATTGTCATTTATAAAAGTCTCAGCTTAATTTATATCATAAAGGTTTACAAGGCGCTAGGCCTGTTTCTTGCTGCAGGGAGGGGCAGTAGTTCAGGCAGGAAGCGCGGTGTAGACTCCCAGCTGGCCGCGTTGCTGTCCCGTGCTTTCCGTGGAGCCGACCGCCGTGCACCCGGGGGCTGGGTGTCAGGCTGTCACACAGGGCGTTTGCTCATAACGTGAAATGACTGCACTCTGATAAAATGGTCTTGTTTGTGACTTACAGGTTTATGATCTTCTGATAGTTTAGGGGATAGTCCCATTATCAAAGGGAGAGAAATCTTCCTTTGGTCAAGGTGGCCTTTCCTTAGAGGGCCCAGGCCTCACAGAAAGGACAGGTCTGTTTTTTACCCTGGAGAAAAAAAAAAATTGATTCTCCATTTAAGTTGACCTTTTAGGATGATTTTCCTACCTGTCCTAATCTAAAAGAGCCGTGTTTTGACATTTGAACCGATAGATAGGTCTGTTTGCCTTCCTGGTGTGAATTTACCTTATTCAGGCTAATTTCATATTCAGTCTAATTTCATAGAAATCCCGCTTCTTACTGCTTTGCCAAAACTTCTGACAAAGTATTGGTTAGATTCTTAATTAATGGTTCTTTTTCCAAATACAGCTTTCAGAAGAGAAGCCGGCCTCTGGTACCTGGTAAACACCAGTGTAACTGCTGTAGAATAATTAAAGAGCATAGGCCATAAAGCCAACTTTGTTTTTCCAAATGCCTTATTTTCATGTCCCTTTCAGTTGCTAATTTAAATCATTAAGAACTTTATTTCTCATCTCAATTTACTAGTGACTAATTATGTAATAATGGTAGAAACATTTTTAAGCATGGCTTTAATGATCGCTAAACTAGATGTTTTAACTTATATTCCCTTTGCAAAACTTCTCTGATTTCTTCTGTGATAAATTTGTTTGCCTTAAACTGTAAGATTAAGTGTGGCTTTCTGTTCAACACCCTCTTACTCCCAGGATTTTTCTCCAGGGTGAAACATTTTAACCTTATTTTCTTCTTTTTCCTGCATCAAATGACAATTACTTTTCATTCTCCTTCTGTGTCCTGTCCGAGCATCTTAAAAGCACAGCAGGCAAGATAATTAAAAGCAGAATATGAGGTCTTTTAAAATTCTCTTTCAGAAACCACAGACCGTAGTCATAGGTTATCCTAATTAATTTGGGGCACTCTAACAAAATCATAGTGAAAACTATTTAGGAGTACTATATAATTTTATAAACAGTTAACATACAGAATCATAATTGGACAGTTCCATCTCAGTTGATGCCTTCCCATAAAATTCTGTGCTATGTACTGGCAAAGTAGTACTTTTTATTGCTTTGCATGTATCCAGAAATTTTAAAATATTAACCCTGAGTTTATACAGCAAAACTCTTGGGCTTGTTAAACGAGCCTTGTGGGAGGTCAGGGAAAACTTGGGCTTTATTTAAAGATACTTGTTTGTAGTTGATTCCCCTGACAGACGTCGCTGGGCGGTGATACAGGTGGAGGACAGTGCAGTCGCAGTCGTGTAGAACTAGCAGTGGTTTCAGAGCCAGGACGCTGGTGTGTGTGGTCTCGCTCTGCTGCTGACGTGGGTAAGTCACCTCGCCTGGCCTGGATTCATCCGTTGCTAAATGGGACGTCTGACGATCAGGAATTTGGCCCCTTGAGCCCCCGTAAATGCAGGACTTATCAAATCATGTCCTCCTTGGCCCCGCCAGGAATGCTCCCCGCGTTCCATGGCGCGCGCAGCAGCGTAGGGAGGACGTGCAGGGCCTAGGGTGAACAGGGGCGTCGAAGGGAGGACGCCTGGGAAGGTGAGACGTTTGGGGATGTGTCTGCATCTTCTCAAGATGAGAAGAAAAGGAAATATGAAGACTGAGACATCAGGCTGCCTTTATGTGAAATTCACTTGAAAACTCCTTGTGTTCTGCTCATGGCAGTCAGGAGCAGGTGCACGCGGGGTGCCTGGGTGGCTCAGCCAGTGGTGTGCCTGACTCCTGATTTCGGCTCAGGTCTGTCTATTTTGTGTCTTGCGACTTTGCTGAATTCACCTACCGGTTCTGATAGTCTTTGGGTTTTCTCTGTGTCGTATCACATCGTCTGCAGATAGTCACCGTTTTACTTCTTCCTTACGATTTGGATGCCTTTCATTTCTTACCTGACTGTTGTGCCTGGGACGTCGGTGTTGCGCTGAATCAAAGTGGTGAGAGCAGACATCCTTGTTTTATTCATGGTCTTAGAGGGAAAGCTTCCCAGCTTTTCACCGTTGAGTCTGGTGTTTGCCATGGATTTTTTGTATTTGCAGAAGTAGTACCTCAATGTGCATAAGATGCTTACAGGAGAAGGTGGCTAACCCGCGGTGATAATATGTCTCAACGGTTATAAGACCCTGGAGAAAGTAGGACTGGGTAGGACGTGCTGCTCAGGCCTTGGGGCCGTGAGACCATACTGAGGAGTGCAGCCCCGGCTGGGCCTGCACGTGCAGAGCCATGTTGGTAGTTGAGTGACAAACCAAACTTCCACCGGGGCCGGCTGGCCATTCTGCTCTTTAAATCTGGTTAAAAGCATGGCCTGTATCCACACCCAGTGATCCATCTGGGAACAGGGACTGCAGCCCAAACTCTTGAGTACCAGAGACGGAAGTCCTCAGCCTTGTCGAAGGGGACACCTCAGTCTTTGAACCTTTATTGTGTTTTGTGCAGGTTATTCTCTGTATGAATGGGTCGTGGCAATAGAACAATTAGTAAAAGAGCCTCCATGTATATTTTCCGTCCCTCTCCCCCATATTTTCCCCCCTCAAAAATCCATTCCTTTCTATATATATATATAATGTATTAGAGACATGTGTGTCAGGTACGAGTTGTTCCGATCAAGGATTGAAGGTGGCCTGGCACTTGATGTTGACGAGGCTGCAGGAGGTCGGTCCTGCAGTCGTTGAAGCGTCTGTGGGATATCATAGACCAGTCCTCTCACTACTAGAGTATCTCCCACCCATCCTGCAACCTTTATGCACAGAAGAGTACTACCCAGAGGTGCCTGTCAGGAGACGGATGGCAGAGAAACTTCTGAATTAAATCTTATTACCAATCTGGTAAATGTTATCTTTAAGTGCTCATTTTGTTGGAATGTTGCTATAGAAGGTTCCGGACCTCGGGTCTCAGGTAGTTTTGATGAACACTCAGTAGAACTCCTTTATCCAGGCCTCCTAGGGCTGTGAAATAAGTTGATAGTAAAGTTGAGCTTCTGGGAAATTTGCTGGGCTCTACGTTCCTCCCCTCCCTTTCTTCCTGCCTTGTCCCAAAGGATGTTCTAAAGGTTAAAGGTGGTCCTAAAAAGAGAAAATGAAACTTTCTGAGCCACAGCCCTCCACGTGATTCTAAAAAAGTCTTTTCAGGAATTTAAGCAAGCCCATTGTGCTGTGATTTAATTAGCTGTGTTTAGAGACCTCATGAACAATTCATTAAAAAAAAATAAGGCACTGTTTCCAACTCACCCCCCCACCTCCAACACCTTTCTGTTTTGCTCCTTCTCCAGCCCCCCTGAGGACTGCTGACCTAGGTCTAGCCACTGTGCCTGTGGTCGCCCTGCGTCTGCAGTCACAGGCCTCCTTAGTTTCTTCATCTTCAAAAAAGCATGACTGAGCTCACTAAAAACTGTTTTCTTCCAGCTCTGAGATTTCTTTCAATTTTATTTTAAACCTAAATGTAGACGTCCTAAGGAAAGCAGGATAGAAATAGTTACAATTCCTGGGGCAGGATAGAAACAGGTAAACGATTTTCAAGCCACATCATTCTCTTTCAGGACAGGAGGCAGGGTACGGAGTGGTTAAGGTCACAGGCTTTGGAGTTAGACCTGGGTCCAGCCTTGAGCTCCGCAGTTTTTACGTGACTTCTCATAGCATCACTTTTCTCAACTGTGAAGTTGGATTGTCCCGAGCAAGAGACGAAAATCATGTAACTCAGTGCCTGTTACACGCTGGGTGCTCAATCAGATTAGTAGCCATTGTTATTAGAATAAACATTATTTTAAAGAATTCTAGTCCCATGAGCTATAATAAATCCTTTTAGTTTTAAACACATTGTTAGATTATACTTGGAAGAAAATGCTCAAAGACAGATGGGGTTGGTGCCCAAATTCTAATTCCATCAGTTACAAAAATAGGTCCCCTGCTAGGACCCTCTGATTTAATTGTTAGGCTTTAATGTGTTTTTATTTGACAGCTATTACGGATGTAGGTGGTGGTGGTGGTAGTTCATGTGTGTGTTTTTCGCTGCTGACTTTATTTTGCCTTCTCTATGTCCAAGGGGAGAAAAACGGAAGGTATTATATAAGAGCGCTCAGATAAGTTCAAGTTCTAAAAAAGAACACCTGGAGACTATTTCATAGCAAGCAAGAAGAATAAGATATGACTGTACTGGGGCTAAAATAAAGGGAAAAGTTCTAACTTCTTTTTAAAATAGCAAATGCTTTTTTAAAGCATTTATTTTTTTTTTAAACAGCAAAAGCCCTGGGGGGCTCAGTGGTTTAGGGCAGCCTTCGGCCCAGGGCGTGATCCTGGAGACCTGGGCTCGAGCCCCACGTCGGGCTCCCTGCATGGAGCCTGCTTCTCCCTCTGCCTGCGTCTCTGCCTCTCTTTTTCTCTCTCTTTTGCGTGTGCGCATGAATAAATAAATAAAAATCTTTAAAAATATAAAATAGCAAATGCTTTCAAAGCATGTTATTTTAAATAACTAGTGGTGCCTTGTCTATTTAGGGCAGTGGCTAATTTTACATTTGTTGCTTAAATCGTTAGACAAGTATTGATCCTCTATAGCTCTAAGCAGTCTGCCTGGTTTTTCTAGTTTCCATATAAAAACGGGTCCACTTTTTAATAAGTTGTTGATCTCAATAATTTTTACATACCCAGTAAGTTTTAATGTGCATTCTAAATTGGTTTTACATGTGCTTCATTTAAGAAAAGTTTAGTCGGTACTTACAGATGCAAAACCTTGTGTGTTGTAGTTACCGTAGCATCCAAGACATTCATGTAGTTGAGTAATTAATTAGATATGCTGATGTTTTATGAAAATAATCCCTGGGAGAGATTGGCATCGTTGAGATGGGGCTTCTGAAGATGCTGCTTGAATGTTCTCAGCTGGTTCCTGGTGCAGGCCCTCCAGGGTGGCAGACACGGGAGGGGCAGTCCTCCCCGTCCCCTGCCCCGTGCTCGTCCCTCTGTGGTCAGGTGTGCTGCTGTGCGCAGGCCATCCTCACCGCCCAAAGCACAACAGTGCATTTCTGCCCCTCCTAACTGGCTTCATTCTTTAAGCTCTTACCATTATGTGATACTATATTTACTGGCTATAGTTTGTCTTTCCCTAGAATGTTAACTTCATTTGGGTGACTTGCTGTTGGCCACCCCCGCCCCCCAAACCAGATCTAATTTCCAGAGGGAAATTTTCATTGTCTTACTGCTATTTTTAAACCTAGTTTTGGTTTTTTCGTGTGTGTTTTTTTTCTTTAGAAACTGCCTACTGATTAGTAGAAGCTGAATAAATACTAGAACAAATGTTTTCTTTTCCAAAAAAAGAGCAAATGCAGAATTTATGTTCACAACTCTTTTATATTCAAGAGAAGTATTGGATTGATTGGATATAAACTTCAAGTTATGGCATTATCTGATTGTTACCCTACTGTTAAGTTTGTTGGAATATGTTTCAAAATATTTCTCCAGAGGAATTACAGTAGGTTTTATTAGTCCAAAAACTTCTATAGGACTAGAAATCTAAAGACTTAGGAAAAAAATGTATTCTTGTTCAAAATATATGAAATTCAAAGTCCTTATTCTCTACAGCAAGGCTTCCTTTAATAACTTTTTGCCTAGCTATGATGGAGAAAGTACATTTTTAATATCTATTACCTGTCGACATGTTGATATGTAGACTATTTCTGTGATATGTGCTGGAACCGTAGGACAGTGTCCATATACACGAATAATATATAACCAATACTTATTAATGGAAAAAAAAAACCCTAGATTTGACTTTTGTTTATACTGTCTTTGTGGAATCAGTAAGTCTTTTGCTTTTTTTCTCCTACAGTAAGTCCTGATTTGAAAGTCATATTTATTTCAGAACTGATTTTGTCAGTTGTGTTTCGTGAACACTTTTACCCTATTTATATTGCCCCCCCCCCCCAAAAAAAAAAAACAACCAAACTTCATGAAAATATTCTCCCCAACAACTGACAAAGCACAACAAAGAGGAAAAGGAACCAGTGCCTTGCTCATCAGAGACAGGAAGCGTCATGGATACATCGGAGGGAAGGGAGTGGAGGGCCATGGGAGCAAAAGACCTCTACCTGCTGCCAGCTTGCGTGAAGATTACAGAGAGCTCAGAGCGTAGGGTGGGCACGAAGCAGGAGGAAATTAGGAGCCACGAAGGTTACGTGAACTAGAAAACAGGATGAAGCTGGGCAGTAGTGAAGGACAGTAGCCAGAAGGACTTGGTCAACATATATGGCAGCAAAGCTGGCCTCATTTGAGAAACCCTGACAAAGAACAAAGTAGGTTTGGGACAGGCAGTGGGGTGGTAATGACACATCCCAAGGGAAGAATATACGTGTTTGTGGAAAGTAGTGATGGGGGTAGAACAGCACCAGAAAACACGGACATGATGAGAAGAAACATCTTAAACGTAGTCCCAACTTCCCTACTGGTGTATCTAGGTCTTTCCACATAGGACATCCAGTCCTAAGGAATACTTCCCAATCCTCTTTATGATCATAGCTGGAGTTGAGCAAAACGGCATTGGTAACAGGATATACCATCTCAACCGCTGTTCCATGTCAAGATGGTGTTTGAAATGCCTCAGAGTCATTAAGTCAATGATGGGGAAGATACCAGATGGATCTGTCTCAGCTCCATGGGCACATGTATGGTCTGGTTATAGAAAGAATCATCACAACTTTAACATTAATGCCCGTGTTAGTGACATAAACAGAGGGCGCAGAGTTCAAAAGTATTAAAATGTCTAATCACTCATCCTGGGATCCTTCATGTTCTTAGGGAGGGTACATTAATATCCATATCAGAAGAAAATGCTTATTTTCATGATTTAAAAAATCAGTGTGTTGCCTTTATTAAAAATACGAATATATATTTTAGTGCCTTTTCTTATTTCATATATCAGGACTTCTGAAAAATTCTAAAAAATTGACAGTATATACAGGGGTATAACCATAGACCAATTTTCAGTCAGAACGTTGGAATATCCACTATTTCTATCTTTGTAAGATTGGTAACCTTCTTTTTGCCAGTTAGGTCTTTAGGTTTGTCTTTAACCACTTTGTCTTCACTCATAGTAATTAATCCATATTTTTCTGTAGTATTTCCCACAAATCAATCCCTTTCCCTTCCTTGACCCAACCCAGGGAGGTCAGGTCCTCCCTGACCACACTGCCCCCCCCCCCCCAAAAAAAACCTGTTTCAGTAACTTTTGTATTCATCTGCCTGTATTTACCTATTTTTCAGTTGTTCAGGAATTTAGGAGTACTACTTATATTTTTACAAAAAAATTTCTAGTGCTTCCTGTTGCTAATGGGGTTAGATTCACATCCTTTAGCCTAGCCTTCGAATTCTTCAACAATCTGGCCCCATCTAGTCTTTTCCAACCTTTTCTCCTTTTAGTACTCAAGGCAAACCCCTAACTTCAAGAAAATCCATCTGTCATATTCCCAACATGCTTTTACTAACCCAGCTCTCTTCCACCCTCACTCAGTGAAGTGCAGGTCTAGTCCTAGGTTACACGTGTTCTCGCGCTAGTACAGATTGCCAAGACTTGTCATTTGTTTTCTCTGTAAGAATCTTCCTCGTGAGCGGACGGTCCACTGACTGGCAAGAACCTTTGTCCTCAACCCCTGGTTTTGAGGGAACGGGTCATCTTTCCACAGCTGTCTTGTACCAGAAGAGTGGGCTTTCCTCACTTCTGTCTGCCTAGGACCTTCCTTATGTAAAACCCTTTAGCCACTAGCAGACCTGCTTTGAAGAGAGATGCTTGTATAGAAAATGCATTCTTTGTGCACACGGTAAGTTAATTGTGTAAGTGGATCCAATAAATGGACTCCCTAAGCTACATCTTTTGCTCTGTATGTTCAGTCCAACACCGGGCTCAGCCACGTGACTTGCTTTGGCCCCTGGAACAGCAGGAAACTTGGCACAAAAAGCAGTCACGCATGTTCACTTCCCCCCTTGCTCTCTGCCTTCATCATGAGGAGTCCTGTGGGCTTGCTCACTAGAGGAGCGGAAATGAGTAAGCCCGGTTGTTCTGGCCAAGGTCTCAGACATGGGTGAGCCCCACAAAATGAACAAAGCCGGCTAGCCAATTTAGAGCTGACTCATAGATGGATGAGTGCATCATGTAGAGCCCTCTGATCAGATCAGTGAATAATAGGCTTATGAGAAATAATAAATGATGTTTTAAGGTACCAAGTTTTAGGGGGTTAGGTTACACAGCAAAGGTTCGTACTGTGCACTCTGGTCTTGCTACTAAAGCCTGTTCTCTTTTTTCTTCTATACATCAGATGTATTAGTCCTAAATTAATTAGTCCTAAACTAATCCAGAATTGGATTAGTCCTAAAGCTGTAGAGTGCTATAGTTGTCCACACATGTAATCATGAGGGTGACCTTTCCTGTATAATATGCCCTTCTATAAATATATAATTTATGCATTTTGCCAAAATGGGCATTTAGGTGATTTCCAGATTTTGGCTCCTTGAGACTGCTACTCTACGTGTCTTATATAGACCTCAAGAGATGCTGTTTCTCTTGAGAGTGTACCTGAGAGTAAAACTGCTGAATTGATGAGAATGTCAATGTTACCTTTACAAGATAATGCTATGCTTTTTCAAGTTTTACCAACAGTTGCAGCAATATACGTTTTTATACATTTCATGTTCTGTGTATGGCTACATTACCTTCTGAAGGCAGGGAAGGGATCCTGATGTCCACTTGGTTACTTTGTCCATAGGCTTCAGAATATAGTGGATAGAAATTAAATATTGACAATTGATTGGTTTTTATGTACTTTTAAATGAAGAGGCAATATGAAAATTCCTTGATACTCCTCCTGTTTCCACTTCAGGCTGACTGAGCATGCTGAACCTGTGTTCAGAGATACCCTGAACATTCTCTATTACAGAATTGTAACCGTCCACACTCTGTCCGGTTATGATGAACTCCTCGTAGACTGGAGCGTGTTAGTCCCCACTGTTTGACCAGGCACTTAATACAGGTGTGTTTCATCAGATGAGTCATTCAACAGCATTTTTTGATGACCATGTGCCAGACTCTTTGGGAGGAAGAATGGATGGGTAAAATTTACTGTAAGAAAATAATGTTTGAGGTACCTGGCAGGCTGAGTCAGTAGAGCATGGCACCTCCTATTCTCAGCGTCATGAGTTTAAGCTCCATTTGGGGGGATAGAGTTTACTTTAAAGGAAAAAAATGGTGATATTTAACATTAGCAGGAGAAATATATTCGATACAAAAGAGCTCATTACTTTCCCCACTGAGATAGAACAGCCTTTAGCCTAGTAGCAGAGGCTTAGAAAGTGAAGAGAAGTGTAAAACAGAGAACAAGCTGGCAAAGTATACTTGTATGGAAAGAACGTAATGTTCTAACAGGTGATTGTTTCTTCCATGACTTTGACATCCCAGTTGAAGAGAGATCATAAATGAGTGGTTGACAGAATGTATTTTAGTCAGAATTCAGAAAGTCTTTAAAAACAGACAGTTTTTTTTTTTTAACTGTTTTACTCTCTGGATATTTAATATACACACAGAAGTATTGCTCAGGTCAGTGGAGGTTTAATTTTCACTGGTCACTCTGGTCAGTGACAGAACAGGAATATGATTATTTGAGAACAATATATGTTCACTGAAAAATACTGTGCCCAGTAGGTAGTGATTGTGAAAATTGTGTTTTTGTGAATATTTATTAAATGAAACAAGTATGACACATATTTAAGAACCACGTGCCACAAAATGTGAGAAGCCACAGGAGAAATCTGTGACTCATCCAGATTTCTAGCCTGATGTGTAGACTCTGATGACCAAGGCAGAAAAATTGGGTGAAGGAAGTCAAGATGTACAAACTTCTAGTTATAGAACAAGTCATGGGAATATGACGTACAGCATGATGACTGTAGTTAATAACATTATGTTGCATATTTTAAAGTTGCTAAGGGAGTAGATCTTAAAAATACTCATCACAAGAAAAAAAAAATGCCTGTGAGGTAATGGATGTTAACCAGACTTCCTGTGATCATTGTGCAACATATACAAGTACTGAATTATGTTGTGCACCTGAAACCAATGTTGTATGTCCTTCATACCTTAATTTGAAAGATAAGTAAGGATTGGACCTGCAATGGGTAAAACAGTGTAAAATGAATAAGATAGCTACAAGGGAACAGCGAGGTCATGTTTCAGGTTGCAGATACTGCAGAGAATGTGGGTAAGCTCTTGTGCTTTACCATGCTACTTTCAGCTTTGGACACAAATAAACCTTTTTATTCAAAGGAAAACAAGTTTCCCCTGAGTTTAGTCTTTGACTTGACCTTAAACAAGACCCAGTTGTGGACTTTTGATAGGATCTGTTTGTAGTTTCCAAAATTTGCACTTACAGGTGTATATTGTTCGCTCAAAAGTTTGATCATTAGACCTACTGAGTATATCCGAAAGAATGAAAGTGTTAGGTCCACATTTCAATTTTATGGTATAGAATTATGTAATCTGGGTATCTTTGAGATGTTTTCATATTATAGTAGTAATAGGCCCTATAAAAAAAAGTTACAAGGGAAACATCAAAAAGGACATAAAAATCTTTAGGCATTTAAGGCATTTAGGCATTTAAAAGTTAAAAATGAAAGTCCTGTATTTTCTGATCCTCTCAGCTATGTAAACAATTTTGTGCATATATTTTCATTATATTAATACATTCGATTTAGAGTAGTTTTAGAAGTCTCATTTTCAGCACTGATATTTCTGCTTACCATCAACCACATTAATGTTCTGACCATTAAAGTCATATCATGAATAAATGGGTTAAAAATTATTTCTTAATTAAAATTACTCCTGCAACTTGCATTTCTACAAAATCAGTTGGTTGTAATAAATTATATAAAGTGAAAAATTGAACTTTGTGATACAGAGCACAAATTGCATTAATGATTGATAGGCAATATGCATGAAATGAAAATTACTAGGCAGGAAGAAGAAAGTGTTTATCCTGCAACCAAATATTCAGTGAATGGATTATAGCTGTGATCTTCCCTCTAATGTTCCTCATAGTTATTGTCAGGAAAAGGTATGAAGAATCATGGGACCTTAATAATATGCCTTGCCATTTTAATTGCTGAGACAAGTAAGAGAATCTTAACTGCCAGGAGATGCATTACTAATTAAAGTGTCATTCCGCATTCATTCTGAAATAATTAGTTTGAATATTTGTAAGAGCTGAGATATAAATTTAGTTCCAAATTCAACAGCATACCCACAACAGACTTTGTGAAAATGATCTATGGTTAAGAAAGGTTAACAATCATAAAATTTTTAATGTTTCTTTAATTTGGTACAATTTGATTTTTATTGGATTATTGAACTTGAAAGAATGGAGTTCATGAAATTGTAAAACTTAGTATGGTTTTCAAATTGCTGTAACACTAAGTTGAATTCCTAAACTCCTTTCAGATTTCTGGGGTATTGATATTTTGTTTTGGCATTTTATCACAGTTTGGGAAAAACCTTTAATGAATAATGATGTCAACACAGAGTTACATTACAATGTCTGAATTATAAGGTCTGTTAACACTACGTGGCCACTCATAAATAAGTCATGATTCAGTGAACTTTGAAAATTTGGGAGTGCAGTATTTGAGATTCAGTTGTTAAGACTTGCGTATGTTATATATCGTTCTAGGTCATTTCTTTTTTGCCGTATAACATTCCATGGTATTTATTATATTTTACCTAGGTAGTGCTCTAAGGATGAACACTGGACTTGTCTCCAGGCCATCATGATAATGCTCCCGACTGTCTCCCTGTGTGTCCACTTGTAGGCCTGTGTAAGAATTTCTCCCCACACGTAGCCAAGGATCAGACATAGACATACTTAATTTTATTAAGTATTCCAGATTTGCTTCCCAGCTTATCTGTTCCTGTTTACAATCCTACTTCTCTATATCCTTACCCAAAATTAGTATATGTCTCTTTCTAATGTTTGCTTTTTCTGATGAGTGGGAAATAATGTTTTATTATGTTTTTATTTTTTATTTTTTTGTATATTTTTTCATTGGAGTTTGATTTGCCAACATATAGCATAAAACCCAGTGTTCATCCTGTCAAGTGTTTTATTATGTTTCATGCGTTTGAGTATCTAGTCCTCTGCATTTTCCACTAGTGAGGCGGCTGCTTTTGTGATTCATGTGTTCTTTCTTCCCTGCCGAGGCCCTTTTTTGTTTTAAATTTTTTTCATTGTCTTGCATACGTTCTTTCTGTGTATCACCTCTGTCAGAGAGAACTTCAGTGATGGAAATATGTACCTGGACTGCCCATTAGGTTGAACTGCTATGACGCTAAGTTGAATTCCTCAGTTTCTTTCAGTGTCCCAGGGTATTGATATTTTTTTCATGATTTTGTTTCAGGATTTATCACAGTGTGGGGACTACATGTGACTTTTGAGCACTTGAAATGTGGGCTAGCATGACTGAGGAACCAACATTTTTATTCTACTTAATTTGTATTTAAGTTTAAAAACGGGGCACCTCAGGGGCTCAGTCAGGTGTCTCTTGATTTTACTTTAGGTTTTTTTTTTTTTTTTCACTTTAGGTTTTGATCTCAGGATCGTGAGTTCAAGCCTCATGTGGAGCCTACTTTAAATAAATAGCCACATTCATCTAGTCTGTTGGACAGCAGAGCAGTCCTAGATAATCTTTTATTGGTTTTAACTATTATGACGTCCTCTTGATCTATAATTTGCTGGATAACCTTCTTGAACAAAATGCTTACTGGTCAAATCCATCAATTTTCCTCCCATGCATTTGTGTTTTGGGAGTTGTTTTAAAAGTGTCCTCCATCTCTAAATCACAGAAATGATCTCTTTCATTTTCTTCTTTGAAGTTTATAGATTTATCTTTTACACCTTTATCACGTAGGGGCTTCCTTTGGAATATGGTATCAGAAAGGCTTCCAGCTTTTTCTCAACAAGCCAGTTTTCCCACCTCGTGGGGAGTCCACCTCTACCTTTGCTTTTGTTGTACAGAAGGTATTGTTTATGGTCAGCTAACTTGATCAATTCTCTTATTCTATCATCTGCAAATAGTAGGTTTTTTTCCTCTTGATTTAGTGTCTTTTCTCTTCTACTATGGGCCAGAGCCTCTAGTGCTCTATTACTTAGAAGTAACAGCAGGCAAACCTGCCTTTTCCCAGCCTTGGAACTAAATCTGTGTTAGGGTTGTCCAGAAAAACAGAACCAAGGGGCTACACAAACGTGTGTGTTTTTATTAGGTGCATCATACGGAATTGGCTCATGTGATTATGGAGTCTGACAATTCCAAAATCTAGAGAGCTTATGTCTGAATGAAGGCCCAGAGTTACTGTAGAACCCAGAAGAGCGATGTCTCAATGTGAAGGCCATCAGGCAGGACTTGATGTCTTAGTTCAGAGACTGTCAGGAGAATCCTCTCGTACTGGAGGGAGGTTCAGCCTTTGGTTCTCTTCAGGCCTTCAACCAAGATGAGGCCCACATACTTTGGAGAGAGCAGTCCACTTGGTCTGCCAATTTAAATGTTAATTTCATCCAGAAAGCATCCCCACAGGAACCCCCAAAATAACGTTTGACCAAGTATTTGGGAACCCTTTAGCTCGGTCAAGTTTACCCATAAAAGTAACCATCACAATATCTAAAATTTCTTTTATTAGACATATTTGCTTTATGTTCTTGGTATGCAGCTTCTCTAAATTTCTCAAACCAAAAATGGTTAAACTTTATTAAATGCAAATGCTTTCTCATGTCAAATTAGTAATATATTTTCTTATCCTTTAGCCATCAGTATGGTGATTTACATTGGTGATATTAAACCATTCTTACATTTACAGAAGACAAGGTTATATTAAAGTTATTTTAAATTTAAATATTCTCTACACTGGCAATGAACACTGATCACCAAATTCATTATCTTTAAATTGTTGATAATTCATAGCATTCACACATACATACTGAACGAGTTTAACAACTGTAGTCTGCTTCAAAAATGATGTATATCTAACATCATCATTAGAATGATGTTCTTCTACTTGGAGTTTATTGAATTTCTTTGATGTAAAAACTAGTATTTCTCAGGGCACCCCGGTGGCTCAGCTGTTGATCCGCGGTCCTGGAATCCAGCCCCATCTGGCTCCCTGCTGGGTGGGGAGTCTGCTTCTCCCTCTGCCCCGCCCCGCCCCACCACCACCACTGCTCTCTCTTCTCTATCAAATATTTTTTTTAAAAAACGAAAAAACTCATTTCTCATCAAATTTGGGAAGTTTTCAGCCATTATATTTTCAAATATTGTTTCTAGCATTTCTTCTGAGACTTCCATTATGTGTATATTAGTGTGCTGTGTGGAATTCCACAGATTTCTGAGCTAATCGGTGCTCCTTTTTTCTTCTTCTCCTCTATTTGTCTTCCTTAGACTGGATAACCTCCGTTGCCTGTTTCCATATATATGGATTCTTCTGCCAGAAAACACTGTCTTACAGAATGAATTTCTTTCCTTATTGACATTCTCTTTTTGATGAGACATTGCTTCATAATTCATTCCAAAAGTGTTTTCTTTAGTTTTGGAAAATATTTTAATGTCTAATATTATATCTTCTGCCTTTTTCTATGGAGATTATATTGTGAGAAAATTGTTGAGAAACCCAATTACAAACATGATTTCTCTGAGGGTGCCTTGCCCTGCTACAGATTTTCTCCCTTTCTCCCATAGTGAGAGGTAGTCTAGGGTTTCTTCCAAGGTCTCCTTATCCCTTCATCCTCAAGTATGATTGGAAAACCAAGAATAAGACCTACAGTGAAATTCTTTGAAAAGTTGTAAAAGGCTCCAAAAAAACATGAGTCAGCTTTGATGACATTAGACTCAATATTACATCCCATAAGCTGCCATCTTACCATTTATCCATTAAAACAAGGTCTGTTTGCCGTGGGATTCCTGTCAAAGTTTCAAATACATGTGTCTTCATCAGCGATGCAGTGGTGCTCTTCATTAGGTCAATGTAAGTAACCTGTCCCCCGTCTGTACAAGCCATGTGAGCACACTGGAAGGAGTCCTTGACAGCAGCAAGCAGTCGATTAAATAGCACATGTATCCATTACCTGGTGGGGCCTTAACCCTGTCCGAGTACACATCTGTTACACTAATTAGCAAGAAGAGGAAGCTATGATTTCCTATACCTGAGACATCAAAGTAGAGCAAAGTAATTGCTTCAAATATATTGAAAGGCACTTTACAGGTAATCTTACTTGGTTATTACAACTTGATGTGATAATATATGTGATAAATAGATGATACAATTTATACAATGTATTTACGTATCATTTGTGATATTAATGTCACTATTCTGTCAATTTACAGAGAGATTAGTGAGGCAAAGGAAGTTAAGGAGTCTGATTAAACTCTTGTAACTAGTAAACGACCATGGCTTAACCCCATTTGTGTGATTACATCCACACAGTACTCTTCTCAAGTGGTTACAAGTTCACAAAAGTCAAATGCTGCCAAAGGCTGGGCAAATCAAGTATAAATGCATGAAGTCATTAAGAATAAGGTCATGAGGAGTGGAATAGTCAGGACTATGGGAATCGAGAGAACATGAAAAGCAATTCAAACTGTATATTTTTAATGCTGTGCTTTCAAAGTACATCTGCAGTCCCTATTTGTCCCATAAGGTCACCATTTTGCATCTCTTGGTTTATGGAAATTATCTCTCTCTATTCTTACCTTTGAATAGTTTTTAAGGCTTTGCTGGTTGCCATATACTCAGAAATAGTATTTATTTTTTAATGAGTAAGGAACCTTAAGTTGTTACATATTTTCTCATTGATTTCACTGAGGTAAGAGAATGAAAGGAATGTTAAAAAAATTTTTTTAAAACCTTCTTCATATGTTGTCTTAATGAAGTCCTCATTCATGAAGGACTGTTATTACTCTGCCATCTAATCGAATGATCCTTTCTGTTATCTCTGTTGTGGTTATCTGATATTAAGGTTTTAGAGGCTTGGCCTTATTGGTTACTGAATAAGTAATTGGAAAATCCTAAATATTAGGATCTTGATTTAGGATGTAACCTAACATTTGTCCAATATTTACTCATCCTCTCAGAATTGTATCCATCCACAGACTTGGCATGATGAATATCTTAATTCAGAAGTACATTTTAAGTCTGTGCCTTGGTCATAAATATAAAAAGCAAGTCTGCATACCATCTTTTAGCCAAGCAGATATACTTGATCCCTTCTGCATTTACATCCTCTCCTAGCAAGGCTTTGTGGAAGTGGGCCTTACATGTTAAAAGCTTAGAATATTCCTAGTTCAAGGAATTTACCAAAAGCAAATGGTTTAGATTGTTTAAATGTAAGATTTAGTAACAAAAGTCCTCATGTTAAATGCTCTAGAGTTTAGATAAAAATCAAAATCATCCCTTTTAAAGAGTTCAATAAATGGAATTTAGAGCACCAAATATTCAAAATCCTAAACAGTGGCAAATTGGGTAATACACAGGGCTGGAGATGTGAATATTATATAATGAGGATAATAAAGGAGTTGCATGTGGTGTGCCTTGGGAGCACGTTAGCAGCTAATTCCAAGAAGAACGCTTTGCAATCATTTGCCCGTTGAGATGCATGTGTTCAGCTAAATGGAAATCTTGGACGGTCTCTCATACACCCCATTATTTGTAATTGAACACCTGATTTCTATCATGCAACAAATTAACATCTGCACTGGATCTGTCTTTTATGCATATGGATACACTGATTAGAATTTTGCCTATAGGCAGATACTTGAAAACAAAAAGACAACATTGTGAAACACTTCCAGCCATAATTTTTGATTACATATTGAGAATCGTTTAATTATCTTACTCCACTTAATTAGCCCTTCTACTTAGGTCAATTGCTTTTTTTATTAGCATGACGTGTTGGCAGTTTGTTAATTGGCATGAAATAACATGAGACTTTTCTGGGTGTTTTGTATGAGCTACATATTTCATGTGTGCTGAAGGAAGTTAAGGAAAATTCCGAGAGGTAAATGTACTCAGTAGCCGCCTTATAGCCTTTGCGAGGGTCACTGTGCGGTGCCACCGAAACCTCTTTCTGCCCTTTGAATTTCTGTTCTTTTGTTATTTTGAATGAGTTTGTTGGTTTGAATGGTGACAAGATTTGTAGACCCTGTGTGTATATTTAAGATAGAAGATTCTTGGGGCGCCTGGGAGGCTCAGCCCATGAAGCAGCTGCCTCTGGCTCTGGTCGTGACCCCGAGAGTCCTGGGATGGAGCCCAGCTTTCGGCGCCCTGCTCAGTACAGAGCCTGCGGCTCCCCCTGCTTGTGCTCTCTCTAAATGAATGAATGAATGAATGAATGAGTGAATGAATAGAAGATTCTTTTCTGAAATTAAGAGAATGATAAAAAAGAATAGATGGGTGTGAGTGTGTGTGTGTGTAGTAGGTGAAAGGGAGATATACACTGATGTTATGTAATAAATACAAGTTTCTCCGTGAACTACAGAGTGTACTGTATGAGTGTCCATGGAGTGTGTGATTACAGCCAGGAAGAACAGTTTATTTCCTCCGAAGACTTCCTGCGGGATGCCCTGGGAGGCAGGCGCTGCCACAGCCCTTGTAGCCACTAGCAGCTGTTGCATTATATTCAGTCATTGAAGTATTCAGTATTTTTTCCCTGAGCCCTACATTTTACCACAATTCTGAGGAACTGTGTGATGGTGAGAATAGAGAACATAGAATAAAGTCGGTTTTCTTGTTCTTTATATCCTACTTTTTTCTAAATAGGATTTGTAGTTATTTTGCATCAACATAAAATTAAAGGCTAAGAGAGATTTGGGGATGACGTGGCCCAATAGTAATGCTGTGTAAGTAAAACGCTGAGGGCAAGGGCGGTAGGTTTTACCGTGGGCAGGTGTCTCTTCAGCTAACCTGTCCGGAGGGTCTGGTGCCCAAACACCACGGGCTGGGCTCCCTGGCAAATGCGAAGGCAGCGGATATGAGCTCCATCCCAGGGACGATCGCTCCGTCCTCCTTTCTTGTTAGTAATGTTTTCTTCCACTTGGGGGCACTGTGAGCAAATTTTAGAAGAAAACTTACTTTGATTTATGCCACTTAGAAGAATTGTTCAGAGTAATCTAAGGAAATTATAACCGATTATGTACTTTCAGGTAAAAAGATATTTTAAAATATAAAGGTGTGGCTTCGGGTTTCGTGAAGTTTTAGAGCAGGTACAGCTTCGTAAGTGGTTGACGCTTGGTCTCTGGGCCCGGAGCACCAGCATCCCTGTGACCCTGTTACAAGTGCAGATTCTCCGGGCCCAGCAATCTGTATTTCCACAAGTTCTCTAAGATTTCATTGCTTGCTGACATTTGAGAACCCCTGAATTAGGATACATGGGTTTTGATGTGTTTTTGACTTCCTAACGGTTCAGAAATTATTAGGTTAAAAACTAACCTATCTGATGTGCCTGAAATATTGTTAAAATTCTTTCTAGGAAAGGATCCTTTACACAGTAAATAAATGGGTCTGAAAAAAAAAAAAGCTGGTTTCAGTCCGTGATTATATAGCTGGGTCCATGGGAGTCAGAATGGTTAGTTGATTAGTCACTTTCATCCCCCTATCCCTCCCCAAAAATGTAATCTAAGTGAAAGTATGAACTGCCACTTGTTTATATAGATCAATCAGCCAACTGATGGAATTTCTCAAATCTAACTCCCTGTGATGACATCCAGACACGGCCTGGATTTCAACATCATGCTGCTGGCAGTATTTCTTTACATTTTATAAGCATGTTTACATTTAAAGATCTATTATTGATTGGGTCATTAGATTCTCTTGAGAGGCAATTAAGAGACCAATCATCAGAGGCACCCGGCTGGCTCAGTCCATGGAGTCTGCAACTCTTAATCTCAAGATCAGGAGATCGAGCCCCACATTGGGCCTTGAGCTTACTTTAAAAATGATATAGGGGCGTCTGGGGGGCTCAGTGGGTTCAGCTCAGGTCAGGATCTCAGGGTCCTGGGGTCGAGACTCGCCTCAGGTGCCATGCTCGACGGGGAGTCTGCTTCTCCCTCTGCCCCTCCCCTCGCTCATGTTCCCGGCTTTCTCTCTAGCTCTCTCTCTCTCAAATGTTAAAAAAAATTAAAAAAATCTAAAAAATAAGAAAAGTAAAAAAATAAGAAAGAAAGAAAGAAAGAAAGAAAGAAAGAAAGAAAGAAAGAAAGAAAGAAAGAAAGAAAAGAAAGATAAAAAGGTCATTTAATCTATTTACAATTAGATAAAAAGACTCCACTGAGATCAATTTCAGATTTCTTACTAAGTGTAACTTAGTATAGGGAGTGTACTAGTTCTCTTTTTCATGAGTAGTTTTGTTCCAGTGTTCCTCAGAGTTTATGGAAACTACGCGAAGGGCACACTGCTGCCCTTAACAGCTCCAGCCCTTTAATCTTTTAGGAGGGAGGACCTCCTGGAGAGCTGGGGTCCTGGGAGGGAGGAGTTCCTGGAGTCGCGGTGCCTGGGAGGGAGCACAGAGCCTGTGCATTTTCCCTCCTGGGGAGATCTCTCCCATCCTTGGTCCCTACCAGGCCGCAGTAGTGCATTGTGTGCCCCTCACTCCCGTTCCCTCCGTGCAGACCTTCCTTATCTCTCTGTTGGGTGGAGCTAGTGTAGACCTTCTGTGAGTGTTCATGCCGAGGGAGGAGGGATGTTGCAGCCCAAAGACTAGGAGGAGCCGCTGTGTTGCCATCCCCTGCTGCTGCCCAGTCGCCGTGCTCTCCTCCAAGGCTGACCTGACTCGGTGGCCCCGTTGAGGGGCCCTACTGCCTTGCTGTTAGTGTTTGTCCCAGGGGAGAGCTGTATCTTAAGAGCCGCACCTGGGGCCTGGCCTCCTGGCAGGACAGGGCACCCGTCGCCAGCACTCGGAGTGGCCTTGATCTCAGCCACCTGAGGAGACGACTGCATGCTCCCTGCGGACAGTCTTCCAGGAACATGATTGCTCCGTGGACATCGCAGCTGGGGGCCATTTCTCCGCTATTAATGATAATGGTAAATGAATCGGATGGCAGAGTCAGAGGGTGTTAATAGTGGATGTATCAGAAGGTGTTTATAAACTGTGTGACGGGGGCTCCTGGTGGCTCAGTGGGTGAGCATCTGCCTTGGGCTCAGGTTGTGACCCCAGGGTCCTGGGATCGAGTCCCGCATTGGGCTCCCTGCAGGGAGCTACCTTCTCCCTCTGTCTGGGTCTCTGCCTCCCTCTCTGTGTGTCTCTCATGGATAAATAGATGAGTAAATCTATCACCAAAGGACACTATTTCCAAGATAACTGTACAGTCTTTGAACTAAGTTTGTTGTCTGTTTCCTTCTTTAAAAAAAAAAAAAAAGATTTTATTTATCTATTTGAGGGAGAGACATAACGGGTGGTGGGGAGGAGCAGACTCTGCTGATCAGGAAGCCAGATGCAGGGCTTGATCTGGGGACCTAGAGACCAAGGCCTGAGCTGAGAGCAGACGCTTAACTGACTGAGCCACCAGGCCCCCTTGTCTGTTTTCTTCTAATTGTAGAGCAGAGGCAGGTAGAAAGAGCACTCTGAGAAGCTGAAAAATGTTTGGATTCTCCTCAATTATAGTTACGTTGTAATTGATAAGTTTCTGTTGATTCACTCATCCCACTGAAAAGCAGATACATGTGTGCCAGCGACTCAGTCAAACCCCAGCCCCAGGACGTAATTGGACCTTCAAGCCCCTCATTTTATTTTCCTTAAGAAAAAACTATGCCTTCTTAGTTGAAAATGAACAAATCTCACATTTCTTTACAGTTCTTCTGCTGTCCAGGTGGTGCCAGCATAAAAAGAATTGGAGGGAAAAAGGTAGAGGTCAGCTTCTTCTATGTATTCATCTTTTTTGCACCATGTTTTATTACTGGGGTTTTTACTATTAAGAAAAATGCAGGGAGTAGGGCGCCTGGGTGGCTCGGACGCATAAGCATCAGACTCTTAGACTTCAGCTCAGGTCATGATCCTCAGGGTCATGAGACGGAGCCCTGCTTGGGTCTCTGCAGGAGCATGCAGCCTGCTTGAGACTCCCTCTGCCTCTGCCTCTGCACCCCCCCCCCCTCACTCTTTCTCTGCCTCTCAAAAAAAGGAAAAAATTTCAGAATTCAGAGATCCCTTTGGAATGGCTTTATCAGTTCTTTTCTGTGAAGCAGTCTTGATACTGTACGAATTTGTGGAGCAGAATTCTGGTCTTTGTCCCTAGCTGTGTGGATTCATGGCAGGGGGCCTCTGCTTCCATTTGTCTTAAAAGTAGATGCTGGTCTATTTTTTTATAAAGAGAAAAATGGTTATTTATCTCCTTTGCTCCATCTGTGTTTTTCTATCTCACATACGCTTCTGCCTATGAATTTACAACTCTCGAACGATTCCATTAAGAAGGGAATGTTGAGTTATTTGAACTAATGTATATTTGAATGTGTTTGAAATAACATACATTGACTTGGGGGGAACCTTGATTTCCTGTGCTGACACATGCCTTAGAGTGCAGGAAAGAGAAGGACCAGATTTTGTTTTAAAGGAAAGTATCTTTGGAAGTGTCATAGTTTTGTTTGATGGAAGTAGTCCTGTGTCTCTCCAGTAGATGGAGCAAGCATTCCCTGAAAACAGAACATTTTTGTCCTTTGAGAACTTGGTGATAAAGGTGGCACTATTTAAGGAGTATTCAGTAGCCTTCACGACATTTTCTTTTTTAAAAAATGTAAGAAGAAAGGTTAGGAGAAGGTGAAGTGGTAGTTCACTTTGGACATATCGAACTTGTCAAGACATCAAATTAATGTAGAAAAACTTTAATGCTTAGTAGTAGGTAAATGATCATAGATGCCACTAAGGTCATTTTTAACCAAAAATACCTGAAACTTGAAATTTCAAATTTCTTTTGTAAATGTCAAAGGTTTTTTTCTTTTTTTTTCTTTTTTGTATTAACTATCTTGATTTCATTTCTCTTTGTATCCTGCATTCATAGGCAGAAGTACTGTGAATATAGTCTAATAGGCAAAGAAATAAATGGAATTTTTAAGCTTTAAAATGAAATAATGGGAGACAATTTACAAGCATAGACCAATGAAGGTGCCATGTACAACGAGGCTGGGGTTAATTAGACTATATTCACTTTCCTTTATTGTGTTATTCTCCCCCAAATAAATAGACATAGGTGAGAAAGAAACTGTATATCAGGGTGCATTTTTCCATAGTATTCTAGAATTTTTTTTATTTGTTGGTAAATAGGAATTTCTCAAGAACCTAAGAAAATTCAGTAGCTGGAACACATATGTACGCTACAGAAAATTGACTTTTGCCTGATGAATGAGAACTAGCTTTGTTGTAACTTGTGAAATATCCTAGTTACACTTGATTTTAGAAAGACAGACACATTTTTGTCCCAGTCTTGGAAAGTTGTCTTTAATGGTCAAAGCTGGAAAATTTATTGTCACTCCCCCATGCTTTCCAGAAAGTCCTTCAAAGAATGCAGTTGGATAGGGATATTTTTCAGGGTGTCCTGCTCCTACTAATGTAACGGTGACGACGGTCCCTGGATTGACCTCGTGCCTTACAGCTGCGGAGGCCCCTCCACGTCCCTCACTCTGTTTCTGTAGGGACGCTGTTGGTCACACTCAGGGCAGATACTACTGTTCTGTGTGTGAGACAAGTGGGGAAGTCCTCCCAGGCACCAAGTAGTTGAGGGGACGTAAAAATACCACTCGTTTGTGTCCTCCTCTGCTCTCCCTCTCCTTCCCTGCCTCCGTCTCTAACTGTGTTCACTGTTTCATCTGTCTGAAGGAGCATATATTGCTCCCCCTGATACTCGCTTCCGCGTGCAGGGATGTCCGTGACCATGGTGACTCCTGGCCTTAGCTGGCGGGGTGGGTGAGCGCAGGAGCCGGCGCCCTCGGCATCTCCCGGGCGGTCCGTGGTGGCATCCTGGCACAGACGGCCATCCCGGCCAGCACGGTCTGCGGCTGCAGTTCGGACACTGCGTCCAATAGGAACGCCTAGGATGGAGACAAAGAAAAGAGAAAAATCCGTGAAAAAGTACTGGGCCTCCTCAGAGATGCCCGCGATGTCCACACGTCAGCAAACTTTTTGTAAAGATTATTAGTCGAGTTAGAATCTGGGGGAACTTTGAGATCGCTCGATGTAGCACGTTCCGTTTTGACTAAAAGGCCCCATGGTTCTGCGGCCCTGGTTCACACTGTGTCACCTGAAGTGCAGGCGACTCCCGGGCACCTGGCCGCCGCGGGGGGTGGAGCAAGCGACTCCTCACCTCAGGGCTGGGAGGTCAAGCCCCGGGTTGGAACTTTAAAGAGAGAAAGTGCAGGAGTCCCTTTTGTGGATAACGGGGTAGTGGCTAGACTGGACTCCCGAAATCCTGTGTTTGCTTTCATAGCAGCCAACGCTTCTCTTAGGTTTTGATCTTCCGCAGTAAGGTAAATACCAAAATAACATTCTGTTGAAACTATTTGAATACTCGTGATTCAATAAAAGTATAAAAATATCAACTTCATGGAATATCCTAGGTCTACCCAAGGCTTTTTCTCTTCCCTTGACACACAGAAATTTTTGCTGAAGATTTACTGCCTTTCTGTTCTTATAATAGTTCCTAATGACAGACCTAGAAACGGCCATGTAGTCGTCCCCCAAACGTCTGTGGAGCATCTGCTGTAAGAGGCACGGTGCTGGGATGGAGTGATGAGTCGTGGCCGACGCGGCCCTGGCCCTTGCAAGGACGTATGGTCCCGTATGTATGGCGCGCTATAGGCCGTGGCAGGGCGATGGACGTGTCCACATCCTGCCTAATGTGCGTAATAACGGCATGTGACCCCACCAGGGGTGCCAAGGAGGGGTTCCCCGAGAAAGGTGATGGTCACACTGGGGGGTGGGGAGAAATGGAGACGTGAGACTCCAGAGCTAGACTAGTTTAAATTGTGGGAAACGAGTGAGGTTGTAGGAAGTGTGGGACTGCTGGGCTAGGACAGAGCACGGGGAACAGGGGGCGTGTACGAAACAGTACGTGGGGTCAGAGCCGAGGAAAGTGTCTGTGGGCCTCAGAACGGGCAGCGTTTACAGATGTGAGCCCCCACCCAGATCTAGGCCCACTCTCGTGTCCGGAGTTCAAGAGCAGAGGATCAGAGAAAGGTGAGCCGGAGCAAGAGCAAAGCTGGGTCCCTGCCTGTGTGTCAGGCAGCTTATCCCCACGGTCGGGCCGAGGCGCCGCGCCGGAGCCCCCACGTCTTGAGCCGCAGCCCCACACGGCCCCGCGGCCACAGATGAGATGGGCCACGAGGCGTAGATCTGAAGCCCAGGTGACCCAGTGTTGGCAGAGCAAGGCGGGGAGGGAAGCGAGTCTGTGAAATGGCCGGCGGCAGGAGGGATTCAGACGCCCTTGTGAGGACGCGCGTGAGGATGAGTTACTTTAAAGGCGGGCAGTTTGTCGCGTGAACGGAGTCCTCCAGAAGTGTCCCCGTTCCCGAAGACCAGAGGGCGACCTCCCAGAACGAGAGCTCCTCCGGAACGCAGAGGTGATCCCCGGAGCCCATGATCCAGGTGTTACAGAAGCTTGGTTTTCCCCCAACAGAAACGTCTAGAGACTCTAGTAAGATGATGTTGGAAGTGAGGGTATTTCCGTCATGACCCGGATGCTCGTCAATTTGGAGCGGAATGCAGGTGCTCAGTGGTGGCACCGGACGGCCGCCTGGCTGAGCCCGAGCGCCTGTGAGGAAGACGCGGCCGTCCTGAGGCCCCGTGTGTCCCCGGCCCCGCACCCTCCTCCCCTCACGCGGCCCAGGGTGTCTCCCGTGAGCTCGCCGCGGCCTCGTCCTTTTACTGCGGGATTCCTGCCCGTAGCCGGCAGCCCCAGACGTGCTGGGAAGCTCGGAACCTCAGATTACCTGTTCGGTGACTTGCGCTTGGAGCGCGCACACCGGAGGAGCCTTCCAGGCGGCGCCTGTGCCCACGGTCCGTCTTGAGACCCGCCGAGCACGGAGAAGGCCCGACTCTCTCCCGACGGAAGGCGGAGGCCTGCGGTTCTCTGCTGACTCGGTGACGCGGGTATCAAAGTCGGGCTCTGCGGGCGAACGTCGGGCCAACAGGGAAGGCGCTGCGGAGCCAGGAAGACACGGTTCCATACGCGCAAACCCCGCGCTGAGACTCCTGTTCGTTGCGCCCGAGCCCCTTGCAGTTCCTAAAAGGAGGAGAGTTCATAAGGGCCCAGTCACAGACGCCGGGACGCCGACCCGCTGGGCGTGAGTGCTCGCACCCTGGCTGCTCGGTGCGCCGCGTGTCCGCCGGCCGTGACCCCACAGCGGCCGGGGGAGCCTGGCCGCGGCCTGTGCCCGCCTCGCGGGGGTGGAGGCGCGGGCCTGGGTGTGCGCGGGGCAGCCCGCTTGGAGCCGCCTGCCCCCCAGCTGCCGTGCTGCCCTCGGAACAAAGCGGGAACGGCTGCGCCCGTGAGATCCGGCCTGCGGGTTGGCGTCGGCGAGGACCGGCGGGCGGCCTGGAGGCCGTGACCCGGGCGCTGCATGGGCGCGCTCTCGCCAAGGCCGGCAGCAGAGCTCCTGCCCGCTTGTCCTCCAGGTGTGCGCGGGAAGTTAGGGGGCAGCGCCCCGACGGGCCGTGAGCCACGGGGACAGCGCCCCCGACGGCCCGCGCAGGGTGACTGGGTGGCGTCGGCCTCCGCAGAGGGCCCCTCGCAGCGCCGCGCCCTGTGCTTCCGTGTCGTCGGGAGCGGCCCGTGGCCATGTGAGCAGCGTGCTCGCACCGACCCCTCCGGTGTCACCGCTGCCCCGCCAACGCCAGCCTGGAACGCAGCCGGTGCACGCCCTGGGGACTCCCGGGAGACGGCGCCTCTGAGCAAGAGGGGGCGCGGCGCCTCTGACGGCCCCAGCCCCGGGAACCTGCTCGGGAAACGGGGGAAGAAGCCCACATTCACCTCACGGTTGCCGTGGGAAGTCTCCACAGCGCCCCCGGCTGCACGGCCCGTTCCACAGCAGGAGTCTTGGGGTTCTTCCCGGCAAGCCCGTCAGATCGCGGGGGCTCCTCACCGTGGCCCTCAGAGCGCAGGGGCTCCTCACCGTGGGTCCCTCAGATGTGGGGGCTCCTCACCGTGGCCCTCAGATCGCGGGGGCTCCTCACCGTGGGTCCCTCAGATGTGGGGGTTCCTCACCGTGGCCCCTCAGATGGTGGGGGCTCCTCACCGTGGGTCCCTCAGATGTGGGGGCTCCTCACCGTGGCCCCTCAGAGTACGGGGCTCTGTCCGCCGACGCCCCGCGGGCCCTCCCTGCTTCCCCACCGCCCGCGCCCCACGTAATTGGGGGAGCCTTGGGCCCCGGGCAGGAGTCGGGTCCGGGCGTCTCGGGGCGGGTGGCGGGTGGCGGTGGCGCTGTGGTCTCCAAGGCGGTGCCTGGGCTGCGGGGTCGTGGAGGTCGTGAAGGCGGGAGGGCGGGAGGGCGGGCGGCCCCGAGGCCGAGGCCGAGCAGCGGGCTGAGGGCTGCGGGCGCCTGAGGGCGAGCGGCCCCCTGGGCTCCCCGGAGCCGCCGCTCCGCGCCCGCCCGCCGCATTGTTGTCAGTTAAATGGGATCACGGGTGTCTGGAAGGTGTTCGAGAATGAACCGAAAATCATTTTCACAAGTGGATGATTACTTCTGCCACATGTTAACCGAACTCTATCAGAATGGCCCAGTTCTTGAGCCTGCATTAATTGCTCTTTCAACCTTGACTGAGGCTTCTCTTTAAGAAAGCCCTTTCCAGGACTGAGCGCCTCTATATATTGATTTTCCCCCCTTTCTGTATTTTTCCTTGAAAAACGAAGCCCTGTGCAAGGAAGACTTTATCATTCGACATGTAGATTGATGGTTCCATTGCTTTGAATTAAAAGTAGACTCAAGTGATCCAGCAGAATAGTCCTTTTATCCAGGCGCTGAAGGATTCCCATGTTCTGTACACAGTTAAGGTTTTCAAATATTCATTAGTGATGATTTTTCATCATAAAGTGAAACCATGAACTCCCACAGCATGGACTCAGTGCAAATACACGGGCACATTCTCCTTTCTATTAGACGTGTGGGCCACCAGCCTAATTGAAACTTAACTACAATATTTAGTACGGAGGATTTTTCTGCATGTCGAAGCGTTCTCTGAACAATCTTCAAGTTAGAAAGAGTCTATAAAGTGCTTTTAAGGTGGTTGGGCAGCTGTAACTAGTGATTTCACGTTCCCATTTTCCATCTTAAATATGGCACACGGCGTATTAGCTGCTTGTTCACTAGAATACTGCAGGGCGTGCTGGAGCTCAGACGGACTGTGTCAGCAAGTGGAGTTAAATCTCAATTTTAAAAACTAACTAGAAAATGAGTTCTTGAGATTTCATTAACTCTGTGCCCATATGTATTAGCAGAAAATATACACCATTTACAGAAAAGTGGTTTAATTTATTATTATTAATAATTTTGGAGGGATTTTGGCTTAAAGGAAGGCAAATCACAGAAGGATATACGTGAATCTCCTTTTAAAAAACGTTCAGAGGGGCATAGTAATGTTACCGATTTTTGTTTGCTTGAAGCTCATTTTTACCAAACTCCATTTTTCTTACTCTGTTCTTGAGACCATTTCATTGGTAATAATACATCTTGGTAATGAGCAACACAGATCAAACAGAAGTGTTTATTCCTGTTGTCACAAAGCATTCTGATGGATTTCATAAAGGCTCTGCTTTTTTTTTTTTATTTTTTTTTTTTTAGGCTCTGCTTTTGTCTACAAAATGAAAACTTCAGAAGCAACTTGGCTTATTAACACATAACTCTTGTAGGGACCATAGTGATATCATAAAGATTGTGCCGTTTGTGGTGTTGAGAGTCTCTCGTGACTGTAGGCAGCTATGGGTAGAGAAGATGAAAAATAATGCCCTGTTTGCCTTGTTGGTGGGCCTTATCAAAGTTCTTTAATTTTCTCTTTCCTTCTCTTCACGAGACGTTTTTCCTAAAAGCACCCACATCCTATTTTAAATGTGCAGTCAAAAATCTTAAAGTTCAGTGTCCCATAGCCTATATTTGAGGATAGAGGATGACCCAAGAATACTTGGCAATACCAAAAAAATGGTCCTAAGCGAATGAAACATTGGTACACAGTTTTGTGCCTTGTTTTCGAGCAATGGTCGCTGTGTCTCTTTGGAACTACTTGCACTCTCCATCAGAAGCAGACCTAGAAGAGGGATTACTTCTTTAAGATTATTGCTGTGTTTATACTGATTTATAAAACCAAATGCTTCAAGGCTTTAAGTCTTATGTGTTAAATCCAAGCTTTGTGTCAGTGCTGCTAATTTCTTTGTCACCTAATCCCATGTAAGAAGAGAAGATTTTAAAGTTAAGCAGGCAATTTTTTGTTCAAAGGGAACAGCTTCTTAATACCTTAAGTTGGATGTATTGATGAAAGCAAACACTATTAAGTAGTATCTGAGCAGTTACTTTAAAGTAATCCAAAATACTCCAGTTACAAGAGTATTGTGCTGCACTGGAAATGGTTCACTGGAAAAAAATGTTACATCTTTAGTACAAATTAGAATTGGAAATATATTCTTTTCAAATATGTATGTACAAAAGAATATCTCTCTTACTCCCATTCAAGTAATTCTTGGATCAGATTTAATTTAGATGAGGAATTTTTTCCCCCACGGCTATACTCTAATAGAGACCTGGAGAATGTAGTAGGACTGTGAAAAGGGCTGATATGTGTTCCTTCATTTTCCATCCACTTGCTACTTAGCTGAAATAATTTAACAAGGATAAGTATAAAAAATGCTTCATTTAAAACCAAATTCAATAGGTTGATGAAAATGAATAATGTTGAAAACCCTATGAAAAAAAAAAAAGAAAAAAACCTGGCTTTCCTCTTTAAAACCTCTTCAAAATAAGGTGAAAAAAGCCTAGCAGTGCGCATTAGAGAATGTTGCTCTCACGCTGTATGATAAATATTTATTTTACTGGATAACATCATAAATTGTCACGTAGAGCCCAGTTAACTCTGTGTTCCCAGTTTGACTGGTATTTGGCAGGTCTGATTTACATACCCTTGAAATTTTTTTTTAATTTTAGTTAATTATACAAGATTCAGAAGAAGCTAATTATGACTCAGCAGGTTACAAAATATTCAGGGAGATTATAACTGCTGAGCCGACTCCCCGACAGACCTATAGGACATGAACCAAGATAGTCTCTGTCCAGAATGACGAATATACTGCCTGGAAGATATTCTCTACATCTTTATTGTAGAATCAGATTCTATAAAGCAATAAAAAACCAATTTGTTTAGAATTCAGAAAGGATAATATTAATAATAGGTTTTTAAAACTCTAAACTATCTTTATGAAACAGAAATGGATGACAGGTAAATAGCTTTCAAAGATCTGTTTAATTAATATCATTGCTAGATTTAGCCCTGTCGACCATACGTTCTCCTTTACAGAATTGTACAGTTATAATTGATGTTCATAATAATGACCCTGAGATGCTATAGGGTCCTTTCTAAATCATTAAAGAAAGATAAAATTATATTTTATAACTATTTGAAATCAAGTTGATGTATATATATACAAATTCTTTAAAAAATAGTTAATGGATATAGTCTATATAAAGTAACTCATTTTTAAATAATTAAGAATACTCAGTATCACTATGTAAGTGTAATGAACTGAATCTTACTGCCTAGTAGAGCATAATATACTAAATGTAACTTTAATATATTTTTCTGAAATAAAAACAACATTACTGGGTTTTTATCCATAAAAGAGAATTTGTAACCTAACACTGAATATTAAAAAAAAAAAAAATGGGTGACGAGAGAATACCTTTTGATGTTTATAGAAGTTTCTAATAAATGGACTATGTGATGATGACCAAATATTCAAAAGATTTCGGCTTTTTGCTTACTCTCCCCACAACTCAGTCCTCCTAAAGCTAAGGTCACTGAACCACAAACTTGGGAATAGCCTTGAGAACTCGTAAACCATTTAACCGTTAAAGCTTGTAGGAGTTCTGCAGTACTCGGGTAGCTGTAGACCAAAGATAAGGATGTTTGTCACGGTACTTGATTTTGTCATATCAGGGATAGGACTTATGGCTCTATAATGATTATGGTCCCCAAATTTCTCATAATGGTAATTTCTTTCTGATAATGAAAATAAGCCGTGCTCTCATACATTGCTAGTGGTAGTGTAAACTTGTGCAGCCACTTTGGAAAACCAGTTTGGAAATTTCATGTAAAGTTACACACTTCACATATAATTCAGTGATCCTGCTCCTAGATACTTACCCGAGAGGAATGAAAACATAGGCCCACGCAAACACCTGTACATGCATGTTTATAGTAATTTTGTTTATGATTTGCTAGAAAAGTGAAAGCAATCCAAATACCCACCAACTGGCAAATGGATAAACATGTTGAAGTAACTTCATACAATGAAATATAATATTCATCAGTGAGAAGGAATGAACTCCTGATACAGACAACGGGGTGAATCTCCGAAGCCTTTTATTAACTGAAAGAAGCAAATACAATGTGCTCCATACTGTCTTTTTCCATCTATATGGCATTGTGGAAAACCACGTAAAGTCAGAAATCAGAACAGCGCATGCAGAGCTAGGGGATGTGAGGAGGAGGTGAATCATAAAGGGGCCTGAAGGGAACGTTGCAGGGTTGCAGGTGGGCTGTCAGTCCACTGTGGTGGTGGTTACTTACCTCCCTGTGCCAACACTCACCAGGTCACACACCTGAAGTGGATGATTCTTCCTTCATGTAAACTCTACTAATAAACCTTACTTTTAAAAAAATGGAAGATATGCTCAGTGAAGAAATTCAGTGGAAAAGTAAAGACGTAAAGACCAATATGAAGGAGCACCTGGCTGGCTCAGTAGAGCATGCAACTCTTGATCTTGAGGTCCTGAGTTCGAGCTCTACGTCGGGCATAGAGATTATTAAAAATACATGTATATATGTGAGATTCATCTTTAATCTCCAGCATGGTATTAACTGCAGGCTTAACATTTTGGTGCATCTTACTGGATGTTCTTCCTATGCATATACTATAAGCTCATAAAGTTAAGTACATAAAGCTTATAAAGTTAGCTTTATAATAATTTTTCCATATCCTCCCTTCTTGGCATCACTTTTAATGGCCATTTACCCATTCCTTACCATTTGATTCTTTAACGGTTTTGGAGTTTTTATTTTAAACAATATTGATGAACATCTTGTTCTTCACTCTTAGTTTTAAATTTCTCTCATACCTGGAATCTAATTTTATACCAGTAAAAAAGCAGCTAGACAGTGATACTAGGTACTAATCATTCCTAGAGTGGAAAAAACCTCGAAATTTGTTGAAGTTGAATTCAATGTGTTCTTATTCAGTATAGTTATCTTTTCTGATGTATTTGTGTCCATTTTATTTCATAACATTTTTGTCTGGCTAATGTGGAAACTGAAGAGCAGAAACTATCATTTTTACCACGTAGCATTTATAACATTTCCCTTATGCAGTTAATCTTTTTTTGAATTGTCTTTTTTTTTTCCTTGTACAATTCATGCCTAGCAACTTTCTAGACGTGCTTGTTCAGTTGTGACTTCCATATATGGCTGATTAAATTCCTTCTCGTAGTGCAACACCCCAAAATACCTCATGGCCCAACATTCAAATGCCTTCCTTGGTTCCAGTCTCAAATGTCTTTCATCCAATTTCTTATGACACCTCCCAATGTCCAGTGTACGCATCTATGTGTCCACCCACAGCTCTGCTGTTGTCGGAGAATTCCTACATCGTCATTCCTAGTTTGTTGGTGCGTGATTTTGAATGATGTTGCAGCGGGTGTAGTATTCCTCGTGTAAGACCGTTGCTCCCAGGAAGACTTGCCGACACTTGCTTGGGGTGTTGATGGTTTGCATGTCACCGTTCACCTTCACTTGCATATGACCCAGCAGCGTGCTGAGCAGCGTGCTGAGCGAGACACTTGAAGGAGCGGAGAAGCGGGCCGTGGTCACAGGCAAAGGTGACTCCAGATGTCTTCTGTGGCTCCGAGGCAGCTGTTTGGTGTACATCTTGCATCTGTCGTGTCCACAGTACCCAGCTCCTGAGGTCATTGCTGTTAACCCTGTGAGAGGAGTTTGGGTGTGTGCCTTTCAGGAGAGGGAAATGACACAGGAGAGGCAGCAAGAGAGCAGCGAAACACTGTCACCAAAACCGTAGAAGAGAAATTAGAGGCTAGAGCGCAGGTGAGGCAAAGGGCGTTGGAGGGACCTCAGGAGGAGCTAGTGAACAGCTGAGAACAGTAGCCGTGGATGCTAAATGAATTCGAGTTATGCCCAGGAGCGTGGTGTCAGGGGTGTTGTGCAAGCCCAGCAGAAGTTACCCAGCTAGCGGATGTGTCTGGAAGAAACTACGTAATTGATTTGGGCAGTGCAGATGATGATTTCCCATGCAAAAGCCTAGTTTTTATTTCCACTTTGAGTAATTGCAGGTTTATTTCTTGATTCTGAAAATCCAGAACCCAGGACACCAAGCTCATAGATACAGAGACTGGATGGGTGGTTGCCAGAGCCGGGCGGGCCGGAGGTTGGACAGATGGGGAAGAGGTATTAAAAAGAATTTAAAAAGAGTGCCCATCCATTTCAACATGCCTCAGCCAACATCCTGCATTTCTTCTTAAAAATGGGGCGAGGTTTGCTTTGCTTTGCAAAAGAAAATTATTTAAGTAAGACAGAAACGAAAAAGTCATGCCAAGATTTTAGTTTTAAAAATCATGAAAGCCTCTGGGGGTGCCTGGGTGGCTGCGTCGTTTGAGCTTCTGACTCTTGGTTTGGGCTCACGTCATGATCTCGGGGTCGTGGGACGGAGCCCCACGGGAGCTCTGCGCTCAGCAGGGAGTCTGCTCCTCTGCCTCTCCTCTGCCTCTCCCCTGATCACGTACTCTCTCTAAATAAATAAATATTAAAGTAAAATAAACAAAAACAAGAGTCTCGAGACTTTTAAGCCCCCAAATAAATGATTAACCGTAGTACTTTTTTATTACTCAGAATTGCAAATAAATTTAGTTTGCTTAGCCTTTACAGTGACAAACCTTCACATCAGAAATAAAGGACTGTGATAAAATATTGAAAAATCTTGAATTTAAAAATTAGGCCTGCAGTCGTCACATTTCAAACTTCTAACCGTGTTTCCCACTGTCGTAGAAGGTGTGTTTAAGGTTCCATGGTCAAATTTTAAAATAGCTCTCCATGATACGCTTCACTTGATTAATTTTTAGCATCATCTTTTTCTTCCTTGATATATGTATCTATATATTCAGTGAGAACCCAGGTCCTATTCTCAAATGATTGACTATTCATTTCAACTCCTGTTACCCTTAGCAACGCAAAGTTAAACCAAAGCCCAGGTTGTAACTCTGTTGAATTAACGCCACGGCCTCCTCACCCACATTGCGGTCTGAATTCCGTGGTTAGGAAAATTTGCAGTAAGATACTTGCATAAATCAGCTCAACCAGCAAATCGTGAGACTGGGAGACACCGCAGAAATCAGCAAACCAAGTCCTCCGGTTGATAGTCGAAGAAACGGGAACGGCGGGGCTGGGTGCCGGCCTCACTCGGGGTCAGCTAGCCGGACAGTGACTCTTGGCTCTGTAGCCGCTGCCTCCGTGGGCCACACTCCCCAGCCCCGGTCATCGGAGAGCCGGGACACTGGGCGCCCTGTCCCCAGTTGTCGCCTTGGTCTCTCCGAAGACGTGTGTGTAGGAATACAATTCCCACTGGTTCTTTGATTATCCTTTCTGGCTCCAACTTTGCTCAGTTTGTCATAAGAACTAACAAATCGATGAGCCACATAAGTCAGTTCCCTTTCAAGAACCTAGAATAAGCTCAGTCATCCTGTACCACAGAAGCGACGTGCTGTCTCGGCGTTCAGATGAACTCAACTTCGCCTTTAGCAGGCCGGTCTCAGGAATAGACACCTACGGAAGAAACACGATTACACAGAGCCGCACCGTTATTCATCTAAAATATTCTTTGCTTGTTTTTCTTACCAGATATCTGTATGCCCTGGGACAGAAGGTTTGGAAAAGATGGAAAAAACGGTACTTCGTTCTCGTTCAGGTCAGTAAATTATTTTCGTGTTACAGAATCCATCCAACACAGCAGTTCTCAAACTTTTGTCTCGTGGGTTAGATCTACTGATTGATATTCACTGTGTTAGAAACTAAAACTTAAGACCTTTAAATATTTCATTTTAAAATAAAAGTACTAGGTTTTTTACATGCTAACACAAGCGACATTTTTGTGTAAAATAACTGTTTATAACTGTTTTCTGAACCAAACAATTTAGGGAAATGAGCGGCATTATTTTACACTTTTTCACATCTCTTTAATGTCTAGCTTAACAGAATGCAGCTGTATTTTCATATCAACTTTTGCATTCAATCTGTTGCAATATCAGATGAAATTTAGCCTCTGGAAAATTCCACTGTACACACATGAGAGAATAACTGTGAAAAAGGCAGATGATGCCTGAATATTATTATAAAAATAGTTTTGACCCTGCAGATTCCCTGAAACGATCTTAAAGTTCTCTAGGATGACAGGACCATACCTTGTGAAAAGCTGCGACATTCTGGTATTTTATAGATAAAGCATAATACTTAGAAGCTCCCGTGTTTTACAGATAAGCAATTTTTACGACCTATGCACATAATTAAATCTTTAAATTACCTGGACTGTGGATTTGATTGCAGTAGGGTTCTGCATATAGACCGATTACTGGGGTGGACATTCTGGTGGACTCTGTTTTGTTCTTTGTTTTTTAATCATGGGGGACGGTTGCTCATAGAATATACTCATCAAGTTAAACGTGCATAAGAGTGACCTTCTGAGTAGTAGTCGTTCATTCTATGATGAGTCCAAGCCATTTTATTCCCAATGGGTATATATGAAAAGAAAATCATCCTTGGTGCTCTCAACATAAAACAGTCTCTAAAATCTTATCAGTTCCTACGCATGCGTTGAGCAGACTTACGTGGCATCAGAATGACATGGTGAACGACGAGGCGGGAAACCTGTCAGTAAGGCTCTCTGTCCATTGTTGGATGTGCCACCATTGCATGGTAACTTCATGAAAAGTGTGAAAATTCGGTCAAAAGCTTTACCTGCATAGCACACAGCCAGCCTGTCTGGTTAAAATGTAGCTTCATGTGATGAAAGCCAGGATTTGGTCAGCTAATTTAACCAAAGATACACCTACATGTATCTCTCCTCTGCCTCTCCCCTGATCACGTACTCTCTCTAAATAAATAAATATTAAAATAAAATAAAATAAATAAAAACGAGAGTCTCAAGACTTTTAAGCCCCCAAATAAATGATTAACCGTAGTACTTTTTTATTACTCCCACATTGCACACCCACATCGGCAATCTTGATACAAAGCCCAGGCATTTGCTTTGAGTGCGGGTCTCCTGTTTGAAGTTCTGGGTCGTGGTCTGTCCTCCAGAAACCAAACCCACGAGACCTCTCCTTGAGTTTCCAGGTTTAATTTTTTTACATTGGCACAAGAACTTAAATGCATTCATTTACTAAGCAGTTTTAACGCAGATCTTTCTGGGCATTTGATTTTATTCCTATTTATGTCTCCTCTATATCCTACAGATGTCTCACTCATCTATAACGTACAACTTTGTATTAGCGACTAGTCTTTATCAGTTCTTTTTGAAGCACTCAACTGATTTTTCACAGAAACAGTAGCTTTTTCATAGTCACACTTTGTGCATTACTCTGCAGATTTTTTCTTAATTCCATATTTTTAATAGCTGATGTTATTGGCACAAAACTGACTAGCTGACTCTTCACAAGCAGGGAGTCTTACATATTAGTCATTACATTTTTTTTTATTTTTAGGGTTTTTTTATACAGACTTTTATTTTTTTTTAAGTATTTTATTTATTCCTGAGAGAAAGAGAGAGAGAGAGAGAGAGAGAGAGAGAGAGGCAGAGACCCAGGCAGAGGAAAAAGCAGGCTCCACGCGGGGAGCCTGACGCAGGACTCGATCCCGGGTCTCCAGGATCAGGCCCTGGGCTAAAGGCGGCGCTAAACCGCTGAGCCACCAGGGCTGCCTCAGACTTTTATTTTTTTAGAGCAGTTTTAGGTTCACAATAAAATTGAGAGGAAGGTACAGACATTTTTCCATATGCCCCCTGCCCCCACACATGCCACAGTCTCCCCATCATCAATGTCACTTGGTACGTGAGCCAACATTGAACATGACAGTCATCCAGCAAGTGCTGTTTATGTTAAGGTTCACTCTTGGTGCTGTGTGTTGTGTGTGCGCCAACAAATGTTTGATGGCCTTTGTCCATCGTTGAGGTGTCCTGCAGAGTATTTTCACTGCCCTAAAGATCCTGTTTCCTGCCTATTCTCCCTCATGGCAAAAACCTCATGGTGGTTTTTACCATCTCCGTAGTTTGACCTTTTCCAGGGTCGGAATCATACAGCACGTAGCCTTTTCACACTGGTTTCTTTCACTTAATAATATGCTTGTAAGTTTTCTCTATGTCTTTTCATAGCTCGATAGCTCATTTCTTCTTAGCACCGAATAATATTCCATTGTCTGGGTGAATCACAGTCTGTTCGTTCATTCACCCGTGGAAGGACATCTTGGCTGCTTCTAAGTTTTGGCAATTATGTATAAAGTCGCTATAATCACTCCTGGGCAACTTTTTATGGAGACATAAGTCTTCAGCTCCTTTGGGTAAATACCAGAGTGCAGTTGCTGGATCGTGTTCATTATGTTTTAAAGAATGAATCGGAGAGTGTTCGTTAGTCTAGAGACCTGGTTAAATGACGGGTTAAAAGAGTTCAACTATGTTCATTGTGTATATGAAAATGGACTCCATTAGAGCTGTCTGGAGAGATCAGGTGATCACCTCAAGCGTTTGGCCAGGCGAGGTTTGAGGTAATCCTCTGCTCCTTGCCTTATTTTCTGGCGTGTGATTACAGGAATCAAAAGTTATAGGACAAACTCGTATATGTTGATGATCACTCTGTAAAAGACTTTAGGAACGAAAGAATACTTTGAGATCATTAATTGAGATATCTTTGAGGAACATTAACCATGT
This sequence comes from Canis lupus familiaris, assembly GCF_011100685.1. Classification (NCBI taxonomy): domain Eukaryota; kingdom Metazoa; phylum Chordata; class Mammalia; order Carnivora; family Canidae; genus Canis; species Canis lupus. Next base: position 60,399,722 of record NC_049235.1, on the reverse strand, counting down.
CTCTGGGAAGCTAGAGCGTCCTCTTGGTAACAAAAGTAAGTTTAACATTTTAATTTTTTTTAAGGTTTTTATTTAGTTGAGAGAGAGAGAGCATGTAGGAGCTGGGGATGGGGCAGAGGAAGAGAATCTCAGGCGGACTCTCCGCTGAGCATGGACTGCAACTCAAGGCTCCGTCACAGGACCCTGAGACCATGACCTGAGCTGAAACCAAGAGTCAGATGCTTACCTGACTGCACCATCCAGGCGCCCTAAGTGTAACATTTTAAAGGGCACATTTTTAATTTAAACCCATAGGTAAAATTTAAAGGTGAGCTCATATGTTCCATAATTGAAATGCAGAAAAAATCACCGCCAGACTATAATGAATTCAGATTTACTCTACCTGAGATACCATCTTGCCATCTAAAGTCACATTTAAGCATTATAATTTTGCACAAATATACGTAATACACGTGCACTCGTACAGAGAATTCCACGGCCAGACCTAGGGAGGTAAACATGCCAGTACTCTGGCAACTTTTTGAAGTTTTAAATACATTTAAATCTTCCTTTCAATTCCAAATGTAATGGGAAGACAAACTGAATGCACACACTTCAAAATCAAGATGGATGTGTATGGAGATTCAGTGCGAGTGACCCGTTGGGAGGAACTGGGTGGTTTTTATTAGTATTTTTAAAGAGCACTCTCATTCTGTTGGCACGCAGCTTGTAGGTTCATACCTGCGGGCTGCATTATTGAAAGGTGAAGGAGTCATTTTTCTAGGGAGGCCACTGTCCCCCTGCTGTGTCTGCTGCTGCCGTCGGCGGAATGGTGCTCTGGCGATAATGTGAATCTCATCACCACTTGTGAGTGGGTATTATATGAGTGATATAGCTGGAGATGTAGCCATCAGCTCAAGAATTTGTACTCATAAAAATTGATTGAGAGTCTGGTTTGGCCAGCTGCAAAGTCATTGTTCGAAGTGAACACTCGAATAGCTGCTGAGGTGAAAAGACCTTCATATAAACATTTAAAGCAGAGTCCAGAATGGGGAAATATTGATTAACGTGGGGTGCTTATTTAGCTTCTAAGTACGATCGTAAATGAGATTAGTTTGGTCCCCATTCAGTTTCTGAAGTCAGTGTAGTTACCATATTGAATAGATTCTTACATTTTGTAAGAGGCTGCCTTTTTTTTTTTTTAATGAAGATGGTAAATGTTAGTTTAAGCCAGATTGAAAGAACAATTGATTTTGAAGAATATGTTGGAAATCTTATCAAAATTAAACTCCAGTGTTTCTTATTCATTTTTCTTGTGCTTATTCAGCATTTTAGTATTAGATTTGGAGGATATCATGGTTGTAGAGTGCTTATAGCACTAATATATTTTTGTTTGTTATATAACGTGCAACCATTTAATAGCTTTGAAATTCTCGGATTTAATCAAACTGGATTATTTCGTGATTCTATAGTTTCTAGTGCCTATTCAAATGCTTCCACATGTTACATATTCTACAATAAAGTTAGATATTTCTGAAGCAATTCCCTGCTACAGTTATTGCTGTATCTTTTCTAATATTTACTAAGCAGTAGTAGCAGCCATTTGTGTGAAGCCCTTTTAACACATTATCTTATTTAATCCTCAGAATAAGGTATGTTTGAGGGATAGGTAATAAATACGATCCCTGTTGTACAGACGCAGTCGACGTACAAAGGGATTATTACCGGTATGTGGTGGAGTCAAGCATTCAAATCCAAATTTAATCTGCAAAGTAAGGAGGCTTTTATTTTCTCTGTCGTAACGCCGTGGCTAAATCGAGGCAAAACAAACACAGTTGACCTGAAGACCAACAGATACAGGGATGTAGGAATAATCACCGTGGATCATTAATTTCAGGAGGCACCAAAGAGTCTGACGACAAATGGCCAGTAAGTGAGAGCACAGAGCGTCTCACGCGCACGAGGGCCACTTACTGGGTGACATCACTGGAAACCGAAGTAGACATCGATGTTGTTTTGGCCCCGTATCAAAGTGTTCACTGCTTGTTGTCGACGTGTCAGAATCATGACTCGAAGTTGCTGCAAACAACAGCAGGCTATCAAGACGTAATGTTAATTACCCATGAGCTGAGTTGGCACAGGATGCGAACAGTCGGCCGTGTCACTGAGTGACGCGGAGCTGCTGCAGGCTTCCGAGCGCTCCCTGTGAGACGCCATCAGGAATCCGCCTTAGACGTGAAAGCAGTGGCTGCCCCAGCCTGTCGCCCTCAGAGATGCTCAGGGCGCGTGCAGAGCCCCCGCCGCGGGCTGCTGTCCCGTATGTGAGATACCGGTGATGCGTGGGGCTGTGTGGTCAGGGTGGAGCTTAGGCAGCGGCTGTGTCGGCCCAGAGCAACGTGGAGCGCAGAGACACTGTCAGACCAAGAAAGTCATGGACAGTGGCTCTCTAGCTGTATGTTTTATTTATTTATTTATTTATTTTATTAGAGAGAGAGAGAAGCAGGCTCCATGCTGGGAGCCTGATGTGGGACTCGATCCCGGGTCTCCAGGATCACACCCGGGGCTGAGGGCGGCGCTAAACCGCTGAGCCACTAGGGCTGCCCGCTTTATGTTTTAAATTTATTTAAAGTTTACAAACCCAGGGCACGTTCAATGTAGGATAAAATCAAATCATACAGAATTACTTATGGAGAAAATGAAGAGCCGTCATCAACAACAGCCCTGCCTTACGCACAAGCATTGCCATCTTATTCCGTTCTCCTTCCCAAACGACCGTTGCCAGGGAACCATCGCCGGTAGGATGGCCTTCTCCACTTCTCTCAGCGTGTTTGTGCTCACGCATGTGCGCACACACCCTTCGCTTCTTAACGGGATCATCCCGTGTGTATGCTGTAGACGGTTTTGAGCCCCGTTAAAAATATTACAGATGAGGTGCCACGTCAGCACATAAAAATCCACTTTATTCTTTTGACTGAATCCTATACTATGGATTAACTGATGTAATAAATGCCCCTCGTTGTTGGACATTTAAGTTGTTCCTTTTCTTTAGTCAATAAGCGATGCTGGGGCGCCTGGGTGGCTCAGTCGGTGAAGCATCTGGCTCCTGATGGCGACCTCAGGCTTGGGACACGGAGCCCCGCGTCGGGCTCCGCGGTGAGTACACAGCCCGCTCACGATTCCTCCTCCCCCGCTGCCTCTCTCTCTCCCTCTCTTTGAAAAGACCAGCAGTGGTACAATCAATATACACAGTTATCAAGCTTTGTGTGCGTGTGGCAGTGTTCTTACAGAAACAACGGATAACTGGGCCAAAGGGCGTGGGTATCTATACCGTGGAGGATTACGAAGCTTTAGGTGACTCAGGAGTGCTTAGCTACCAGAACTTTGGCCTGCTTTTTCATTTGTCATTTTTTTATAATTAATAAACAGTCCTCATGTGTCAAGTAGCATACATTATTTTATCTTTCAAGATGCACAGTTGCCATATGAAAGAAAATCGAAAGTCCTATTGGTTGTAGGGCTTATTTGAAGCAAAATGTTAGTGAACAAGAATTTTTTTAGTTTTTTACTTTTTTAAAGATGACTCTTGCTTTGTGATCATTGAGCTTTCCATAATGGAGAAAAAATGGTCATATTATTTTATACAGTTTACCCCTGAACATGAACCACCAATGCATTTACTTTTCAAAATAGTTCTAAAATGTGAGCTATCACATGACGGTTTACCTGTGTCTTAGGAGCTAAAATCACAAAACACAAGATGAAGTGAACATGGGGTGGATTTAGTAAGGAGACTCTCGTAAGGATCAGGCGGTGATCCCGATGCAAAAATGCCTCTTTTGTATTTACCCGGTATTCCCTTAAAATTCCTGTTGTTGTCGTCCTGTTTAAATTCCAGGGAAATGTCTGATTCCTCTTACTGTATAGCTCATTCCTACAAAAAAGTGCAAAGGACCTATGAATGAGAATTGCCCAGTATTGTGAAGTCAGAATTAAATATTGTGGGCTCAGGGTTTTTTTTTAGAAAATTGTTTTTCAAGTCTCAGTTTTTGCAAGCTGTCTGTGCGCTGACGCGTATGTATGTATTTATATGCACACACATCTCTGTCCGTGCTACATACAGAGTGCGCCTGCCACTTAGCAAAGACTCAGGAGGTATTTAAGTGAGTGAATATTATCTGCCCTTTACTTTGGGTTCCTGCTCAAACCTCTATATGGAACATAATATTGTCTTCTGTTTGTGCACACACGACAACACCTACGTGTCCTCTTTGACCTGTAGCCCAAACAGTGTCCCGCTTACATCCGTCCTCTGCAGTTCATGTGCCGCTGTCCTGGCTGGAACTACCCTCAGCTTCACACCGACTCCTACGGTGTCATCCTGCCATTCTCCCTGGAACCTACTGTTTGCATTGCCAAAATCATGTATTTGAGGCATAACCCAGGTCTCGCCATTTGCTGCTGAAGTCGTCCAGTGACTTCCCATTAGGCTTACAATTACCCCGCCGGCGACCTGGAGCAGGCCCTGCAGACCCGGGCCCGCGGCTTCCTGTTTGGTGTGTCCTCTCACACCGAGCAGCGCTCCGGCTTGCAGTGTTCTCCCTGGATTAATTACGGTGCCAAGAATTGGAGTTCAGTCTCTCAGTCACTGCCCTCCCTCTCCAAATGTACCCCAAATATATAATGCGGGTTTATTTTTTACGATATGATTTCTATGCAAATAGGCCTTTGCGATGAGTCCTGTGCTATTTGCACGTCTAATGGTTGTTGGGCTACTCGTCAGCCCGTCTATAGAAATTCTGAACATTCTCTTGCTTTCGCTTCCCCATGGCTGGCTCATTCTGCCGACCCATTTAAGTATCCAGTCAAATGTCATCTTAAATGGGCCTTTTCTGCCCACCCAATCTAAAGTATCTCTGTCCCAGCACCTTGTTTTATATTTTTCAGAGTATTTATTTCTAATCAAAATGATCTTTTTTATTTAGGTATTTTCCTATTAATTCTTTACCCTTCTAGAATATATGTCCCATGAAAATAAGGACCTTGTCTTTCTTATAATCTACTGTGAGTAGAAACTATTTGTTAAATATATGTGTGTTATCACTCTGAGCATTGTTTTTAAAAGACTGCCTTTCCCCTCTTTAGTTTCTACACCAATGGCTAAATTGTTTTTATGCCATTTGGTCAAGACAATGAATATATATTCCCCTCAAATCCATCATGATCTTGAAGATATAGTCCTTTTCCTTGATTAAATTAAGCTGTGGGATTTTTTTTAAAAATAACTCTAGCGGCACCTTTGGCCTCTACCAAGAGCGTTTCCAGCTAAGGATTTTTTAAGCCTTAATCTTTACTGAAATTAGATGGTGGCAGTTGCTAAGCTGCCAGCTGTTAACATGATCTCTGCAGTAGGAATACAACATGCAAACCTGAACGCTGTGGTCTCTGAAAACTCATAGTTAGCACTTACACGTGTGGACACAGACAGGTGTTGAACAGGTTGGCAATTGAAAATGAAGTGGGCGGGTTCCCAGACCAGATGCAGGTACCTCATGGGACCTCAGCAACTTAAGGGAAGGTGCCCCGTCAAAGGTAGTGATGCCAAAACCCGATTTAATGCTGTCCTCAGATTAAAGTCTGTTTTATCCCCCATTTCTCAATAAATCCATTCTTGATGGAGTTAAGAGTGGATTGGGTAAAGTATACTGAATGTTTATCATTGCTCTATCTTTCCACTGAAAGGATTTTCAATTGCAATGTAGTATATTATATAAGCTTTGTTCCATAATAGACATGGAAGCTTATAAGTGAAAACAAATACTAGGTCAGACCACCTGTTTCTGTCTAATTCCCTGTCATGTGGTGATGGGACAGTGTGGAGGCTGCAAAACCTTACCTTGGGGGCCCAGGGAGCTGGTCCCGTAGCTTCTCTGCCAGCAACATGGTTTAACCATTCGCGCCAACTGATACCCTGTTGCGGAGTGCAGCTCCTCCCGTTACCCTTAACTCGTTGGACACTGGCTAGCAAACCGGCAGCTACAAGGTGTTTGCACCATTCAGGAGCGTTCACTAGAATGTACGCTGCAGGTTCATTGTGGAGTTTGGCTCAGGAGTGTGATTGAACGTGACCTCGCAAAAGACGTGGGTAAAGTGAAAGCTCTTGGGAAGACTCAAGAAATCCAAAGAAGTGTAAAATACAGTACTTTTATGGAACTAGAACTAGGATCCAGTGAGTTAAAGGGTGGTATTCATGGTTAGTTGCTTCTGGAGCCAATGTATTAAAAAGCCAAGCTGTACTTTTTTCAGTTGTCTCCTGGGTCAGGTTTCCTAATTCTCAGTGATAGCTTTGTTAGTGGCAGGTGTTTTGTTACTCTTCCATCTGTACTCTTCATTAAAACCCTCAGCCCAGGTACGACTCATTCTGGGTCTGTGGAGGGACTTTTGAGGTTTTAAAAGATTAAATAAAACATTAAAAGAAGTACAAAATAAAGCAAATGTTTAATACATTGTCATTTAAGTCACCATGGCTGGGCAGCCCAGGTGGCTCAGCGGTTTAGCGATGCCTTTGGCCCAGGGCGTGACCGCGGGGTCCTGGGATCGAGTCCCATGGCAGGCTCCCCGCACGAGCCTGCATCTCCCTATGCCTCTCTCTGTCTCTCTTTGTCTCTCTCTCTCTCTCTCTCTCTCTCTCTCATGAATAAATATATAAAAAAATAATTAAATAGAATAAAATAAATCACCATAGCTTTAGAAAGTAGGTGATTCCTTTGAAGTTAAAGGGTTTTTTGTTTTGTTTTGATTTCTAAAATTTCTAAAAATCTTGAATTTGGTACTTAAAATTTTATGTATCATGTTAAAGCATTATTTAAAGCTAGCTAGAAATATAGTACTTAAAGCATAAAACAGTAGCCAGACTTGTATTCCAAGTTACATAAAGAAGCAACACTGATGTTAAGCATTTTACATTCCATATTAAAAAAAAAAAAGAAAGAAAGAAAGAAAGGAAAAAACAAGCCTTTTGACAGGTAATTTTGAAGATTAGACTTTAAATGGCAAGCAAATTTTTAGCATTTTAGGTGGGTTACACAGACTGTTACCCACAGTCTGGGTTCTTTAGTGCATGACCACATGAACATAATTAACGTAGAGATCTTTAGAGATGAATCTTTTTTTAAATTATTTTAAAAACGTATATTGAAGTATATAATCAAGATAATGTCCATTAGAATAAAAGAGATAATATCTAAAACTACATTTAGAGGCATCTCCACTTTCTCAGGTTCTTGTTCATTTACATATTCATTCAATGAATCTGTATTCTTAGTGGGAAAGAAACAACCTAAGGGAGAGAAAGAGAGAACCAAGTGAGGCTGGGACACAGAGGCCGAGACAGGAAAGCCCTCGGGTCGTCCACAGCAGAGGAGCGTAGGGCCAGGATCAGCGCAGGCCCTGAATCAGCCAGGTGCCTTCACTGTGCAGCAACAGAGCACATCTCCAGCCCCCAATGAAAGGGTTCTCGGAAGTCACAAAGGAAGAGAGGAGGATGGTTCCCTGACAGCTGGGTTTGGTTTGTTGGGAGACCAGCACGCTCGGCAGGCCGGCCGGAGCCAGGTACTCTACATCAGCCCCGTAGGGCATGTTATTGTTGTCTCTGATGGAAAATCAGACTGAGGCGTGTAAGAGTGCAAGTGATGTCCCGAGGTCATGTCAGAGCTGAGTTGGAAAGAGTAATTGAGGGGGAATCAAAGTGGGACTTCCGCTTTGCAATGGGGGACTCCCGTTAAACCTGCTTATCCCCCTTCCCTTCCATTTTAAGCACCTTAATATGATTATCTGCAGAGAGCCATTTTCTGGCCCAATTATAAAAAATATGCCCCCTTCAATACCATTCTCTTTTACTCTGTTTTCTTTTTCTTCAAAAACAATTCACACTGAAAGTTGCTTTAGATACGTCCTTATTTGTGGAGGCTTCTCCCTTCTGTGTGAGATTGATATTATTTTTCTAATTTTTTTTTTCTGACTCTGATGCTGGGGACATTGTTGTAATGCTCAGGACCTAGAAATATTCATTGTAGGTCCTCAATATTTGTTGAATGAATGAATGAATGAATGAGGGAAAATACCCATAAACAAGGGAAGATAATGAAAATCATAAATATACATGAAACTAAAGTCAGTTATTCACTATTCTGACTAGTGAACAATGAAAGACCAGCTCCCAGATCTCTCAAAGATATCAAAGGACCAACTATATCTTTATAAAAGACCAGATTATAGTCAGATTAGTCTTAAAACTGTTTTGCTAATATGTCCCTTAAAATAAGTTTGTACAACTAACAGGTCATTGTAAACTTTGTTGGTGGTGGGTTTTTGTTTTTGTTTTTTTGAGAGAGAGCGAGCGAGCAAGGGGCGGGAGGTAGGGGCAGGCAGGCAGAAGGAGGAGACAGAGAATCTTAAGCAGGCTCCATGCCCAGCACAGAGCTCAACGCAGGGCTCGATCTCAGGACTCTGAGATCATGACCTGAGCCAAAATCAAGAGCCAGATGCTTAACCAAGCCACCCAGGTGCCCCAGGTCATTGTAAACTTTCCATTGTAAATTTAAGTAGTTGCCCATGGATGCAGGTCCTAAAATAAAACCATTAATCAATCAATTGTAAGCACAGATCTAAATGCCACTAAATAGGATCTAAATGCAGCTACCTGTAACCATTGAAAATTGTATTTTATTAGCTTTTTGTCCTTGAGTTCTTATTTCCCTGGCTCTTCTCCAAATGGGATTCTATTCTTAGGAAATAAGATCATGATTCAGAATCCTCTTTGAGTACTCTATCATGTTTCTCTGCAACTAAAAAGAAGTACATAAAGTTGGAATTAAAAAAAAAAAAATCCTATGAAGTCCTAACTGCCAATACCTACGGATATGACCTTAGTTGGGAATTCTGTTCTACCTAGAATGAGGTCATACTAGGAAAGCATGGGCACCTGATTCAGTAGGACTGTATCCTTCTAAAGAAGAAGGTGTTTGGGAGCAGTCGTGCACACAGGGAGAACACCACGTGAAGATAAAGACCAAGACCGAGACGATGCTTCCACCAGCCAAGACATGCCCAAAAATGGTAGCACCACTGGGTGTGATGGGAGACACCAGGGATGGATCCTCCTCACAGCCCCCAGAAGGAACCAACCTTGATTTTAAACTCGTAGCTTCCAGAACGGGGGGGGGGGGGGGGGGGGGCGGCAAGGGGGCGGCAAATTTCTGTGTACGCCACATAGATCAAGAAACAAGCTTAGGCAGAGGACAGAGGTACCTTTTTATGTAACATAAAAAGTCACATAGGAAAGACAGCCCCTTTACCTAAAAGTGGCTTTGTCATTATGTCTTTTTATGCTCAACACCCAGATTTATTTCCCCTTCTCCCTCCATTTGAGCAAACCAGGTTAGTTAAACGACCTTGCTTGAATAAAAATGACGGCGAAAAGGAAAAAACAGACTCATAGAAACAAAAGGCTTCACATTAAAAGTTCTTTTATATTGATGTACATTTGCAGTTATGAGTAGCAGACAACTGATAAAAGCATATAAATAAGTGACAAAATTTTAAAAACAATTATTAAACGTAAAAAGTAAGTTTTATTGGCAAATGCCTCTCTTCATGAACTGGCTGTAGCTTCCCTTCCCAGTTTTTCTGTAAATGAGTATTTTTCTAAAATGAGAAAGAGTTTCAGACTGATTCCTTGTTTATAGCATTACGGAGAGAGGTGAGCATGGATAAGCCTGGCTCCCCTCGGAGCTGGGTGGAAACCGTCTTGTCACAGCACTGCTCACTTTCTCAACCGAGGTTTGGTCGTGTGTGTGGTTTTTCTAGGCTCCTAAGTTAGATGCCCCCAAACGTAGTGAAATAGCATAAAAAAAATGTTTTTGAAATTCTATCATCTTCTAACTAGTTCCTTCTAGAATTTTGCCAAAAGCAAAAAATGTAAAAACCATCTAATAGTCAAATGCTTGGTTTTGCCTCCAGCCGTACAGAACCCCTCCCAGTGCACGGGGAAAACTCCTGTCCAAGCCTCACTCCATCAGTAACTGCTAGAAAATACAAGGTTAGGAGAGCTGTTCATTTCTACTTCCTCTCCAGCTCGAGACTGAAGAGGTACATCCTGTCAGTGCTCTAGTGGGAGATGAAGGGGGATCAACGAGGATTTTCTGTCGTTCAGCAGAGTCAGACCTTGAAAGATCAGTGTTGGTTCGAGGATAGACAAGAGGAGAGGTGGTGGGGCTGGGGGAGGAGGAGTAATGGAGACCCGCGAAGGGATTAGCTCATTAATGCCCATCTCGCTTCTTTTATAACAAAGGTGGACTCTACTGAATACGGTTGGTGAAAATGATGAAAATGAGAGTTGGCTGAGAGAGCTGACAAATAAGGCAGTAAAACCAAACCCGAACTGAGGTCCACATTTTAGGCAGTGACGTACAGGAGCAGCACTACACGGGATAAAGTCAGTAGCAGAAGACAAGAGAAGCTCTGAAAGTCTGAAAACCCTACCCACAGTGAAATATGAAGGAAAGAAAGAAAATGCCCAATAAGACAGAAAATCTGCTTATCTAAGTGGAGAGAGAAGAGAACACAGATAGAAGTAGTAATAAAAGCAGGAATGAAAGTAAAAAATAAAAGGGAACATTTTCTGATATTTAGAAAAAATTAGTCGGCAGATAAGCCGACTTCCACATTTCAGGAAATTCAGTGGGAAGAATCTTCAAACATTTCTTCTAAAATATTTTTTTCGATTAAAAATAAGTGTGTTGGGGCACCGGCTCAGGGGGTTCCGTGTCCTCCTCGGGCTCAGGTCTTGATCCTGGGGTCCTGGGATGGAGCCGCCCCCGACCCCCTGCTCGGAGGGGAGCCTGCTTCTCCCTCTCCTCTGACCCTCCCTCCACTTGTGCTCACTCTCTTGCTTTTGCTCGTTCTCGCTCTCAAAGTCTTATAAAATGTGTTACCTCCTACATCTTAGCACTCTACTACAGAAGTCAGTAGGGCTAGATCTACAGAGAATTGATGGGAAATTGTGTGACTTGAGAATTTAGTATGCATCTAAGATCTGTAGGTCACCTTCCTGAAAATATTTAAAGGGGAGCTCTTCCGGTATTTGAGATGAATGAATATAGTTTCTCAGAAATATGAAACTCAAAATATAAAAGAATTAAAGAGTAATGATAAAATTGAGCTAAATCTGTTGCTGTTCTAAAATATCTTGAGTCAAACGTACACATGAAAAATTATTCCCAAACAAGTTATAGACATATGAAGTAATTTTTTCTTTAAGATTTATTTTAGAGGGCGGGAGGGGAGGGGGCAGAGGGAAGGAGAATCCCAAGCAGACACCCCGCTGAGCACAGAGCTCGACACTGGGCCCCATCTCAGGACCCTGAGGTCATGACCTGAGCCAAGATCAACAGTCAGATACTCAACTGACTGAACCACCCAGGTGCCCCATGAAGTAATTACAACAAAACGTGAAACCTAATTTCCATGTTTTGTCAAAGTTAATGGAGTGTTAAAAACAGGCTATACTTCTCAAGTTATATAAGAAACAGTAAAAAAATGATTTTTTTCCATTGGAGAAAATATGGGGTTAGCGCTCTCCTTGAAAAGTCTTAAGTACGTAGTATAGAATAAACATGGGATGTTGAGAAAACTTGAGTAAACCTAAAACAAAAGACAGCAATACATATTTTCTCACTACATATGTATTAAATGGATGTATTAGGAGTCGGATTCTCAGAATGGGATTAAACAAATCCATATGTCTGGTGATTTTAAGAGATATGCCACAAACAGCAAGAGTATGGAGGGAAAGTAGCATGACAATACTCAGACCAAGGAAAATTGAAGAGGGGTAGTAAACACATCAAAGGATTATAATTTAATATTAATTGAAGATATAATCAACAGTTACTAAAACATTTAGTTTGACTTTATACTAAACTTTAGTATAACTTTATGAACTTTTAGTATACCAAACTTTAGTATACGACTTTAGACTAAAACATTGAGTATGAATTTACTATAAGCATACAGTAATAAAACTATTACTGTAAAAATTACTATAAATGATCTATTGGATATGTGTCTGAGAGAAATAAAGGGATAATGCCTCAAATTACTTGCTGTTCAATTCACTTTTCTTTCTCTCCCAAAGTAGTCTTAATAGTCTTTGATTATAGATTCTTGCAGATAACTATATATCTTATAGCTATCTTATTTAATAACTTTGCCAGAAAGTGAGAGGTAATTGGCTTATTTGGGAAAGCAGTGTAAGTTTCAGAATGTGAATCATAAAATAACGTGGCATAGTAAAAGGAATACCTAACTAGGTTTGAGGAGACTTCTGTTCCTAGACGTACGTGATCATTTCCTCCTGGGTGACCTTGGGAAAGTCCGTTTCCTCCTCTGTGAGTTCTGGAGTTGAGATCATGACCTCAAGGGCCCCGAACCCTGATCCCTCAGTATCAGTATGTTCTAGAGAATAATCTTGTTTTCTTTCCATTGAAGCTTAGCTGTAAGTAACTCTCTGTGATTTCATGAGACTTGAGTCCTTTATATATCATAGTTTCCAGTTTCCCAACGTATTCTCTTAAGATCCTCACCACACGTAACAATATTGTATTCATTAATTTTTACCGATTAAGTTAAGACAGTACCTTCAGAAAGTAAACCTGTAACGTGGAACCCAATACTGTCTATACTACTACGTAATGTGTGTCTTAAGTATATGTAAGAATGAAATTAGACAGTTCATTAAGTTCCATTATAATTCCAAAACTGCTTATCATTTTTTCCTGATCAGTTTTCAATTTATAATACTTTCTAATGTCTTGGCTTTACCTTTTTCTCAAAGTAAAAACACAAAATATAGCAAGATCTCATTTACGTGAATCACGTGTTTTTGCGAAAGTGGGAATTTCTTTTTAATACAATGACTCCCTAATTACTTGCTTCCCAGTTATTTTTTGATTCGTTATTTCATTTTGTTTTTTTCTTAAAGTATCTCAGCATTGTAACGGGTTTCTTATGACTGTAATCACATCACAGCTACCAGTATACCTGAAAGAGTAAGACCTGGGTCCTCCATGGGTCCATCACATTCTGGATGCTTAAAATGGTCAGTTGGATAAAGGAATGAATTTAGTCTCATGTTTATTGTTTCCTGAACATTTTAGTTGGAGTGTTTGACATTTTAAAAAATCAAATACTATTTGTAAGTGGAGGAAGATTCATTAAAGGGTACAAGTTGGCAAACCTGGGAGTGCTAGACTGTTGGTATTATTTTTAAACTAGGAAAGTGTGTGATCTGTACTATCAGGTAGATTTCCAAATGTGACTGAATATTTTATTGAATTGAGATAAATTTAATTTCATGGAGAAAATAAAAGGCGGGGACTATATGCCAGATACTGTGAGAGCCAGTGAGTCAAAAGCAAAGAGACAGCATACTAGTAAATGTAGTTAGAAATGTGTAAAGGGGACAATGTGTAAGGGTCCTGGAAAGAGGAGTAGGGTTTACCAGATTAGGAAATATGAATCATGCGATTTTAAAGGTGAAGGTGATATATTCCTGCTTGGGAGTTCAGGTGGAGAAATGAATAAAAGTAGGTGAGTTTTGTCGCAAAGCCTGTCTGGAGTACCAAACGCCGTGGTAGCTATAAATTCCAACTAATATTTGCGGGAGATTTTTGCAAGCCATGCAGGGAAGGCAGACCTTTCTGTGCTAGTCATCTCTCTCCCAGCAGATTCCAGATTATTCGTGTGGTGACGAGTAAGGAGACTTTCATTCAGCCAAGATTTTTAAGATTCTTCCAAATGAAAGAATGGAACAGGAAACTTAGGAATTATTGGCTCAATATATTTTCTATTTTGTCAATAATTGGTGACAAAAGTATTACTTAGTCCCCTGAAGTCTAATAATTATAGTTTAATTATAAGACACATCTGAACGTATTTTGGTTTCCTGTACTAACCACGTCATAGATTTTTTTTTTTTCCTGGAATGTAGTGAAATGGGAAAATGAAAAGTTTTTCTCATATATATGAAAGTTAGACGTGTTATTCAGAATCTCCACAATAAAAGGAAAATTTAAATTAAAATAAATTAATTAAATTAAATTAGCCAAAGGATTTGAATTGGTGGTCTTGGCTAGCCCTAAAGATAATGCTAAGAATTCTTTTGTGGAAAACACCTAGAAATGCTGGGCAAGTTCTAGTGCACATCTTAACTGCAGAGCTGAACTGCAAGCAGGAAAACCTCAGGGACTAGCTAGGGAGGCTTGTGAGTGGACGTTGTCGCCTGTTGGGGCTGGAGTGGAGTATGCGGGGACAAGAGGTGTTGATGTTGGTATGTAGGGATTGTATTGTCCACTCAGAGAAAGAAAACATACCCTGAGGCATTCTCAAAGTGGGAATTTGGGTAAGAGATAGTCTCATGAAGAACTTGAAAGGATAAAGAACTTAAAAGAGCTAGATCTTGTGAAATGTGGACTAGAAAACAACCTGCCCCCAAGCTAGTAAATTAATATTTGACCTTAGGTTCTGGATATGGAGTAAAAATGACTCCTGAGAGTTTGTGACTATTAGACTGTACTCAGAGAATGTTGAAGTTCTAATTTATTTCATAACAAATATAAAGGAAATGCCCAAGTTAAGAAATTAACACAAAAAGTACTTCTGGATCGGTGATATATCTGAGGCATCTGACATTTTTTTTTTTAATTGTTTTTGGAGAGATGAACCTTTTACATAGGTTTTGTAAAACATCTACAGATGAAATGGTGCTGGATATGAGCTCGTGGTTAAAAATTAGAAAACAATAAACCAATTATTTACACAACTAAGAATTTCAGTAATAATTGTCATATATGTAAACTGTGAAATAATTGCATTTATGGTGATGAAATTTATAAACTGGTTCAAAAGTATAAGAACAAAAGAGAGAACATAACACTATGAAAAATGAACAAGAGGGTTTGGAATGGGGCTATGTAGAGCTACTAGTAAAAAATTGAAACAGTCATTGAATTTACACCCTTATTGGACAGGTTAGAGTAGGTTAGACACATCTAAAGAGAAAATTAGTGATGTAATTAATGATAGACCATTATAATCTTAAGAAATTAGTACTCAGCATAGAGAAATGAAAAAACATAAGAGCTTAAAATAGGGAAGAGAGAATATAAAGTTCCAAGATACTTCTGACAGAATTTTGTTTTGTTTTGTTTTTAAGATTTAATTTACTTATTCATGAGAGACACACACAGAGAGAGAGACAGAGACACAGGCAGAGGGAGAAGCAGGCTCCATGCAGGGAGCCCCGTGTGGGACTTGATCGCTGGTCCCCAGGATCAGGCCCTGGGCTGAAGGCGGAGCTAAACTGCTGAGCCACTCGGGCTGCCCATTTCTGACAGAATTTGAAGAAAGAATAAAGGGAAAATGAGGTAGAGTCAACATTTGGAAAGATAATGAACAAGATTCTAAAATTGATAAAAGTCATGAATTCTAAGATACAAGAAATACTACAACTATCAATCAGGATAACATTAAAACTCCCCAAAATTTCGCAGTAAAACTAAGGATAACAGGGGCACCTGAGTAGCTTAGTTGATAGAGCACAGGATTCTTGATCTTGTGTTGTAATTTCAAGCCTGACATCAGGAGTAAAGTTTACTTAAAATTTTTTAAAATTAAAGATTAAAACAGGATAACAAAGATAAAGAGAACATTTAAAAGAAACCAGAGAGAAAAGGCAAATTAACTACAAGGGGACCACACGTGGACTTTCATCGAACTTGGTAACATGGATATATAAGCTTCTGGCAGTGGCATGATGTCCTCAAAGTGCTGAATGATGACTAGCCTGAAATGCCATATATACTGAATACATACTAATATACCAATATACTGATACCATATATACTAAACAGTCATTCATAAGGGAGAATTAAAGACTGATTTTAAAATAAACATTGACTCAAAAAGCTTTTACTAAAGAAGGAAATTGAACTCAATGATGGAGTGTGATTCAAGAAACAGTAGTGGCCAAAAATCGGTAAAGACAAGGGCTGCTATAAATATTGACTGTATGAGAAAACATATTTTGATACTTCCTTTTACTAAATGTTAACACACCAAATATTACTCAAACAAGGTAGAACTAACGAAAATGAGCCCTGATTTATAAGATGGGAGGTGACGATACTAGAGCACTCAAAGGTCCCCGTATTCAGGACAGAAGAGTTAAAAACAGGATTTGAGAGAGCAATCACTAAAAATAAAAACAGAACATATAGTTTCTGCACTATTGGAAAAAAGGGGAGATTTTGTTAATGTTTAATAGAGACAGAATAAGAGGGAAAATAAGTGTGTTAATGAGCACAGGACGATAATAGAAATGATTGCAAATATATCACCAAAAGTAACAAATATAACTTGCCTATTAAAAGGCTAGATTCTTGGAGATTTAAAAATCCAACTGTATATTGTTAATAAAAATTTAAAATAGAACACAGTGTCAATGAGAATAAAAAGATGAAAACAATTTCAGGCACATACTAACCAAAAAAGGGTTGTATTGCTTTGTGAACATCCAACAAAATAAAACTTCAAGGCAAAAAAAAAAAAAAAAAAAAAAACACCTTTTGGGAATTAAAAACAACTTACACAGATATAAATGAAATTATATACCATACCTCTCGGTAACTGACACCTCAGAAATATTAGAAAACCATATAGAATATTTTACTAATATCAAATTAGCAAACCTGATAAAATGGACATAATCACTGAACAATAACCATAGAAGATGCATTCTTTTTAAACTTTCTTTTAACAATTGGCCATGTGCTAGGCAGTAGGGCAGGTCTCCATACCAAGATTTGAATCATTCGAGTCACAGTGGAATTACTTTAAAACTCGGTAAGAAAAGTGCAACTGCAGATACAAATTTAGAAGCGCACTTGTAAATAGCTCGTGTGTAGAAAAGAACTAACAAATGTAAGAAATACTTAGAACCGAAATATTTCGAAAATGCTCTATATAATTTGTGAGATGAAGCAAAGGCAAACTTAGAATAAACCTGAATATACGTGCGTCTAGGTTTGTCAGCCCTATATAATAACACCTGAAAATGAGTAAGGTAGTAGGTGAATTAAAACGTTCGTGAAAGAATAAAGTTACCGCCCCCCTTCAAAAAAAAGGAAGACAGAAATAATAAAGATAGGAAAAAATGAAAACAGACTAACAAAATGCAAGGATACTCTGCAAGAGCTCAGAAAAGGAAATAAGTCTTTGGCAAAACCGATTTAGGAAAAAGGATTTGGATGACTGATAGGTTAGAAACCGAGCCGACTTGTTTAATAAAGAAACCCACAGAAAAAGAGATCCCAAGTGGCTAATGAAAATACGAGGAAACGCTCAGCGATATGAGTGCCGAGAATCAAACCTCAGGTGGCAGGGAGTTCCACCAAAGTGGGTCAAGGGTCAGCAGGCTCAAGTGTGGGCTCCGGGTAGCGCCCAGGCCCGGGGGTGGGGTGGCTTCGCGCATCCGCCCCCCCTCCCCCCCCAGCGTGACCCGCGGCAGCCGCCCGGACCCGTCAGTGGGCTGGACTCCGGAGCCGCGAGGGTGTGAAGACGCGGCCGCGACGGCGGGTAGGACGGGCGCGCACGTCGGGCCGTGGGCACAGGCGTCTCGCGTTACTCAGCGGCCAGACCTGGGGGCAGGTGGGGAGGGCGTCCGGCCGCTGGGCAGGGGACGAGGGACGCGGCTGGGGACCCCGAGCTGCAGCCCCGCAGCGGTCAGACCCGGGGGGAGCCCGGCGTCGCGGGTAGAAGCAGCGGGGCTCGGAGCCTCCAGCGTGTCGGGCGCGGCCCGGGCCCGCCTGCCTCGAGGGGGCTGCGGCTCCCGGGATTCCAACTCCGTGGCTCTCCCCGCGGAGCTGGCGTTGAGGCAGCGTGAGGCACCCGCGGGCCCGGGACGGAACCCGGGACGGAACCCGGGACGCTACAGGCGACCTGCTCGGAAGGGAACGGGCAACGCTCAGCGGGGGGGGGGGGGGGGGGGGACCGCGTGGGGGGCCGCGTGCGGGGACGGGACGGGAGGTCGAGCCGGTAACTGCAGCAAAGCCTCCCCGACGCCCACGTGCCCCCCAGTGGTGGTTCGGGGCGCCCGGCTTTTGTGTTCAGCTCCGGGTGACCTTAGGGGGAGGCCGCCCCGCGTCAGGCTGCGCGCTCCGGGGGGTCCTCTCGGTCTGCTCCCGCCCCGCCCCTCCTCCCCGCTCGCTTGCTCGCTCTCAGGTCTTTCAAAAAGGAAAAAGCTATGATGGAACAAGGCAGGATGATCAGTGTCGGCATCACCTTTAGTATATGACAGTACTTTTGTTTATGCTTGAAATACTAAATGTATTAAAATGGTGATAGCTGTACTCTTTTTCCCTCATTAAAATGTAATTCAGGGGCGCCCGGCGGCTCAGTGGGTAGAGCCTGTGGCTCTCGTCGGGGCTGTGAGCTGGAGCCCCATGTTCAGTGTAAAGATCACTTCAAACCGATTTTAAACATAGTTTTTATTTTTTGAAAAACTCAAAACGCTAAAAAAAAAAATGAAATCACCCACAATTGCACCTCCTGATAATTACTATGAATATTTTAGTCTGTATCCTATTCATACATATGTGTAGTGTCAACCAAAAAGAGCACACTCTACATGTTTGTTTTTCGCCCGCTTTTTACGCTGTATTATCTTAGAAGTTATAGTCCCACATCCGGAGAAAAACACGTCCGTCTTTGTGTTTGGACGGCCGAGCAGCGAGCGCTCTGGGGGCACCGGAGGGTACTCACCGAGCCACTGTTGGTTTCTCCGCTTTTTGCTTATGCTCCGTGCTGCGCTCAACACACCACACGTGCATCTTTGAATGTGTGTCCGTTTGTTTATTTGCAGTAAGTTCTTCAAAGGAGACTTGCTGGATCCAAGGGGTCCCGTAACACACAGTAGGGCTTACAGGTCGGCGAGTGTCCCCCAGGACTTGGTGCCGCAGCCCTGAGGCAGTCGCCTCTGCTCTGTTCACAAGAGACCCCGAGAGAAGGGCCGAGACACGGCCAAGGGAGGAGCGTGCTCCCTGCAGGTGCCCATGTGGGACTCGATCCCGGGACCTGGGGTCAGCCCTGAGCCGCCCAGGGGGCCTGTGGTGTCCTTTAATACAGAGAATGTCTTAATTTTAACATAACCTGTGTAATTTTTTTTTTCTTTCATAATCAGCTGCCTTTTTGAGTCCTCTTTAATCTTTATCCACTGAAAGGTATTTTTACGTTTCCTTAGTTTCATCTGTATTTCAAAGTGGAAAAGGGGCATAATTCGCTTAACCCTGTTTTCCATGGATCCTGTGTTAGGAGATACTTTGCAGTTTAGCAATTAATCCACCAAACACTCTTTTCTCCGGTTAGGAAGAGCACCTCCTCTCTCCATGTAGGGGAACTTCTCAGAGCCCACCTATGGAGCCATGGGATATGCTTGGCCACAGGTGTAAGCTGTTGACCCAGATTGGGCCAGCGTTACATTTACCCCTTAGCCCTGGTGATCGGTGCAAATACAGCCTTGTGACTCCGGGGGGACCGTCAGGGAGGTGCCGGACAGCTGTTTGCAACTGTAGGTATAGGTCAGCCAGGCTGAAGCACCGGGACGTAAAGCCTGTTTCAAAAGAGAAGTAGGATGGAGAGACGATGTAGACCTGAGCGTGTTGTCACTGGCTGCCTAAGACTCCAGCCTGTGAGGCAAAGGTTATGCAGGCCACTGAATTCTCAACTTTTATTGAAATCTTTTTTTTTTCTTAAGTATGCTTTAAAATGCAGTTCCATGGGCCACCTGAGTGGCTCAGTCAGTTAAGCATTGGTCTCTCTATTGCAGTTGAAGTCCTGACCTCAGGATCAAGAGACTGAGCCCCACATGGGCTTGTTGTGCCCAAGATTGCGAATCTGAGAAACCACCAAGGAGCCGACACCGATGCAAACACACGAGGGTTTATTCACAAGCTCGAGCTTGGGTCCAAGTGCACCCGACACAGCGGAGCAGGGACTTGGACCCCAAGGCTAAGAGGCGCAGCAGCTTTATAGGGGCCAGTGGCCCATGGGATTGTAACACACACAGAAAGTTGCACAGTCATGTGGGTCCACACGCAGGTGGCCGATTGAATGACGATTCACCCTATAGTGACCATTTGAACTGGCCTATCACTCTGGTCAGAATTGGCGCGCAGTTTTGGCGGGCACAAGGCGGGATTACATTTTTATGAGCCTATTTCTGGTAAGGGCGTGCCCAGCGGCTTGACTAGGGTGGGGCAGCGCTTTAAGCAATAAGCAGGTCATGTGGGGGTCATACAGGAGGTGGCGGGTGCAGCACAAAATGGGATCAGTCCTGCTCTGCTTGTCCAGGGGTAGGGGAGTTTTGTTAAATTTCCTGGGTCCCACAGGGCTCTGCACTGAGCATGGAGCCTGCTTAAGATGCTCGCTCGCTTGCTCGCTCTCTCCCCCTTCCCCCACCGTGCTCACACGCGTTCTCTCTCTCTCAAAAAATAAAATATAGTTCCGTGATCATATAAGTTTGAGAATGCTCCAGTTGTGTCTTAAAGATTCACAAAGTAAGTTAGCCTATAAAAGGCCACGAGAAAACACGCAGAAGCCTGTTTGTATACCTGTGATTCTCAAACATATTTTTAACAAAAGCGCTTTTTTATGGTACTTCTATTAATATCTCATAGAATGTTGACCAACAGAAGGTTGGTTTGGGAAACTGGTTTGGGAAACGCTGGGCCAGAGGCATGGAAGGCCTGACTGCAAGCTGACAGATGAAAGGTGCTTTAATCTCTGAGCTAGGTTTTGAAAAATGCTAACATTTAATAATTTATAAGCAAATCATGTGATTTTTAAATTTTGACAGAGTCTTCTAATAAAAGTTAAAGAAATGTAATGCAAGCAATCTGCAAACCTTTTCTTGTGCAGGTTAGCCAATACACATTTGCTATGTGTAGCTACAGAGAAAAAAAGTCTGAACCTCAAGAACTAATGCAACTTGAAGGATACACTGTGGATTATACAGATCCCCACCCAGGTAATTCCACATTACATCACTTTCTCTGCTTTGTATTGATGAAATCCTCATAAATATCCTGTTCTGTGTTTCAAACCCGTGAATGAACAGGGAGCATGTTTCACTTATGTACCTGGACAAGACTTCATGAGTGTATCTTTCTGAGGGCTACTTGGCTTTAGCCATCACTCCTCATTTCTGGTATCTTTTGGACAAGGATGCGATATGTAAAAGTTACTGTAATGGAAAAATCATGTGAGAAATATCAGCAATGCTTCTATAACTTCTTGACAGGAAAGCAAAAAGGTACAAGAGATAGAAAAAGGGAAAGAAGAGGCAAATGAAATTTTACATATTTGACCCATTTTTTCCCCAATCTCACATTCTTATAATTCTCTCCATACCTCCATATTAATCCCAGGTATATGCTAGACAGTGGCTATCTAACATTGGCAAGGGAATGAAGTAATGAATATGTGGAGATTAGGAAAATTAATGAAGCAATATTAAGAAATACAGAGATTTAATAAATACAGAGATCACAGTAACTGGTCACAGAAAAATACAAAATACCTTCTTTGTGAAAAAATTTTGCAGAGGTTAAAATGCCATACAAACACAAGTATCATTTTTGCCCTACCTGTCTTTCTTTTCTGCTAAAATCCCATATGTTTCTCCTGCCGGTTAATAAGAAATGCACCAAAAGATCAGACTGTCTTCTCTGGCGTGAGCTTGCACACCGCGCTGTGTATTTCTATGGACTAGGTTTGTATGGCTTGCAGGATGTTACCCCTGTGTCATGAACTGTTCGTTTCCTTAAGCTATTTTTAATTTTTAAAGTGATAGGAAAATTTAAAGTTTCTCTTATTAATAGCATTGAGCTACTAATGTCAGACTGATTGTCTTCCATGTGACTGGTCAGTGAATGAGCTTGAAATCTGCCAATGACGCAAGTTTTTAATGACTTTTCTTTCTTCCTCCACAGGCCTCCAGGGTGGTCAGATGTTCTTTAATGCAGTTAAAGAGGGAGACACTGTGATATTTGCCAGTGATGATGAACAGGATAGGATATTATGGGTTCAGGCCATGTATAGGGCCACAGGCCAGTCATACAAACCCATTCCTGCGATTCAAACCCAGAAACTGAATCCTAAAGGAGGAACTCTCCATGCAGATGCTCAGCTTTGTAAGTTGTGTTGAAAAATAATTTGATTATCAATTAATAACCTTAATAAGATATAAAATTGAGACACATTTATTCAGTATCATAGTTTATATTATTAATGAATTCCTAATTGAATAAAAATCATTTGTATTAGTAGCCATAGAATCAGCTCTCTAATTTTTCACACGGACCTGGAGTAGATGTTGCCTGGGGTTTTAGTCATGAATTTGCCAAGCACTGGGGTGTATCTGTGAATCTCAAGAACTCATAAGAAAATTCTCCAAAACTTCAATAAAATTTTTCTTATTATTTTAACTTACGTGTGCTATAAAAATAGGGAAAGTATTGTGAAGTCATATAGTCTTTGATAGGACTCTGGGACACCAGAATGGTGGACCATCACTTCCTAAGGTGGTTCTTAAGCGTTCTAAAGGATAATAGGGCTGTTTCCTGTTGTAGATTGGTAAGAAAGAGTAAGTCATCAAGCCAACTTTATCTAGATACCTTAGTATTCATGTCATCCTTTGTATGCTGATTTAAATCATTAAAAAGTTATTTTTCATTTGAATCTACAAGTGATTAATAACAAATGATGGAATAATTATAGAAACATTTTCAAACCCAGCTTTAATAATCATTAAACCAGCTATAACTTGTTGCACTCCTTTGCAAAGCTTCTCTGGTCTCTTGTGTCATAAGTCAGTTCTTCTGTGACTTTAAATTCAATTTTTGGCTTCTCAGTGAAAAGGTTCTACTCTTAAGCCTCTTCTCCAGGGGGATAATGTCTTGACATGCATTATTTTGTTCTTCTGTTCATACATCAAATAACTAGTCTCTTTTCACTATTCTATCTAGGCATCTTAATAGCACATATTAAGCCAAATAATTGAAGATGGAACATGAGCTCAAGTCCAGGGCCTTTGTGTTTCAGGGTTTAAAATGTCCATCTTTCCACTTACCACAGTCCATCTTCATGTGATAGCAGAGCCCCACATGCATCGTATATGAATCTTAAAATAGTTTACTTCCATCTCTCCCTTCTGGGGCTCTGGACTACTCTTGTCCTACATTTTACTTCTATCCATGGTTATAAACCCCACAGTGTCTTGCTCTTATCATCATTGCTTTCACATTCAATGATCTTCTAGAGAAATTAAAATAATATGAGAAAATATTTGTTATAAACTTACCCACGTAGTTATCAGTTCTAGCATTCTTCAATTCTTCATTGTCTTGTAAAAATATTTCACTTCTTGAAGGATTTCTTTTGACTTATGTGCAAGTCTGGTGGTGATTAATTCTTTTGGCTTTCTTATACATGGAAAAATAATTTACCTTCATTTTGAAAAAAAAAAATTTCTTCTGGTGCTTTAAGGATTTTGCCTCATGCTCTAACACCTTTTTCTTTTAATATTGAGAAATATGCTCATTTTTTGTCTGTTCCTCGGTATATAATGTGTCTTTTTTCCTTCTGCATTAAAGATTTTCTCTTTTAACACTGGTGTTGAGCAACTAGCCTATAATGTGCCTTGATGTAGTTTTCTTCATGAAATTGTTCTTGAGCTCTATTCTCAGACACAGTTAAGTTACTTGGAAACAGTTCAATCTTTTCAAATATTACTCTTAAGTTTTGTTAGATGGGACTAAACGGTGTCTAGTCTTGGGTTAATTTTCCTCGTTTCTGGACCAGGATTCTTCTTAGAGCCTGACGACCCATGAGCTTTGAGGTTTCCTACTGGCTGTTGAGAACAAGCAGTATTGCAGGCTCTGTGTGAGTGTGGGCACTGCTCCCTCTCGTCCTTTACGCTGAGTTCTTCCCTGGCCGCAGGCAGTGTCCTCACACGTGGGGGTGGTCAGTGTCCCCCCAAATATAGAAAGAGGCAGCGGGAGCAAACCGCCTTCTTGCAGGCTGGCTCCAGCCATTCCAACCTCCCTGAACTGTCCGTCCATCTTCCCCACGGGGCGAGCACACGGGTGCTCTGGGGCTTCTCAGGCCTGTGCCACAGCCTTGAAAGTTTCTCCTGCATTAACTTGAGCCTCAACTCACCTCCTTTGTTTCCCATCTCTCAGGAATCACTCTCCTGGGTTGCCTGATACTCCATGTTTTGAGAACTATTTTTTTAATGTTTTTTTTGTTGTTTGTTTGTTTTTTTTCCAGAATTTTTTTGTGTGTCACATAGGAGGTAAATCTCTTCTCAGGGACTGCATCCTGACAAGAAACAGAATGATTGTTTTTTTAAGTTAGAGCAAGATTTTTCAACCTGGGCGCTAGTAACATTTTGGGCCAGATAATGCTTTGTTTCAAGGGTTGGCAGGAGGGCTGTCCTGTGGTTTAATAGGATGCTTAGCTTCATCCCTGGCTTCCACTGCTAGATGCCAGTAGCAGACCACCCCCTCCTTCCAGTCTGATAACCAAAAATATCTCCAGATAGTGCCAAATGTTCTGGGGGCCAGAGTAAAAGATGAGCTAGAAACACCCTCATTTGATAACCACTGAGTTATAGTACCTTGAAAATTATTTTTAGGATAAGATTTCCTCATTGATTTGTGTGTCAGTATTTTTTAATATCCTAAGGGCAGGAAATACCCAAGGGGTACACTGAGGTCTTGGATACCATCCGTCTTGTGTGCTGGCAAGTGGTCAGGAACCACTGGCCTAGGACATTAAGGCCGTAACTACACGATTCAGAATTAACAAATATAAGATCTACTAATGAGCTGATTCAAAGAGCCATGTAATCTCTCTCACAAAACCTTTCTGCTATCAGATGTCAGCCTGTTGTCAGAGCGGTGTCCATTAGGCTAAGTGGAATGGGGTTTTCCTGCCCTTTGATTCACTCGTAAAAAATCCAAACTTGTTAGGTTAACGACAGCTTTCTTGTATTCCAGGCTTGTAGTAAAGTTTTCTATCACAGCAGACTGCTATTTTATGTTTCTTTAAAAAGGAAGGTGAGGAAGAAGGAAGAAAAATGTGTTTCTGCCTCATTGAATGAGAATACTGCTCCTGACCTCTCTCAGAGAAGCCATTGGACTTCTCCAGAGAGCAGTTAGCCCCTGGCGTATTGTCCTGCCTTCTGGGACCTCCACAGCATTTCTTTTTCTTCTCTTTTGATCATCTCTAGGAAGAACAACTTTTAGAGTCATTAGTAGAAAGTAAGGAAATAATATGATATTTCTGTTGATAGCTACAGAAATCAATATGCTCCTAATCCATTTAATATGCTTTTTCTTTTTTTCATTCCTTGCTGACCTATAGCTGGTAAGGGTAAGTATTTTCATGATTTTTTTTTTTTTTTTGCTTCATTGTACTAAAACATTATATGATTTTTGAAGAAATTTCACCATCTTGTTTACAATGCCAGTCTCCTCCTTTCTAAGCAATCCCAGAATATTTAGGTTAACTTTACCGTTTATGAAACAAAAGTCTATTTTTGCCACAACAGAAAAGTAGAAACAACCTAATATCTACCATTCATGTGGGCATAAATGTAATGGCTATGAAGTTGATATGCAAAAAAAGAAAAAAAAATAGTAATGTTAAGTGGAAAAATGCTAAATTATTATGTGATATTTTAACTATGTTAAAATTTTATAAATATCGCTAAAATTATACCTAAACTATTCACAGTAGGTGAGTTTAAGTAAAGGGACTAGTTACTAATCCACTTCCTTCTGTTTTATGAATTATCTATGTTATAAAACTCTTAAAAACTAAACACATTAATTGTTTAGAGATAGAACAAAACAATTTATAAAGTCTACCTTATCTGAAGACAACCTTATTATCTGTTTTAGGATATAAATAATATGTATTTATAGATTTTTCTGATACATGAATCTACTCAACTTCCCTCTTTCTTACACTTTCAGGATATTTAGAAATTCTAAGCAAATGGTAAACTGAATGGGTAGGGTAGGGTAGGGGTCTGCTCGCTATACAAATTTTCTGCCAAACTGTGCATTGCCTTTTGCCAGACATTCTTCGGTTAAACTATCCTTTACTATGCAAAGCACCTGTTTTTCATTTTTCTCTCTTATGTATGTAATGTAATACAATATGTATGTAACATAATACAACAGAGTACTGGTTGACTTCTAAAAGTAAAAAAAAGTCAAAAATGAACCAGAGAAGTTACCTTCTTTTAAAGTCAAATTAAAAAAAAAAAAAATTCTTCAATCAGTATATAAACTTACATTTAAATTCTTTAGCTTATTTTCTTGATTGATCTAGTAATTACACTTCACACTTCACAGGTATATTTTACTATACATCAAATATATTATTTCAAATACATGTTGAATGTTGGTTTACTTTGCTTATGATT
Organism: Canis lupus familiaris; assembly: GCF_011100685.1. NCBI lineage: Eukaryota > Metazoa > Chordata > Mammalia > Carnivora > Canidae > Canis > Canis lupus. The sequence continues at coordinate 60,373,135 of NC_049235.1, read as the reverse complement.
CTATGTATGTGTTGATTAAAATTGTCATCATGTGAAAATACTTACTTGTTATTTGCCACCATAAAGCAAGATGTGTAAATTCATACATCCGTTTTTAGTCAATTTAACAAAAACAAGCTAAGAAATTATTTGGGTCAATAATAGAGGTGTGAACAAACTCCTAATTAATGCAAGTATTGACATTTCTCTTTGGTGTTCAGCATAAAACCATGTACATAAAACAAAAAATGCCAACCAAGATAATCTAAAATTTTGAAACTTCCTGTTACTGGCTGCATGGGTGCTATCAAAAGACAAGAGGTCCTCTCTGCACCATGTTTAACTTCTTGTGAATTTTCAAGCTTAATGAGAGTTTGAGCTAAAAGGAAAATAAAATCAGATGTGGGTATGGGTAAATGCAGCTACGGGCAAACTCTTAACCACAGGATAATTTTAAACCAAGTTATTGTATTTCCGAAGGTTCATATGTTGCTTAGTTCAGGATTTTGCAGAGGAGCAGGTCAGCTCTTAGGCAGCAGCACCTTCTTCACAGTCCTTTTTGGTACTTGAGTCCCCGGCCCGGACATCTGGGTGGCCTCAGAATGCTAAGTGAATGGCCACCTCCTCTCCCGCTGTGTCCCATTTGCCTCTTCCCCACTCCCTTTTCCTCTTCTGTATTTTATTCCTAATTTTTCTCAATACAAGGAGCAGGAAAAAAAAAAAAAAGCAGCATCCTTAGAATTAGTTGCAAAGGAAGAACAAACATTTCAGTTAAATTTTTGCCCATCTCACATTCGGCACTGTGACTTAGATGCCTGTCCTTGGGGCTTGGATTCTTGAGCACCCCGGGGCTGACTGTGCTCCCACCAAAAGCCCCCCTCCCACACGCCACGGGGGTCCTACTGGCTTGCTAAGAGTCCTCACGTTGTTTTGTAGGCTAGCTGTTCTCAAGCCCGAGGCAACTGTTTAAATTGGTACCGTCAGCCTACTTATTCTTTCCTCTTGACTTCCAACAGCTATTACCCTAATGAAAAATTTAAATTTTCAGGTTCCATTTGAATAAGCCTCCATAATTCCATAAATCTATAGCAAATAATAATCTTTTTCAATTTGGGTCTTATTCCATCCACTTTTACCACACCTGGTGACAGTACCACCTAAAGACGCCGGAGCATATATCCAACTGTTACCATAGAAACTCTCCACCAGTATCCTCAATTACCATGTCCCACATCTGTAGTTAGTCCATAGGTTAATCATCACAATTTATGACAGTTTTGCAGTTCATTGTTCAAGCTCATATCTTGTTGGTTTCTTCTGATAATTTTCTTAAATCATTTTGGAAAACAAACTGAACTAAGACTTGTCATGATCACTGAACATTTGATTAGTGCCATGAATAATTTTTCTTTTAAAACTAGTCACCGTAATTTTGTGTTTTAATAAACATTAATTGAAGATAATCGAGTATAACTCAGTTTTAAAGCAACTCTCCAAGCCTTGCATTTGGCTGTGTAATTGAAAGGACAATTCATTTGATCCAGATGGTATCACTTTATTTTCTAAGGGTAGATGTAGATATATTATGCCAAGAGAAAACTATATGAAAATAGTATTTTACAGAAATAAGAAACTAGGTAATATTTTAACAATAGATATTTTCCTATTTTACATTAGTTCATGAGAAGATCTTAAGGTGAAAGCTTTCTCACACAAGGAGATCAAATCCATTGCTTTTTCAAAATGTATGTCTTCATAAATTCATAGAAACTAATGAATCAATGGTGCATGGTAAAGTATATCTGCCTAAAATATTTTAAATTCTGCTTATCAGACAGACATAAAAAGAGAGATGCTTAGTCCTTACAGCCTGTGTTTTGAAGATGGGATAATCCCTAAAAATATATTTCACTTTCATGAAATTATAGCCCCAGAGAGATTGTAGGGTTTTTTTTAGTAGAATTTTGTTTGCCTACTTATTTTATCACTATCAATATGGAGTCTGTTTTTGTAACTTAAATTGCTATTATGAATATTTTTACGCTAAAGGAAATCATTGGCAAAGTAATTTTTTCATTTGTGTGTGTGTGATACTGAAGGACTTGACACATAGCAAACATGTAGTTTAGAGTTATATTTCATGAAGAAAACACTTCATAAAGTAAATTCATTTTTTAATATATGATTTAATTATAGAAATGAACCATAGATTCATTTTTTCAGGAACATGTAGATTTTACTTAAAGACTATGTATCCATTGCTTTAAAATAAAAATTTTACTTCTGTAAACCTTTATAAAAAGTAGAAGTAAAAAAAAAAAAAAGAACTATGTGGAATACACTGTAATATTTATGTATATAATGTATGTATTTTATAGAATAAAAGAATTCTGGATTTTCTGTGAAATTTCTTATATATCGTACTCTCAACAGATAAGCCATTAATGGGTGTTATTTTTGGCTTGTTACGACCTTCCCTGGTGAAAGAAATAATGAGTAAAATTTAGCAGTGTTTTATAAAACTAGTGATTTCCTAAAGGTGTTACTAAAAGCTTTTTTACTCAAATGAAGATTCTGAGATTATTTAGGATACAGAATAACAGCTTTATATCATATGTGCCTTGAGTTTTTCAGTATCCTGTGTACTCATGTGATATTATTTCACACTATCATAAATGTAACATAAATGTAAAAGACTTTCTTTTGAAAGACTATCAGACATAAGAATAAAAATACCAGACAAGTTGAATTGTCTCATTTCTCAGTTCAGGAGAAGCAGTTTAATAACACTTAGTGTTCATCCAGTTAATACTAATTCACCTCATGTAATGCACTTAATCATTCAGTCAAATAATTAGTAAATGTAAAGGAATATACATACGTACGCCAATTTCTCCGTAGATCCTAACCCCAGACCTTACATCCTCAGTGGATGCCCACTCCGTGCTTACTTGCTACATTCACCTTTTGATATCTGTCACTGTTGTGAGATCTTTTTTTCTTAAATGTGATTCTGAAGACCCTTCAGCTTGAATTACATAGTTCTTCCATCCGCAAATATGGCTGAAAGTTGAACTTGACATAGGATCAATATGATCTGGGCTAAATATCTAAATGTGACTGATTATGTTAGCATCATGTCCACAGATCAATATTGAGTTTTATTATGAGCCTGACTCTATAATTGCGTTTAATCAATAAACTTTTGTCTCCTTTCCTTTGCAATTTTAGGATTGTACCCATATAGGTTTTAAAAACTACATTTAGCTTACATTTAGGGCGCCACTTCTTGTAATGACCAGAGCGAGACCTATCTATGAATTTTAAAGAACAATGGGGCCTGAGCTCTACCATTGTCAGGAGAGTCCGCTTTCATCCTGATAACTGATTGCTTGCCCGATGCGCGCTGCGCTTCTAGCAGAGCTAATGTCGTAACACCCCAGCACTCCTTTTGGGTGGTATACGGCTTTTTCTCTCTATGCTGAGTAACTAACTCACATTGAAGACTTTGACAAAACATACCATTAATGAAAGCAATCGTAAAAGCTTGCCTTTTGATAAACCCGCAGGGTCGACAGGCGTTGAAAGATGCAATCTGTAAAGAACAATAAATTTGGACCTTTGATTGAAGTGCCATTTGGGACGTTACGCTTTGTCTGCATATTTGCACAAACATGATGCTCCCTTTTTTATGTCTCTTAAGCTTGAAGCTTGAGAGCATTCATTGCCATTTCTACATTAAGGTTGGTCCCATTAAAGACTAAAAAAAAAAAAAAAAGACTGGAAGTGGTCCAACAGAAGCCTGTGTGTTCATTTCTGCCCCAGTTTGCCATTTGGAAAGCAAGCTTCTAGCTATCCTTGCTGTTTTTTATGAGTAGATCTGAGTTCTTTTCCAGTCAGTTCCTTCTATAAATACATACTTAAAATGCATCTGCTTTTCTTAAAATTAGAAAATAAGATTATTTCACTGATGGATATTAGAATTTGCTTAGAGGGAAAATGGGATTTCTACCTTTCAAATGATTTGCAGATTTTTCCAGGTCATTTTTCATTGGGGTCCAAAAAAATAGCAATTTATATTAATATGCTGAATTCTTGGCAGTGTATTTTTTGTAATGCAAAGTCATCTGTTTATCAGGAAGCATGCATTTTGTGTCCCAAAAACTGTATTTGCCCATCGTTAAGCCAGAGAAATAAGTGTATTTTAACGCGCTTTTCTGAATTTACAGATGCAGACCGTTTTCAGAAACATGGTATGGATGAGTTTATTTCTGCCAATCCTTGCAAGCTTGACCACGCCTTCCTTTTTAGAATACTCCAGAGGCAGACTTTAGATCACAGGCTCAATGATTCCTACTCTTGCTTGGTGAGTACAAGTCTCTCTCTCTCTCTCTCTCTCTCCGGTGTGCTATAGGTTAGAATGAAAGATTTTTCTTAAAGTGAGAAACACTTGTTATGAAGCGGCATTTTATTCCTGACTCCTTTAATAACTGTAGTGGGGAGTTAGGGATGAAGGATTCCGATCGATTGCTTCCCAATTTGAAAATTATACACTTGAAGACCACTGCTGTGCCACTCAATAGACAGGAGAGTAGACTCCAGCGGACGCGGAATCGTGGTCCGTCAGTCCCTCCGGAGAAGGCTGAATGAAAATAAAGGCTTTAATGAAGGTCAAAACAAAACAAAACCACACCTCTGAGATGAGATTCACTAACACCTGTGCGGACGTTTTAAGGTTTACATTCTCAGCAAACGTTGATATCTTCCGTTTCTCTCTTTTGTTCCTGGAGCACAACCTAGCGCTGGGGGAAGGAAACAGTGGAGAAACCATATGACACAGGAAATCTTCGGTTTCATTGATCCTTCCAGAGATCATTTGAATTCCTTAAAAAAAAAGCGGGGGGGGGGGGGTATCACGTAGCTGAACTGCAGCTCTCTGTGTGTCGAAACCAGCCTGAAGTTGGGATGTAAAGTACAGTTCGCATTTTTTTTTTAATTTTTATTTATTTATGATAGTCACAGAGAGAGAGAGAGAGAGAGGCAGCGGGAGAAGCAGGCTCCATGCACCGGGAGCCCGACGTGGGATTCGATCCCGGGTCTCCAGGATCACGCCCTGGGCCAAAGGCAGGCGCCAACCCGCTGCGCCACCCAGGGATCCCTACAGTTCGCATTTTGAAGGGGCGCTACCCTCCTCGCGCTGTGGGCATTGGCCACCTCTAGGCGCAGCCGGTATTTTCTTAGTTCACTTTATAAAACGCTTCTGGCAACGAGGCGATTTCACTGACGGTGCCCCCTTTAACCATTGTCTTCTTAAGTGATGCACACGGGGATTGAAGTTTTTCAGAACGTGACTGTCTGTGACGGACAGTTTAGGTACTGTGAGTAAATTTGGCTAATTTTGAATGACCGTGGAGGAAAGCGGGTTGCCCGCGCCGTGGCAGTGAAGGGAGCATGGCACTAGGTCACCAGGGCCCCAGGTCAGGTCCGAAATGGACGTTAGCTTTATGGAAATAACGTAAACGTGCCACTAATAATAACAAAGAATTGTCAAAAGACACTTGGATGCAGCTGCTTCTAATAGCAAAGAGGACGCTCAGGTGGCTCAGGGCCCGGGATCGAGTCCCGCATCAGGTTCCCCGCAGGGAGCCTGCTTCTCCCTCTGCCTGTGTCTCTGCCTCTCTCTGTGTCTCTCTGTTTCTCTGTGTCTCTCGTGAATAAATAAAATCTTAAAAAAAAAAAAAAAGAGTGCCTACAGAAAAGCAAATCAATCCTAGTACAGAAAGGAAAAATATATATGTTTTTTCTCTTTTGCAGGGTTGGTTTAGCCCTGGCCAAGTCTTTGTGTTGGATGAGTACTGCGCCCGTTACGGCGTGAGAGGCTGTCACAGACATCTCTGCTACCTTACGGAGCTGATGGAACATTCAGAAAATGGTGCTGTCATTGACCCGACCCTGCTCCATTACAGCTTTGCATTCTGCGCCTCTCACGTGCACGGCAACAGGTATTTTTACTTGCAAACACACAGTGAAATGTGTAGGGTTGACTGGGGAAGAGAGAAAAATGTGCTTGGCCACAATCACCTAGTAACAGATTTTAAATAGCAAACACTTCTCGCAAGAGGCGGGAAAAAAAACCCACAAAGGAAAATGTACATCAATATGCTTGTTGATTTAGGTGGGCTGCACTTTATGTTTCTTTTTGCCGTTAAAGCCACTTGAAAGAGAAAGGAAGAGAATGTCTATGAGATAGAAGTTGCCTTCTGGTTCTTAGGTACCACCCAGTTCTAGGGTCTGCACAGCTGAAGTGTCCTCTGTAGCCCGTTGTTGTGCACACGCACATCTGGGTGAGGCTCGTCGATAGGCCCGGGTCCACCTGGGGGTTCTTGCTTTTCCACCGCGGCGGAAGCTTCCGCTGATAAAGCAACAGACATGAGGAGGTTTCTGTGGAGTCGCCTCTCAGCCCTCTCCCTCACCTGTACTCTAGGAAGAAGGGCCCCCTTTTGGTTCGGAGCCCACGGGGTAAAAATATCCCCCCGAGGCGGGTTCCCGCACCCGTGTTCCTCGAAGTTCAAAATCTCTCCACGTCTCAGCCCCTCTCTTCCCAGGGACCCTGTACTGGGGCTCCTCCCACTAGGCAGGCGCCCTTTCTCCCACCCCCTTTGGGCTGTTCCTACCATTATGCCCTCCCGCTCCTTTCGTATTTCCTTTCTTCCGACGAGCCTGCGTGAGCTTTTGCCAGCCTCACGGCGCCACAGGGTGCTTGAGGGCTGTGAGGTCCGGCTGCCTGGGTTCCGGGAAACACGCCTCGGTGGTGCAGGCGAGGCTAGCCTCCTGATGCGGTCGTGTCGGAGCCCCCCGCCTGCGAGACCCATGCAGCGTAGCGTGTGTCAGACCCAGTGCATGAACGTGCACCAGGGACTCGGGACAGTGCCCGGCACGTGGACCCTCAGGAGCTGCGGGGCAACCGGCATGGTCTAAAATACTGTTATCCGGGGGCTCCGCAGCGCAGCGGCCGCCTTGGGCCCAGGCCGTGACCCCGGGTCCCGGGATCGAGTCCCACGTTGGGTCCCCGTGGGGAGCCTGCTGCTCCCTCGGCCTGGGTCTCCGCCTCTCTCTGGGTCTCATGAACAACGATCCCTCACGTATACACTCACGCCCTGAAGCCACCTGGCGTTGCTCTCTGTCTTCCCCACCAAACACCCGTCTCCGTCCATCCCCGGCTTCCTGATGTAGACGCAGCGACAGCCTCCTCTGTGGCCCATTGGCAGCTTCCCTCCTCACTCCCATCGGAGAGCTGGCGCTCCGGACCTCGTGCCTGTCGAGCCGCCGCGTGCCTCCCGAGGCAGCACCATCTCACCTCCACTCCGTCTCGGTTATTCTCGACCATCTCTTTGCTGACGATTTTTGTTCCTCCAGACGCCCGAGGGCAGTAGCGTTCTTTTCTCACATCTGTTCCTGAACTTGCTCTGCCCTGAGAACGTTTCTACTTTACAGGAAAGTCGTACTTCGGTGGTCTTGCCCCTTTCCGCAGCCCCAGTGACCTGCCTTTATACAGATGACTCCAAACCAGTCACTCTCCTAGACTGACCCTGTCGACAGTTGACAGCCTGAATGTCCCGGCACTTTGAACTCTCTGGGTATAAAATTAAGTCCACATCTTGGGGCACCCGGGCCGCTCAGTGGGTTCAGCATCCAGCTCTCCACTTCGGCCCAGGTCATGATCTCAGGGTCGTGGGATCAAGCCCTGCGTCGGGCTCGCACGGGTTCTACTTGGGATTCTCTCCTCTCCCTCCGCCCCTCCAACCTCCTCCAAAATAAACAAATGTTTTCAAAAAAATTTAAGTCCATCATCTCACTAAAGCAGCTCCTGTCCCTTTTTTGGCTGTTAGGGTGCCTGGGAAAAAGTAACACCCGTGGCACAAAGTAAGTGTTCAGCAAACATTCCAAGAATGAACGAATGACTGCACTAGTGTTAACATCACTTCCTTCATGGCCTGGTCGTTTTCATGCGTCTTCCCTCCACCTCCTTGGCCCCGTGCACTGCTGCTGCCGCCTTCCGCCTTTGCAGCACCTCTCGGGGTGGCCTCGGTCATTGCCCGGGCACCCTCTGAACTCCAGCCGCCTTCTTCCTGCTTGTTTATCTTGATCCATTTCTCCCCCGCCGCGCTCTCTCCCTGCGACGGTCCAGCAGTCGCCTCCAGAACTACAGATTAGAGCTTTCCCAGTGTTGTTCTTTCCCCCCTACCCAGACTTGTCTCCGAGTATCCGTCCCTGCGTAACCTTTACCCCAGGCAACTCGTAATTCTCCCCGTAATGTCTGTTTCCAAGTTTGTGGTAGTCGGAGGTCATAAAACTCCTCGAAGGAGCCCTCTGCTAATGCGGACCCTACACACCTGCTACCTGGAGTTTCCTTAAGAACTTGATCATGCAAACCCAGTGCTGAGTCCAACACGCGGCTCTGCCCGTCTCCTGAGGTATTTTGAAGGCAATAGCCAGTTCTCCTCACCCGTTACGCGCTGCAGGAGGAGGAGGATGTACCCCATTCCTTGCATGTTGTGGGCACACAGTGAGTATTTGTTGGACTGACATCATCATCGTTGCTGCCTGTCCTCCCACAGTGACGTAAAGCCAGGCCTAGTCTCAGCTTCTCTTCAGGCTTGTACCTCGTTACGGAGCTCAGCCTTCCTTGGGAATGAGGAGAAGCTGCAGATCGTAGTCCTGCTTCTCAGGACCCCAAACTAAACCATCTGCAGTCCGCAAACGTCGCTGTTGGGGGTGGGGTGGACAGTCAGGAGGCGGCACCGTCGTGAGGGCTCACGGACAGCCCACCTGAGCCGCTGTTGCACGAACCCAGTTTCTTGGCTCCTGGTCCTTTCTGTCTGACTCCCTCCCGACCAGTTGATGTCAAAAGACCGTCTCCCAGGGTTAGGACTCTGACGCACGAGACGATAAAAAGATCGCAGCGAAACAGACATCCTCAAAGAATTTTGTATGATCAGGTGGGTTTCGTCCTCAACACCAAAAGGGATAATTAAATAGAGAACGTGAAGTAGGAGATCCAGGTAACGCTTTCCCAAAACGTGTATTTGAGACACATTTTAATGGAAAGTTACTGAGGCACCTGGAAACCGCTGCCTTGGAGGCAGCCTGATTTGAATCTGCAGGTTGCCATAGTTACTTTTATTCTGTAAAACCATTGTTTTCTTTATAATGTACACTGTAAAGTGTAATTTAAGATGTGTTTGTATGTTTGTGCGCGTCTTATGCTCAACAGTGCACGTGAAATCAGTTTTCCAGGCTGAAATGTGTCCATTTCCCGGTGCCTCTGGGTGGCGTAAAACCAGCTGGAGTCAGTCCGAGATTCAACATTTGGGTCACATGGAGCTTAAGGGGAAAGAAAAAGGGAGAAATGAAGGTTCTAGGGAAATCTGAACCTCCGCTGAAGGTGGACGTTATCAAAGATACACTGAAGGGTGTGGCGTTCCGTGTCCTCAGGCTCTCAGATGTCATTCAGAAACGCCGCGCGTCGCAGCCAAAGAATCAGAGGCGGCCAAGGGTGGCCCCTGAAGTCTGACTGAGATCCGCGCAGGGAGCCAGGGGGGCCAGCGCCTAACCTTCCCGGCCCCCCGAGGTGCCGCGTGTCGGAGGACGGCTCCCGGCGCGGGGCAGCGGTGCTTGCCCTCTTCTGCCGGCCTCCCCGTGCCCCAGCCCCGGGACGTGAACCGCGAGGGGAGCACAGGGCGAGAACGAGGCCGCGCCGCCGTCCCTTAGAGCCCGGCCCGGTGCGGCTGTCGCGGCGCGTGTGCGGTCGGGCCCTCCCGCGTCGGGCGCAGTAACCGGGCTCCCGGGACCGTTCTCTGCCCGTCCGGGCGCCCGGTCAGGGCACCGCCGCGCTCGTTACCTGAGCTACGTCCTCGGGCAGCCGGGTCGGGCTGCGTGGAGGACAGCCCTGCCGCCGCGTGTGGAAGGTTCCGGAGGCGGTTCCCCCGCATTGAGCCCGGTGCCCCGCGCCGCCCCGTCGCCGAACAGCCCGGAGCCCGGCAGGAATAAAGGAACAGGGTTAAGCAGCGAAGGCGTGGCCGGCCCTGAGACCGAGGCCGACCAGAAGCAGGAAGGACCAGGGGAACACCTGCGTCCAGGACACACAGACACACTCCTGGGTGGAGGCCCGGCCTCGAGGGCCGGAGGCAGGGAGACAGGGACTCGGCCGAGCGCGCCCTTCGGCAGGCTCGGGGCCCACGTGCTGCTCAGGCTTTGAGGTTTGGCTGGTCAGGCTGACGGACGGAAACGAACGCGGCGACACAAAATGGCTTTTCTGTCTCGGTTCTCCCTGAGATGCGTGTGCACGTCTTCGCAGGCTCTCCCGCGGCTGCGGGGCTGTGGGGGCCGCTCTGCACCTGACCCGGGCCCCGCAGGGCGCGGCCTTCCCGGGGCAGGTCCCCCACGGCCCTCAGGACGCGGCCTTCCCGGGGCAGGTCCCGACCTGGGTGGGGCCTCCCGAGGGCAGGGCCGGGGCTGGGACAGGCCTCCAGACTACAGGCAGAGTCAGGGCCGCCCTCGTGCCCCCTGCTCTGCCGCAGGGTGGTAGGGAGCCCTCAGGCCAGTCCCCTCGCCCACGAGGTCTCCTCCTCAGACGATGTCGTCTGTTACCTTCCCCTTCAGAAACCGTCCCTCCACTTCTCGTCTCTCCTTCTAAAGACCAGGATGCATTTCCGAGCAACATCCCAGGTAGCTGCGTCAGCGTAGCCCGGGGACGGTTCCTCACCTCCTTCATTTCCCCTGCGGCGTCTTGATTCTGGTCCCTGACGCACGACTGAGAGAAAAGAAGTGCAGGTCGCGTCCGCCGCGAAGCTAGAGACTCGTTTCTGGGACCCTGGAGCCAGCAGCTCAGATGCCGGGAGCGAGGCTTGTCCTCCCATAAGGCAGCGGCGGTGGGACGGGTTCGTCCTGCTGCACAGGTAGACGCACAGCGGCCGACCCGTGCCTTTGAACTATGCTCTGCGGGTCCCTCGTGGATTCTGTCGGAAGCTAGAGAACGGCCTCAGATCTGCCGCCGTCAGGCTCGCCCAGCGACGACGTCCCTCCGCGCCGAGCGTGGCCTTCGTGCTAGGCGAGGTGACCATGGCCTTCCGGAGCAGACGCACGAAACCCGAGGTGCTGGCGGGCGTGCTGGCGGGCGTGCTGCCATCGGCGCTGAGGCCGCACTCACCGCGTGCCTTCCCTCGGGCTCTCCCATTTATGAGCTGTTCCATTTTGAGGATTGGTCCTGTCTGAGCCTCAGTTTCCCACCTGTTCGCTATGAATAACTGTGGCATCGTGTTCTACGTCACGCCGCCGGAACACACGGCGGCTCTGACGGGCCCATGGCCAAGACGTGGCCCAAAGCAGGAGCGAGGAACGCGGCCATCCAAGGTAAGGCCGTCACCCGGGAACAGCGACCCAGGTGGCCTGTTCGTGGCTTCTGTTTGGCCTCCGCGTCCTTCAGTCACAGCGCACGGTTCCTAGACTTGGGGCTAATACGTGAAGAGCCCCCGAGGACAAATCGTTGAGGAGCCGACACCAAGGGTTCCCTCACTGTGCGTCAGGATCCCGTCAGGTTCAAGCAGAGGCAGGAGGTGCCCCCACCCCACCCCGACCCCATGCTGGGGGGGGGGGTAGCTTCTCTTAAGAAGGGGCCTTGAGAGCCTTAGCCTCTGGAGTTAGGTGCGGGAGGCTTGCGGTCCTCGGGTGGGTTCCGCGTGCTTCCCCGGGTGCCGAGGTTTCAGCAGCGCGTGACGCGGCGGCACCCGGGCAGACGGCTGTGGGCGCCCCGTGCCCCTTCCCGCTGCCACCCGGTTTGGAGACTCTGGGTCTGCGCTGACGGCAAGATCGGCGCCCCCCTGCCTCTCAGGCTGCTGGTCAGGACGCGCGACCCAGGCGAGGGCCTCGAGTGGGCCGGCGCCCTCCAGCTCTCTCTCTGTGCCAATCGACAGATAATATCTATTTTTTTTGACATTTATCAATAAGTCCTCTTTAAAACCATCGGGGCCTTGAGACGTCCCTGCGGAAAGGTTGTTCACCTACCGAGTGGGGCCGCCCTGTACAAGGGCCCCCGGCTTTCCCCTGACCTCTTGAGTGAGCTTGGTCAGTTAGGGCCGCCAGGAAACGGTGCGTTCCCGAAGCCCCCGGGTGCCCTGGTGGTAAGTTCGGGCGGCTCTCGTGGTGCTTTTTGCACTACGTGCACTTTCGGCCTGTGCCGTACTGTTTATTTTTACCTTCCCTTCTTTCCCTTCAGTTCCTCTTGCCCGAAGGTCTTTTCTAAGGTGTAACTTACCGGCTTTCTTAAACTGTACTGCTCCTTCCCCTTTTGCTTAATTTTTTTTAATCAACTCTTTTAGAATAATTTTAGGTTTACAGGAAAACTGCGAGGACATTACAGGGACTTTCTGTATTTGTTTCCCCTGACATCACCGTCCTCTATTAGGGTACTTTTGTCGGAACTAAGAACCCGACATTGGCACGTTACCGTGACCTCACCGCCCGTTCTTATTTGGACCTCACCAGTCCAGTTTTTAAATTAATGTCCTTTTTTCCTGTTTCAAGGTCCAACTCAGGATGCCATCCATGTTGCATTCCATTGTCCCGCCTCCTCTGATCTGTGGCAGTTCCTCAGTCTTTCATGCTAATTTTTGCATTGTATATTTTGAGGCAGCTTATTAGGTAGATTCAAGTTTAAAACTGCTAAATCTTCCTGGTAAATGGAAATTACTATTATCTGATGACCCCTTTCATAACTAACGATGTATTTTTGCATTCTAGTTTATTTAGGTGGTTGTTAATGTAACCTTTTTTGGGGGGGTATTTGTCTAATACGTTTATTCGTACTTTCAGCCTTTTTGTATTCTTGAGTTTTTGTGTTATGTTACAAATAGCAAACAAGATTCTGATTTAATTCTCCATTATGATGATTTCTGGGTTTTACTCCAGTTTAGTCCACTTACAATTAGGGTGTGTGTTGATGTAAGTAAATCGATTTCTACCATTTTATTTTGGCATTTCTTTTTTGACTCATGTTTGTAAGCTTTTTGTTTCTTTTCTTGCCTTCTTGTTTCGTCCAGGTTCTTCTATTTTTTTCCCCTCAGTAGTTTACATTTTCCAACATTAAGATTTTACTCTGCATATTGCTAAAATTTTAAAGTATTATGCTAATCCACAAATTTCCCCTCCTTCTGAGAAATGGAGAGACCTTGGAACATTTCTCTGCAGTCACGCTCTTCCTTGCTCAGGTGCTTATTTTGCCTGGTATTTTAGGTGTATACTTTTTTGTTTATTTTCTGTTTTATACTCAATACTAGCTTAGGTTAGAAATTATTTTCCTTTTTCCTAAAGTATATTCTTTGGGATGTCCTATAACGGAGCACCTATATGTAGTGAATCTTTATTTGGAATTGTGCTTGTTTCATCCACATTTTTTTAAAGAAAATTTTGCTAGGTGTATAGTTCTGGATTGACAGTGACTTTCTCTGAGAACTTTGAAGACTTTCACTTTCTTGCGGCTCCTTTGTGACCGATGAGAAGGCTGTCGGCAAGCTAATTGCCTGTCTTTTGAGGGGGATGTGTCTTTGCTCTCTGGATAGTGCAAAGATTATTTTGTTCTTTCTTCATGTTTTGTGGATTCACCATAACATATCTACACGTGGATTCCTCGTCATGGATTCTGTTCGGGATTCCTGTGGATTTCTGATCCATGTGCCCTGATACTGAGTAAAGTGGATTTCTTTGAATTCACTCAGATTTGGAAGTGAAGATCCCTATTTGCCACCATCCTGGAATATTGTTATCTCTTTAAATACTGCTTCCTGAATCTCACTCTTTTCTAAAATTCCAAAGCTCCATATATGAGGCGTTTTATTTTCTGTATCTGTTAACGTCTGTAGTACATATTTTGCCTACTTAATTCTCCAGCTGCCTTCTATGGTTTTTTTTTTTTTTTTTTTTTTTTCGTTCTTTTCCTCTGGTTCAGAACTTGGCAAAGTTTTTTTCTATAAAGGGCCAGAGAGTAAACATAACTAAATCTTTTGGGCTTTGTGGGCCATATGGTCTCCTCCACAATTGTTCAACTCTGTGTTTTAGTGCAAAAAGAGCCATGAGCAATATGTAAATGAATATGGTTTGTGTTCTAATAAAATTTTATTCATAAAAGCAGGTGGTGGGCTATAGTTCCCAACCCTTACTCTACTTAATTCTCTCGTTAGCTATAACATCTACTTTTCAACCCACATATTGTTAACTTCAATTACTAAATATTTTAGTTCTGGAAATACTATTCACTTCTTTTTAAAACCCATTTGATTATTTCTGAGTATCTCTGATCTAATTCTTGGTTTTTATCCCTTCCTCTTTTTTTCCTTAGGGATTTTATAGTTATTTTATATTCTGATCAATTTCAATAACTTAATTTTCTAGGTGTTTGTGTCTTGTTTCCACTGACATTTTTGCCATGGTCACTGTTTTCTTATTCGGCTAGCTTTTTTTTTTTTTTTTTTTTTTAAGTAAGCATACATTTTGACATTTATGGGAATTCTAAAAGGCCTGGGTTGAGAATACTTTTTTCTAAAGAGGATTTGCTTTTATTTGGTGGTCGAGATGTACGACTAGAGCTACTGTATTTCCTTATCCTGGGGATTTCTTGATTCCGTAGGTAGTACTCAGTTTAATGAGGCCAGACATATGGTGCATATTCTCAGGAAAGCCTCTTTCACTCACTCTGTAGATGTTGTAGAAACAGATTTCCTCATTGGCTCCTCCTTACAAGAATATTGATTCTTTCTGGACCACCCCTTAACTGATAGTACAGCCCATTCATGGCCTCAATTTTTGCAGGAATCTCAGGTTCTGCAGTCTGTGGGTCACTGACCCAGTGGTGCATTCTCTTAAACATAGCGGTGAAGCCCCCTTGGTACCCACATTTTCCCCCAAGGCAGCCCTGGTGTTCACAGTTACCCCTCCTTTGGTTTCAGTTTCTGTATCATTTTCTTTTTCCTGGCCTTGGGGAAAAATTTTTTTTAACTTTCTTCTAAGTGCAATACAACATTTAACTGCTTGTTATAGCTAACATAGTGTTGAGGTGTTTGGTAGTGGAAAGGAATTTTTGGAGTATCAAGTCAGTCCACTATATGAGGAGAAAAAGTCACATGATAAAATTTGTATTTTGAAAAAAAATATTTGAACCTCTCTCTGGAGAACCTGTTGGAGCCTTTTCTATGACCTCTGCCTCGGGTTCCAGCTAATTAACTGCTTCTCGTCTATCACATCTTAACCTAAATATCATTCCCAAACTGACTCCTTCCCAAAAAACCTATATGACTTCAAAGCTTTATGCTTTTGCCCTTCTTCAATTTAATTGTATGTTATGGTCTGATTTTTCTTTTTTATACCTTTCCCTATTATAAATTCCATTAGGGCAGGAGACATTTCAGTTGTGCTTATATTATCCTCATGACCTAGGCAGGTACTCAATAAATATTTGTTAAGTAAGGAAATGAATGGCATGGGACCATCTGTTTACAAATTTATGGGTGAAATGTTGGGGGCACTTAGTAAGTTGAGTTCACAATTAAACATTATTCTTAATGAATCAAATGCAATGATTTTTATGACCCATGGAAGGACCCTGTGTAAACCAGAAGAATTGTATCATTTTACCACACAGAAAGTAATAGATTAAGACAATGAAATACCCCTTTTATGTATAAAATTGAAAATGATTATAACAAGTGATAAAAAATGCATTTGATGAGGCTACAGGGAAATTAATCATTTTATGCACATGGGTCACAGTGCAAACTGATAAGTAAGTACTTTCTTAAAAAGCAATTTTGTCGTATCTATCGAATGTTGAAAATATCATTGCATTTGTCTTAGCTTGGGCTGCCATAACAAAATTCCATCACCTGGGTGGCTTAAACAAAAATTTATTTTCTCACAGTTCTGGACAGTGGAAGTGGGAGATCAGGCTGTCAGCACAGTCAGGTTCTGGGGAAGACTGTCTTCCTGGCTTACAGATGACTGCCTTCTCCCCGTGTCCTCAGAAATTTCTCCCTCCCTCTTCTTACAAGGCCACCACCCTGTCACATTACTGCCCCACCCTGTGACTGACCTCTCTTAACCTTAATCATCCCTTACAAGTACCATCTTCAAGTATAGTAACACTGGGGGATAGGACTTCAACATATGAATTTTCATTCAGGGTGGACACAGTTCAGTCCACAGCACCACTTAAACTAACAATATATGTTTAGGAATTTACCCCAAGGAAACCAGAAGAGATGGGTTAAACAAATTATACCGTAAGATTATATATATGTAAGAATGTAAGGACATGGGATCCCTGGGTGGCGCAGCGGTTTGGCGCCTGCCTTTGGCCCAGGGCTCGATCCTGGAGACCCGGGATCGAATCCCACGTCGGGCTCCCGGTGCATGGAGCCTGCTTCTCCCTCAGCCTGTGTCTCTGCCTCTCTCTGTCTCTCTCTCTCTCTCTCTATCATAAAAAATAAAAATTAAAATAAATAAATAAATAAATAAATAAATAAATAAATAAATAAATAAAATCTTTAAAAAAAAAGACTTTAAAAAAAAAGAATGTAAGGACATACTGTATACTCTATGGTAAGAAAAAATAGAGGAAAAATCTAAATTCTAATGGAATAGTGGTTTAATAAATTATGGTACATCCATAAAATGAAGTATTATGCTTTCATTAAAAAGCACATGTTGGGATATTTAAATAATGTGAGGAGATGCTTATACTTCATTTAAAGAATCAAAAATAAAAGAGTCAAACTAAATCAGAATTGCAATGTATAATTAGATTTTATAGAATGAAAACTGGAATTTTATTTACAAAAGGGTATGACCTATTATTTATGATTGGGGCATTTAAAGAAATTTTAATTTTTGTCTTTGTGTTTTTCTGAATTGCTCTCCTAAATTATGTACGTTTCGACCTTTAACAAAAAATTATCTTTTTAAAATAATATTGGGTATGGGGCAAAGATGACCTATCAGAGAATACTACCAATCTTAATACTCTTTTTAATAAAAAAAATCACCTCAATATTTTATTTTTATTCAATTCTAGAGTTATGTGCAGTAATGAATTTAGCTTGATTCTGGGAGAGGCCAGTTGTCTAACACCTTAATAACTCTCCATGACCTGTCTGTCCGTCACTAACTTCACACAAAAGATATGAGTCACTGATCTCATATCTTCATGGAGCTCAGTTACTGCTTTTTTTTTAAATAAGTATCTTTTTTTTAAATAATGTCCAAAGAAAATAGACTACAGTAAGAAACTCAAATAAAGAAAGGATTAGGAGAGAGACGTGCTTGGAAAGAAAACAAGATTTTTAAATTTCATTTGCAGAATATTTTCTCATAGAAAAATGTTTCCTCTATCTCAGTAAACATAGGATCAAATTAATTTCTTCTGGATTAGTAAGATTTCAGGGAGAATGAAAGGACCCTGATTATGTGACCAATATATACGAATCCAAATGAGATGCCACGTTGTTTAAAACAGTAAGAAGCGTTCCAGGTTAGGGAAGAGAAATAGGAGACTATTGTTTTCTCCCTCCTCTTCCCATCATTTCTCATTCTCGTGCTGTGTCTTCCTCTCCTTCTTATTCTGTTCACAAATGGATATTGGTGGGAAATACACGAAGTGCAAAGTGACTTTTACCTGCTGTGCTGCCGTCAGAATTGACAATTCAGAACTGCTACTCTCTAGGTGTCTCTCTCCTTCTCGCTTTGTCCAGAGGAAGCTAAGATATCCCACATTCCTCATAGGAAAAGAAGCCTCTGAGAAACTTAAAAGCACCCCGAGCTTGGTCATCCACCCTGTCATTGCTTTCAAAATATCTTTACCGCAAGCCTCCAAACTGCCAGGACAGACGAACCTACTTGATGAGCGGGGAGGGGGGGCCGGTGGGGGTGGTGAAGGCAATCTGTCTTCATCAATTTACCAGACTTCTCTATGCAGCGTGAACTCCCGGCGTGTTAGTCAACCCGTAAGCTTCCTGCGCAGTCTCCTAGAAATTATAAAACCAAGGACACATTTATCCCTCAAGTATCTACAGGCTGCTCTGGCAGATAAAATGATTGAGAAAATAACCATAGGCTGGGTTACAGTTTTCATTAAATAATAAAACAGATGGCTCGTCAGCACTTAATGATGTTTGTAAGTGGGCATTGTGGAGAGATCCCATGATCGATTTCAAAAAAGTGATGTTAAGCAGATTTCTTTACTGTCAGACTCCTCAAACTCCTTAATAGGCCCAGCTTACATTATCGACCTCCAGCAAGGTCTCATGATTTGTAGGGTTCAAAAAAAAAAAAAAAAATCCTTGGGCTCTCTAACCCTTTTTGCTGGAGTAGGTCTCAGGACCATTGTTTTTTAAAACCTCTTAGCAGCCAGGTGAAATGGATATTTAAGTCTGTTCTTATTGGTCATTATGGGTCTCTGAAATGTTATACTGGAAAAAAGGGCCATAAAATGTGTGAACTATAGGTTAGTCTGTACTTAAATATGTAAGCAGATTCCTCATCGATAGTTTGCTCTTCTGCTCAAATGCCTGACTCTGCAACCCGGTTTCATACTCTTTTCCTCTTAGAGCTTTCCTGAAATACAGTGTAGTGATTCTTCCCTTCATAGAAACTAATTTCATATCAGAACTACTCCCAAAAGCCATTAGAGATAGGAGAAGATGGAGAAGATAATACTCATGTTCCTGAGTTGTCTTTCAAAACCACCCTGCTCAATTTAGAGCTGATATTGTACTTTTTACAGAAAAAATTGATAGTGATGACAGGATGTCCAGGATACAGAATGGATTCTGTTTTAAAATGCCTACAGCGGGGGCAGCCCGGGTGGCTCAGCGGTTTAGCGCCGCCTTCAGCCCACACAGGGCGTGACCCCGGCTCCCGGGATCGAGTCCCGCGTGGGGCTCCCTGCATGGAGCCTGCTTCTCCCTCTGCCTGTGTCTCTGCCTCTCTCTCTGTGTTTCTCATGAATAAATAAATAAAATCTTAGAAATAAATAAATAGATAAATAAAATGCCTAATGTGCCAGATTGATGACTAGCACGAGTTATAAAATGCATTGTGAGATCTCTTAGTTCATGTCGGAAGTCAGTAAAGTTGATTTGTTCGTATAGGAACTATTTCTGGATGAATCTGCCTTTCAAAAAAGGTAGCCTGTGTGTGGGCACCTGCACGCACCTGTGTGTGATGCTCTCTCTGAAAGTAGGACGGGGCCTAAGGCAGACGTAAGAGGAGGCTGTTAAGCATCAGTAGCGTAAGTTCCATTGTGTGTGAATTCTTTTTTTTTTTTTAAGAATCTTTCAAAGTATAACTAACAAAGACCCAACTACATTTGGCATTCCTTTGTTTATTGTGTAATGCCAGGAGGAAGTTCTGTGTCATAATTTGCATCTATAATTAAAGGAAATACATCTACCATTGAACTATATTTAATAATTTGTTTATATCTTCAACTTTCATGGAATCTATTCTTACTAAAATCATGTGACTTCAATAACTAAAGGCCCCAGGAAAAAAAAATGAAAAATTTAAATCTCAATATATGAGAATTCATGCAACAGTTTCTTTTTTCTCATTGGAACAGTTTTACTATTTATATTTGAGTCATATAATTAAGTTTCAATTGACATTAAAATCTGAAAATTGGCCTCTTACTTTAGAATTTTCCATGACCATTGGCTTTTTATCAGTATCAAAGAGGCATTATTTATTTTACCTTTTATTATCTTGGGGGAAAATTCCATTCTTGAGATTTAAGGCAAATGATTTATTTCATTAATAATTAAAATGGCAGGTAAATACTAAAAATTTTCTGCTAAGTGTAAATACAGCCAACTTTTCTGAGTGATCTATTTATCCAGAATGCTTAACTATAATTCCTATACTATTTGCTTTTTTCAAAAATTTCTTGTTTTACCTACTGTTACATGATTTAAAACATTCCAATTAATTTATACCCTATTAATACTAATAATTAACAATAATTGTGATGTTACTCATTCATGAATTTTTATTATCTGCTATAGCTGAAATTTTTATATTCTGTGTATCGCTTATTCACATCTTTAACATTTATTTGCCATTTAGCATTTAGCATCAGGCTGTCGGCTTCTGTTCTGGGTACCAGGGCTACCATACAGGGAGGCAGACAATAAACACGTCACGTGTAGGGCGATGGCATTATGTACAATGACCAGCAGTAAAGCCGGTTAAAGGACAAGAGACCTGTGGGAATGGGAGGCTACACTTTTACATCAGGTGGCCAACCTAGAGCAGGCCTCATTGACCCGGAGTCGCGTGGGCAGCGATGAGAAGGCAGTGAGCAAGCCCGTGTGCCCAGGCGAAGACCTTCGCCGGCAGTGGGAGCAGCATGTGCGTGTGTCCCGTGTGAGGACCAGCTAGGAGGCCAGCGTGGCTGGAGTGAGGTACAGGAGTCAGAGTGAGCATGGGGAGGGAGGATCCTATAAGGTTTACAGGTCATTATAAGAGTTTTGGCTTTTACATTGAGCATTATTAGCATTGTAAGTCATGACTCATGCTTGAAAAAAGCTCACTGTAGAGTGTTGCCAACACTGACATCGAAAAGATGAGAAAAGGAAGACAAAGGAGGCTGTCGACACACTTGAGATATGTTTTGAAGGCTCACCTGACAGAAATTAATTTATAAGCTGTGTTTATAGAGCTATTATTTTAAATCTGTACTACCCTGGGTCCCCTAGATGAATGTGCAGAAAATACAACTGGTTTAAGTTTCTCTTCAAGCCATTTTCTACAAGTACAAATTTTAGGACTGACTTTGTTGAGTTTTTGTTTTTTTTTTTTAATAGAGTTACTGATTCAGTGTCAGATACTTAAATTTTATTGATTTTTATGCTCCCTGCCTTATGTAAGTAACATAGAAAATGTCTGATGTAAGTAAGTGTATTTAAAATATTCCACATTGCTTTTCAGATACAGTTCACATTTTTAATAGAGATTTTTTTTCCTCTTATTTTTGGTGAAAACATAAAGGAAAGAGAATAAGACATGGGCACCAAGAGCCCAGGATTTGGAATGTGAGAGACCTAGGTTCAAGTCCAGGTCCCTGTACGTACTAGCTGTGTGACCTTGGGGAAGTCAGCAGCTTCCCCTCTCGGAGACTGGAGAACGGACTGCTGTGAGCATCCTATGTTATGCATATAAAACAGCAGAGTACCAGGAGCATATTTAGAATTCGGTTACTGATAATTGTTATGTTTAATTTGATAATGGCTGTGACGAGGAAGATATTGATGGCACCGGAGGTATTTGCGTTTATTGGGAAGAATAATTTTAATATTTTTTAAAAGGTTTTTATTTGAGAGAGAACACAAGCAGGAGTAGGGACGGAAGGAGAGGGAGAAGCAGACTCCCTGCTGAGGAGGGAGCCTGATGGGGGCTCGATCCCAGGACCCCGGGATCATGACCTGAGCCACCCAGGCACTCCAGGAAGAATACTTTCAGAAGGAGCTGTTGCCTTTATGCATGACTATAGCGAAGCTGTCATTTATTCCCAATCACTTAGGTATAAACACCTACTTCGTCTACCTAATTTTCAGTACATTGTCTAGTCTATGTACCTAAAAGGTGTATAAATAAAGACAAGTCCAAAATACTACCTATTGTATTTAATTTGTCAGATGTATAGTTAATTTAATAATAGACTCACAAAAACGACAGCCTTTCACTGTGTATAACAGTCTGTATCTTACTGAAAGTTGTCACAAGTGATATTCCTCTGACTTACCCTTCTCACTCTTCATCACCTGAACCCCCGATTCCATTGTGTTTAGTAGGCGAGCTGTCCCAGTGAAGTTCAATGTGACAGGATGGCTTGCAGCATCCCTGTGAATCACAATCTCCTTTGACAGTTGAAGCAAACAGTGAAATTCACTCTAATATAACCATGTGGTGGCTGTCAGAGAGTGAAGTCAAAGAAACCATACCAGGCATCAGAATAATAAATATAAGATCTTTGCTTTTTTTTTATTTTAAAGACTATTTATTCGTGAGAGACAGATACATGAGAGACAGATAGAGAGAGGCAGAGACACAGGCAGAGGGAGAAGCAGGCTCCATGCGGGGAGCCCAAGGTGGGACTCGATCCCCGGACCCTGAGCCCAAGGCAGACGCTCAACCGCTGAGCCACCCGGGCATCCCTAGATCTTTGCTCTTTACATCGAGTTTGCATAGGTGTATATAGTGAAACACCTACCCACAACTTTGTGCTATGAGTTTTTGCACTATCTATACGATAATATAGCGACAGTTTGCATCTGATCATGCTGATTCTCAAGTTAATGACTTATACAGAGCTCTCCGCTTGAACTTCTGTGATCATTATTATTCTTAAGTTATAGTCTGGGTTTTGTGCTATCATTTGCTCAGTGGGATGTAACTCTGAAGTAATATGTGAAGAACTCCATTATATTATAAATTATTGTAATATAATAAATTATTGTAAAACATTGGGGTGAGCTCACAGTTCATTGTTTTGTAATTTACAGATCAGACTTTCTTTTCTCCTTCCTAAAAATATTTGAAAGACCACCGTTTGCCGTTAGTTTTTCTGCAGTTCACATTAAAAATATATTCTGATGGAATGTATTATTCTGACTACGAAATAAAATAATTGATGTTTCCCTATTTAGCAATGAGGTATAATTGTTAAGATTTTCAAAGCATAAATTCCAGCAGCATAGGAGTTTCTTAAATAACAAATAATTTACTCTATAATGACAAAATTTCAGACTTAAATGATGCTTTGATATGAATAAAAGGTCTTTATGTCATTATGATTCAAGTATAACTTTAATCGTTTTTATCCTAATTGACTAGTTGCAAGCATCAAAGATACATGCACACATTTACATGTTATATATGTAAAACAAGAATGGGATTACTAAATAAAAATCTTCTTGGGAAAGTTATAAAGCATTCATTTTTGTTTATTTTTCATAATCATGTCTACCTATTTTACACATAAGTATTAAGAATTCAAATTGTAAGTCATAAATCTTTGGGAACAAAAATATAATCTTTAGAAAAGTAAGCTAATAGAGGAAGGTGCTAATTAGCAAGTGCAAAAGATTCATTTCGTTGAAATAGATACTTATGAATATAAGATTAATAGATCTTTCTCTTTGCGTTAACAAAGTTACAATTCATATGTTCAAAATTTTTGATGACTGTTGTGCAACCAGATACTTCCACTGATCAGAATGAACTCTAAATCCATTATTAGAAATATTTTATACTTTTAATCCTGATCTTAGTAAAAGAAGATTTCTGTTCATTCTATATAACTACTTCTAAAAATCCTGACATGAACTTGCCTTGATTCCATAGGAGTATTTGTCGCACAAAATCTGGAAACAGCTGATCTGTCTTCTCTATATGTTTTTATTCAAATATTTATTTTGATTTGTACACCCCCACATTTAAACAAAAAAATAATGCAGTAAACCACTACATGTATGCAAAATTGCTGTTTTTTATAATTAAAATGAAATATCCAATTCCACAATAGCTTAATTTTTATTTGGGAGAAAAGTAGTTAAAACATTTTAGTTTGCATTCAATATGCTTTTTGATATTTTCATTTATTCAGTTTTTCAAATGTTTGGTACCACATAAAACACTTTTCACTACCATTCTCAAGGACTAGCCATTGTTTTCAGTAGATCTGGAAAATATTTATTATAACCCTTTACCTTGAAGGCTGTCTAAAACAGAGTCATTCCATTCCATTCATTCCAGGTCAAAATATGAAGCAAATGGCTATAAATATCCCCTTTAAGTAAATTTCCACTATAGATGCAAGTAATATGTGTACCGTGGACCAGTATGCATTTTCCTTAATTATTCTTCAGGGAAATATAAAGCTGCATCTATCTATAGAATTATATATTAAAATAAAGAGATATAAAGATATAAAATATATGAAAGTAACCATTCTGTCAGTACAAATTACTGATTCTGTTTTTTTCCCCCCCCAGGCCTGATGGAATTGGGACTGTTTCAGTGGAGGAAAAAGAAAGATTTGAGGAGATAAAAGAAAGACTCTCTTCTCTTTTAGAAAATCAGATAAGCCATTTCAGGTATATAATCTATTCGTTAATATTAAGTATTTTCTTTCTTCACCCAACACTCTGGTCCCCTACAGATGTTTATTATGTCTTTCTGCGGCTACTCCCTCCTCCATTGCCTGTGAGGTAAGATCCGTATTATTCCTTGGCCTGTGGTCTGCTTCTAAGCCTGCCATTCAGTTTCCATCATGCATTAAGGTTGGTCTCTTGCCCCTTCAGTTGGTGGGATGCATCTCTCACTTGCTGGTGCATTTCTCATCCGTGAGTAGCCTCTTCCCTCAGCTCTGGTGACTAGTCCTCTCTCTCTTTCAATCACCAAGTAAGGAGCTTCTTCTGTCCTGTCTTCATAGTAGAGCTGTTTTCAGTCATTCCAACAAAGACTGGAAAACCTGAAGCCTTTTAGCATTTATCATCTGTACTCTTCACTAGTTGCTTATCGCATAGTTTTAATACCCATGTCTTTAAGTCATTAGTTATTTTATTTGCATTTAGTGGGAACAAGGGCCATGTTGCCTGGCACAGTTCCTTGCTCAAAGAAAATTAGCCGTTGGTACTAAGACACATTTACAGAATGAAAGATCAATATCTTGATATTTTTCTCCCTGGTTGTAGTTAGCTCACTAGAATGATTGTTAAAAAAACAGAAATATTTCTGAAGAATGAAATTCAAGACAAAGGAGAAAACAAAGAAAGAGGGATAGTTAAGATCCCTGAACAGAAAATCAGCATTAAAGAGGAGGGAATCTTCATAGTGATAGTTAATAGAAAGTGATGATTGATTGAGCTTAGAAAGCAACCAGTTCTGATGAGAGCAGGTCAGAAAAATTCTTTAAGTAAATTAAATTGACAAAATACTAAGATGTTTTAATATATTGAGAGAGTATTTACCAACCTAGAATTGAGTTTGGAGTTCTATTAATTAGATTGTATTAGTTATATTGGAGTTTGGAGTCACATTAGATTAAGTATATAAAAAGAGGATATTAAAAACAAAGACAAGTTTTATAAACAAAATAATGGCACATAAGTTGTAGTAAATACAATGTCTCTGTTATCTAGGGCATTTACATAATATGAATACTGAATTTAGTCCCCCAAAATGGCATAACCATGTTAGAAAGATAGGAAGGACAGGAATTACATTTAGGGTGGCTGAAAGTAATCAAAAGAAAAAGAAAAAAGCTACATATGTCTAAAGGGGAGTAACATACTCTCCCATCTGAAACAAAATTTTCTAAGGATAAAATACGTGGAAAAAGCTTTTCAACACGTTAAACATAAAACAATGAATAAAAGTCATTCTTGATAGATGAAAAACAGATGAATAAGGCCTTTCATTGTCTCTGCTTGGCACCAGTAGAGTGCTTCTGGGCTGTGGGCCAGGGAGGAAAATCTCAGTGGACACCCTGATTTGAGGAGACAGAGGGAGAATCTAGAGAGGACAAGGCAGCCAGAGTTTGCAGGTCAGAATTCTAAAGAAAAGATAGGAGAGACCTACAGGCATTTGCTGAGGTTTCCCCCGGAGTCAACTAAGTATTGATCTGAGCGTGTATGTAAGGAAACTAAAGTCGGACAAATAATCCTTTAACTCTGTGGTAGTATTGTAGGAGATAATCCTCAAAGCTAACACAGAGCTAAGGTGAGTACCAGTTTTTGCCACCCAAAGTGGAAAGACTCTAAGTCATGGACAGAGAGTAGAATACTCCAGAGAATTTGTGCCTCAGTAATAGAAAAAAATTAGCTTTTTTAAATCTCTCCTAATGAGGACTAAAGCCAGTATTCTAATAAATCAAACTGTTTTTAGGTAATTTAACCACATTCCAGAACAAAGATCAAGAATAAAGGAATACAAAAATATTGAGCCACCATATTGTAAAATAATAATGTCTAGCATCTGGTCAAAAATTTCTAGGCATACCAAAAAATCGCCAGATATGACCAATGAAGAGGATGGAAATATCCAGAAATGGAAATGAGAATTACTAAACAGGAATATTAAAAGAATTCTTACCAAATGTCATATATTCAGCCTGTTAAGGGCATCTGTGGAAAACCTACAGCTTCATACTTAACAGTGAAAAGTTTGAATTTTTTTCACCTAAGATCAAAAGCAAGGCAGGGATATCTGCTCAAAAATCAGCAACCAAGGTTGTATAGTACGGACAGTTCAGAAATCAACTCACACATATTTGGTCAATTGTGATTTTCAAAGATATACAAAGATGATTTTCTAAGTATCCTCTTTTCAATAAATGGTGCTAGAACTAGTTACATAGCCAAATGCAAAATATTAGCCTGGACCCATACCTCATACCTGATTAATAAGTTATTTCAAAATGAGTAGTCCTAGGAAACAGAAAATCTCTTTGTCCTTAGACTAAGTAAAGATTCTTTAAAACACCAAAATCATGATTTGTAAATGGAACAATGTTACATTGAACTTCAAAAACATTAAGAACTTTTGATCTTCCAAAGACACTGTTAAAGGAGTAAAGAGATCTCAGAGTGGGAGAAGATATTTGTACAATACGTATCCCACAAAAAACTTGTATCCAGAATATATAAATAACTCTTAAAACTTAGTAAGAAATGAAATAACCCAGCAAAAAATTGTTTCTAATATTTCACCAAAGACGTGGTGAAAAGGCAGATGAAAAGATGCTCAGTATCTTTATTCAATAGGGATATAGAGATTAAAACACAATGTAGTACTGCTGTTATTAGTCTAACTAAAATTCCAAAATCACTACCACCCAACTCTGCATATACTCTTGAGAGGAGTATAAACAGATAACAACCCACTCTGTAAGATAGTTTGCAAATTTTAAAAAATTCAAACACTTAACATATGACCCAGCCCAAGATAAGCGAAAGCACGTGTCCACACAAAGACTTCTATGTGAATGTCTGTACCAGCATTATTGATAATAGCCAGAGTATGAAAACAAACCAGGTGGCCATCAACAAGTAATAGATAAACAGTGTATTGAGATACTTCTGAGCAATAAAATGGAATGAACAGTCGATGGTATGAATGAGTGTCAAAATATAGTGAGAGAAATCAGAAGCAAAAAAAGTATGTACTATAAGATTCCTCTTACATAAAATCATAGAAAATACAAACAAATCCAAAGATAAAGTAAATCAGTGGTTGCCTGGGCCCGAGGGCAGCAGGGAAGGAAACATTTGGTGGTTGTGATCATGAATATGTATATTAAATTGATTGTGGTGATGGTTTCACAGGTGTATGCATATGTCTAAACTTACCAAATTACATATTTTAGATATGTGCAGTCATTTGTCATTTACATCTCTAAATCTGTTAAAAACTCAGTACTCCCTAGTGGGAAGTTAGTAGAGTAATATTTAAAACTGAAAAATCAAGAATTAGAAATATTAGAATGTAAGTTAGGAATATAATGTTTAAATAAAGAAATAGCTAAAAGTTAAGAACTTTTTTTTTTCCTGGAGAAATTGCTTGGGGAGTGGGGTGGAAAGGGCATAAAAAGGACTGCTTTTCATAAGAAGCCTCTGGAAGAACTTGCCTTTCAGACTATGTGCATATCTAACTTTGATAAAAAGAAATACTGTATTTTAAAATGGTAAAGAAAAGAAACCAGTTTCATTGTAGGACATGTCTAGGCCGGGCTCATCTATCTGTGTGATCAATTTAAATTTACTAAGGTGGGAATCAAGATGATTTCAATTTATTCAGATTAGATTCTAAATTTGGTTGAATTTGATGATTGGGCATTTTCCACTTTGCTTTGTTATTACAGAGCTGTCAAAGTGGTTAAACAAACAAAATATTTATCTTGGAAGGCAGAACAAAACTCTTCCTTTCTTTTAAAACTCGTTTTGTAAAGATTAATTAAGCTTCTGTGTAGTTATTTTCTGTACTTTATTGATTCAGGATTACTTGTACCCTGTAAATGTGTTGAATTATTTACACATCGTGGGCAGCTAATGCTAATTCAGAACAGACCCAGTGGGACCTCGGAGCCCTGAAATGCTAAATGTAATCTGGGGATCAGTAACATTCCATTCATAAAACGTGTCACCCACCGGTTAATGGAAATAAACAATAGGAAAGACAATGGGTGGATTATGCAAATACACTGAAAAGATTTAAGCGGGGGAGGGGACTGTAAGAGCCCAATTTGTGTTTTATTTAAACGTGGATTAAGATGTATACAAAATGAGGACAGCTACTTTGCTAATTTGCTCCTACTCTGATGAGCAACACTGCGCAGGGAAAAAAAAACTATCAAAAATAAATCGCTTCTGTGAGTGGCAGCAGAGAGGAGTAAGACAAGGCATCGAGGTAAGAGTTGAAGGAAATTGTTAAGGGGAAAATAGTGTTCTGAAGAAAAATTTGGCTAGATTTATGACTTTTTTTGCGTTTACCTGACACTAGTAAAAGTTTTCTGAAACTAAACCCCAATCCTAATTTAAATTTAGCAACTGTTTGGTGAGAAATTCATCCTTAATTAAAAGTTGCTGCTATAAACAATGAATTTAAGATACATGTGTTTTTACGGAAACCTGTGCAAATCGCCTTGTAAAACAAATAATTTTACTGTGAGGTACGTCTTACAAGACGTGTCTGCCAAGTCCCTGAGTCATGATGACAAAGGACATGGAAACATACTGACTTTAGGTTCCTGGCTTGAGGATTCCTGATCCGGAGCCCAGTGGCAGCCTAGGGGGCACTTGGTCTTGAGGCGGGGGTGGTGGTCGATCTCAGGGAGCCAGGGGCTCCGGCAGGCTGGGGTGGCCCTGCCCTGCTCCTCAAGTGGACCGTGACCTGCGAGGGACCCCGGGAAGGAGCAGCACGTCTGTCCCCACCGTGTGCCACCAAGTCCCATGGAGCCCGCTCCCTTGCCCTCCCGGACCCCACTTTCAGAGCAGTGGTGACCCGCCCTGGGGGTGGGGGGTTGGGGGTTGGCCAGGAGCCGGACAGGGCCCAGTGCTGTGGCCCAGTGCAGGCTTCGGTTGGGGCGTTCCCGCTCGCAGAGACCGGCAGGTGTCAGGAGGCAGCAAGCGGATCGCGTGTTGTCCTCAAAGGGCATCAGCGGCAGAGCAGCCCGAGCAGCAGGCCTCCCGAGCAGCAGGCCTCGGGGAGCTTCAGGGGCTCCGTGCTGCTCCCTCTGCCTGGGAGCCCTGGAGGTTCATTCTGAACGTATGTCACCAAAATGTGGACCCTTTTTATCACAGTTTATACTCTTACTGTGAAAAGAAATTGCAAGCATGGAACTAGGGGTGCCCGGGTGACTCAGTGGTCGAGCAGCTGCCTTGGGCCCAGGGTGTGACCCCGGGGTCCCGCATCGGATCCCTGCAGGGAGCCCGCTTCTCCCTCTGCCTGGGTCTCTGCCTCTCTCTCTGGGTCTCTCATGAATATATAAATAAAATCTTTAAAAAAAGAAAAGAACATGTGGAACAAGGTAAACTTCTGCTGTTAAAATTTCCCCAGATGGGTTGATGCTATTTTAACCACTTTTCACCATTTTTCAATAATGCCAAGTACTACAAAAGGGAATAATTCGGTGGTCTTGGATATTAAATGTTTGACTTTCTTGTTCCTCCTTCTGTTTTTGAAGATACTGTTTTCCCTTTGGACGACCTGAAGGTGCTCTAAAAGCTACGCTTTCGTTACTTGAAAGGGTACGTTTGAACACCCCTTTATCAGTACTTGGTGTACTGGTGGCTGAGTATTGGTGGCTGAGTATTTTAGATGCTGGACCAGGCAGACAGGCCCATCCCTCACGGCAAGTATGCTCTCCGAGGCCGTCGGTCCCATTTCATCACTTCTCACCTGCCCTTCCTGCATCCCGACCCCTCCTACGTCCTGCTGCTTCCTCCTGGCGGCTGTCCTGAGGCCTACCCCTGCCATCCTGTGCTGAGTCGATGGCGTGTTGGTAGGTCCCGTTTCCCCACCTCCTTCTTTCCCTCATGAAATAGGATTTTTCCCCCCAGTTGAGTGTAATCGTGTTTCTCAGACTTCTCAGTGGTCTTTCCTTCCGCTCCCTTGCTCCCGCCCCAACTTGTGCTTCCACCAGTCCCAATTCTCATACCTGTGAGGGTTTATCATTGAACATGCACAAACGTATGATTCCCTTCATTCTAAATCAATCTCAGAATTCATTTCAACTTGTGTTACTTTAAATGAATTCATGAGTTGTAGAAATTCGTTTTCCCTCAAAAAGTAAGTAGCAAACAAGAATTTCCTATCCATGCTAAAATAATTCATTGACGAAAGCACATTCTCCACTCCTGTTTCTGTGCAGACTGGGTTGGAATGGGAAGGGTCCTTTTCATTTATTTATAAAACTATTCATATGGTGTTTGCTCCTAACAGTTAAGTAATGTGGACAATTCCTGTTCTTACTGGCATCAAAAATAATTTCTAAGGATCGTTAATAGCTGGTGATTTGATTATTCTGGCCCTGATTTATTGACTTCACAGCATTTGGTCTTGTCCACTTTTCTGCCAAAGAATTCTAGATATGTTACGTTGTTTATTAGCACTTCTATTAGAAGTGAAAAGGGAAGGCATTTTTCCAGTGATGTAGGGACTTGGAAGATGAGGGTAGACCTGATGTCTGTATACATTGGTTGCGTCTGTCTGTCCCTGTCTTATCCTGGATTCCGGTGCACCATGGGACAGAAATATTATGGTGGAAGTTGCCTGTTTTATTAGAATTTTTATAATAAAGCTGCAGGTAACACAGGCTTTCCAAAGTACTCGTCTTATCCAGCTCATTAAGGTATCAGAAAAAAGCTAAAACCTTTACAGAGAGCTCTGCTTTTGGGGTGGCCTCCCATGCTGGGTCTGCGTGCAGCCTCTCTGCTGGTTTCCAGGGGGACAGTAATGGCACAGACTTCCTCGGGCACTGGCAGGGGGCAGGGGACGGGGGGAACAGGGACCTTTTTTCCAGTTATAGCCTCTCCTGTCTCTTGCTCAGTTGAGGGAGACATGGTAGGGCCACTTCTTCGTTTCCACATCTGTGTACTTATTGACATCTTAGGAAACTGAAATCTGCATGTGACTTCTTCATACTTCCTATGCTTTGGAAGAAGTGGAGAGGGTACGCGAAGCAAGCTGGCCCTCCCTGTTTGTCCTCGCCAGCCTTTCATCTGTACTTTGCCAGGAAAGACGACACAATTCCCCCCACTCCAAATTACACATCCAGCTCCTGGGTCATATGAACTGTCCCCTGATTTCAACCCTGGACCCTCCTCTGTCGTAAACATGCATTCTAATTTTAACAGCTATGTCTGTTATTTCAAAGTCTGTTGGGCACCCGGGTGACTCAGTCAGTTAAGCGTCTGACCCTTGATTTCAGCTCAGGTCACGATCTCAGGGTTGTGGGATCGAGCCCTGCATGTAGGCTGCACGCTGGGGTGTGGAGCCTGGCTTGGGATTCTCTCTGCCCCCACCCCCCGCCCTTACCCCCCCACCCCCACCCCTGCTATGTGCGTGCATGTGCACACGCGCGTTCTCTCTCTCTCTTTCAACAAAATAAAGTTCATGGTTCTGCATATGGGACAAAATTAATTTTAGATTTAAATTTTAGTGATAGTCACGTTAAAAATAATAGCACATTTGGAAACAAAAATAACAGTATGTTAATGCTTGTTTTTTTCAACTATGAGCAGAAAAGATTTTTTTTGCCTATAAAGAATCTAATGTGCAGTTCTAATTAAAGTGCCAAATGTATGTAAATGTGTTAAAGATTTTTAATCTATGAAGAATGATTGAATTTGATGGGAAGGAAATTTTTAAGTGATAAAATTTGCTGTTTTGAAAAGGAAAGCTTGCCTAACAAAACTAAATATGTTGTGAAGGATCACCAATGCTTAAATGGTTGAGTAAATCAGAGATTATAAAGTCCTTCATGCTGAGGCCAATCAAAAGAGAATGAGGTAATAGAGCACGAAAGAGACGTTTTCATATTCTTTTGATGAATCTTTAAGGTAAAAGACTAATAGAACAGTAAGAATACGTACTGTTCTTGTCTTCTCTATATACACATTTTACCTTTGATTTTGTAATTTCAATGTAAGTAAAGCCAGAAAAGCTGCATTAAATACATGGAAAGATAGAGGTTAACGGAGTAACCAGTTTTATCATTGAGAAAGTTTTAAGGAAAATTATCAGTGAGTCATTACAAAAGTGCTTAAATACATTATGTTTTGCATTCTGGATATAAATTGTATTTTCCCCTTGCTAACAGTAATACTTCTAGAGAAAAAAAAATCCGAAAATATATTTAGGAACTCAACAGAAATAATCTGTTCTTTTTTTAATTTCAGAAAGTTTCTGTGTATTTTAACATTTGATACTCCCTTCACTTTGCTGAAAGATTCCTGCCCCCTCCCCCCCCAGATCCCAGTAATTAAAGTTTAAGTGTCAGAATTGGAGATGTTGATTTTCAGAGAGCTCAAAAACAGTGCTTACTCTTCGCAGAATCTTGTGACTGTTTTAATATACCTCACTCCAAAGATGTAAAAGCTTTTAAATTAGGAATTGCGAGACAAACTATTACTCGTCCCAAGGACTCTAGTCCCGATCCCAAACAGCTGTTCTAATGGTGTTGAGGCCCCCGGAGGAGAAGTGACGGTCGTCAGGGTGAATGGTGGTCCGGCCTCGGGAGGTTTTGATGGGCATAGATGAGGCTTCGACAGGAGGAGCCAAGAGGGGAGGATCACGTCCCGCGCTGTGAAGTGCCGACTCATTACTTTCCCCCGGTGCCACCTAGGCCCCCTTCCTAGTAATAGATCTCCGACAATTTGTGTCATTTGATTGTGGTGTCTATTTTATGCAGCCGCTTTCTCTCCCCCGCTTTAGGTTTTAATGAAAGATATTGCCACTCCCATACCAGCGGAAGAGGTGAAAAAAGTGGTCAGGAAGTGTCTGGAGAAGGCTGCCTTGATCAATTACACCAGACTCACAGAATATGCCAGAACAGAAGGTCAGTGCGGCGAGCGCTCGCCCAAGTGGCGGTGAGAGCCAACAATGCCTATTAACTGAATTTTCTGTGCGGAGTTCTTTCCTTCCCTGAACAAACCTGTACCGTGGCAAAGGGAAATGTCTCATTAAAATCTCAGCTGGTGAACTGAAGAGCTTTTTCCTATTCATTGCTTTAATATGCCTCCTGGGACTCTGCTTGAATGAAAGACCCGGGATTCGTGCTTAAGTTGCCCTTTGTTCTTATTTTGAGTTTTCAAGGGACCAAAAGGTGTTTTCATGGGTTGTATTTTTTGACATTACCGTAAGTATGTCTAGCGTTTAAACTCTGGGCAGTGTCTTCTTTCCTGATCGGTTAACGGTACAGTGTCACATCATTTTATTTTCTGTGCAACGGTGTCTCTCAGAGAAGGAGGAAACTGGATTATGGCGAGGGCCCAGATAAACTGATAGGATTCCTGCAACTTTTCATTGCTGGCGGTATATTAACGCACTTGAAAGATTAGAGCTCTGGAGAGGACTGCACATTTTTTCCTCTTCCTTCAGCTTTCATTCCTTAAGAAGACTGAAATTTAAGATGCTTAGAAATAATGAGATTGAAATCTGTGACAAAATCACTTTATTCAACAACCCTTTAATATAAATAAAAACGAAAGAAAGGGGCTCAGATTTTTTGCTTTGATTATGAAACTGTCTTGTGTGGTACGTGCAGTGCTTACTTAGGAAAAAAGTTTGTAACATTAAATACATCTAAAAATAAAAGCAAATCCTCTATTAGAAAAATTTTCGTAACTTAATATAAAATTGTACTTAATCATAAATTTATTAATTACTGATATTAAGATAGTTTTATCAAAAATGGGACAGTGAGAAAGACTGATTATAATTGGCTGTTATATCCTTTTTTTCTCTCCAAATCTGATCGAGCTTTCTAACAAGCATGCAATAACCAACCTCCTGAGTGATTAACAAAAAAGCCATCCCATCACTATAGCAACCAATATTATATCACGAGAGTAACAACATGAAACCGCCTTAGTTACCAGTTTAACATCATTAATTATGATATCACGTTGTGTTAAGGCAAAAGCAGTGAACATTAGATCATTTGGGGAAAGTGGAAGATAAACAGATTGGTTTTCACCTCTTGAATACTCATTCAAACAATTTTTGTGCTTCGGAATATTATGTGTCGTGAACATGGGTTGAAAGAATCCGTACAAAAACAGGCATTTTAAAACCCTTCAAATCCGACAAAAGGGAAAAAGTTTGTGCACAACTTGAATAAACACAATATTATTTTATCCTAATGTTTAAACTCTATCCAAAAAAACCTATGAGAAGCCTTTTGTTCTTAAGTCTCTATTCTAGTTAATATTTTTGACCACTGTCTTATCCAAGGATACTGAAGGGATCTGCAGACTGTTTGTTTTCTCATCAGAGTCCATTTTAACATGGACGAATAAAATTATCTGTCGCAGCCACAGGTAGCTTTTATGAATTAGCTGGACATGTTAACACTGGTGGTCGAAAGGCACGGCTGTTCTGGATCACACACAGAAATAAGTCCGTGTTAGAGAAGATCCTATTATAGGACTAACTGGACAATGAGCAAGGATTTCTCCCACCTTTTTCCCGTCTGGGGTCATTGGTCTCTTCTAGCTGACTGTGAGAATATTCTAGAAAATGGATCCTAGAAATCTAATTAGGTCAAACTACTGAGCCATCTCCATTTTCAAAGAAAAACAAAACAAAACAAAACAAAACAAAAAAATGCATGCTCTTTACATGAGAAAACCTCTAAGCATTTCACTGTCTCCTTTTCTTCCAACTCCCTTTTGTGTATCTTAAAAAATACAGCACTTTTTTGTTTATGCTCAGGACCACCCCAGGAACAAAATCTAATTTAACTTAGAAAAAGGAAGTGAGCCCCTTTTCTTTTGCTTGATTGACTGCCAGCCTGGGTGCAGCAGCACGGGGAGGGTCTGCTTTTCTCCTAAATTGTCTTTTCTTATGTTTTAGGCCCAGCAGAAAAGGACACAGGTAATGACCGTTTGTGCATGCACGCGCTGTGATTTCTGTCGTGGCGGCATGATGTTTGGCGCTGATGAATAGCTGCCTACTTTCCAGGGCTCCTATTAGATCACTTTGATTAAGATACTGAGAACACTTGGATTCTGTTGGGACTATGGCTCGTGCTTCGTAGGGAAAATGCAGGCCATTTACCTCTGGAAAAGTTCGGCAGTATTTTTTATATAAATTCAAAGTGAAAAAGCCCCGAGACTGTATGAACGTTACACATTACGTTTGAAGCGTGGACACCATCTCAGTTGGAAGCCACTGCCGATATTCGGAGGGCTCTTACCGCAAGGAAAGAGGACCGTCTTTCCTTTATCACTCCTGAAAAATAATGGGTAAAAAGCATAAATGCCACTAAATGAGAAGTAAGCAGCTCTTAACTCTGCAAGTTGCTAACGGGAGGAAGGCGCAGGGGTTCTGAGATCCCAGCCTCAGGCCTGAACGCTGCGGGGAAAGCGTTCTCTGGGTCTCTGAGTTTGATAACGGTGCTGTTCTGGTCTCCTTATGCCTCTGATCACAGTTGTGATGAACTTAACTGCATGTGCCGCTACGTGTCCGTCCTGCCTGCGTCGTCCTTAGCGGGCAGGACCCTCGTGGAAGGTGTTCCCTGTTGGGTCCCAGCACCCAGCCCGGCGCCGCGCCCACAGGGAGGTGAGCTGGTGAGCTCCCTCTGACGACCGTGGGACAGGAGAGCAGTGACGAAGCGTCCTCGCCCTAGTTTGCCGTCTCTTTCGAACCCACACGCAGCGTTACAACACGTTTGGGTGGCTTTTAACTGACGTCTTTGACTTAAGGGCCGTCTTTCTAGCTTCTGAACTACCCCTTCTGTTGGAGCATTTGACGGCGGAGAGGCAGAGAATAACCGGCCCCAAGCCGTGCCCCCGGGGTGAGGAACACAGCTGCACTGACCCCAGAAGTGCACCTCGGGGGTCCCCGGCCCTCTTGGGCAGCCTCTCGGGGTGGACTTGTTCAAGATCCCTCACGGCATTGTCTCTCTCACAATGTCAACGTCGTGAAGTAGTTTGTATGTCATTGGCCCACAGTCAGCTCAGGGTCGTTGGCCCACAGTCGGCCCAGGGTCGTTGGCCTGAGTAGGCCCAGGGTCGCTAGGGCCTTTCCTAGTGACCTGGAGAAAGAGTCAGCCCGTGGGGCCGAGGTGGGTGTCCTGAGCTGGTCTGCAGGGCTCTCCTGCCCGGGCTGTTGGGGTACTTGGGGTGGGGGGCAGAGGTGCCCTGGGGCAGCCCCATCAACAGGGGACAGGAGGGGACTGTGCTGTCCCGCGGCCCCTCACTTCCGGGCGGAAGCCCGCTCTGTGCGTGAGGACCATTGTTCGCTCCTCTGCTCAGGCTGAGACTCCAGGACCAGTGCTCCGTGAGCTTCAAGGCCCGTGGGGGCGCCGGGCGGGCTCAGCCAGTGGAGCACGACTCTCCACCTGGGGGCTGCGGGTTCGAGCCCACGTCCATGTAGAGATTACTTACGAATCTTTAAGGGGCGCCTGGGTGGTCGGTCAGGTGTCTAGTTCTGGGGTCGTGATTGTAGGGTCGTAGGACGGAGCCCCGCTCGGGCTCCCCCTCGGAGTGTAGTCTGCTTAACTCTGCCGCCTGCCCCCACCGCCATCGCTTCCCGTCACTCGCCTCTCTCTCTCTCTCTCTCTCTCTCTCTCTGAAATCAATGCATCCTTTGGAAAATCTTTAAAAAATGTTTCTGAATTTTAAAGAGTGGAATTAAATAGGAAAGTGGAAAACCAGTGTAGTCTAGTGATTGATGTGGATGAAGGGAGAGCTAGCCTCAGGTGAAGAATCTTCTCAACTAACAGAACAAAGGTTTTGAAGAAACGTCGTTCCGTTTCTTGGGCCACATCTCGTAGCGAGTGCACAGGGTCACCTCATGAATGTCCTCGGAGGTGCTTTTAAAAGTGACTGAAAACGAGGGTGGCCGTTGGGTGTATGGGAGGCGGCCGCTCCCTCGGGGGGCTCCTGCCAGCTGGGAAGAGCCCCCTGTGCCCAGGGGCGTCAGGGTGCCGTCACCCAATGACCCCGTCCCCTCCGAGGACTTTGCTCCGTTGGCTCCTCAGAGCAGGGGACGGTAGCCTGCCAGC
Organism: Canis lupus familiaris; assembly: GCF_011100685.1. NCBI lineage: Eukaryota > Metazoa > Chordata > Mammalia > Carnivora > Canidae > Canis > Canis lupus. The sequence continues at coordinate 60,335,823 of NC_049235.1, read as the reverse complement.
TGTGTGCTGCTGTTACCAATTCGGCAGACGTGGGACTTGCACCCGCGTCCCCCGTGTTCCTGCCGCCAGGGCTGATTCGCAGCCGCCGCCGCACCATCGCTCGAGCCCCAAGGTCGCTTTGGCCAAAAGTACAGATCTTTATTCCCCAAGAGCGGACACTCGCTACAAGTACTAAGAGTCTTAAGCACCGTGCACGCACCCGTTCACCCTTCACGCCTTCCTGCTACTGCCTTTCCAGGAGCCCGGAGCCGGGAGGGCTCCAGGCACGGCCGGGCGGGGGGCGGGAGCGCAGCAGCCTCCTGGAGCTGTCGCCAGCTGCCCCTGGCTCGGCCTCCCTCGCTTGTCATGGCAGCTCGCGTGGTTAACTCTGCACCCGGTTAAAACCTGGGAAGGGAAGTCGGGAACAGTATGGCCATAGAGTCCCGAAGAGGGCCGTAGACGCCACTTAAAATTCTCTAGTCGTCCCGTTAAAGAGGTAAAATGAGACGGGCGAAGTCGATTTTAATAGCAGTTCCTTTAACCTGACACATCCACGTGGTACTATTTCAGGGCGTGTTCAGCGGACAGAACCACTGAGGCATCTCACGTCACTGTCTCGTACAGCCGTTGAGGTCAGCTGCGTGACTTACTGCACTGGCACGCGGCGTAGCCCCACGTCCAGGACCCGTCTGCCGGCAGAGTCTCCCTGTGCTCGCCCCCCCCCCACCACGTCCCAGGTGTTGGGAGTGACTGAGATCTGTAAGCGCCCCGCCCCCGCCCCCCCAGCGCCTCCCCCCTCCCCGACCCGATGTTTCCCTGGCACTTAGGATCTGACACACGCAGGCCGGTCACCCTACTGTCGCCCTAGACCGCCCGCTCCACAGGGGCAGGGCTCTCGTGTTTCAGGAACCCGCTCTGTCTCCGGGGCTGGAAAATGTGCCCGGCACATAGTGGGTACTCAATTACTATTTACTGAATAAATGAATGAGTTTATGGCAGAGGGTTGATGAGGCTATTTATAGCAGAGAGAACATCTGTAAACGGGCAGACTGGCTTGCGGAAGGTCCTTCAAATCAATCACTGAATGATTAACAGTATAAAAGCAAAAACTAACCGCTTCACAGTAACAAGGTTGGAAAAATTGAACCAGAATTTGATGCTCTTATTGTGGGCGGGGGTGAGGTGGGGAAGGGGCGCCCCTCGGCCCCGGGAGCCGCAGGTCACAGAGGACAGTTGCACTGACGACCGTTGGCCATCTAGCCTGTTTGGTTGAATCTGTAATTCAGCAGGATGCTCGTTGGACTCCTAGTTCTCTTCCATCCTTGGGAATTCTTCACGTTCTCCATCTGCAGCACAAATTTGCAGAATAAAGGGATTTTAAGACTTTGCAATACGTGAAAACAAACGCCTGCTCTCTAAACACCGCCTTTCCTTTTCGGGAATTCTTTGCATTTGTTCCATGAGAACAGATCGTTCGTTTTGAGAACTTAAGATTTCCAGAAAGCATTTTTTTTCTCCTTAAAATTTTAAGAAATGTTTCAGATTTACGTGGCTGCAATATCAACTAGTTTTCCTACTTGATTGAATCTCATCACGACTGTTCACGTAACAGTGAGATCCTTTGTGCGGTATCTACAACCTAGGGTTCAAAGAAGGGCCGAACCTCACTTTCCTGTTGTCTTTTTGTTTTTTTTTTTTTAATTGTGTACCTCGTTGATGCAAAGTAGCTCTCAGTAAAGGAGAATCGGTGCCTTAATTCAAGGAAACTTCTTAGGGACGAGAACCGCAGTGACCCATCTAAGGACAGTCCTGCTCCCAAGCGCGGCGCGGACCTGCCACGGCGGTGCCCTGGGCCAGGAGGCAGCCGTGAGCAGGCCCGGCGTGCAGTGAGGCTGCCTGGGCCCTTTGGTTGCCAGGTGCCCGGCCCTAACCCCCAGGTGCTCTCATTCTCCGAATCTCCATTGAACGGGGAGAGATGCTTTCCCAGGGGGGCCGCGCCGCTCGCCTTCCCTGAGAGAAGCGGCGCTTCGCAGCCCTCGCGGGGGAGGCCGTGGGCCGTGGGGTGCACACCGCTGTCGGGGGGCGACGGGCAAGAGCTGTGCCGCAGTCCCTGCGACTGTGGAAATGGGTCGATGAGAACTATGCGGCGCAGGAAGATACTTTGTCAGCGAATAGTTTCTTCCTGATATTCCCAGAGTAACTCTTTTCTCTCATAAAAGTTTTTTTCATACATTTGATTTAAAAAATTTTTTTGATTATATGTTACAATGAATTCCAGGCTACTAATATCTAAATAATAAACCTGAAATCCTGCATTCCCATAGGAATTGACAGTACTGTGCGGGAAGTACGTCGTATATCAGAAACAATAGAATTCTCCGCTTAAAAACTACAAAGTTGAAGCATTAAAGGATTTCTTTGTAGGCTTTTTGGGCAGCGTGGCTTGAACAGTGGGACTTTGGCACGAAACTAAAACCTCTGTGACCGTTTCTGCTTCTGAGTCACCTGATGACTTAGAGACAAATTGATAAATGCAATTTCTGGCTGTAGGAGAGAATGACTTATTGTCATCTTTAAAATATTTGTGAGAATCATAAATCTATAAAGAACTTGTAGTCTGTAAAACAGTATGTGTAGGTAGAGTAAAACTTGCTGCTTGAGCTACATCATCTGGATAGGGACGAAATTAAAATTTATTTTTGTCCTATATACAAAGGAAGACTGGCTGTTTTTTGGAGGCTCGACAGATGCTTTAAATTACCTAAGAAGATAAGTTTTTTCTGATAGCCAAGAATTACCTTTATTCCATCACCTATTTGGCAAATGAAACGTTAAACTATCTTTTTCGGCATGTTCTCGTCAGTATACAGAGTTCAGTGTCTTTACCACCACTTCTCTGCGACGCCAGGAGCCTCACTCAGTGTAGCGTACACACCCGGAAGGACTAGGACCATCCTGTGTCTTTACATGTCTTTTTTTTTATTTTTTTTAAATTTATGATAGTCACAGAGAGAGAGAGAGAGAGAGGCAGAGACATAGGCAGAGGGAGAAGCAGGCTCCATGCACCGGGAGCCCGACGTGGGATTCGATCCCGGGTCTCCAGGATCGCGCCCTGGGCCAAAGGCAGGCGCCAAACCGCTGCGCCACCCGGGGATCCCCATCCTGTGTCTTAAGCTCTGTGTCAGTGATAGGAGTTTGGCCGTTTCCACATCTGATCTGGAAGGAATGCAGATTTGTGGTGTGTGTGTGTTTGCTTCAGCCTTTCTCCCCACCGCCTCGCCAGCCACACAGGATAGCAACCCCACACTATGATCTGTGTTCACACCAGTTAGTTGGCCCATGACCATGCTGACAGATTAATTCCTATGAATCAAGAGATGTTTCAGGGACCTAATAAGCAGGAGTTGCAAGGATTATTGACCAGAAGAGGCCAGTGGAGACATTGGCTGCCCTGCGATGGGGCTCTAGAGCAGGGTGCGTACCCGTGCTAGATCAACACCCACTGCAGACAGGAAGGGGCGTCGTGCACTTGCACACTAGCTCTCTGCACACTCGGGTAACTAACCAACGACGTGAAGAGCCAAGTGAGGACACAGGAGCGCCCTGTACCAGGGGCAGCGTGACGGTAGCGTTTGCAACGCTCTTGGGCCCACCGCACCCACCACCCAGCTCTGGTGACCCAAGGACGAAGGTCTGTCAACTCCAGACAAACCACGGAGACACTGAAGGGCGCTTAGCACCCTCTGCTCTTAAAATGGTTCCGCGTCTGCATTTCGTTAACATCCTTCCTGACTTATCTGGGCTTAATCGTGAGGAAGCATTAGCGTCTCACTCAATTAAAAACAACTGCTGGCAGCACCTCCCTGCTCCCCTGGGTTCGGGCTTTTCATACCCTACGTTCGCGTTAACGTTGCCAGCCCTGGATGGTTGGCCACGCTTCCCCCCGGGTGTTCTGTGACCTACCCGGGTGGCACCTTTCCTTGACTCACAGTCTTTGTCATGAGTCGTCCACCCTTTCCTTCTCTGTTTTTGAATCGTGAGTTACAACAGGTAAGGACAGGCTCAGTCAGGATGGTCAGAGCTAATCCCATATTCAAAATGAAAGTGGCTTCAATCTTGATTGATGTTCTCCTTCCAAACCAGGCTGTCAGAGGAGCTTTAAGTTGTTAAGATCTTAATCTTAAATAAGTTTATGGTATTCAAGGGCAGTCCCTTCCTTTCGGCCTTGGAAGCACAGTAAGCCTCAGCTCTTAGCCTCTGTGCCTACAAACTTATTGGCATCCCCACCTCCCCATGTCTCCTGTTGCCCAGCATCAAGGGATGAAGTATCTTCCTTTTCCAGGCTGACTCCTCCATGTGTGATACTGATTTCAGTTGCACCTACCTCTTTCTGGGTGGAATCTACTCCATATTATCTCTCTTCTTTCTCCTGTTTTCCTTCTACATACTTTTCCATCTATAACCCCGGTGTCTCCCCAAATAAAGCTGCCCTACCCTGACCTCTCCACTGTCTCCCATCTGCCCTTCAGAGAGCATTTACTCCCTCTCACTGCACTTGTCTGCCCAAGGAAGTTTGGTATCCAGTCTCCCCAGTGTGTCTGGTGGGAAGTCATACCAGCAGGAGTACAGCTGCGCAGAGGGAGCGTGCACAGGGCATCACCTTGAGACAATCAGTGCCTTTCCTTTTGCCTTTGGAATTGGTACCTGTAGGCCAGGTGGCTGGTGTCTGTGGCATTACCAAGTTGGGCCCACCTGTGCTGCCATGCGATGAAAGCTGGGATGGGCTGAGCCACTCTCGGGCAGTCACGCCTTCGCTCCTCTGCATCCCAACCTCTAGCCTGGTGATCTACAACCTAAGCAGACTTTTGGTCAAGTGCCGCAGCTTTGAATCTAACAGCTTAACGGTGAGTCCCTTTCCTTAGTTGCCTAATAGATCAGAAGCAAAGGGGAATTACCAGCATGGGTCCTGGATTCTGGGATTTTCTGCTCCAAAGCTGACGTTTCTCTGTCCTCAAGGGACCCAGGCAAGCACCTGTCTCCATCTCATCCTGAGTTTCTCTGAATGGCCCTGAGCTTTCGAGTCAAAAATAATCAGACTGCTGAGGAGGACAGCCCCTTACGAAAGACAAATTATATGTATCATCTAGAACTTAATATTAGGAGCAGAAATTTAAATTATGCAAAATACACTCAAGGACATATAGGAAGATTATAGCAATATGATGCAGGAACAAGAAGTCATGCAAAACCAAATGGAAATACTGGGTATGAAAATAATATGGTGGTAAGAAACCTTGGATAAAGGATGAATACAGCCCAAGAACGTATTAGTCATCTGGGAGATCAGAATGAGGGCAGCAGGAAAGGCAAAAGATGTCGACAACGCAAAAGGAAAGCTAAGTGATGTAGAGAGTAGAAACCATAGGGTTAGATTTCCGTCAGACTAAGAAAAAAATTCAGGTAAATACAATATGAAAGAAAAATAAGAGACACGAGATATGGAAAATAATGGGAGAGTAGTATGAACAAAGACAAAAATTAAAAATCTAGATGAACTTGATACTTTCCTGAAAAACTGTGTTGATATGATCGACACAAGATATGAAACTCGGGCCAATTTTAAAGAAATTGAAAGAGTTGTCAGAACCCTTCCACTCCCAAATCTGTAAGTCTGGTTGGTTTTGGAGATGAGTTCTACCAAATTTTTAAGGAACAAATCTTATCCAGAATAAGTTCAGTGAAATGGAAAATGAGTGAAAGCTGTCCAGTTCATTTCACGAAGCAAATATAATCTTAATTCCCAAATGTTCTAAAAGTAGTAGAACAAAAGAACATTATTATAGGCTCATTTCCTTGTGAGCATCTATGCAAAGTCCCTAAGTATTAACTCACAAAATCCAACAGTATGTTGGGAAAATAATATTCCAGGAATATAAGAGGGGTTCAACATCAGGAAACTAACAAACTAAAGACAAAACTTATATCTCAAGAGATGTAAAAAAAAAAAAAAAAAAAGGTTGGGGAAACAGTTCAGCACAAATATTAAAAATTATACTGTTAGCATCCTAGAATTCCTTAACTTTATAAAGCCCATATAGAAAAAACCTTCAGCAAGTATTTTACATAAAGAAGAAACTTGAGAGGCTTTCCCACTAGGATTAGTGACAAGTACTAGAGCCCTTGTTGTCCAACCCTGAGAGGCTTGGACAACATAAAAGGAAGGAAAAAAGTAAATCCAAAGAACAGAAAAAGGTGGCAAAACCATCATTGCGGATGAAATGATCCTCCCGCTAGAAAATCCAACAGGATCCGCGTAGGACCTTTGAGGTCCAAGAGTCCAGCAAGGTTGCCAGATGTAAAGTCAACCTGCTGAAGTCAGTACCTTCTCTGAACAACCATGGATCTCGAATGTTTAGTCCCACAAACTAGTACACTCTAATAAAACCCCCAATCCCGAGGAGCTTGTGTCTCGATGGGTTGCTGCTACCGGATTTACCGTACTAGAAGCAAAACTGAGAAATATACAAAATACTAATTACAAACGATAAGAGTAAACCCATCATCTGTCAACATAAATAGGTTTTGGGGAAAAAAAAATTTTTGCCCTCCCCTCTTTAATGGCCGTCGTCGTCTTTTTTTTCTTTTTTTTTTTTTTTAAGATTTGTTTATTCATCATGAGAGACACAGACTGAGAGACAGGCAGAGACACAACACAGGCAGAGGGAGAAGCCGGCTCCTCAGGGAGCCCGATGCGGGACTCGATCCCAGACCCCGGGATCACAGCCTGAGCCCAAGGCAGGCACTAAACCGCTGGGCCCCCCAGGCGACCCTAATGGCCGCCTTAATAGAAGACAGCTGGCCTCTCAGAGGTGCTTCTTGCACCGAGTCCATTGCAATGTGTTTTCTCGGTTGATACAGATTTTTTAAAAATCTGGCCTGGTACTTGTAGGTAGTTGGAAAAGGGAGGAAGCTTTCAACAGACTTTTTAACATAATTGTGGGTTTTGCGCTATGAGATGATACCAAAGCTCGAAAAGTGATCATTTCTTACAGGTTAATTGCAACGTCGAATCTGAAAGCATGTCAGTGAACCTGTTCAAACTGTTAAGTCCAATTGGTTCATCGTGGACTTTGAGTAGATCTCTCGCCAAGCATGATTTTGTGACACACGGGACTAATTCAGAAAATGTCGGTGTGCCCTGAGTGAAGATCTTAGTGTCAACAAATATACCAAAAAGTCACTCTTGTTCACATGACCGGTCTCGTGGTCTTGGGAAGCTGTCAAGTTCATGACAGATACAAGTTTCTTAAAATTCTAGCTTTCCTTGAAAGCTTTCATTTCATAATTGGCAACAAATACTGCTTAAGTGACAAATTTAATTCATTGTTTCAAAAAACATGGGCCAAATATCCCCAAGTCTGAATAAGCATACTTTGTCCATCAGTAGTCTTTTCAACTGAAACCGGTTCTCTGAAAATAGCAGTTCCACCTTCAAACAATCACACACTTCTCCTTTAGATAAACGTCACACTTCGGTGTGCAGACGTGCTTTATGCAAACTTCTCATTTTGTCACAGAAATTTAAAAATGTGTACTCCAGGGCAGAGATTGAATACAGTCAGTCTTTCTTTTATCCTTCCTTCCTTTCTTTCTTTTTTCTTTCTTTTTCTTTCTTTCTTTCTTGGGGGTGCTTTCTTTCTTTTCTTTTTTCTTTCTTTTTCCTTCATTCTTTCTTTTCCTTTCTTTCTTTCTTTCTTTCTCTTTCTTTCTTTCTTTTTCTTTCTTTCTCTTTCTTTCTTTCTTTCTTTCTTTCTTTCTTTCTTTCTTTCTTTCTTTCTATCCTTCCATCCTTCCATCCTTCCATCCTTCTTTTCTTTTCTTTTTCTTCCTTTTCTTTCTTTCAACTTTTGAATGTAAAACTGTTTCCTTGTGTGCGCGTAGAGGTAAAGATCCCAGCAGTGGGTATGATGGTTTAGCACCCTGGCCTTGGTCTGTGCCGAGGGGACGGCAGTTTTCCCTCCTGTTGCTTTTGTCCCATCGCTGTAAATATCAACAGTCAAAAACACAAACAAAAAAAGCTGCTGGCGGCCTGAAGAGGGGCGGCCCCCCTGCCCCTCGCCGCCCCACCATGGCTCGCGTGGCCACATGCTCTCCCCCCAAAAGTAAGTTGCTCTTGGGACGGGCCTGGGAAGTGGGCAGGGCGGACGGCAGCCCTGCGGCAGAGGCCGGGCTCCAGGGAGGGCAGGACGCGGGGCAGCGAGGCCCCAGCCCCCTCCATGGAGCCAGTGTTCTCTGTGTGAGGGTCCCCAGCTGACGTTTTACCTTTTCACTCCCTTGATGGTTTCCTAAGCGTATCTGCTACCTATTGAAGTTGAAACAAAATTGCTTTGACTTTCTTAAAAAATCTAGCGTGTTCCATTTTAGTCACTTCATTTTCTAGCTAGAATTGTCAGCTAACTGTCTATGCTTGGGGGAAAAAAAATACTTAACCTACCCTGAAGGGATGCCACGAAAGCTCCATGAATCATATTGATTCACAGTTGCAAGAGAAGAAAGATTCATAATATAAGGTAACCGCACAAAACAGTGCATGAGGGGTACTTAATTGAATATGTCCCAGATTCCCCAGGATCTGGAGGAAATTGCATTCTCCCAAAAGCTCCCCTTCAATGAATATTTGCCTTCTGTAGGAATTCTTAGTGCGAACATAAGCACCTCCTGAGAAAACCAAGCATTTATGTGCTGTCTCCTTTGGCGTGCCCCTTCCCGGGAATCACTCCCTCAGCCGCGGTCTGTAACACTCTGAACAGCTCTTGCGACAATCTTGTCTCCTTCCTCTGAAGATGCATGGAAACCTCATTACAAGTGTTCGACACCTGTTCCCTAAAAGGTCTCAAAAAGGATGTCAGTTTACTCAGCTCACTTGACAACGTGTCATGTATTTGTTGCGTGTGTTGTTTATCTTTTTTTTTTTTCTTTAACGTGGAGTGCGATGCACAGATAAGTGCAGTCTTGACATAGCACGTTTTCTTTCTTCCGTGAGCAATTTGGTAGAATTTATCCTCCTCCAACTCCAAAGTTTGAAACTGAATGATTGGTGACCTTTTCGTGTATCTACTAACATGTGTCAACAGGTAAACCAAGTGACACGTCGCCGTGCGGCTCCCGCGGCACCTTGTTAATCTGAGTAGGTTAGATGTATCAAAAAGTCTTTTCCAATTGGACAAAACCAGAGTAATGCAAACTGACAGATTTCACCTCTTTATTTCTCAACACTTTGTAAGTACTCAGAGCCAGGACAGATGAATGGTTTTAGAAATCAGTTTATTACCTACAGGTCATAACTCAGTGCCCCTGTAGCTTCCAGCACTAAATTAAAAGGCTTCATCGGGGTTTGTAATGCCAGATTTTTTTTTTTTTTTTTTTTTTTAATTTCAGAAGACTAAACCTGTCAAGTCCCTGAGGAGTTTTGTATAGTGGCTGGCAAGCCCCGGATGTTAAAACTGTAGAAATATTCAAGATATCCCTAAGCCCGACGCCCCTCGACACCGGATCTTTACACTTGTCCATCTAGGAGACAGTCTGCAAACCTAAGCGTCACAGATCGCCCCTCATGCTTTAGTTGGCTGCCCTAAGCCGTCTTGCTTCCATGTCAAAGGAAACAGATACGTTTGACGACAAGATCCCCGACTCCTTTCTCAGCACCCAGGTCACACTTCTGTTCAAAGCATATCCTTCCTATGCGTTCTTTCTTTTCCTCTGCTTGCCTCCCCCTCCTGTTGCCCATTTCTTAACATCTTCCCCTCCACTATCACATGGGATCCTGCCTGACTCCCGTGGCCCATGGCAGACCCTCCCCTTGAGAATGAAAAAGAGTTTAAGGGGCAGGAGGAGAGTGGGCGTGTGGAGGTGTGATGGTACTTCTCAGGGGCTGGAATATAACAACTGACCATGGAAAGGCCGTTCTCAGTAAATGGAATTAGAAGACACGAAAACCTAGGCATGAAATCTAAGACGCTTAATTATACGATAATGGAGTATTGGCCTGGCAGTGGCTGTAACTGAGATTGTTCTGACACTTTCCAATTTCTGAATCTGAACTATGCTGAGAGGAAATGTATAGTGTATATATAAAGAACAGTAATACCAGGAGACTGTTTATCAGTGTCCACTGCTGAATATTCTTCAGTGGGAGATGCGTACAGGATGGAGAGATATGACGGGTAGGACCTACGGATACGTATCGGGGGTAAAGACCAGTCTTTAGGAAAACCCATCAGACAACTAGGAGGCAGAAATACCAGTGGAAAATGTCTACGCGGTCATTAGACTCCTGCGGCGTATTTCCAGCCAGAGCCAACCAGAGCTAGCTAAATAGCCATTGTAGAAAGTTTTCTCCTCCTCAAGCCTTCGTAGGCCTTGCAACCAGCAGCACTATGATGATTTGTTTTCCTACGAGGTCTTGCATCTTCCTGCTTCACACACTTGAGAGCCAGGGTCTCAATAGTTAAAAGGACGACTTTAATGAGACTCTAGCCAAGGTGTCTGTGTTTTTCCGCCCTCATAATCACAGAACTATAAAAGCCTGTGACAAACGTTAGACTACATATTAAAGCTTATTGGTGTGTCTCTAATTCCATCACCATCATCCCTTATTTTAAGATCTTAAGAAGAGACTATGTCTCCATATTCCTCCTGAAGAAAGTCTCACAAAGCATCACTGACATTTACCTCACATACATATCTGGTTTTTTATGCCCCATTACTCCTGAGTCTCCACTTGGTCTTGGCTCCTGCAGATTGTTCAATTTGGGTCCAGTCTGGCTACTATTGGCCTAGACTCCAGTGGGCAGTTCTCCTTTCTTTCACAGTTGATCATTTGCTCAAGAATGAATTTATTGATGGGAAAGATAATCCAGGTAGTTAGTGTGACTGTCACCACAGGACAATTATTCCAAAGTACCATATTATTAGCATGGTTAATGCCAAAGAGGTATCAACTGGAGCTGTTGTTTTTAAATGGCAGGGTCATTAAATGAGTTGGTCCCAAAGGGATTCTAGGAATTAGCAGGCCACAGACCTGTCTGTTTTCAAACATCTGTGTTATTAGTATTCTCACAGATTTTAAACAACTGTAGGGAAGCCATAACGTCCTGAATATTTTCATTCACACAGATTTGTTCAAACATGCACAGCACCCTATCTGGAATAACATTACAGAAAAGGAAAATGTGTTCAGATTCTACAAAAAAAAGTCACCTTTTTTTCCTAAAACGAAGTTTATGCAATGAGGTAGCTTGATTGCAGGTAAAGGAGGGGATAATCTGAAGTTTCAACAGGTCACCTTTGTATTTAAAAGTTTTTCATAAACACTACTTACTAGTTCTCGAAGCTCATTCGCCAGACCAGCATCATTGGCATCTCCTGGGAACTTGTTAGAAATGCGAATTCTTGGGTCCCAAACAAGACCTACTGAACCCGAAACTTTGAGAGTGCTCCCAGGCAGTCTGTGCTTTAACAAGCTCTCCAGGAGGTTCTGGTGCATGCTGGCGTTGAGAACCAAGACCTGCAAGGAAGGTATTCCACTCGTTGATTAAAGGGATGTATATTCTAGCTCTCACAGAACTGTACCAGCGTCCGGGTCGCAGTCAGACAAACTGGGAAGGAGTCAATGTTACATCAGTCTCTTGCATTAATTGATGACATCAGGTCTTGGGGAGTCAGGCATTGGGCAAGTTGGAGTCAAGTTGGCCCTGAAGAATTAGGGAAATAGACTTTAGTTTTAGAAACTACTTCTCCCCTAGATTCTGAGGCAGTCTTGTTAGCAAGGTGTGTCCCATTTCCTCTAGTCAAGAGAGACCCCCCCCCCCCACCCGCCAAAATCAGCTAATCACAGAATCAGCTGGTCACAAGTTCTGAAAGTGGCAGGCAGGTTTGGAGAGGGAGGGGTGGTGTTGCTTAATAGGAAAGAAAGCATTTGCTCTCCTACCCTCCTTTCCCTCTCAGGGTGAGAAGTCCCATGAGAATTGAGATCTGGCCAGGACTGGGACTCCCAGGAGCCGGGTGGTGCTAGGGTCTGGCGCTGTTGTCACCACACGTCCCCAGGGCTAGAGCCAGAGGATGGGTCAGAAAACCTCAATGAAAGTTTAGACTTTCCAGTTGAGTCATCTGTCTGGATCATGCAAAAGGGGAGAACATTGACACCAGTAAGAATTAAGGTTAAAATTGGGACAGAATCAGGGACCAGTAGAAAATCCCCTGAACCAGTTCAACTGGTCTAAAGGGTTTGATGAATGGAAGAAGACATCGAACATGGAGCAGTAGCTCAATGGGACCTTTTCTGATCTGATTGGAACACATTGTTTACGCGCCCACAGCAGCGTGTGTGTGTGTGTGAAGGCGAGAAAGGAGGAGGAAGCGATCACTGTCTACCTGGAGAAGGAGGACAGCACAGGAAAATGGAGGGATCCATCCTACCATTGCTCAGCCAGGTCTGAGGGTAGAGAAGTTTTTCCATCCAGCAGTCCATGGAGAGGATGCTGATCGTCCTTGCCACTGGATGACCTTTCAAGTTCCAGGTAGAAGGAATCCGAGCTGGTACCGCTGGCCCAACTTTCTTGATCTTTTGAACCTGTCAAGACGAAGCCTCACTGCTTGGGGCTCACAGTGTATCCGGGTGATTGTGTCCATGTTACTGATCTCTCCGCTCCTTCCAAGCTGTGGTCCTTTGTCTCTTTTCCCTACGCAGTACTCGTGTTTGCATTTCCTCCCCTCTTTCCTCTTTTCCCCCCTTAAGGATCCACAATTATCCCTATAGTTTCTCTTTGAGTCTTAGAGATTTCTCACCTCCATTCCCTACTGAGTATCAGGGCTTTCTCCTCATCCATCTGACTGATGTTCTTTAGAGGAAGGGAGAAGCAACACCAGAGTGAATGTGGGTTTTGTTTTTTTTTTTTTTTTCCTTCTGACAGGAGGAGAAGGAAGGTGGGAGCCTTAAATGTTAGCCTGCTGCTAACTTTCTCTCATCTAAAGTTCCTGACCTCAAACACATGCCCATTAAAAGAAGCCTTTCTTTCTGAAGATCTCCCTGTGTTATCCATGAGCAATTTAAAGCCTTCCTATCAACATATCTTTGATCCCATTTCTTTCAAGATAATAATACTGTTCTTGCATGTTGAGTGCATTTAATTCATTCTCTACGAGACAGAGCTTTATGGCGGAATTTCCTCATATTGACCAAAAATGGGTGGTACGTAGCTACTCTCTACCTTATAATCTGGTTAGGGATAAAGATACAGAAATTCTTGGAGGCAAAAATATCACCTTGTCCGTCATTGTATCCCCTTAGTTGTTAGGACAGTAACTTCCAGGCAATAAGCGTTTGTTGAATCAAATTCGGGGTCACAAAATCAGGCTGTCGAACCAAGAAATCTTAGTGCATACACAGGAATTACTTTTTGATGCACTCTAGCTGGTCATCATGACCCAGATGCAAGGGAGAGAAGCATTATGATGGCTTTATGTCATCATCCTTCAATCCACCATCTCGAATCCTTTCTTGCTTAGTCGCAAATAGAGTTTGTAAGACTTAAGGTCAAATACCTTACTAATTTCTCCATATCCCATATGGGGGAAAAAAAGAACTGAAATGATTTGGTCTTTTCCCCAGGTCCCCTTACAACCTTCACTCTGAGTATCACTGTGTGTCCACCACTAGGGATTTTGACGGGAAATGGCTGGAAAGGAGGCAGCTGGAGGGAATGTGCTGGGAGTATGCAATGGGGGAGCAGAACTAAAACCTACCAAAGCGAAACAGCCAAGCTGTCTCCCCATCTCCTGATCTTTTCTCCAGCAAGACCACTTCTTATATGTATAGAGGCCTAATTAAAAGGAATTGCTTTGAGCAGCCAGGAAGTGTTATTGTAAAAAAGTAAAAGTGTTCCAAAATGAAGAAAGATGGTACCCAATGCGTTGAAAGTCATCAAGAAAACTTGCTACTTTGGGCATACTTATTTTAAATGTATTACAACAATCAGCAACTTGGTGTGAAGCTTGAAAAATACAGAGGCATCTGTAATACTGTGAAAATGTTACAAACAGTGAAAGTGAACATTTTGAGAAGGAATTCTCAAATATTCAGTGTTCAGATTTATAATGGAGCCGTTGGTAACCTTGTTATCTAATAGAGTTCGGACTACAGAATGCATTAAACTTCTTGGCTGTAGTCAAATGAGTGACAGCCAGAGATGGCATACACGGTGTACTTGATAAAAAAAAAAAAAAAAATGCTGTTTATTTAAAGTATTAGAGTGGCCATTATGTTCAAGTACAAAGTTCTGTTCCTCTCAGTAAATTTAGTCTAGAAAAAAATACCATGTTTAAGGCTGTTTTTAAGTTTCAGTAGAACACAGGGTACTTTCAGAGTCTTTGCTCAAGATAGTGTCAAATGTAAAAGCTGATTTTACAACATAAACAGAATAACTTTTCAGGTTGTTTCTGTGATTATTTTCCATTATTGCATACTTGTGACTGAGGATATGGTGACTTTATAGACTCTTCAAACTTCCAGCCATTTCAGAAGTTTCTATTGCATTTATACAGTTTACTGTTTGTATGTGTGTGTGTTATTCGGAGAATTGAAAATGAAAAAGAATTCAAGTCCTTGCATTATTGTTGCTTACCTGACATTAGAGGGAAGGTTTTAATCCTATCCCAGCTAGTGTCCTGTATGACCTTGGACACCTTTTTTTTACTCCGGAAATGGGGGCCATAATCATCTAACTTGCAGAATCGTTGTAAAGATTCAGTAATTAATGTACTAAATAGGTAGGAAAAATAAGTTCTTTTGTGATAAAAAAAAAAATTTGTTGCCTCTCTATTTCGTTATGAAAAACACATGATATAAGCATAGGGATATGTTTAAACAGTATAATCCAATGTAGAGAAAGCCTAACACATTTATAGGAAACATAGAATACCCTAAGTTTAGTTTAGGATAATTAATTTATGCATATATGGCAATTAGTCCTAAAATATATGGAATGTCCCGTTGAAAACCGATTCCCTAGTTTCATCAACCTGCACCCTCATTCCCTAAGCCACACAGTCTCCAAATCTCAGGACCATTCTTCTCTATGGCCTGTAATTTCTAGTTACTCAAAAGGGCTTCTTTCTTCAGAGCATTCCTGCACCTTCCTCGTCTATTCTCACTCCCATCTTCCCAGACCTGACCCTTGGGATCCAGGTTGCACAACTTCACCAATCCTTCCTTTTTCTATACAACCACAAATGCATTTTCCTAAAATTAATTTAATCTGAAGCCTTACAAAGAAATCCTTGCTCTGAGTTACACATAGGACAGTTATCCAGGATGCTTATTATTTCACTTAAACTCTGCCATAATCTGAGCTCAGGCTCACCACCCACACATCTCACCAGCACATTGTGCATCAGCCAGGCAAGGGGGAGGCAGAGATGGCAGGAGCCCATGTTAAGTTCAGGTCTCACCTTCTCAAGTGAGAAGTCTCAGCATCTCCACTTGCGAGCTGTTGCATTTCATCTCTCCAGGTTTGTTTCCTTATCTCTCAGTTTATATGATCAAATAACCAAACAACTCAAAGCTGTTGGGGAAATTAGTGTGATGATGCATGGAAAGTGCCTGGTGCTATGCCTGACACGCAACTGGCTCTCAATAAATGGTGACATTTGTAATCATCGTCGTCATCACTTTCCTCTGAAGTCACCACATCTCTGTCACATAGACGTTTCTAAAAACCCATCTACTTTCCCAGGTCGTTTGTTCTTCCTTTAGGACCTGCTTCAGGTCCTGCTAACCTTCCTGCTGATTCCTGTCCCCAGTCCACTCACTCTCAGCAGTTCTCACCTCTCCTGCATAACCGCTGTTTGCTCTGTGTTGTTTCCAAACTTTTCTTAAGGATCTTGTCTTTCTCACCAGGCTCTAGTAGCTAGAGCTGCCCCCAAATGGAGTAGACTGTCTTGCAAAGTCATGAGCCTCCTTGACCTCACCCTCTTTTGAGGATGTTGAAGTGATCATGAAACAGGCGGAAGATGGAATAGTTGATGTCTAAGGATCCTTTTAGTAGAGATTTTTGGAGTATGAGTTGTTTAAGATCAGGGACTTGGCTTATACCTCCTCCTGTTTCTCACAGCTAGAAACATCGTAGGCACACTCAATTACGTGCTGTTTGGCAGACTGGTTTTCTGCTCGTGATCCCCGTCACAGACAAGCATGGCTTTCCATCCTGCAGGGACGTTTAGGAGGATGAGTGCAGGGTTGGGGGATGTTTATCACACGGGGACTTACAGTAAGCTTATAATAAGTGTTTAATGAACATGCACCAGCCGTAAGCAGGGTTTCAGTGCATCATTGTACGTCCCTTGGCAATGAGCAAATGGAAGAGAGTATCCTCCAAATTTAAGGCTGAAGTTTTAGGAAGAAGTTGAAGGAAAAGATCCATTGCCAAAAAAACAAAACTCCTGAGGTTCCACCGAAAAAGCTCTTTTTTCTGAAAATTTTATCTCCCTTCCTTTTACAACCTCCTTACTGGGACGAAGAGAGTCCACAAACGTAAGACAGTATTTATCTTCAGCGTCCTTACTGGAATCTCTGTTCTTCACATTCAGTTTTGAAACCATTTCATTACACAGGACAGGGCACCTCTAATTTCTGCCAGTGTGTTGTATCCTGAAATCGACCACTCTTCCTTCTCTGTTGCTCACTGTGGCCTGGCCTCCTTTATACCAGTTTGCCTTGATGCTGAAAGAACCTTCAGCTTTCAGAACACCCCTCCACCACCCCTCTCCAGTTAGAGGAGGGGAGAGGGTGACATAATAGTGGACGGGGAAGCAGGGGAGGAAATGGATTAATTGAAGGTTGTCAGAGTGTTTTAGGTGACTTTATACGTCTTGAATGTAAGATCAACATACACTATATAGACATTTCAGGCAGAGGATTTAAATAACAACAACAAAAAAAAGCATGGTTTTGCTAATGTCGAGAATGACTCATCTGGTAAGAATGGTATTGTATTGATAATACAATACAGAGAGAAGGAAAAGACTGTGGTATCTGCTCTCTTTGTGTTTCTGACCTTGAGGAGAATTATAACTTGTTTGTTGCAGAAGTTGAGCATCTAATGTGCTGATGCACCTGTTAGTTCTTATATATTAAATGGCACAACACTTGCAGTTCCCTGTGATTGCTTTGCGGGTGAAATGTTTTCTGCAATGTGGTGAACTGGTTTTTTTTTTTTTTTTTTTTTCTTTAAGAATGTATTTGTATTTTTTGTATGTCTTGTTTCTCAAAAATGTGCTTTCTATTCTATTTCCACACCCTGGTCTCCTCATTATACATGGAAATATGTTTGGCTTTTGATTTTCAAGGTAACATTATTATGATCTCTTTCTAACAGAGACCATGAACCAGGCAACTCCTGCTAGAAAGCTGGAAGAGGTTCTTCATCTAGCAGAGCTCTGCATAGAAGTCTTGCAGCAGAATGAAGAGCATCATGCAGAGGTGATGACTTGCTTTCACTGTCATATAAAGTCACATAGAATGCTTTGCCGCGGTGAGAACAGCACTGGGACGTGCCTGCCCGTAGACTTTGATACACGTCTGCCCATTTAACGTGTAAAAAACTGAGAACATTTAAGTGCATTTCCTGGATAACAATTCCTCTATGTTACAAAGGGGTTGTATAGTATATAGTGTATTATCTGTTCCTGACGACAGTCACTCTGTGAGGAACACGGGACAGCTTATGGGATCTGCCAAAGTCTGCAAGTAGTAAGGGAAGCTGGAATCCCATGATGGCAGCAGATTGCTGCCGGTGATTGCTTTACTTTAGAAATGTAAACGAATCAGCATGCAAAAGGAAAAATAGTGATAAACTCTAACAAAATCAGATAGAAGACTTCATAACCATATGGCTGATAACTAATCTTTTATTCTTACCATCAGACTTTTCTTTAAAGTTTCACTAAGCCTGCATTGTTCATGGTTTTCGAAAGTTTTAATTATATATTAACGTTCACTCTATGGAGTAAAATTCCACAGCCAACTGCTTATTCTAAGACTTAAAAGTGCCACTCTAGTAGTCATAAGCTTATTTTTAAAAAGAAAAGTTTTATGACTTTGAATTGGGTGGGAAAAATATATGGAATTAAATAAATATAACAAATTTCAGCACTCTAACAGTACTTTTATTCCTGAAGAAGCACATGGAATGGGCGAGAATTTTTTCTAAAGCTTACTTAAGAATTTATACAATATTCGTACGTAATGAAGCCAAGTTTTCAAAATTATAAGAAACTATAGGAAGTACACTTTAAGCACATTCTTAAAAAAGAGTATTCATGAAGCCTTACTCTAGGTAACCAAGATGTATTGTATCTGGTTATAAATATGATCATTCAAAACATCTGCTTTTAGCTCACACTATGGAATCTAGTTTTTACCTTGCATCTGTCATGTGTGAACTTGTTATGGATATTGTATTTTAAACTGAAGAAACAGCTGCTTCAATAATTCGAAATGAATCCCCAAGAGGATCTTTTCTAGGCTGGTACTACTGCTATGTTACAATGAAAATGATTATATGATAAAATATATATGTGCGTGGTCTTTGTCTTTTGTTAAAAGGCATTATCATCAGAGTATTAGACCTTTTTGAATTAAAAAAATACTTCTGATTGGATATTCAGTTGCAGTATATTTCACCTAAGCAGGTACATCTAACATTCCCACGCATTTCACAGAAATAATATTTAATTTTCCTGCCCTCATAAGAAAAATAATTACTTTCCTGTCTTTTAAATGCAATTATTAAATGTCGTGTACTCCATGCAATCACTATATGCTTGTTAATGTAGCCAAACCTGATTAAAATGTAAATATTATTTTCTAATCCACAAAAATCAGGTTGGCTTTATTGAACAGAGATAATCATAACTCATAAATATCTCTCTATGCTGAAATATAGAACTATTATGATGACCTCTTTTTAAAATGTTTTGTAACAAACACTGTGGCATTTTCCATCTCCCAATGCTTCCAAATTCTTGGAACCCATCAGGGAAGAGAGGTGAGTAAAACTGTTTCCCACTATTTTTCTAGCATGGGATAACTCTTTTAGTGATAGTAAGATAGAAACCACTATTTCATTTTATTTATTTATTTATTTTTATTTATTCATAAGAGAGAGAGAGAGGCAGAGACACAGGCAGAGGGAGAAGCAGGCTTCCTGCAGGGACCCCGATGTGGGACTCCATCCCAGGACCCCGGGGTTACGCCCCGGGCCGAAGGCAGGTGCGATGCTCAACCGCTGAGCCACCCAGGCATCCCATCCCACTATTTCATTTCAAAGCCAGTCTAGTTCTCCTCCTTGCAATTAAACACTGTTTCTCTGAATGGGCTTAGAGTTGTAGTGTTTTGGTAAATATGTCTTATTAATAATTGCTTGCATAATTAAGGCCATCTGAAAGGATTTTGATAATTTGGTTTCATCCCTTTTTTCTTTTGCCTTTTTCTTTTCTTCTTTTTTTTTTTTTTTTTTAAGATTTTTATTTTAAGTAATCTCTACACCCAACATGGGGCTCGAGTTCACGATCCCCAGATCAAGAGTCACAGGCTCTACTGGCTGAGCCAGCCACGTGTCTTGCCTTTGTCTTTTTTTAACCAGAAGATCCAACTTTTCCTCCGAACAGTCCTGGGGAGTGAATTGGTCTGGTTCTAAAGTCATTTCCAGAGTGAATTGGTAGACTGAACTCTGCACTGATCTTTCTTCTGCTGGATGTTCAAGCTGGAGTCTCTTGACTCCACGAGGGAGCGCCTGGCTCAGCTCCGTCGAGGAGGTCACCGCGTCTGCCTCGCAGAGCCCTCCCTTTGGCTCTTGTGCAGGCTTCCTTTACCTTCACCTGCTCTCTCCCAGTGGTAGTTCACATCCAGGGCTAAGAGGTTGTTTGTGTCTTTCAGCAATTTCCCAGTCAAGCAGTTTTCACGTCCTTCACATTTTCGACAGCGACTGGTTTATAAGCTAGTCCTCCCTTCCCTCCAGTGGCCTCTCCACCTCTTCTCTCAGGCTTTTTTCTGAGTTTGTTTTCTCTTTAAAAAGATACCTTAGGGTCCTTCCCAGAAAATCTTGAAAGCCGTCTCCATATTCCAGTGACTAGACTGTGCCTGGCCAGAAATTTAGGCAAACCAGTCCGTCAGCTGTCCATCTCAGGGCCAGGAGGTCCCGATGCTCATGAGGAAGCCCGGGCTCTCGCCAGCACACCATCCCCACGTACGCCATCTGACCCGTAGGAAAACTAACCCGCACACGTTGAGCAACTTAGCGCACATGGCAGGAGGTCAGTGACGGGACTCCACCCAGGGCACCTTGCAGGGAACCACGTTGCTATTTCTCAGTAAATACAGGGGTGGGATGGTTGTCCTCCCCTGGTTCCGCTGCCAGGGTTCACGCCAGGCAGCAGAGATGTAAATGCAGAGGGGATGGTGACGGCGCAAGCCTGGAGACGTCCCTTCCATCCGTCCTCTTCCTTTCCTTGCTGTCTTGTGTGCCTAGCACGCCGCCCAAGGGGATGCAGCGTTGAAAAGATCAGGAGAGGGGCCCCGGGAAGAAACGTGATCAACACAAGCACAGTTCAGGTTGCTAGTTTGTTGGAGGTTATCACACCAGAGGCGTGATTTAAGGTCCCTAAAGCAGTCTAAGTGTAATATCGTCCACCGTGTCAGTGACCCTGTAAGCAAAAAGGGTGTTTTGCGATAATTTGGTATTTGCTGCATAGACAGCTCTCAGGACACCACACGTGGCTGATTCAGCCTGCACTGCAGCCGCATGTGTCCCACCCTCCTCCAGCGACCGAGGCAGGACGAGGAAGGGAGTTCAGTGTGGACTCACATAGCTGCACGTTTGCTCACATGAACGCCAGTGTCTGAACCAGAGTGTTTCTGGGTGGATTCTAACTAGAAGAGAAAGGGCATTTGATTCTTTTTTCCCCGTTTGTTTTGCTTCTTTGTGACCTTCCTCTTCCCACTAGCATGCACACCTACGGAGCATCTTAAAGTCTGCTTATTGGTTCATGAACAAGATCTGTTTATTGCTTACTACAAACTAAATTACAATAATCACGACAATAGGCTTGTATTAAGTACATAGTATTTGTATGTGGGTAGCCGGTGAAATAAACCAACATTTTTTAAGGTGGTTTTAGGCTTAAGATTAGATTAGCCTCTGATCGAACAAATATCCCTCATATGGGAAGAAGATGACCAGCGTATGGCTTTTAGATGCAAAGTCATAGCCACAGAATTCCATTCGCAGCTGTGACTCTCAAATGAACTTCTATGGGCATAAGTATCCTACGAAAAATTTTCGTTGATTATTTAGTAATTTTTAATACTGTGTATATGATAATATATAATAATAATATTATTTTACCCTGAAATACACCTTGAAGTATTTTCAGTTTATCATCACATTTGGCTATTTCAGTATTTATATTCATGTATGATCCCAACTAGGGAGAGATTTTGTTGAATCCAAAGAGTAGTAAAAACCTTATGGTTAGTTTGAAAGTGATTTAGGTGTCACCCTCTCTAGTCCATTCTCTTAGCTCCTCAAAAGAGCTTACATATTTCTAGAATCTGGCTTCTCCGTGTTACATGCATGTGTATGTTGGGACTGGGAGGTATCCTAGATACTAGACTATTTCCAGAGCTTTCAGGATCATCTACAAAATACAGGATTGAAAAAAAAAAAAATACAAGATCGCAAACTGATCTTTTCTTGGGGGAAAAAAATGAGCATATACCGCATTCCAAAATCAAATTCACTGTTTTTGCTCATTTATGCAGCCATCCAAAAAGAGGATGTTACAACAAAAAAGATGTTGTAAATTATGAATTTTAACTATATTTTGAGGGTAAAAGTAATCAAAAGCCTCTGACCTCCAAGAAATCAAGAAAGATACAAAGAAATAAGATAGGAATAGATGCTCTGGCCAGAAAAAAACCCAGGACATTAATGGTGGTCTGATCTACAAAACATGATGGACGTACAGATGCATATGCAAGGTACGGGCTGCATATAGTTAATTAAGAATCTGCATGTGAGGGAGCTTGATTTCTGTGCTCCTGCTGACCTGGATTCAAATTACTGTTCTGTCACCGACCAACTGTGTAACTCTGGGCAAGTCGTTTAATCGCTCTGAGTTTGCTACAATAGAAAATAAGGGTAATTACTCTATCTACCTTTCTGGAAGTGTTGTCTGAAGGTTAAAATAACGTATAAAAAGCCTTTAGGACAATAGTTGGCACAAAAAACGTCTAAGCTCACATAAGATGTGCCTGCATTTCAGTTCATCTCTGTAATTGCTGATAGTGATTAGATTTTGACTTTTGTAGAGCAAGAGATTTCCCTATTCACTGAATCTTCACAGCAACCTGGGGGGGGGAGTCAGGACAAGTATTATTGTTGCCGGTTTGCAGATGAGGAAATGGAAATCCGCCCAGGGAACTGGTTCGCCCACAGCATCGGGGCTCCCCACCAGGTGCAGGAGCTCAGGACTCACTTCCAGTTTCAGGATCCGTTCTTACCTGCCACTGTTTCCAGTGACACTCAGCAGCGTCCAGGGTATTGTCACCTTGCCACATACATTGTTTTCATCGTGTGAGATTTTTCCTTATTGTTAGGACTTTGATAGGAATGGTGTGGCTGAAGGATGGTAATCAAGTTTTGTTTTGTATTTCCCTCTTAATCAAATTAAACACTGCCTTCTGCCTCTGCCATTTCGTTTACACTAATTAGTGGCTTAGCATTAGAGTCGGGATCACTTTAACCCAGATAATCACGGCTTGATTGGTGCCCTGCGGATGGTTGTGTTTCTGAGTGGGGTTTTCTTCTCCCCGGTGGAGACCCTGGTGCTGTGGAGCCTCCACCGCCCCTCAGGAAGTGGCCCTCGAGGGAGGCCGCTATTCACGCTCTCCTCTCACTAACAGTCCAGGTTGAGGTGACCGCCACCCAGCAGACTGGCAGAAAGGATGAGGGGATGGGTGTAGAGTCCACCCCGTGTTCTCAAGGTAACAGCCTTGCTTTTGTGACGGCTTAATGCTTTCTCTAGTCATCTTGAGGAAACAAGAAGCGTTCATCGCAGACTGGCTTACATTCATCAGGGATACAGTTTGAGACACAGACACACACGTCTGCAAAATAGAATGAAAATTTTGAGTTGATGGTAACATCTTGCCATCCTGAAGCTACTTCTTTTTAATCTAAATATTTTATTTAAATTCAGTTTGCCAACATACAGTCTAACACCCAGTGCTCATCCCATCAAGTGCCCCCCTCAGTGCCCGTCACGCAGTCACCCCATCCCCCCGCCCACCTCCCCTTCTGCAACCCTTTGTGTGTTACTACGTTCTCTCTGAACATATATCATCAAAATGTAGAACCTTTCATCACACTTTATACTCTTACTGTGAAAAGAAATTGAAAGCATGGAACTAGGGACGCTTGGGTGGCTCAGTGGTTGAGGGTCTGTCTTTGACCCAGGGCATGACCCCGGTGTCCTGGGATCAAGTCCCGCATCAGGCTCCCTGCAGGGAGCCTGCTTCTCCCTCTTCCTCTTTCTCTGTCTCTCTCTTTTGTCTCTCATGAATAAATAAAATCTTTTTTTTTTTAAAAAAGAAGGAATTAAATGAAATTTCACAAACGTGTATCTGATATGTTCCTAGAAAGTTCTTGAAAGTAAATGTTGACTTCTCTAGCCATAGTATGACAAGTCCTTTCTTAAGTGATTAATTCTAATTGAAAGAATAATAAAAATTTCTGTATCACAGAAGTAGGGTGTTTTGTAGTTATTTGGTTAAAAAGTAAGTAGCAAACAGTAAATTTAAAAAGAGGAAAAAGTGGGTACCTGAATGACTCAGTCAGTAGAGTATGTGCTCTTGATCTTGGGATCATGAGTTCAAGCCCCATGTTAGGTATAGAGTTGACTTAATAAAAAAAAAATTTAAGTGGGGGAAAGACCCAAAAAATCAATTCACTAAAAACGGTATAAAGAGAGCCCTTACACCTATGAAAAAATGTTTGAACTCATAGTTAGAGAAATGCAAATTGAAAACAAAACAGACGCTATACCCGGAGAAATCCACATCACTTGGTGTGAATGTGGTAAGAGCACTTAACACGAGATACAGCCTCTAAGCAAAATGCTGAGTGTGTAAGGCAGCACCGTTAGCTGTGGGCGCTAGACTTGTTCGTCCGGTATAACCAAGTCTTTGCACCCTTTCACTAATTCCTCCCTGTTTCACGCTCCCCCAGCCCCTCTCCCCTCTGAAACCACCATTCTACTCTCTGCTCCTAGGGATTTGACTATTCTAGATTCCTCATTTAAGTGAGGTCATATAGTGTTTGTCCTTCTGTGTCTGGAGTATTTCGCTCAGCATGACATCCTCTAGACTTAACGATGCTGTTGCAAATGGCATGATTTCCTTCTTTTCTAAGGCTGAAAAATACTCCATTGTTTATAGACATTATATTGTCTTGATCCATTCATTCATCTGTTGATGGACATTTAGGTTGATTCCATGTCTTAGCTATTGTAAATAATGCTGCAGTGACCATGGCAATGCAGGT
Source organism: Canis lupus familiaris (assembly GCF_011100685.1). Classification (NCBI taxonomy): domain Eukaryota; kingdom Metazoa; phylum Chordata; class Mammalia; order Carnivora; family Canidae; genus Canis; species Canis lupus. The sequence goes on along the minus strand of NC_049235.1, from coordinate 60,311,185 downwards.
ATCTCTGAGATTCTGATTTCAGTTCCTCCAGGCGTATATTCAGATGTGGGATTGCTGGAGCATATGGTACTTCTATTTTTTTTTTTTTTTTTTTTTTTTTTTTGGAGAAACCTCCATACTGTTTACTATAGTGACTGTAGCAACTTGCATTCTCACCAACAGTATACAAGAACTTCTCTTTTCCTACAACTTCAATAAAACTTACCTTTTATATATATATATAAATAGCCACCCTAATAGGTGTGAGACGATAGCTCATTGTGGTTTTGATTTATATTTGAAAATCAAGTTGTGATTAATGATGTTGAGGACCTTTCCATATAGCTGTTGGCCATTTGTAGGGCTTCTTCAGAGAAATATCCATTCAGGTCTTTGCCCGACTTTTAATCAGATTATTTGGGGTTCTCATGCTGTTGAGTTGTAGGAGTTCTTTATACACTGTGGATATTAATCCTTTATTAGGTCAACTTCTTGCAAATATTTTCTCCCATTCCATAAGTTACCTTTTCATTTTGTTGATGGGTTTCCTTTGTCATGCAGAAGCTTTTTCGTTTGATGTAGCCCTTTTTATGTATTTTTGCTTTTGTTGTCTGTGCTTTTTAGGTCATGTTCAAGAAATCACTGGATAATGGTTTCTTATGATCTTTTTTATTCCTGTGGTATTGGTTGTAATGTCATTTCATTTATGATTTATTCAAATTTTCTTTCTTTTCATTAGTCAAAAGTTTTGTTGATATTATTTGTTAAGAAACTTAACTCTTAGTTTCATTGATCTCTTCTATTGTTTGGATTCTCCATTTTGTTTATTTAAGCTCTAATCTTAATTATGTTCTTTCTTCTCCTAACTTCAAACTTAGTCTGTCCTTCTTTTTCTAGTTTCTTGAGGTGTAACAGGAGGTTGTTGTAAGATCTTTTTTCTTTTTTAATATGAATGTTTATTGCTATAAATTTCCTTCTCAGTGCTGCTTTTACTGCAACCCATAAATTTTGGTATGTTGTGTTTTCATTTTTGTTTATCTCAATCCTATCCAGGTTTGGGAGGTTTCCAACCACTATTTTTTTTTAAATAAGCTTTCTTCCCCTTTCCCTTTGTCTTCTCTCTCTGGGATTCCCATAATGTCTATCTTGGTTTATTTAAAGATGTTCCACAAGTCCTGAAAGCTTTCTTTACTCCTCTTCATTCTTTTATTGTTGTTGTTTCTCTGACCAGATAACTTCAAATTACTTGTCTTTGAGTCCATTGATTCTTTCTTCTTAATCAATTCTGTTGAAGCTCTTCATTCAACTTTTCAGTCATTGTTCTTCAGTTCTAGAATATTTGTTCAGTTATTTTCATGCTTTCTGTCCCTTTGTTGAACTTCTCAGTTTTTGAAATACTGTTTAACTGATTTTATTTAGTTGTCCATCTGTGTTCTTTTGTAGTTCATTGAGCTTCTTTGAGACAATATTTTGTATTCTTTCAGGGACTTTATAGATCTCTATTTCTTCAGGGTTGGTCACTTGAGCTTTTTTTTTTTTAAGATTTTATTTATTTATTTGAGAGAGGGAGAGCACAAGCAGGGGGAGCAGCAGAGGAAGAAGGAGAAGCAGATCCATGCTGAGTGTGGAGCCCAACATGAGACTTGATCCGAGAACCTTGAGATCATGACCCGAGCCCTAGTCAGACACATAACTGGCTAAGCCACCCAGGCACACCACTGGAGCTTTATTTTGTTCTTTTGATGGTTATCATATTTCTTTGATTCTTATAGTCCTTAGACTTGTGTTTGTGTCTGCACATTTGAAGAAGCAGTCATCTCTTGTAGTCTTTACAGACTGGCTTTCTCAGGGAAAACCCTTTACCAGTCAGCCCAGCAAGAGATTCTTGGTGGGCTGGGTAGTAGGGTTTATGGGCCCGCTCGCTGCAGGGACCATGGGAAATCAGGCCTGCTGCTAGATTCCATGGGCAGATGGTATTGGTGCTGTGATCCATCATCAGACCACATTGTTTTCAAGAACTATCTAAAAAGTAAATATTAGGGGATCCCGGGATGGCGCAGCGGTTTGGCGCCTGCCTTTGGCCCAGGGCACGATCCTGGAGACCCGGGATCGAATCCCACATCGGGCTCCTGGTGCATGGAGCCTGCTTCTCCCTCTGCCTGTGTCTCTGCCTCTCTCTCTCTCTCTCTCTCTCTCTCTCTCTCTCTGTGACTATCATAAATAAATTTTTAAAAAAATTTAAAAAAAAAAAATTTAAAAAAGCAAATATTATTTTCACTCATCTAAAGATTTTTTTAAGGTGATTAAAGTACTACAAATAAAAAGCAATATTTTTCGAACGTGAGAAGAAATTTCATACACAAATTTTAGATAAGCAGATGCAGCATTGAATAAAATAAAAAATCTAAAATAGAATAAAAATGCAAAATGATGGGATCCCTGGGTGGCTCAGCGGTTTAGCACCGCCTTCAGCCCAGCCAGGGCGTGATCCTGGAGTCCTGGGATCGAGTCCCACGTCGGGCTCCCTGCATGGAGCCTGCTTCTCCCTCTGCCTGTGTCTCTGCCTCTCTGTGTGTGTGTGTGTGTGTCTATCATGAATAAATAAATAAAATCTTTAAAAAAATGCAAAATGACTTTTACTGCTTTATTTTAAAAATACATGTTTACTTTAGAACATTTGAAAAATATATAAAATAAAATTTGTGTATCTCATTATTTAAGCATAATGACTATGATGTTTTATGTATTTCTAATATCTCTTTTTTCTGTAAGAAATATTCTATAATGTGATACCCTATTGTACAACATTCTACAATTTCACTTTCCGTGACATGTTTTCAAGTGGCACAATATTTGTGTGTATTTCTAAGAAGTCATCTAATTTTACATTATTTTTATCCTTTTATAGGCATTTGCTTGGTGGCCTGATTTATTGGCAGAGCATGCAGAGAAATTTTGGGCTTTATTCACAGTGGATATGGATACCGCACTGGAGGCCCAACCACAAGACTCCTGGGATAGTTTTCCTCTTTTCCAACTGCTCAATAATTTCCTCCGAAATGACAGTAAGCACGTGGGTTTTCTTCAGTATGTGTAGTGGGGCCGGGGGGTTGGGGGGAGGATGGAGAGAATGTGTGTGTGAATGTGGATTTATAGAGCTCTCTCACTCACCAGCAAGATTGCCAGAGTTCATTAGTGTTTGCTCAGTCTCCCTGACTCTTTCAGGCCTGGTTCTGGGGGAAACCAGGAACATGCCCACATGGCTCCACTGGCCTCTGAGGTTCCTCTTATTTCTACCCTCCTGCGTTTATCAAGAACTGGTAACACAGGCATCTTTTCTCATTGCACCTTGTGAATCAGAAATCTTCAAAGGTTAGCATTTCTAAAGCACTTGAGAATACCTGTGTTTCTGAAAGACCCCTCAGAAATGTGTCATTATTCTAGAAATTCATGTTGTGTTAAGGTTTCTACTAATACGCATTCTGATAATATTGTTTGTCTAAGAGGGATTCACTTCCCTGGATGATGGTGTAATATGCCACGTGGTATGGGTTGCTCTCGCTCTGTATTAAGAAATTTAAGAGAATGTAAAGGTCCTGTATTGAGACATTTCTTTTCAACGCAATAGTAATCTTCACAAATTTTCTGGTGCATGGTCTTCCAGCAGCCCCAACAAACCGAGTTTTATATCAGGACTTTAGAAGGACATTTCTTAACGTAGGTTCCCAGCTTTTCCTATGATGACTCTTCAGACGTTTCCCTTAAACCCAACTTTGGTTACTGCTGACCGCTTTGCTTTACCACTTGCAGAGACCAGAGTTACCAGTTATCTGTTCTACGCAGTTCTTCCCTTTACAAACCAGTTTAATCTCTGCCTCTTCCTGAGCTCTGGTTCTGACTTGTTCTACATGATGGATGTAACAGTCTTTTATATGGTGTGTTTTCTTCTCCGAGCCGTTGCTGCGAAGTCACTCAGTTCTTCTTCACATGATAGGGTTTCTGTGCCCATTACCGTCTTATCACCTTCCCCTGCCCAGACCTCACTCCATTTTTCAGTATTGCTCTGGGGTGTGGTGCTGTGAAGAACACAGTGTGACCTGAGTAACCCAGACCCCCCAGAGAGGTGCCCTTCCTGTGCCCCGTCTTTCTGCAGCTCCTGCTGCTCTAACTCACCAGGGAACATAGTCACCCTGTGATACGTTTCAAACTTGCTGCATTTTAGCGCTCCAGAGCTGTTTGCTGTTCTCCTGCCAGGGGACTACTACTGTGTACTTTTAGGCATAAACTTAAATCCATATTTTTACATTTGTCTTGTTTTTTTAAAAAATTCCTTTTTTTTTTTTTTTTTGGTTTTGTTTGTTGCTCAACTCCATTATTTCTTACCTTTCTTTGGTTGTTCATCCCTTTGAGCCTCTGATAAAACTAGTACTGTTTTACTGAGGGGGGAAAAATTCACATTAATATGAAATTTTGTTTAGTATTAGACCTCCCTATGGACATCAGATTTAGGATAGCAGGTTAAGAGCCTCTGTTATAGTAAGAGGGGCATCATTTTGAGTAATTGATAACACGGACTTGGATACCAGACAGATTCACATCTGTCTCCGCCACTTGCAGCTTGACCTTTGACAAGAGCTTAACCCTCTGCAGACTTTAGGTTCTTCACCTATAAAGGACGGAAATGCTGGTCCCTACAGCATTATTGGTGGCAAGGATGAATCGGAGCTCACTTAGGGCTCCGATTCATACAAAATAAGTGTTATAGATGTTAGAGTATGAAAATTTCAGTCTTGACTCTTTCAACCAATTTCATCTCCCATCCAATTTCATCTCCAGAAGATCCTATTAGAAAGCCAAAGTACTAAGCTTGATATTTCACCAGCGTCTACTCTCAGAAGTTCCTAACCTCACACTGAATTATCTGTATGTGAATCATCCATCTACAGACAATCCCCAGCCAGCTTTGAAGTCCTACTTTGCTTTTCTCCTGCCAGCTAGAAGACTTCAAATGACCTTCTTCTCTTCCCAGTCTTCTGGCATCATTCATCTTCTAAGAAATTTTAACTCAGATTTAATATTATTTTAAGACAATAAACCTGTGCTAAAAATAAATACATATATTATGCATCAAGTCCCTAACTGAAAGTAAATAAGCATAGGCATATCTCTAGCATTACTTTCTCCATTTGTATGAAAACTCCAGATTTGACCATATTTAGATTTGTTTGGGAGTGGCATTTATTAATGTTCATAAACAGTAAAGATAATGAATCATCCAACTTATTCAACATATCAGAATTTATTTATGGAGAAAACAAGTGTAGATAGACCTCTTAGAAAATTGGGGGGGGGGGGTGGCCTCTACTGCAACTCCAATGAGTTAGCACCCTTTAATATTTATTTTTAAGAAGAGTTCTTACATTACAGGTGCAAATTTTAATGAGCGTTCTATCAACAAGAACACTAAGGTGAAGGGCCCGTCTCTGGGGGGCCATCGCGGGGAGGGTTCCCTCTTGTCCTCGGCCAGGTTAGCCCTGGAGGATCATTGCTGGGGCTGCCGCGAGCTGGTGGCTTTGTTGTCCTGCCCCGGTCATCCGTAGTTGCCGGGAGCGCCCACTTGGTCTGTGCCAGGCCTTCCCCCTCGTGTGGGAAGGCGGCACTGGGCACGGGCCCGGCTCTCCTTGGAGAGTGCCAGGCCCGAGACACCCACCTGGCTGCAGGCTCCGGGAGTCGCTGGCCTCCTGCCCGCTGCCTAGATACACAGGGGCGCGGGGCGGCCGGGAGCAGGTGCTGGACAAGAGGCAGGCCGCGGGCACTGGGGCACGAGGCCCGCGTCTAGGCCATCAGCCGCGGCCAGCTGCACAGCTCCAGCTCCCTGCCTGTGCGCGGGAGGTTTTCTGTGCAGAGGTGCCTACGCCCAGCAGCTGACACGATGGTGCCTTAGAAAGGTCTTCAAGTTCTAACAGGTTTTCTTCACCTACAAAAGTTCTAAAATCAACTTTGTTCTAAAAGCAATGAACCACTTTCTGTGGGATTGTGGGGGAAAAAACCCACAAAAATGAGAACAGAAGAAATTTAAATTTTAGCCAGACTTGCAGATATTTAACTCAAAAGAGTTGCATACTCCCTCTCCTGTTTTAAACTATTTCTGTAACATTGGCTACTGGTAAATGCATAGAGTACAGTTTCGTGGTTTTCAGTTAAAACAAGGAAGCATCTATTACTGATCTCTTTTGAGCATTGTCAGTTTGGGGGGTAAGTCCAGATCTTGGCTTTGATTTTGCAGTGATTAACGGATTTGAGAAAACATCAATTATTTCGGAGAAAAACAGCTCCACCATGTAGTGAGGTAAATAGAAAAGTTCCCCAGTGCCATAATTGCCTTTTGGTATTGGGAGTACAGTAGAGTCTGGGGAATTGAAATAGAATGTATTGACTTTCATCTCAAACTCACAAGTTACTACCCAGAGCCAAGACCACTGAGTGTCTTAATAATTGGTAAAACATACTCCTTTTTTTTGCTATTAATATCATTCTTGATCATAACGAAGAATATTGTTAAGAATTTATGTTTTACTAAATTTCTGAAATATTCAGATGGTGACTTAGTGAATTTCAATCCAAATGTTAAATGTCAACCTATCACTGTTCCCATATTAGCTTCGGAAAGCTTTAGGAAGACATAAAACTTCTATCCTTTTAATCCACCTGAAAAGAAAGAGACTTACATCACTGCCGTGGCCTGACAGCTTTTACCACATCGACCCAATTAACATTATACCCCAAATTCTAATTAATTACAACTTTAGCCAAGAGTAATAGAAACAGACTGCTCTGAAGTGTCCAGGCTTGGAAGGGGAAATAATTTGCTAAATGACAGTATTTGCTGTTACCTCAACATACGGTGCACAACTAATTATATAGCATAGATTTTAAGTGGTTGTGATCTATAATAATATCGCATGTTTATGTTTGCTCTTCCAAAATAAAAATTTCTAACACATCTCCAAGTACTTGGAGGTGTTGGTCAGAATTTTCACTTTATTTGTGCCTTGAAAACTTGGTAGCCGAGTTGTTTGGGGTTTTGTTTTTTGAGGGCTCATTCAGATGTCCCCACTGCTTGCTTACCACCTTTCTTTTACTAAAATCTTTATGCTTTGATATTTTAAAATAGGTGTTTATTTTTTGAAAAGTGGACAGGATTGTAGACAGAGCTCTTCATTTTCCAGCGGAGGAAACTCAATCCCAAGAGGCAGTGTGCCCGGGGAAGGAGCTTGCTGATGGGCATCACAGACAGAGCTGGCCGGGGGTCTCCTCGCTTGGTCTCCGGCGCAGTCTGGGTCTGCACGGACAAAAGCAGGTTCCGGAGACATTTGTAAAATAACAGAATCCTTTAAAATTTTTTTTTTTTTTTAATTTTATTTATTTATTTATGATATTCACACAGAGAGAGAGAGAGAGAGGCAGAGACATAGGCAGAGGGAGAAGCAGGCTCCATGCACAGGGAGCCCGACGTGGGATTCGATCCCGGGTCTCCAGGATCGCGCCCTGGGCCAAAGGCAGGCGCTAAACCGCTGCGCCACCCAGGGATCCCAAATCCTTTAAAGGAAAATAGGAGATTCCTTGAAGTTTTATTTTTACCTTAGAAGATTCTCATAAGGTCCTGGCATCGTTGGGGGGCGGGGGGTGGAGAGGGCCAAAGGGCATAGAAGGAGCCAGACAATGGCATCTGTTGTCCTATCACACATGTGACAAAATGTCCGTGGTGAGAAGGCCAGAGACTCGACCCATGAGCTGGGGGCAGGATCCAAGACAGCAAATCCAGTTCCTGTATTAAGGAGAAGAAAATTCTGTCGGGGGCAGGCGTCTCTCCTTAAAGTTGGGCGTGATTAGGGAGAGTCTTAGCCGTAAGAACCCTTGGAGATGAACTGTGGTTTTTCCTCCAGGGAAGAGTACCAGCTGCACCCTAATTTTAGCAACTGTCCCCAATCTCCTGCCCCTCACAGACTCACCCACTGATTCCCAGAGCAGAACTGATTATGAAAACAAACTCGGGCGCCTGCATTTCTGCCCAGAAGACACTGAGCTCCTGCTCGTCCCTCCAGCCTACCTCCGTCCACCCCGGTCACCGCCCCCCCCCCCAACTAAAGAGATGATTAAATGGGTAATCGCTTTAAACGGTATCTAAGGAAACAGTCTTGAGAAAGAGGTGTATTAAAATTGAGGCAAAATAAATGTTTTCATAATGAAGCAATTAGCATGATAGTTAAGTGATGCTGTGCGCCCATCAGGCTGGTACAAATAGATCCCACCCCTGCATGCTGCCTCTGCGACGGTCCTGGCGATAATGGATACGGCCAGTGACCGCTCCTGACAGATGAAAGCCATCTGCAAATGGCACAGATCATGTCTTTCAGCACTACTGAAAGGCAAACCCTTGGAGCTAGTCACCTTTTAATCTGTGGATATGTTAGCAAGTGGCAAATGACCATTCTTTTGGGAACTGATTCCCAAGTGAAAAATACCACGGTGCTTCTTCTTTAATTAACAGCCTTTTCACATTGCTAGCACATTAAAGCCATCCCGAAGAACACCCGTGCTTATATAATCAGTGTCACAGCGTCTCTGCCTAGACCAATAATAAATGTTCGGGCTCTGCACTAAGTGAAAACCTATTCTCCAAGACTTTCACCTTCATAAAGATGGGCTCATAAAAATCGAAAAAAGAAAAATTGGAATGTGGTCTCATGAGGATAAAAAGGCTAGTGTTAATAATTAACAAGGAGAGTGAAGTGGAGTCAAATTAGCCATAATAGAGCCCAGAGTGACTGGCAAAGTCACCTCTCATTATCAAAAAACTCATTAAGAAATGAAGAAGTGGAAATCCCGCTGGGTTATTCTCACACTTGGGCTGTATCAGAGATTATTTTTCAGATTTCTTTCAAATGAAGAACTGTTAGGTCACCATATTGTATATGAGGTTAATCTTCAAGCTTTGAAATGTGGAGGGTTGACACCTGCGTGTTATCCTTCCGCAAGCGCTTAAATGAGCTGTGCGTCTGAAATCCACGAATTGGTGTTTATAGATACATCTGTCCATACGTCTGCCAGGAGCGACGCCGGGCGGATGCAACTTCGGGACTCGAGCAGGGCTGTGCTCGGCCTCATTTTACAGGCAGGCGCTCTGACACATGCGGAGACGACCACCAAAATGCGACAGTGCGTTTAACTCCAATCTCCAGGGCTGACTGAATTCGAAATTATATGTCAGAATGTGTTTTGCTAGACTGGATAGCAAATAAAAACGCAGGAAGTCACTAGCTTTTTTTTTTTTTTTTTTTTTTTTTTTGAGTTCTATAGTGTTGCTCTAGATTCTTTACTATATGTTGACACTTTAAATTCCTAGTCAGCTTTTCCTGTTTTTATTTTCTTTTTAAGATTTTATTTATTTATTCATGAGAGATACACACACAGAGAGACAGAGACACAGGCAGAGGGAGAAGCAGGCTTCCTGTGGGGAGCCCAAGGCAGGACTCGATCCCGGGACCCCGGGGTCACGCCCTGAGCTGAAGGTGGTGCTAAACCGCTGAGCCACCCGGGCTGCCCTGCTTTCTGTATTTTTGTAGGACTTAATGCCTTCGAGAAAATAACCTCTGAAATGCCTCTAAAAGGCCTGTGTGTCTTTCACAGTAGATTTGCAGAAACCTCTGTAAGTCCCGAAGGCCGTGAGCATCGGGAACCCTACGTCTGATCACGTTACAGCCGTGCTCGGGTGTTTTCATCACTCAGAGCAAGCAGTGGGGGATGTAATCCCGGCCAGAAGGCTGTCCATAGCTGGAATAAAATGACAGACTTTTCTGTTTGGCTTTAATATCAATCTCGTAAGAGATGGGAAGCTTGAGAACTGCGGGGCTGTGAGTCTTCTTTGTCTGTCTCTACCCTCAGCCTTGGTTAGTGTTTCTTTTGTTTTTCCCTGAATTAATTCTGCAAGAAACAGGCCCTGAATGCCTAAAATTTACAAATCCCGTCACCTTGTAGAAACACGTATCTAAAACCGTTCTGGCCCTTGAAAAGCATACCGTCTAGTGGAGCATATGCACACACTCACTGTGATGCGATAGTTACTAAAAACGTTAACTCCGTTATGCGTACCGTGCGGTGGCGTCTTTAGTTGTGGTTTGAAGCTTAGGTCTGTTGGATCTGGAGTTGTTGTCTACAGTGTAGGAGACGTCATAACACCAGGGCTCTCACCCCTTAGGTACATACGTAGGTAGATTATTTTTAACAAGTGCACCAAGGGGAAAGGAAGAGTTGCATGTGGTTTTAGGAGGTTGTTACGCAAGGAAAATGTACAAATTAAATATTACCAGACTGCATAAATTTACCTATTGGGATTTTAATTAAAAGGAAAATAAAACCCAATGTGTTTCCTATTCTACTTAAGCTTGAAAAGTGCACTCTCAGAGTTTCCTTTAGGCGCTGGATGTTTGATGGTGTTTATTCAGTATTTATTTTGCTATTGATTCAGTGTTTATTCACTCAAACATACATGTATTGAGGGCCTATATAATGTGCCAGACTCTTGGCTGGAAGCTACTCGGAGATCTCAGGGGATTTTTTTTGTTTGGTTGTGTGTATTTTCTTCCTTTTACGTAAGTCTGTTCTAGGCTGCAATCCTCCTGACGTTCCTCCTGAAGCCCATGTTCGTGTTTCCAGTGACGGGAATCCTCATTATGTGCACTTGTTAACGCGGAGAGTGGCCTCCTAATTTTCTGTCTTAGTCCAGTGGGCTTTCATTGTGCAGGGCGTCTACAGTTTGTAGTCCCTCGAATAATTGTTGTTTCCTGGCAAAGTCCTGGTTTTTATTGTGGCCGGTGTTGTTTGTTTTGTTAATCATGTGTTCCTGGTTTCCTTCTGAAATGCCTATTTAGAATTTCAGTGGGGAAGTCACTCTTCCTAATAATCCACTCATGCTGACTAATTGGAATGGGGTGGCACAGTATAATATTGGATTATACGGACTCAGGAGTCAACAGCATATTTTTACCCTAAAAAGAATACAGGAACTCTTTTATCTGCTTATTCTTCATTTATCCAGTGACTATTATCTCAGTAATTGTCATTAATTGGATCATAGTTGAAATTCTCAGTCGAAATCTTACTATTAAAAGCATATGACAAGTTCCTTTGTGAATGTAAGACTCTTTTTGGTATGTAAATAATCAACACTAGTTTATTAATTATTGGGATGCTCAAAATAATTGGGCATCCCTAGTTTACCTTTTATTTAAGACTTTTGCTTTCTTTTTGCCATTTCTAATTGTACCGTTGGACTGGATGTCATTGATGCTTCATTATTTTCTGACAGGGTGATGTTTGGAAATGTGGAACCTTTTGGGGGAAAAAAGATTATTTAACAAAGTGGATGCTGGTCCTCCACTTACATTCTTGTAACCACTACTCCAGACTCCTTCTGAGCAGTCCTTTCTGCTTGCACACGTCAGATATAATGTCAGAAGCATTCTTGGATACGGCCGCACTGAGAACTTGGCTCTTGCAACGAGCTGTTAGAATGGGTGCCTTGGAGAGGCTTGATTTGGACAGGTGGCAAGCCCCGAACCACAGCCTCTCCTTACTAAGCCAGATGGGGAAGATAGAAGCGCTCGTTCTGATGCCTGGGGTTACATGTTAAGAGGGCTTTTGACAGTGTCTGATAGGAGTGGAATGCAAACTGGCATATGGGCAACTGAGAAAAAGAGGGTACATTTCCATACGCGTGTGTAGTGTCATGTGTGTTTCTGTAGTCTTACCTTTCGACACCAAGCTTTCTCTTCTCTTTCCTGCCCCCTCTGCATTTTTTCCTTATTTCTCCTCTTCTCTCTTTCTTTCCTTCCCTCTCTCCTTCCCCTTTCTGGAGTCTAATGTCCGAAGAAATAATACTACCAGTTGCCAATTTTCTAAAACTTTGGAAAATGGGTCTGTAATCTGATTCTTAAAAAAAGAAAAACACTCACTGAAACATGAGCAGGCTCTGGGCCTACCATGCAAAGGCTTTTATAATTTGTTGTGATGATCCACTGAAAGATTATAATCTTTAGGTAGGATATTATAGTTTTATATGTTGGCAGCCCCCTGCTTTGAGATTTGAAGAAGGTGGATTGACAAAGGGAAAATTAGGACCCTGAAGACAAAGAAAGAGATGATCGTACTAATCAAGGCAAGAGATGAGAAAGTGAGAAGTAGGGCAACAGCAGTGGTGATGAAGAGAGGAAGGGATGTGTTAAGGGTATGAAGGACACAGAGTATGCTGGGTGATGGGCATTAAAGAGGGTTCTTGTTAAGATGAACACTGGGTGTTTGTTTAAGTGATGATCAACACATTCTACTCCAGAAACCAATACTGCACTGTATGTTAACTACCTAAAATTTAAATCAAAAAAGAAAAATACACAGGTCTTGATTGCTAATTGGATGTAGAAAGTAAAGGCCAAGCCTTGGTACAATCACCAGGTACGGATAGAGTGATCTGGTGGCCAGTCTCTATTGTGACTCCCATGGTGGGAATACAAGAGAAGCAGGCTTATTTAACACGTTAATGAATTCAGTGTGTATCAAGTGCATCAAAAAAGAGAGGTCTTGCTAGAAATACATTTGAGTCATCTGGGACTTAATCTTAGGATCATTATAACATTTAATAACAACATTGAGTGTTGATTCTCCTATGTGCTTCTTCATTTTAACCAACTAAGTAGGACTTAATAGCCAACATACCTAATCTCTAAATGTATAATAGAGCATTTGAATGATGAGGTAGGGTACTCATTTGCAGATGTAATAATTTCCTAGGTGAGCGTGTCTTGGACTAGTTAGACATAATGACGGCACTTAACGGCACCTACCGAGATGTAGAGCCTGTGGGTCTTTCCATTTTTTTATTAGTAGGCCATATCAATTAAGGGTTAAGCTACGGTCTAGCTGTATAAAAAGGTAAAGTTGCCCAGTTCTTTATGTGTATTATGAGCACATGAAATATGTTCACAGTGTTAATTCATCTGTCAGCTCATTCAAATGTAATAGTTTTCCTCAATCTCTTGACTTTTCATAGTGTAGATGAGTTTTTCAAAATTCTAATTCTAAAAATATATAATTCGTCTAAGATGTGGAGTAATGCATGTGTCATTTACAAGATTTTTTTCTACCTCAAATGATCTCCAACATTTCTAGGTCTTAAAAGACGGTGACATGCTGCCGATAGGTTGGGTGACTGTATGAATGGATGGATAGATTTATGGTAATTGACAGTAATGTAAATTTAGGGGTGATGGTAATATAATCTTGGGAGGTTAAGAGGGAGCTTTTAATTATTGTCTATTGTTCTGTTGTTTTATTGTCTAATGACTGGATGACTTCACCACATGTCCCTAGATTCTCTGTGCCTCCAGCTTCCATATTGGTAAGATTGAAAAACATAATAGTGGTTCTCTCACGGAGTTTTTGTGATGATTTCTCAATCATTAGCAGCTGTGCTTGACACTCCAAAAATGCTGGTGAGGAGGAGAAGGAAGAGAAAGAGAGTTCCTAAGTGGAAAACCAATAAATTCAGATACGGGCATATTTTTTAATTTGCTTGCCACAATAATTTAGGTGGTTTGAGTGAGAATATTTCATCCTTAAGTTCAACATCCTTATTTAGGTGACATTTGGCAAAAGGAACTGATCTATATAGTACCTTCTAGCTCTGTGATTGAATCTCCAGGAATAAATAAAGCTCCTTTCCGTGTGCTAATGAAAACATCATTAAGATAACATTAATCTCCTAAATAGGACATTTATCTTTAAATATGATTACCGTTCCCACTTTAATAAGAAATCTTTTAGCATATAGATAAGCCAGAAAAAATTATTTAACCACAGAAAAGTACTAGGCCATATTAACTAGAAATAGAAAAAAAAAAAAAGTGTTGTATTTCCCTCTGTATTTAGAATTGCTTCCCACCCCACTTTTATGTGTCTCTAGTTTTCCAGCCTCTGACAAATTCCAGAATCAGTTAAAACAGTGTTCATGCCACTGTGGTAAACGTCACATACTTTGCCTAAATTTTAAAACACTGTTTAACGTTCAGGGTATTTTTGCCCTGAGAAGATTCTGTGGGGAAAATGGCACATTCAGCTGAGTACTTTATAAGGCATTACTTTAAAATTATTAGTTACCAAATTTCGTGTATAAGCATGTACAGCTATTGGGATCCATAAAAGTGAATGGGATTGCTGAGAGACCTTTCTTCACCTTCCACCTCTGCCACTGTAGTCCAGGCCGCCATCATCATCATCGTCATCCTTCACGTGGTCTGCGGCAGTCAGGCACCAAGCGTGAGCCTCCTTCTGTGCTTCCACCCTCGGTCACCCGCTCCATTTTCCACCCAGCAGCCAGGGATAGTATATCGTGTCACTCCTCTGCTTAATAATAATAAAAATAATCATGCTTCCCTTGTACCCAGTAAATCCCATACTTCTCACCACGTCCTACTGTCTAGACATACTCTTGAACTATTCTTTCCCCTCCCTCACGCTGCTCCTGCCACACTGGCTTTGGCATCCTTCTGGAAGTACCCCAGCTCATTCCTTGCCTGTTCCCTCTCATGCTAGCTGTTCCCTCCACCTGGAGATCTTTCCTCCAAATCTTCCCTGTCACTCCCTGGCTCCCCTGTCACTTAGGCTCAATAAAAATATCATCTCTTCAGAAATACCTTCCCCAGCCATGATGGGATATGTTTTAATGAACATGTTTTCACTTTGAAAGTCAAAAAAAAAAAAAAAATCACTACTGGGTTTAAGATATGTTCACTTGAAGGAGCTCAGTGGTTGAGCGTCTGCCTTTGGCTCAGGCCATGACCCCGGGGTCCCGGGATCGAGTCTCGCATCGGGTCCTCGTGGGGAGCCTGCTTCTCCCTCTGCCTGTGTCTCTGCCTCTGTGTCTCTCATGAGTAAATAAATAAAATCTTAAAAAATAAAGATATGTTCACTTGAGAAACAAATACGTACCATCATCTAAAAAATTACGCATTATTTATTGAGTATTACTGAACATTAGTATTTTCCTATAGATTCTCTTTCATAGGGCAACTTAGACACACACCGACTGTCTCTGTCTATTCAGGCTGTATTAACAGGACACCAGAGACCGGGTAGCTTATAAACAACAAAGTTATTTCTCACAGTTCTAGAGGCCGAGAAGTCCAAGGTCAAGGTACCCACAGGTTCGGTAGCTGGTGAAAGTTTGCTTCACAGATGGCCGTCTTCTTGCTACACCTTCACATGGCGGAAGAGTCCAGGGGTCTGGTCTCTCTCCTACAAGAGTACGAATCCTGCTCACGAGGACTCTGCCCCCGTGACACGATCACCCCCCCCCCCGTCCCCACCATCACATTGGACGTTAAGATTTCAACACGCAGATTCAGCAGAGGAGTGAGTGGGTGGGACGAGCAGTCTGTAAATAACACTGACCTATCTTCTAGGGAAATTACGTCCAGTGCGTGGAAAGCGTCTACCTTCTAGTGTAGGGAGGTGCACCTTTCCTATTACCAATCTACTTAACAGCCCTATCCTGACGGCACAAATTCTACGACTTCCACAGCTGTTTCAGGCAGGATGTTCCATAGTATCTAACACATTAAACACAAAGGGACACCTGAAAAATGCATGTGATACGCTCTTTTTAAAGATGCATATAGAAAACTGGATGACTTACAAGAAAATCCACAAATAACTGAAAAGTTCATGAATCAGAATAGACATTTCCAAGGCCACAGTCATCCTGCTGGTGAATTAAATAAGTGTATCTCTTAGAAGTAATCGCGCTTAGCTCTTAGAATCGAACGTGTGGAGCTCTTCCGTGAGGTGCCGTGTAGCACAGGGATCGTAACTCCCTTCTCACGGGCGTGTGTCAACCCGTCATGTTATCCAGCAGCTCCCTTGAATCTCTAGCAAGTGGTCATACGCCTCACGTGCTAAATCGCTTGGAAAGTAAACGCGTCCCACCCACCAGGAGGATTTTGCAGAGATATAACCTGTTTGTGTTTTGACAGCCGTTATCTAGGAGGTTGATTATGCTTCTTGATTAGCTTTCACGATATATTCCATATGAGGAGCAAGATCCGTTATCATCTGTATTTTACCCATCCTTCTGCGCCAGACTCTTTCAGGAAACGTTTTTTCACCCCTATTTTCCCCAAATGCCTGATAATGATCCCTCTGACAAACGCTGTTTCTGCTTGACTGTTTCAGCACTTTTATGTAATGGAAAATTTCACAAACATTTGCAAGAAATCTTTGTGCCCTCGGTTGTCCGCTACGTCGATCTCATGGAGTCCTCCATCGCCCAGTCAATTCACAGAGGGTTTGAGCAAGAGACATGGCAGCCTGTCAAGTAGGTATCCTGCCAAGTGTCCATGGAACATCTGTCTCTTCAGTCCTGACCTTATGACTTTACACGTGGCCCATCTGTAGTTATTGCTTATGGTGGTCCCTTCCCACGTTGTTTGTTTCTTTACAGGAATATCGCCAACAGTCTTCCCAATGTAGCTCTTCCAAAAGTTCCAAGTCTGCCTCTTACTCTTCCACAGATTCCTAGCTTTTCTACTCCTTCATGGATGGCTTCTTTATATGAGTCCACGTGTGTATCCCTCACTTATTTCCTGGTGGTGTGTTAGCTAGTGCATGGCCTGGGCTGTGTTCTGTGCACCTGTGTTCAGATTGCATGGCACTTATCATCACTGGTCGAGGAATACTATGTTTTGGTTTCATTTGAGTTTTTTAAGCTGTTGAGCTAAGCTGAGCAAATTGACGATAAATGATACAGATTGGGGGAAAAAAAAAAAACCACTCACTGGTGTGATGTAGTTCCTATGTGACCTGTAGGTCGGAGGTCATTTTGTGAGTCAGGTTGTAGACTTCTGCCTGAAGGATCTACCACAGTTCAGGCGATCAGTGTGGCAAGAGTATATCTAGGCACCGTAGCGGCGTTGCCACTGCCCACATAGTTCCTCTTCTACGTGTAGAAAACCATCAGAAGAATAGTTTCAAGAATATAGTGTTTTCTTTTTATTTTATCTTAGTCACACTTGTAAAGAAATAATATTTCAGGTTGCAGAGAAGCGATTGCCCTTTATTTCCTAACACCAGCAAGTTCTTCATTTGTGCTTTCATGTATCAGTTGATGCACTTTGTTATTTTTAAATAATCCTTATAACATAAAAACAGTATTTATCAGCTCCATGTTGTGATAAGCCCACCTACCGCAGGTGTGCGGTAACTGAGAGTCACTACAACGAAGAGGGCACAGGCTTTGAAATTCGAATTTAGATCCTACTTTAGTAATCATTAAGTCTTTCTTAGCCTCAGTTTCCCCAGTGCCAAAATGGTTATGACACGTAATTTAAAGACATTTTTGTGCAGATAAAAAAGAAAAAAAGGATGATGAAGAGTGCCTGGCACACTCTGAGCTCTCAATAAAAACTACCTTATGGTTTTCACTTTTACTGCCATCAGTCATCATTATTCAAAACGGTATAGTTTTCAAAAGTATGAACCTCCGAGCAATCAGATGAACTCAGTACTAGTCCATGCGTGGCCAAGATCTCATATGAAGTCAGCTAGAAAGAATAAAATAACTAGAAGAAAAATAGCTCCCACTCATTGAGCATTTAGTAGTACGTTCCAGGTACAGTGTCAAACCCGTTATCTCAGTTCAGCCGCGCAGTAACCCTGGGAGGTACATGTCCCTGTGCCCATTTTACAGTTAAGGAAACTAAGTCACAAAGAAGTTAAAGGCCCCGAGGTCCCCCAGTAAGTAAGCGGCAGAGGCAGGCTCTGAACCGGGCTTGTCTGCCCAGCGCTGTCATTCCCCTACCCGTGTGCTCGGCCTCAGGAGCATGTGCAGAGCCCCCCCCCCGCCCCGCCCGGTCCCCCGCCACGGCTGAGGCCGCCCCCCGTCAAGGTGCACACCCTCAGGAGGAGACAGAAGACGGAAACGGAGAAGAATAACTTGGAGAATAGCTTAGCGGCATTTCTCCAAGTGAAACGTCATCACTGGCCCGTGACAGTTATTAGGTCACGCGGGGATCTTTCTCTTTCGGGCAAACGCTTTGGGTGGTTACAGGGTACGGACTGGTGTCTGCGTGCTTGGCAACTATCTAGCAAGTATAATGAATCTAAGTTTATGTGTTTTTTGTGCTTCTTAATACTGTTTTGCAATTTAACTGCTCTTCTTCCTCACCCCTCACCTGTTCAACACCCTGGATTTAACCACGAGCACTATTATGGGCATTGCCTGGTGAACTTTAGACTTCTTTTTTGGTCATTATTATTTTTTTTAGCTTTGAGATATATGTGGAACGTGAACCTCATTTATTGGGAGTCCCTTTTTAAAATGATCTGCATTTCAGGACAGGAATCATGACAGATCGTGGCTTTGTAAATAAAGTGCTCAGACTTTCATCATTCTGAGGAAATAAAAAATATGTTTTACAAGGAAATCACTGTCATCTTTACGTGCCAGGATTATCAACATTAGGCTCTTCATCGGGGTGCTCACAATTACTTGTAATGTTACGATGTAGTCACTAATTTTGGGGGTTCTGGGTGGTTTTTTTGGTTAAAGATTTTATTTTTATTATTTTTAAGTAATCTCTACCCCCAGGGCGGGGCTTGAACCCATAACCCCAGGTCAAGGGTCCCATGCTCCCTAACTGAGCCAGCCTGGTGCTCTCAGTTTTTTTCACTTTTCATTTTAAAGCACTAATTATAAAGTTCCTCAATGTCTTCCTTCTCCATGTTTTGTTTGTTTGAGTTTTTTGGGTTTTTTTTTGTTTTGTTTTTTTTTAGCTCCAAAAGTAGATGCCAATAAGATGTGCTTCCTACTGGCATTTTTAGGAAATTATCTGAGTCCATTATTCATTTTTGAGTTCTTTAATCTGTTCATAATACTTTCAGAATGGGTCACTGATTAAAAATAATTTTAAAATGAAAAAGTTCTGAGTAAATTGCAGGTTATGTATTCCAGCTCCAGAGAAAACCTACTTACATTTTTTTATCTATTTAATCATAACAGACACTTGTTACCTTAATTACATTCCCAATTAAGCACATTTATTGTTCCAGAGTCTTACCATAGCATCAAAGAACAAAAGAAACATATATCCATAGTCTCTGTAAAGATTTAATTGTCATATGTTATGAGAAAGTCTGTTTTCAGTAGAATTCCACCTTCAGTATTTCAGATTTTGTTTTGATGATGGTTGTGTTGTTTTGTTATGCTGTTAAGAAAACACACATTTCCAGTACCTACCTATGTCTCTCCAAAGTGAAAACTTATTAGATTTGCTTCTTTAACCAATTAGGTTCAATTACTCTTAAAATATAGATCCTCTGATTTACCACATGAGCACTGTGGGTATGTAATAGAGGCTTTGCCTTGTCATTTTTTTTTCCTCTTATTTTTATTAAATATATGGCAACAGGGAAAAATAAACACAGTGTTTTTTCTAACATTTTTCACAGCAATGTCTACATGATGTTGTCTGGTTCCTTTGTTTCATGGTACGTTGGGGGCTCCGATTTTTAAGGTGAAGAGGTATTGGGGTAAAGAGCTGTGGGTGGCGTTCAGGGCTCTGCCGCATCGGTCCTTTGAGGACTTAACTCCGAGCACGTCTTGGCTAGGCGAGGAGACCACGAGGAATCACTGGCAGAAGGGGAGACGGAACACAAAGAAGGTTGGCGACGCAGGAAAGATGCTGAGCTGCAGGTGGGGAGGGAAATAGCTTTTAATTAGCCGAAGAAGGAGGTGATTTTTTTTTAAAGCCAACTAATTAAGATATATTTAGCTAAACAAAGTGGGGATTTAAAAGAATTTTATCTTTATACAAGTTTTCCACTGTGCTCTTATGATACACTATTTCATTTCTCTATTTTTGTTTCGAACACTGAAAAGACAATTTTCAGCTCAGTGTCTGTCCAGCATGGACGGGAAAGCTGAGGAGAGGTGAATCACACGGCACCTTTTTCTCCTTTTGTTCTCTTCTACTATTAAGTTTCAGGGTCTTCTAACATAGGAGCATTTTACTTTCAAATCATCTGTTTCCCTATTAGGCCAGATCCTTGCATGATGGAAAGCAGTAGTGTTATCCCCTGCCCACGTGCCCTAGGTACCGTGCTACCAGCCGCCTTCATGGGTGGCGCGAAACTCCGGTCCCCCGGAGTAATCTTGGCACAGCCGTGAACACATAGCGCATCCGGGCCCCGAGTTCCAGAGATGGGATGACCCGAGATAGGTGATTTGGCTCCCACCCCAGAGCACCCTGGATGTCCTTTCTCTGTTAGACTCTACCCCGTACCCGGAGGCTCCATTAGGAGCTAGAAAAGTCACGAAGCATTTCAAACCAGGTGTAAGGCTTGTTCCCCTACTCAGCTTGTTATTTCACTTGTAGTACCTGGTCCCCTTCTCCTGTTGCTGAGAAATGTGAGCCCCCCCCCCCCCCCCGTACACTCCTGTCTGTAGACGACAGAAGCCACCGGGATGAGCACGGCACCACGTGTGCGCGAGTGGGAGAGTAAAGCTGCCGCGGCTGTCATACAGACTTTCTTTCATAAAACGTACTCTTTTGAATTTCTAGGAGGAAATATTTCTGTATTTGTATCCTACACATTGGTTTAAAAAAAAAATATATTTGTTTTTCCTTGTATCCTTGGGCTCCTTTTCCTCAGTAAAATATCCTTGTGCATTCAGGCCCTGTTTATGACACCTTCCTACTATATTCATCTCTATTTTTGGGGGGAGTTGCCTTATTTATTAAGATGTGAAAAGATTTAGAAGGTGGAATAAAGAAAATATCGACTGTTAGAGATTTTATGTGTTATTTTTTCACTAATGGCAAACGGTACGGAAAGGGAAACGACAATGTATTGGCCATCACGGTGGAAGTTCATGACGCTCTTCATGTTTCCTTTTTCTTCCAGCAATGGCTCGGCAACATCAGAAGACCTTTTTTGGAAACTCGATGCACTGCAGATGTTTGTCTTTGATCTACACTGGCCAGAACAGGAATTTGCCCACCACTTAGAGCAAAGACTCAAACTAATGGCCAGTGATATGATAGAGGCCTGTGTCAAAAGGTAGACCTGTGTTTTCAAGTTGCTGCTTAGTACGCCGGCGCCCAGAGTAGCACTTGTCACCAAGTATCTGCTATATAATTGTCACAAGAAAGGTGATGTGAATTTAGGCGTAGACCTAAATTCTGGGGCCTCGTGTAACTGATAAAATTGGCCCGAAACTGTTTTCCACGCCTCCTAACACTGCCCTCGTCCCGTATAGTGATTGTTTCTGTTTCTGTGCTGGTTGTTGTCTCTCTGGGAATACTGTGCTTTAAATCCCGAGGCAGTAACTGCCAAGACATATGGAAAAGGCCTGTTAAGTACTTTATACGTTCTGCACCGTGTCTGCGTGCTGTGAAGTGGCACTGCAAACCCAGATTAGGATCAGGGCCGTCACTTGTTCTGTTTTCCAGTGTTCTCTATCCATGTCAGATGAGTTCCAAGCATCCAGTTACATTCTTCAGAACTTAACCAGAAATAAGTGATGAGGCTTAGAATTCCCCCAACTGTGCTTTCATTTCTTTGAATAGTTCTCACAAAATCGGCTTTGTATCTCTGATTAACCAAGCATCGTTTTTCCCGTTGCCCCTTTACAAGAACAATGGGGGCAGCATATGGGAATAAACACCGGTTGGAGCGATTGAATAATCCTGAATTCTCCAAAGTTAAGGAAAATACAGCATTTAGAATAATGTTTAATGGCTTCCTAAGGCAAGGCCAGGAATTAGATTATATGATGTTTTTTTTAAAAAAAAGTCACACTTGTCGTATGTGGTTCTAATGTTTCAAATCTGTGGGTGATCTTTGGATACTTTAGCAGAAAACAATTCCAAATTGCCTGTTGCACAGTTTCTTTCAAACACCCATCTACAACTTTAGATACTTGAAAGAAAACCTAAGTGACACAGAAGAAGTAGACATTCTCTGCTGTACATTAATTACGATGCTTTAGAGTTTTCCAGACTTGTACATTCATTTATTTATTTATTTGTTTATTTACTTATTATTATTATTTTTTTTTTTTGGTAAGCCTCACACAGGATTTATTCCACTTTAATGCAGAGATGCAAGTGGCTGTTTTACTTGGAAATTAATTCAGGCAGTTAAGTAAAACCAAGAGATTTTTCCATAAAACGTCTTATGCTAGATGAAACAAATGGCTTCCTTTGGGCAGAGATACTGTCTGCATGACTGCAGACGCTGTTTCATACAAAATGCCTCCCCAGTCTTTCATGAGACACCTGATAAAGAAGAGCAGGCCACCCCCTGGCTCCCAAACTGATGCCGCGCTCCTTATTTGCATGTTTAAATTAGCATCTTGTAGTGTTGATTTCACTTTGACTAAGCAGGTGAGACATATTTCAGAATTTCTTACTCTGAATTCATGTTTCAATGAATAGAACAAGAACCGCGTTTGAAATCAAGCTGCAAAAGGCAAGCAAAACAACTGACTTGCGCATTCCGGCTTCTGTGTGCACAATGTTTAATGTACTCGTTGACGCCAAAAAGCAAAGCACCAAACTTTGTGCCCTGGATGGAGGACAAGAGGTAAGTGAACCGAGTGTCCCACAGGGACGTGCAGCACAAGGTGCCCCAGCTGTTTCCAGAAGGCTCTCACTTGGTTAGATTGAAAGGCCAAGTTCTTCAATAGAAGCGCTTGGTCTTTTCTTCACTATAATAGCGGACTTCATCCCGGCTCATGTCACTTTCCTCTCCTTTCTATGAACACTGCCCAAAATTTTACAAGTGGCAGTTGAAGCTTTTAACAGCTTAGGTGTTGTGTATTTACATAAACCTTGCTTTTCACAAGCAAATAAGAAAGCTAGAAAGCTCCCCGCTTTGTTTATACAAATCTAGAGTATCCAGAGTTTGCATTCAAAAAACAAGGCACAGAAAATAGCATATGAAATATTTTATTCATACAAAAGTTTCCGTGTTTTAAAAATAAAGTAGAAATGCACTTTAAAAATTAGACTTCTTTTTTTAAAATGAATATCCCATTTTTTCATTTTGATTCATGTTTTGTTTGGTTGTATATTGCAAAACACACCTCATGTTATCCCATGATTTCTTTTTGTTGAAAGTGACGTTTGTGTGAAAATGGATCTATTTTTCTTAGATTATCTGTTGAAGCTGACATTGTGTTGCCGCTTTTCTCATTGTAATTACTTTTTCATCATTTTTTTACTCTTCCCTTATGTTCTCCTTCGTTGTCTTTTTTTTTTTTTTTCTCCATGGCATGATCCAGTTTGGTAGTCAATGGGTAAGTCGCTCTCTTTTATTTATTTTTTTTGTTTGTAAAAGCACATTTTCACTTAAATTATTATTTTTATAAATGTACATTTTTTTATTTTCACCTTTTCCAATTAATGTAATTAATTCCATTTTCAGGTTTATGTTTTCTGTGTATGTGTAGAACACTGACAGCTTATTATAACATAGCAATACGCAGAGAGACATTAAAACACCTATAAATACTTACACCTTAAATAATGTCAAGGGAAATGTTTCTTCCCTATTAGACTGCAGAACCTACAAACTTCCCTTAGATTGTTTAAGGATAAGATTATTTAAAAAGAAATGAATTCACCCTCCTTTTTAAACAACATTCAAATTTCAGAAGCAGAGTGATTATTACTATTTCAAGGTGCATATATCTATAGTATATACTTTGACTAATGCTAGAAAAAATTGGAGTTCTGGATGACATATATCAGGGCACCTCCAAATTTGAGGACCGGGAGGCCGCTGCTAAGGTCACTTCATGCAGAAGAACCCAGTTGTGGATTTCAGTAAGGTAGGTACGCGCCCAGCAGCGTACAGTCTTGCCTCCCGCTCATGGCCTGGGCAGTAACCAGAACCAGAGGCAGGCCTGGGTCAGCAGCCCTTCCTCTTCCCCACACAAGGTTGTCTTGAATTACTACCCAGAACTTCAGAGGAACATGATATGAAAAGTCGTATGCATACAAAACAGAGTCGCTCTCATATATATATATATTTATATGAGATATATATATACACACACACATATATGTGATCTCATATATACATATATAATCATATATATCATATATGTATATATGTGTATATATATTTACATTTATATTTATATATCTGTTCTATATATACATGTGATAAGCCAAAGGGGTTTTGGATATGCTCTGTGGATATGTTAAATCTTACAGGTCTTACAGTTGCCACCTAGGAATACAAGTCAGGGTGACTCTACTAAGCTAACAATTCTCATCCAAGCAGAAGGGCTTAGGTAGCTCTGAAAGGGGATGACAAGGCCCACTATTTACAAATTTCATACTTATTTAACCCAGATACAGACACTGGCTATTTGGCCATAATTTATGCACATGTACTTATTTCGTTCTTTGAGCAGTTTCGAGGGGAAAAGATGTATTTCTATTACCATAGCACATACAACCTAACAGATACATTAAGTAACCGATATGTGTTATAGAATGTTCAGTAATTATTCTCTGAACGCCTGCAACGTGACTTATTACCTCTAATTATCTGAATGAGGAAGCAGCTGGCTTGGATATCAGTGGCTCATCTCTACCATTTCATGTTTTTACTACAGATGTGAGCCTTTGATGGTCTACTCAGAAATATTGTCTTAAGTCTTCACACGTCCATCCATTTCTCATCAGGTTTATAGGAACATCTTGCCTCTTCCCACTGATACTGGATTTACCCATTTGCTTTTATTTTAACATGCATGGCAGTACCTGACACATAACAGGCACCGAGTAAATATTTTTTGAATGAACAGACTGATTGGTCGTCACCACTTTAAAAACCCTCCCCTGAAAAAAATAATAAAATAAGTAAAAAAATAATAATAAAAAAATCCTCCCCTGTAAGAAACGACTCTCTCTAGTACCTAAAAAGAAAAACAGGTACACGCACAAATGACAAAGCACTGTTGCATTGTCAAATGATCCTTAATATTAACAGGTAGATGGTTTGGAAAAGTAATCTGCTACTGTTCATTATATTTGCATCTGTACCTTCTCACCAGAGACAATTAGATCCCCACAACTTTCACACAATTAATACAATTCAAAATGTGCAGGTGTCAAACCCATTAGCAACTATGAAAAGTGGTAAATAAGAATTTCAGTGCAAAAGAAGGATTTTATGCTTTGCTTTTTACTCACCAATACATATACCCGCATGATTACACAGGGTTTCCCTCTCTGTGCTTGAGGTAAGTTTTGGAATTGTTGCAAATTAGCAAATCCGTTACATGCAGAGGTGAGCCAGTGGACCTCATTCTGCAGTAAGCAACAAATAAAAAACTAGATTATCACACAATTGGGAACCTTGTAAAATACCTGCTTACCTAGATAAACCTAGTAGGGATAGTTGCCTGAGTTGTACTGAGAGACCTCTCCAGAGTCCCAGGAAATTTGTCATATGGCATTGCCGAGATGAAACTTTCCCAGCTCCTTTTCCACGAGGCGGCCCCTTCCCTGCTCCTACGTTACGGCTGTTTCCTCACGTGGCACGTGGTGATGCAGACGTGCTCAACCGCAGCCCAGAATGGTGTCTAATGGAGTCATTAGTGAGCCAATGATCTGCTCCTGTGACAGCTGTGTATAATGAGTCAGCAGTCTCGGGCCAGTTCCTCGGGGACAGGTGTTGAGACCACAGAGCCACCAGTGTTTAGATATCATTGTTCTCCACCGACTGCATGGGTCTGAGGTAATTCTCGGCCCTCAGCGCCCCTGCATCTGATAGGAGCCCATCCATTAAGGGTGAAAGCACAGTAATGGAGGCTCCTTGTGTAGGATTCTCCACGACAGTAAAATGTTTCCACCTCCAGACCTAACAATTCAATTCCGTTAAAGTTCTTCCCAAGAGAAAGACCCAAATCTTTTAAGAATGCTGGGTTGTGCTGGCATTTGATTAGTCTTCGTTTCCGGTGTGTTTACATTAGCAGCAGTCAGATGAAAAGAGAGGATAGGTACCTGAGGACGGGGGCCAGGCTTTCAGACCCGCGTCTGATCTCTCAATTCCCTGCGCTCCGTGGAGTGAGAATTCCTTACAGGTTAATCTTGATTTAGAGTCAGAGTCATCTGCTGGAGAAGCACAGACCCGTTGCTTTTGAGGGCAGACATAAGGAGAATTAGTTTAAGAAAGGGGGGCTGTAGGGATCCCTGGGTGGCTCAGCAGTTTAGTGCCTGCCTTTGGCCCAGGGCGTGATCCTGGAGTCCTGGGATCGAGTCCCACGTCAGGCTCCCGGCATGGAGCCTGCTTCTCCCTCCTCCTGTTTCTCTGCCTCTCTCTCTCTCTCTCTCTCTCTCTCTCTCTCTCTCTCATAAATAAATAAATAAATCTTAAAAAAAAAAAAAAAGAAAGAAAGGGGCTGTAATTTGCCAAAGCCCTGGGATGTAGGATTATCGATCCGGCTTGGAATATTCTGATAGAAATTGTATAGGTTTTTATTGTTGCAGACAAAAACTTTGCGGATTTTTATCAAAAATTCAGTCTATTAATGCCAGTAAAATATCTACCAGTTTCAGGTTAGGTAGCGTAGATGTCTGTGCAGGCAAATCCTCCTCCTCTCGGTGCCCTCCTTTGGCGTATCTGGCCTGTCTTTGGGCGCTGTCTGGACCCCCTGATGAACAACTCTTCCCGCCTAACCTTCTGTCACCTCTGTGTGGTGTATGTGAATTATTCTCCTTGCAGAATGTGCATGTAAAATATGGATTCTGAGGCCACCTGCCCACTCCCCTCCCCAGGGCCTCCAGACCACCTCTGACAACTGTGTAGCGAGAGGAGATTCTGGAAGTTCTCAGCAATTTTAATATTAGTGAAAGCCCGAGCTAATCAGATAAGTTTACAATAGCAAAATGTCACATCATAAAAACCTAACAAACCTTACGTTGTTTGGGTTTGCCCCTTGGGCAGTACATTTACTCTACTTTCTTCCTTTTTAATTTTTTGTGTTTCTCTCTCCGTCTCCTCCCCCTTCCCCACTCCCCTCCCGGCTCCCTCCCTCCCTCTCTCCTCTCACTGCTTTTGGCTGGATCAGGTGTCAAAGAAAATAGTCTTAAGGTGAATATTATAGGAGAATTTGATGGCTCCTGGGGTCCATACCTTTCCCTGCCTCTTGATAAAAAGGGTGTGAGGAACCCCTTGAGTGGCTCACCTCGTAAGATGTGTCCAAATCGATCCAGTCTAAAAGTTTAACATGTAGAAGCTCTACAGTTTTATGTCCAGTAGCCTTTTGATGATATTTGATTACTTTTGAGTCAAAAGATGACTCTATGGCAGGGGCGCTTGGCTGGCTCCATCAGCAGATCCCGTGACTCTCGTTCCGGGGTTTGTAAGTGTGAGCCCCATGTTGGGTATAGAGAATAACTCAGCAATAAATCTTTTAAGAAATGAAATATAGACACACACGGAACATATCAAGTATATATTTAAGAACATGGAAGCCCTCAGAGGTCTGGGCGCCTGGGTCCCCATATGGCCGATAGCACTTTGCAGGAGAGAGAAGTGAGAAGCCCGACGCCTGTATCCCTTTCCAGTTCTCCCCCAAAGAGGAGCCTCGTCTGGTATCTCACTTCCACCTGCTGCACAGACACAAATTTGGAGAGAGAAGGATGTAAAGAGAGAGTAGCAGGGAGGGAGAGCCGGGCACAGCTCGTTGGCATAAGCTCCTGACGCGGGTCAGCTCCCGCTGGCGCTGGGGACCTGCTGGTGCCCTGTCTGCGGGCCTTCCCGGCTGTCTCAACGGGCATCCAGGGTCTTCAGGCGGTTTCTCTTCTCCTTTGTTTTTCTTTATTTTCCGCCCCTCTTCCTTCTCTCCAGGATGTTGTAAAAAAGCCAAGGGGTCCACACTACTGTGCTAGAAATCCACCCTCTGTGTTTCTGTTGCTTCTGGAGAGCACGGGTTTGAGAACCAGGAAGGCCCTTTTTCAGGAAGACAGACACATAATTCTTCCCTCTAGGAGAAATACATGCCTGGAAAGTTCCATATTCACATGTGTGTGATTAATTTTAGACCACAGATCAACACGCACGTGTACGTGCAGAAAAGAAAATTGACGTGCTCCAGAATTATGCTTCCCTTTTTCTTTATGCAGGTAGACGGCCACTTGTAACTGTCAGAGCCTGTGGGGGGATCACGCCCGTGTATTCCAGAGCAGACCTAAGTTGGTGTTTTGTTGTGTATGAAAACTTTGAGACATGTTTTCAGAAGAAAAAAATAGCCTTCAAAAACTTACATCCTAGGAAACCATTCATCCAGCAGCTGTTAAGTTGGTCTAATGTTTATACTGACCTGAGTACTTTTACTCTGTGCATTATGTTAGCTGTTCCAAGAAGCCTTGAACCATCAAGATAGGGTTAGTCTTTACAAGTCACATTTTCTGTGAAGTGGCTATTGGGGACAATCGGCTGTCAGATAAATGCTTCTAAAGCAAGAATTACTGTTTAAATGAATGTGCCTCCACACACCGCAGAAGCCAAAGCTCCTGCTAATTTAAGAATGCAACTCTCCAGTATTCTCTAAAGAAAGCAAAAAAGGAGGCTTTCAGGTTTATTTTAAATACACCTTTTTTATATTTACTTAAAGGCGTCTTTTTCATGAGGAAGCAGTGATAAAACTATGGGGAGTGAGTGCTGCTTCATTATACCTTTTATGGCCTATTAATTTGTTACCATCTATTCACCTTTGTTGATGAAATTTTAATTTTGCCCTTGCTTGAGCATATTGTAAGAATTGTATAAACTGCTGCTCCGTGCGCTGACAAAACGGTCCTTTTAGAGTGAACAATTGGGAGCTCATTTTATTTCTAGAGCACATTTAAAATAACTTATGAATGAGAGTTGTCAGACATGAAATGCTGTATTAATTAAATCTTTTTCTAGTCTTTTTGCTTCTCCAGCTAAACCAACCCTTTAGAAAAATACGCGGCCACCTTAATTATAGAGGAGAAGACAAAAAGTATCCTTCACATTCCTCTGCCTGAATAAGAATAAGAACCCAATTCATCTATATAATAACCCCATTAGCTGCTTAACTCAACAGCGCACATGGGAAAATTTTCAAACCACAATGTAAAAAGTGTTGATTGGGTGGATCGTTTTCAAGGTTTTGTTCTTCTAATGTTCAAAATGATCATTTTAAGTAAATCCGATCTGTCATAACTGGGAGCTTTAAAGCATTTATGACTTAGAACAAAAGTTTTGTGTCCACATCAACTAATGCATCTTTGTCTTTTAACATCCAGCAACAATACCATTCAAAAATAGATGATTTGATTGACAACACCGTAAAAGAAATCATTTCGCTGCTAGTCTCAAAGGTAACGTATTATTTATTCACCTTAAGTCAGATTCGAAAATCATTTTGCTGAGCATGTTTGGGGAAAAAATCTGTCTTATGTTTCTAAATACCTAATGGAGAAACAGTAGTTTTAAAAATAGCTGCGAGAAAAGTTCAGATTCTAAGAAGAGTTCCGAACAAAACATTGACACTCTTTGTCAACAACTTTTGATTTTTTTTTTGTTTGTTTACAATTCATCTCGGCTTTTCTTGCAGCTGTTGGCTTTTAAAAATAACTCTGTCTTCCAGCAAGACTTTATTATTTTACATTTATGTCCTCTTTCTACTTGTCTGGCTGATTCAAGCAGTCACCAGTCGTTGAGTGTAGCCTGTTTGTTGGGATGCCGTTGGCGAGGCTCTAGAGCTGGTCGCAGGTGGACGGAGGAGGCGGGCAGGCTGCGGTCTGAGGTTCTCCACTCCCAGGGGGCCCCCGCGACTTCCAGCTTGATGCCACACGTATCTGTGACAAACCCCACAGCCTCTAATTGTCTAAGGGATGAAGCATAAATGAATATCCCATTGAATGCCTTAGATGATTTGCCGTCCCACTGAGGTCACAGACTGCCATGAGCGACACTGGAGATCCAGGGCTGCCGGGGAAGAGACGGAGACTGGAACGCAAGACAGAGAGGGGTCCGGGTGGACGCGGTCGGGGGGACGCCCACGGGAACGGAGAGAGCCTGTGCTCCCGCAAGGCTTGGTCAAAGAACCCCCGTCAGGCTTCATGAAACCATTGGAAGAACGTACGGAAAGCAAAGGAAAAAACACCCCCGATTTAATAAACGAGGGACATGCTGTTTAGAAAAGAAAAAAAACAGGTGCCCAATAAGCATGAAAACGTTAAACCTCATTCACAATTTGAGGAATGAAGAAAAACTACAATGAATATGCCACGTTTTCTAGGAAGTTAGCGTAGGTATTTTTAAACCGACACTTGGGTTTGGAAAAGGTGAGGTGGGACACTCCCGTCTCCCGTCTGCAGGAGTGTAAACTGTCACGGCCTTTCTGGAGAGAGAGAGCTTGGAACTATGTGGAGCACATG
Organism: Canis lupus familiaris; assembly: GCF_011100685.1. Classification (NCBI taxonomy): domain Eukaryota; kingdom Metazoa; phylum Chordata; class Mammalia; order Carnivora; family Canidae; genus Canis; species Canis lupus. Next base: position 60,280,664 of record NC_049235.1, on the reverse strand, counting down.
AACACCCTCTTACCTAAGAACTATTTTGTGGGTTTTCTCCTGCTCAGAGAGATGCACAAGGTATATATACAATGATAGGGTTGCAATGACTTCTAATGGAAATTTGGAAGCAACTTTAATCTCTAACATGAAGGGAACGGTAAAGTAAATGACGGAGCATCTATATTAAGAAACCATGGTTTCAGAGACTATTCGTGATAAAGGAAAGGTTTCCTAATATACTAGCAAGTGGGGGAAAAAAAAAAAAAAGCTTAACATTTTAGAAATGTAAAGTATGACCTGTCTGGCATCACATTGGGAAAGGACAGGATAGACTCCGAAATGTTGGCAGAGCCGCTCTGGATGGTGCGGTCAGGCTGGAATTTTGAGGCAGGTAGATTCTTTGGGATTTCAGGGGTTCTTTTGTTTTGTTTTGTTTGTATTTTGCAAATTCTTTGGTAGCAGGTGTTGAGATGGGAAATAGCCACCAAGATGCAGTTAGAACAGCCTCACCCCTCCAGCACGTTCTTGTTCTCGTTACTTCTCCCACCACGAGAATGCCTCCCGCTTCGCCCAAAGTGGAAAGGGAAGAGGCTAATGGGAGACGCGTCCGGCAGGTGGGGGAAAGGCGAACCCCGGGGAGCGGAGCCCCAGGGGGGAGCAGGGGCTTGCAGCACTGCACAGAGGCTGGCCCACGGCACAAGGGTGGAGGTGACACGGGACCGCCCTTGCCTGTGAGTCAGCCGGGGAAGTTTAACCGGGCGGCCCGACCCCATCGTCACGCTGCCCCCGTGCGGGTTGTCTTGTGAGTCGGGGCCTCACGGAAGCCCTTAAATTGCCCCATAGCGCGCAGCTGGTAGAGCCTTAAACAGGCAGCGAGGAAAAGGGACCAGGGCGGGATTTGTGCCGGCGCGGGGAGGGCTGCGTGTCCTCTGCGTTCTCTCCTGGCGAAGGAAAAAACGGAATCTTTTTTTATGTCAAATACATCTGTTAATCGGAAAAATAGTATATTTGACTCAAGTAAGGAAACAGTGTTGTAGAGATCAGTGCTATTCAGTAGAGCTCTCTGCGGTCTAAAAATACCAGCACCATCCAGTGCACGGCCTCCTAGCCACGCGTGCCCACGGCCACTGGAACGGGCCCAGTGCAACCGAGGAATTGAAATTTTAATTTTACTTAATTATATAAGTAATTTTAACTAAAATAGCCTACTGTTGCTAGCTATTATAAATGGGGTTAGCGCCCTTCGCTTCTAAGAGGCTTCCCGCAGAGCTCCCTAGCTCCTTCTGCCGTGTGGAAATGCAGCCAAAAGCCGTCATCTCTGAACCAGGAAGTGGGTTCCCACCAGACACAAATACACCGTCGTCTCGTCGCTGGACTCCCGGCCTCCAGACCTCTGAGGAAAAGACGTCCGCTTCTATGTCACCCAGTCGAGGGCGTGCGGTCCAGCAGCCTCCGGGCTAGTAACGGGGAGACGGAGGGAACCCTGGGTGCCGTGGACTGGCGCAGGGTGCCTGGAAGAGGGACAGATCGCGAGGGGAGGACCGCGGGGCAACACCGGCCCGTGCAGGCCCAGCTGTCTCGGAGATGCGGGCAGGAGGGGGCGGCCAGCGACCCCAGCGGGTGGTCGGGTCTGGAATTCCGAGGAAGTCGATGGAGCCAAGCGATCAACCCGATTATAAGATGTCAACCATTAGGGATGATTCCGTGCGTGGCTGCTACTCTTAGGCAGATGTCCCATAACTGGAAACTCCACGGAGAAATAAAAATCAGCCTTAAAGGGGAAAAAGATAAAGATGCTTCTAGCCCAAAAGGGACTTAGGTATTTTTACTGAGAAAAAAAAAAAAAAGATGACAGCAGGAACGTTCTTGTTCATTGACTTGTAGTTGTGAGCGGTGGGTGATTTTGTGGGTTTTGCTGTTTGTATCCCTTAGGATACCTGACAGCGTGCAGGACTGTCACTCTTCCAAGGTGCGGCTTCGGCCGCAGCCGCGCGGCCCTGTTTCCGTTTCTTACATCATGTCGCACCCGGTGCGGGGGGAGCCCCTGGGGAAGCCTGTGCTCCTCTTGCAGAGACTACTTTGCGGTAATTGACCAGCCACCGAGAGAAGCGGGTCTCCCGTGCGCTCTGGGTGAGCTCGCGGTCACCGGAGACCAATAAGCCGCGTCCCTAGCACTGTTATCACTTTGTTGAAGAAGCTGCTATGTGAACAAAAACCAGCCTTCGTTAATTTCCCTTTTCGTATTTGAAAAACCTTGTCAGGAGTCCCCCTTTGGGAGTTTATAATTTGTCAATAGCGCATGTTATTTTGGTTCTAAAGAGGAAAGATGTGCGGCGGTAGATTCCTACTGAGTTCTCCTCCTGTCTTAGTATTTCCACTCGATGACCTCTAACTCCCCACACCCTTGGTCATAGGATGCGTACACGTCTTAGCTGTAACTTCATAGAGGAAATGAACTTGTAGAAACGTAAAGCACTCGTGAGATGAATTTTAAATCCGTAACACTCACGGGGCGTGGGCGCACGCACAGTGGTAACCGTGGAGGGCCCCGTGGGCGTCGTGCTGGCCCGAGCTCCCACGGTGGTCAGTGTTGGAATCAGGATCTAGAACCTCGGTCTCGGGCTCTTTCCCTTGCAGCCTGCAGCACGTTCGTCTGTTTTCTCTCCAACTGCTTCGTAAGCTTCTGAGAGCAGATTTGATCCCTGTGTGTCTAGTTAGAGCCTCTCGGTAAAGGCCCGGCGCCTACTGTCGGGCTTCCCTGCAGTGTCACAGGAGCATCGAATGTCACACATTCCTCCTGTTACCTGGTCACTTTTATTCAACTTCTTCAATAGATAGATAGATAGATAGATAGATAGATAGATAGATAGATAGATAGAGAAGGTCAGGGAATGGCCAACTATGAGAGAAAGGAACTTGAGGAAGCTTGACCATCATTGCTTCTAAACATCAGTACTGAGGTTAGCCTCGGGAACTTCAACTTCTTTATTAAAGGTTTAAAATAACTCATGTGTTCTGTGAAAAGGCTGCTATTACATATTATTTTTTTATCTTAAAAAAAATTTTTTGTGTGTGTATTATTTCCAGCAGTGGAAAAGGGCCGTAGGGCTCATCTTCACATGAAACAGTGAACCTTACAAGTCAGCCCTCCGCTGCTGTCACTTTGTTCATTGTGGATTTTTGTGCTGTGGGGGAAGTTGGTCCAGAAATTATTCCCCCTGTTATTAATTTGTAATATTCTAAATACTCACTATAAATGATTACAGTTTGTTTCAGTGTTGGAAGGGGTGTTATCCAAGCTGTCAAGATACGATGAAGGCACTTTCTTTTCATCCATCCTGTCATTCACTGTAAGTATTTGAATGAGTTCTCTTCTGCTGTCTTTTGACTGCTGTCATAGTGCTTATCTAGCAGTTAAGAAAATAATTCTCATAATTATCTCTTTTCCACTTAAGGTGAAAGCAGCTGCAAAATACGTTGATGTTCCAGTAAGTATTTTTTATTTGCTTTTAAAAACTGTGTGTGTGTGTGTGTGTGTGTGTGTGTAACTCTATCTTAAATAATTACGGTTTACCACAGATTTATTTCAGATCTTTAAAGCAGTGAGTGCCATTCCCTCGGGGAGCAGTTTATTTTCCTTAAGCAAGTGCTAACTCTCATAACAAGGCTTGACATGGTGATTTCAGTGTCCTTTCTCCACTTTAACTCAGGAACTCTCGTGGAGATCAAGTCACTATGAGAACATGTCAGCTCGGGTGGTTCTAATACTCCAGGACTGGGTACAAAATGCCTCAGACCATTTACAGAAAAATGCTTACTGTCTCTTCGCTTTATATGAAAGCTGTGCCAGGTTTCTCATAGGAGTTAAAGTAACAATAGAGATGAACCAGTTAAATCAAAGAACTAGTTTTCTCTCTCTCTTTTTTTTTAAAGATTTTATTTATCCATGAGAGACACACACAGAGAGAGGCAGAGACACAGGCAGAGGGAGAAGCAGGCTCCATGCAGGAAGCCCAATGGCGGGACTCGATCCCAAGACCCTGGGGTCACAGCCTGGGCTGAAGGCAGACGCTCAACCACTGAGCCACTCAGGTGCCCCAAATAACTAGTTTTCTAAATAAAAATGTAGTATGAATCAATATTCACTTATTTTAAACACTTGGCATTTTGCAGAATTCTTGGGAAATAATTTGTAACCTGTAAATCTGTTCAAAGATTAAGATACCATGAGCTACCATTAGAAAATTCACAGGACAAATATAATCAACAAGTTACATTTGTAACTTACATTACAATTATAAAATGTGTTACACTTAACATATTTTAAATTGATAATCCTAAGCAATTACGTTTTGCCTTCATCCTATTATGACATATGTATGATCAAGGCCTATTATGTTCTGTTTAATCATGTATCTTGGCATATGTATCGCTTTGCAAAGAATTTGAGCACAATGAAAATAAAACTTACAAATTGAAACTAAATGGAATATAAGTCAGGCAACCTGGGTGGCTCAGTAGTTTAGCACCACCTTAGGCCCAGGACGTGACCCCGGGGTCCTGGGATCGAGTCCCACGTCAAGGTCCCTGTGTGGAGCCTGCTTCTCCCTCTGCCTGGGTCTCTACCTCTCTGTCTCTCATGAATAAATAAATAAAATCTATAAATAAATACATACATACATAAAATGGAATATAAGTAAATGAAATATAAATAAATAAATAAAAATAATAAATAAATAAATAAATAAACAAACAAACAAACAAACGGAATATAAGTCATCTTATCTTTGCTTGAGATTGTGCTTGGGTAGCATCACATCTAGCTTGTCATTATGAACGTTAGTGGTTTAGGGACTGGCAAGCTCTGTATACCAGTTGTAGATGGCTCTTATTTTTTTTTAATGTTATTTAAGTTCAATTAACATATAATGTAGTATTGGTTTCAGAGGTAGAGGTCAGTGACTCATCAGCCTGTGTAACACCCAGTGCTCATCACGTGCCCCTCCACGACCCTCAGTTTTGTTTCCTATGGTTAAGAGTCCCTGGGATCCCTGGGTGGCGCAGCGGTTTAGCACCTGCCTTTGGCCCAGGGCGTGATCCTGGAGACCCGGGATCGAATCCCACGTCGGGCTCCCGGTGCATGGAGCCTGCTTCTCCCTCTGCCTGTGTCTCTGCCTCTCTCTCTCTCTGTGTGACTATCATAAAAAAAAAAAAAAGAGTCCCTTATGGCTTGTCTCCTCTCTGACTTTATCTTGCTTTATGTTTTCCTCTCTTCCCCTATGATCCTCTTGCTTTGTTTCTTAAATTCCACATATGAGTAGGATCATATGATAGTCTTTCTCTGATTGACCTATTTCGCTCAGCATAATATCCTCTAGTTCCATCCACGTCATTGCAAATGGCAAGAAAACTCTTTCTATGGCTGAATAGTATTCCATTGTCCGGGTAGACCACGTCTTTATCCATCATCTGTGGATGCACATCCGACCTCATTCCATAGTTTGCCTATTGTGGACATTGCTGATATAAAACATTGGGGTGCAGGTGCCCCTTTGGATCAGTACATTTGGATCTTTGGGAAAAATACCCCGTAGTGAAATTGCTGGATCATAGGGTAGCTCTATTTCAACTTCTTGAGGACCCTCCATACTGTTCTCCGCAGTGGCTCCACCAGCCTGCATTCCCACCAGCAGTGCAAGAGGGTTCCCCTTTCTCCCCATCTTCACCAACATCTGTTGTTTCCTGACTTACTCATTTTAGCCATTCTGACAGGTGTGAGGTGGGATCTCCCTGTGGTTACTTCCCTGATGCCGAGTGATGTTGAGCATCTTTTCATGTATCTGTTGGCCATTTGTATGTCTTCTTTGGAGAAATGTCCGTTCACGTCTTCTTAAATGGCTCTTATTTTTACTGTGGACTGAATAACCCCCAGATTTACTGCTGCCATAATTATTATAAATGAATATTTTAAACCTTTTTTTCATAATGGTAAGTGTACTCTTTAATCCCCAAACCCTACTTCCCCTGTCCCCCCACCCACCCACTTAACTCCCCTCTGGTAACAATCAGTTTGTTTCCTGTAGTTAAGAGTATAAATGGATATTTTTTAAGGAAAAGGCTATGGATTTTCCCAGCTCTGCATAGAGTTTCTTTGGAACAAGGCTTTTTTATTTCACAAATGATTCCCAAAGAATTCTTGGTGTCCTCTTTGTCTTGTACCTAAGAATCAGAAAATCAGCACTGGGCAATAAGCAGAAATAATCACATGTATAGGGTCTTGCAAAAGAACAGCACAACAGAGAGAAAGGAAAAATTAAGGAGAATTTATATTCCCTATCTTAAGACAAATAATCGTAGGAACATGTGAAATTCCTTGAAATTCCTAACATGCTTTAGAATACAGCTTTGTTTTTATTTTGAATTAAAAATGGAATGGGATACCATAATTATTTCTGTTCTTAGGGCTTTTGAAGTTTTTTTTTTTAAGACTTTAATCTATTTTTTAGAGAGAGAGAGTACGAGTGGAAGGGGCAGAGGAGAGGGGAGGAGAATCTCAAGCAGACTCCACTGAGCAGAGGAGCCCCACCCAGGGCTCAGTCTCATGACCTGAGCCAAAACCACGAGGTGGATGCTTAGCCGACTGTGCCACCCAGGCGCCCCACGGCTTTCGAGGTTCTTAATTTGACCTTGTGCTAGATCTGTCAGACCTTACAGAACTTGAGAGTTGAAAGATAGAGAAAGCGGTTCATTCATCCTCCGCCTCATTGCAGAAACCGCCCTCCCTTCATACCCCTCACAGAGATTCATTCAGGCTCCGTGAATTTTTTTGGTGATTGCAGGCTTATGTCTAATGAACTGAAGATCTGCACCTCTGTGAATTCTTCCTTGATTCTAAACCCTCTTCTGCATGATAGCCCTTCAAATAGTTGATGATAATAAGTCATGCCTCCTCTTCCCAAAGGATGTGGTGGCTGGTCAAAGGGATATATCGTCGGAGGAATTGTTACTGTCTCTATTAGACGTCTTCAGTGTCTTCACTGAACTCACTATTTATTTAACACCAAGTGCTAGGCTCTGGGCTTACGTGATTAACAATATACATTGACTGCCCGCAAGCCAGTCCGTGTCTAGGATGAAAGAGGTAGAGAAACAGACGTACGTTAAAGCAGCCACAACAACTGGACCCAGGCTCTTTATCGTGCCAGTAACTCGTCGCTCCCTCGAGGGATTCGCATGCCAGTGTCAGTATTAAATCAAGCTGCCCCCCTGCTCCAGCAGAGGATGCTAAATCATAGAGTCTGGCCCTGGGAGATTAGTAAGGGAGGACTTCCTCCCTCGGATCTGGACATTACACCTCAATCACTGATGCCGGTGAATATCAACCTCAAAAGCTGTAAGTTGCTGTTAACTCTTACTGTTTTTTATGCTAAAACTCCAACAAGGTGGAGTTTTACACCTCTCTAAAGCAGTCTTTTAAGGAGAAACTCATGAGAAAGAAGAACACTGGTTCATCAGTCACAAAAAGGTAACTCAAGACTGATCAAAAACCTACCAGCAAAATGCAAACTATCAAACTTCTAGAAGAAAGCATAAGAGAAAATATAGGTGGTCTTGGATTTGATGATGAGGTTTTAGGTGCAACAACACCGGAAACATCCATGAGAGAAAAACAATGTAAATTGGACTTAATAATGAACTACTCTGCACTGTTAAGAGAATGAAAGGACACCCCTACACACCCATTAGTGTGGCTGAAATTTAAATTAAAAAAAAAATGACAATAGCAAGATGTTAACAAGGATGCAGAGCAACAGGGACCCTCATTCATTGCTGGTGTAAATATAATATGGTACAACTACTTTACGAGACCGGCAGTTTCTTACAAAGCTAGTCTAACCATGCAGCCCACCCACTGCATCTCTAGGTATTTATCCAACCGCTTTGAAAGTGAACATCCACACCAAAACTGCACACAGATGTCCCTACCGACCTTACCCGTAATCACCAAAACTTGGAAGCAACCAAAATGTCCTTCAATAGATGAATGAGACAAGGGGAATATTATCCAGGGAGAGAGAGAGCCTGCAGTGGGGATGGGCAGAGGAAGAGGGAGAGAGACACCCAACGGACTGCACGCCCAGGGTGCTCCACCGCCAGAGATCAGACCCCGGCCAAAACCAAGACCTGACGGTCTGACCGCCTGTGCCACCAGGTGCCCCGTGTCAGAGGTGACTTTTGAAGGTACAGTCAGGGGCACCTGGCTATGTCGGTAGAGCTTGTGACTCTTGATCTTGGGGTTGTGAGTTTAACCCCCGCATCGGGTGTAGCAATTACTTTAAAAAAAAAAAAAAAAAAAGGTTCATTAGTGCCCATTGGTGATGGTTAACAGTTGAATAAAGGCTTTCTTTAAAATTAAAAATAATGATGTAGTCGGTCAGTTTTACAGTATTTTCCCTCCTTCCTTTGCATCAAGATACTATTTATTTCTTAGATGAGGCCACTTGAATACTCAATGCTTTACGTCAGGATAAGAGCCGGGAAGAATCCAGAGAATGGAGCACTACCCGCAGGGACATAGTGCCCTGGAGGGAGGGCTGCACAGCAGGACCGGATTACAGTCCCCGCTGTAGGGGCGCGGAGCTTGCCCGCTGCCCTGCCCAGATGAGCATTTTGCTTCTCTCCTCTTCTTTTGTTTTCTCTGTTGTCTGTTTTGTCTGGCTGGCTCTTCCCTTACGAAGGAAATCCCGGGACCGAAATCCCGGGACCGCTGCTGGACTTCTGACATCCCAACATCCTCAAGGCCCCTTGAGACCAAAATCTGAAATGTTCCCAATTGGGACTGAATAAATCGGTCCCAGTCAATCTCACTTTTAAAAGCTAAATTAAATAATACCCACGGCATTTTAATTTCACGTCTTCAAGTCCTCCGTGTAGTTTGTAGGGTTGACATCATAACACCTGTAGACAGACCAGGGAGAGGTGAGCGAACATGTTTATAAACTGTGGGATCAAAAACCTTCACCTTGGGCAGCCCGGGTGGCTCAGCGGTTTAGCGCCGCCTTCAGCCCAGGACCTGATCCTGGAGACCCCGGATCGAGTCCGTCGGGCTCCCTGAGTGGAGCCTGCTTCTCCCTCTGCCTGGGTCTCTGCCTCTCTCTCTCTCTGTCACTCATGAATAAATAGTCTTAAAAAAAAAAAATCTTCACATCATAATCATTACTTATGAAAATGAGAGTGTAAAGGAATTACGTGCTTCACATATTAGCACTTTCCTTGCTCGGTAGTCCTGTATCAGCACCTGTCCCTCCGAACTCTGAGATGTTAGTCATCCTTATTACAGAAATAGCAAGAGAAATACCAGAAGCTCATAGTGTCAAATGGGCAAGACATGACGGGATTAACCTTGAGCCCATAAATCTCAGTTCAAAGTCCACCTGCCTCTTTTCCTGGAGTATTTCAGGCTAAGGTTTTAAACCATTATTCAGTATCCCTTTTCATATTTAAAATAACCTCCTCTTTGGAAGGATTTTTTTTTCCACGACTATACGACAAAATATTTGTACGTGCAAATGCTTACACCTGTGAGTAACCACATATCACTGTGTAGAAGAAATCCTGTGAAGCATCCATGTGAGTTTAAGAGTGAAAACATTATGACTCTGTGAGGTCTCAGTATTAATCACAGCAGATTCTGGTATGATATACTCTGGTAGCATTAGGGTAGGAACCTGCTCTCTACTAATTATGTTCATGGGGAGCAGACCCGAGATCGAGATCGTTATCCAGAGCAAGAGGAGGAATGGAAGTCTCTCCCTTAGAAATGTGGGATTGAAGGAGGTGTGCATACGGGAAACAGGCGTGTCCCAAGTCTAATAGATGTTTTCCAGGGGGTGTGGGTGACATTGTCTTTAAACCTGAATTTTCTGCCTTCCAATTGGGAGTCAAAATGTATAACAGTGTTAATGGAATACTGCTGAATTTAAGAGAAAGGTAATTCTGGCCACTTCACTGCTTGAAATCATAGTGTAGAGGGTTTTATGGGTTTTTTGTTTGTTTGTTTTAAGAACATTGAGATTTTTTTGTCATTGTTTCAAAAAAGTCAGATACACTATTATTAGAAAATCTTGAAAAAATGTATATCCTTGTGATGTTTTTGTTGTTCACATTTCTCCCCCCCTCCCCCCACTTTTATGAATTATTCCTCTTCCCCGGCTTATGTAATACCTAAGACAGGGTAAATCTAGTTTGAAGGCTTTACTTCCATTTGTTTCCTTTTGCTTTTCTATGTGAATACAATATAATCATTCCACTTGTACGGAATTGGTAAAAGATATATTTTCACAACAAAATCATCATGGGTATGCTCAAACCTATTTAAGTTTTCGAGGATCTAGAATTTATTTAGCCTACTCTAAATGCTTTTGAAAAGCTTAACTTTAAGAACATTTTCGCTCAGATGTAAAATTATAGAAATTGCTGCATGAATGCCAAGGTAATAAAGAGTATATTACACAGTGAAAGAAAGCTATATAGTATTGTTAATAATACCTGGATAAGTCATATGTTTGTAGAATTATGTCCTGCGGTCCCTGGTGATCAATTACAGACTACTTCTGAATCTGAAATGCTGGAGCTGAGATAATAAAAATTCCTCCTATTACAATTTCAAACTGAGGAGACCTGTGATTGTTTGAAATCTCAGAAGATCCATATGTGCAAATTATCGGAAATCAGGATATCAAAGTTCCACTCTTTTGTAGGTTCTGTAGGTTCCAAGCTTTTGTAGGTTCTGAGAAGTATACTTTCAAATTAAGTCAATTATACTGTAGCTTCTGGTTCATCTTTGAGGCTGGAATAGTTTATTTCAAAATTTGTCTCCTTGTTAACTAGACACCATGACAGTGTTTGCATAGTGTGTTGTTAACCTCCCGTGGAAGGTTAAGCGGCTTCTTCTGCATCTAAATCCGTTGCTGTGGAAAATGACTTCAGCATTGCACACACCTCCCCGTGAATAGGGGACTGAAGACGTGCACCTGTGGGATTAGGTGTAGCAGCAGGAAGTAAGAGCATTTGCAGCGTATAATTAGCAAGGAATTTTTTTTTCTCTCTTTCTAAACAGCATTTTCATCTCACTAGGTTAACCAGTGATTAATGCTTGAAAAAAAACTTGCTGGAGCTTACACCCTTGCTTAAACTTACTCGCTCACTGGTTTTCAATTACTTACGCAGCCGAAGTCAAGAGGCACTCTCTTTACCATACTTCATGTTCTTCCACATTTATTGATTCCTTTATGATCACAGAGGAATTTTTTAGGTATTTGTGTCCTTTTATTAGGACTTCGTTAGTCGAATTTTGTTCTTTTTTGAATCAAATTAGAATTCGAGAACTCCTGTTTTGCGTTAGAGAGCACTGCCCTGATAAGATGGAGAAGTTAGTGCCCAGTGAACCAAGGATCTCAGAGATTTAAATGGGGGGATGAAAAAAAGCATTGACTCTCAGTGGTATTTAATGCATAGCGTGCTTGCTATGTGGATTTTAAATGTTCTTTCCTCAATTTTGTTAAGAAAACTGCGATTACCAGTATAGAAGAGATTTCTAAACATAGCTCTGTAGAACACAACATTCTTGATTAAAAACTCATCCAAAGCCACAGTTTTTGAAGTTTAGCAGACGTCTCCTTTGGAAGGGTAGTGGACGCCCTCCTGTACCAGCATGTGTAGGAATTCCTTGTCTCCGCCTGGCAGCCTCGAGCATCCCATTCGTTTACACACCAAAACAAAACAAAACAAAAACTTAACAGCGTGTTCAGTTTTTACTTTTTAACAAAACCTCATTTCCTAATAAGGTACCGTATAATGATGAAGTTAAATGCATAACATGTAATAATAGAATTAGATGCAGTGACTTCCAAAGTATGTAAATTTTACTGCCATAAAACAGAGTCTTTGCACAAAGGAGCACTGAACCAGTGATAATGTCTTCTATCCAAACACATTTGTACTGTAAGTAGAAACTGTTTAAAAGGAAAATTACATCTTTTTTCAGCAATTTATCAGAGATAATTACCCTTCATACACTAAAGGAAGGGATAAAGAACTAGAATTCTAATTGGTAAATGTCACCAACTGTTGCAGTTACTCTTACTTGTGTATATTCTTTTAATGATTATAGTCTCATGCCACAGCTACATGAAAATATATTCACTAGGTGTGAAATTCCCATATGTCACAGTTTCAAGAATAGGTAAACAGCTCAAAGATAAAGAAAGAAATAATGCTAATGAGAAATGTAAGAATTCTGGGTTTTGTTTTCCAGGCAAGTGGATCTTAATTTGCCAAAAGGGGAGGAAATACAATTTCAAAAAAAGAAAAGGACAAGCACTTAATTTTGTTGAAATAAACTTTTAAAAGAGCTTCACTTCACACCCTCAACCAGAGATTCTTCTTTCCTTAGAAAGTTGTAGAACTGTCTGCACCCATGGATTCAGTATCATTTCCCTTGGGTCTGCCAACGGGAACAGCATTTACTTTTGGGCTTAAACTGTAAAGTGTTTGTTAGTTTTAGATGTTAGAAGATAAACTCTTCCTGGCTGGTGTTTCATTATGCCGAATGTTATCTTGAAGGAGATCAAAGAAACAGGAAAAAAGACCTTAGAGTCTACGGCCACGGCCACGTGTTTAGAGTCACTAATCCCCAGTCCCCCCAGCTACAGCTTCGATTCCAATGAGGCTGATGGGTCAAGTGATTGACTACATAAAACTCTCAAGCCTACTCTTCTGTGGAAAGAGAGAAATAAAACTGGCATTGAGTGGGGGGAGAAATGGTAGAGAGAGCAAGCCTCGGGTTGGCATATTCTCTGCCTCCCAGTTCAGCCAGGCGGTGCCCACTGCAGCGTATGCGTACGTACGTCACAGAGGTTTATTTCCAGGCACCTGCCTGGAGCTGCCGAGCCTAGCCGCCTCACTACCCATTATACATAGAAATGTGTCGTCTGGTCATTTCCATTCTGTGCGGTACATTTTCTGAATGTTCTCATTTTCGGTGCTTTGACAAAGTTTGAGAAGCGTGGAGAGAAGTGCTTGTCTTACGGGTCAGCCGTCCTCAAGTATTAATAGTAATAAACTTTGTACAAATCACCCGACCTCTTCACTGGAAAAACTGATACATGACACATACTCCCCCCCCCCCAAAAAAAAAAAAGAACAAACAACCCTACATTTCATTCTTGGTTATCCTTGTCATTTCATTTAAACTTTCAAACCTTGCTTAAGAGAATTAGGTGGAAAAACAGTGAAGGAATGACTTAGGTAAGTTACCTCCATTATGTTGAAACATAGTCACCACGTGGTACATGGACGCTCTTCAAGGAAAGACCAGTGAAGACCTTTAAGTAGTTGTTTCAAATCATAACTAATAACTAATTTTGTTTATATTGGGACATGTTTGAAAGGATCCTTGACTGTACGTGGTATGTATCTCCCTTTGCCCAAATGTAAGAGCAGTAAGAGCTTCCTGCGACACTCAGGACCCAGAAGCCACTCCGTTACCAGGAAACCAATTTAATTTTTGTTAATGAGATGTTCATTTCCTGCACACTGGTGAAGAGATGGGCAGTCTTATCACCATATATAAAATTTACTCCCCCCACACTCACCCCCCAAAAAGCAATAAGAACTTTTTGTTGTTCTTTAAGGAGAGGCGCTGCCTTATTCAGAACTATGACCTGTTTCCCCCTCAGTGGTAATAGTTAAATGACCCATATTCTCTTTCACCTCATTTCTTTGCAAGATTTACTTTAGCAAAATGAGTCCGTTGATAGAAGTTATAAGGTACATTAATGATGCAAGACCAGGTGACTCATCTGAGCATTAGCTCCACCATTTTGTTCTGATTAATGCCGTATTCTAATCAAACAAATAGCTCAGTACAGATTATGAATCAACCGCAAGTGTAGATCGTCCAAATGAGTATTTTTATTAACTAGTCCAACTATATGAAACTTGAACTAAAGATAAGTCCAGAAGAAAAACTTTTTAGAAGCCATTCAGGTGTTTGTCCCTTCCTGGGACTGATCTTGTAGACTCTGTAACAAGGAATAATTGTATTAATTGGCCTCTCTCCTCTGGCATTACAAGACACCAGACGCTGTGTAACTTCGGAAAGTTACCTGATTCCCACTTTAGACTCTTCTTAGAAAATTGGTTCATCAATATTCTTATTGTATTTCTGAAATAAAATAAATCTTTGACGTAGTATTGATGAATATAAATGAGTAGAAGCAATGGATAATCCTCAAAATTTCGGTTTACATTTCAGTTTGTGATCCTTTAAAATTTTTGCCCAATATCTTCCCAATAATATTTTACTCAATAAGAAAATGTAGCTTGTATGCCTTGAGCATCTAGAGTAGTTGAGAAGGGCAATCCAAGGAAAAGTAACATTTTTGGTTTTTTATATGGATAACGAGCCAGAGACAGTGACAATTGACTATATTGGCAATTAAGAAATGGTTATTGCAGTTGGGGACTTTTTAAAAAAATTCATTCATTTTTACTGCTTGGCATATTAACCTTTCAAGATAGCCCTTAAAGAAAAAAGATAACTGGTACTTTACAGCCACATGTCTCTCTACTCCTTTTAGTAATGATGAATGACTGTGACCTCGAGTTACGGACGTCAGTAATAAACTTTTATTTATTTTAATTAGGGAATTTACTGAAGGTGTGCATTGTCAATTTTGCTATTGAGCATATTTTACTAATGTAAGCCTTGAAATGATAGAGTGAATTATTTTCTAAGGTTGTGATTAAATAATACTTTCACCACTGAGACCTGATCTTTTATTCCCCACGCTCTGCTCCCACAACAGAAACCAGGAATGGATTTGGCAGATACCTATATCATGTTTGTTCGGCAAAACCAGGATATCCTTCGAGAGAAGGTCAATGAAGAAATGTATATAGAAAAGCTGTTTGATGTAAGTAACTGCCCTTGCAAGGCCTCCTGGCATCCTAGAAATATGTGCAGGAAAAACCGCCTTTGGCTGGTGTGTTTGCAAAGCAGGCTCCTCTCCTGGTCCTTTTTCTTCTGTGCAGCTAATATAGTTGATAATTTTATTTCTCTGACTGTTGACAGAAGCCTTAATTGGCTTCTTTTGTACATGAAAACTGTCACTGTTAGAATGAGAGTCTCAAAAACCTTCTGAGGTTAATTTTAACAAGCGGGATGATAGCCAGTTTATCACTGTGTACAGCATCATTTCCATAAACAGAATCATGCTGTAATGGATTTGGCTCCTCCTATAAAAGTTTCTCAAGTCCAAATAATGCTCCCTAGTTAAACAAAGACATAAAGTGCACTGAAGCCAAATATCTGCCACTCCCCAGTTACTGAACATTTTTATCTTGATTTACAGCCCTGATGCCCACTCACAATATAACCCGGCAGTTGTGTCAGGACAGAAGTCTTCATTTACCCTTGGCAACTCCTAGCAATGGGGAGGTTGTGGTCTTAGAGAGCGTGATCATTAAGTTTCACTTGTCTAGTGTCTGGAAAGGAAACTAAGAGAGCAATCCATTTCAATCACAATGTTGTCACTCATTTGTAATTATTTAACAGTCAAGTCAAAGGAAGTGGCACTTTGCTGGGTTGTAACTTCACATCATTCACAATGCTGATTCTGAAATGGAATATTTGCTTTGAACTGTATTTATTTATGTTACATCTCCCCTGCATTTTAGAAATGCTTTTCTGGCAGTTTCATTTAATTATGCAAGTTACTGCAAATGTTTTCATAACAGCAATTCACGGGCTTCGTGGTGACACTTCAGCTGTGGCAGGTACAGAAGGTCTTGCTACGTCATCATCTCCACCATGGTCTGTTGTGTCAGTGTTCGCTGTTTGTCAGGTTGGGTGGTCAAAATGAGTCTTCCCTTTCATATTTTACACTTCTAGCCTCTACCCAGGCTGTTTTACAATAAAAGTATCATCTGTTTTAATAAGCTAAGTGTTAATATGTGTGAAAAGAATGATTTCCTAAAAGCTTTGATGCCCTGCAGGGGTAGAAAAATTATCATCTATCCAGCTGGCTCTTTTACAAAATACTGAAACCATATTAGCAACTTCTGCTTCCATTTGGTATTGCTCTGAATTTACAAGCATATGTTTTACTTCCAAATTCTCTTTTTACTTTTTTTTTTTTTTTTTTTTGCTTATGTGGTAATTTTCAAAAATGTTGAACAGGATAGGAAATTGGGTTGATGTTGTTCCCTTTATGTTTGCTCTTGGTATAGCTAAAGCACGTGTTCTATGGTGCAAACAGGTAGACACATCTGGAAATAGGCCACTGTAGGTAGGTGTGTGTGTGTGTGTGTGTGTGTGTGTGTGTGTGTGTGTGTGAACGTCTTCAATTTTTCATCCTGGTGACCTGTTTACTACAAAGCTTGCCAGCAGTTCATAGCAGAAGTAGAATTTCTTTCTCTATAAAGATATTACCTACTTCAACTCCAGCCCCTTCACCAAACTTTTTTCGAAGACTTTTTGTGTGACCACAATAACGAATGGAGCTAACTGAAGTGGATGCAAAGGGGCCGACATTAGAATCATGTCTAGTTGAGGGGCACCTGGCCGCTTGGTTGGTAGGTAGAGCATGAAACCCTTGATCTCAGGGTCGAGTTCAAGCCCCACCTTGGGCAAAGAGCTTGCTTAACACACACACACGTGCAAAATGATGCCTAGTTTAACTGTCCTGATGAGGTACACTTTTCTTTGATGCCTAAGCATCTGACATGGCTGTAAGTTAGCTTTTGAAAGGAATGCTTGACAAGCAATTCTGGTTTGGTTGTGAAGGTTTTGTCATTTTGCATATCCCCAGTAGGACACTGGACTTGTTATTTGTAAAATAGTTATAATGTCCTTAAACATTCTAATATTTTTAAATTGCACATTTTTATTACTATAATTAAAAATAAAAAAGTAGACCCTAATTCTATTGATATGTCATCAAGAATAACATGTATGAGGGGCTACTAAGAGCCCCTAATTAGCCAAGACTGAATTTGCCTCAATTATAGTTAGTAAATGAGAGGTTATCAAGTATGTGTTGAAAGGTAAAGCAGAATGTGTATCTTAAGCAACAGATCATTACCGAGAGACATTATATAATTATTGGAAATCCTCTTGGCTGGAGCTTAAAATAATATTGTTAGGTGTCAAGAAACAGTTGAAAATAATGACCCTATAAATACTGTTGGCAACCTTAGTCTATTACAGAGAAAAAGATGGAAGAGAACAATTTTATTCAGGCCTCATGACAAACTTTTGCTATTCCAATTAAAGTAAGAAGTAAATAGAAGGAAAGGAAGGAAACAGAGACTCCTGCCTTCAGCCGCAGAGGAAAACGTGCGCAGCACACAGCGCGTACATGCGAGCACCCTACAGTGAGTCAACGCTCCGGGGTTTGACCAACCCAGATAAGGGTAAAGGGGATCGAGGTTCTGGTCCTGCTGTGTGAGAGCATCCTTCCTCAAGAAGGATATGCTTTTAACCCGGTCGAGATTTCGCTTAGTTTTGGAAATGCCGCAAATTGCAACGTTTTTACATAAAAGTTACTCTGAAGACACGTAGTCGTCCTGCCTCCAGTACCAACACTTCAACACTTGAGTGTCTTACTAAATAATCCTTTTCTGCATGACGCTCCACGCATGGGAAAAACTACTAAAAACTTTATGAAACTTTCCCTGACAGTAGTAGTTCCTTGTGGTGTTTCTGTCCTCAAAAACTTTTGATCATTTAAGCGTCTTAATTGTCCCTGGTATGTGTACTGAAATACTTTAGGTTCCATTTGAATAACTGTAGCAGTGCCTACAGACACATAATGACCATCGCCCTAGATTTGTGTCCATTGTTTGGGGACACCTCCTACAGTCGTCCATACACAGCCCGTGCAGCCACGGGCCATGACCCAGTCTCCTGAACGTCTCACGCTGCTATTATTACTGTCCTGGCCTCCATGGACAACAGTGTTTTTGCTCCTTATCTTCAAAATCTTAAAGAGAAGGATGATTAAAATATGTATTCTCTTCAAGGTCCTAAAGAAGATAATCCTACACTTTTACATTAGGTCTTGAAACAGTAAAGCCAGAAGTACTCTTGCAAGATCAACAAAGTTAATATTAGGACAAATAACCAAGATATTCTCCATTCTGTAAGTGGTAAAATTTCTAAAACATTGTTTGCATAACAGAATTTTTTTTTTTAAGTCTAAATAAACGATGGCAGATTCATGTTGTTCCTAAAAGGAACTGAGTTTGTTTTAAGGTATATCCCTAATTCTCTCAAATTATCGCAGGAGCAATCCCAGCCCTAGCTGTCCCAGGGCGCCTGCTTGTACCAGGAGGTGGCTGGGCACTTCACTCGTTTCCAGCCAGCTCAGCCAGATGCCATCGTCCCCATTTGTCCTTATTTTCAGGGTTAAGAAATCTCCCACTTGAGGAAGACAAGCGACTTGTTGAATCAGACTTTGAAATTGTGCTTCAGGTTCAAAGTCTGTGCTGCCTCTATCATGCTTTCAACTTACAAAATCTGAAGTGGTAAAGCAGTCCTGGGGGAAGAGGGCCGGGCCAGGAGTCCACGACCCTGAGTCCCAGCCTCGGCTCCACTGCCGACTGTCAGGGTGGATTCTGAGAAGCTTTGTCGCCTGCTCAAAATGCAGCAGAGTCATCACATATAAACTGAAAAAACTGGTCTAGGATTTCAGCTGGTTTCTGAAATAGCTTCCAGATTTTAAACCAACGAAATTAAACGAGTTTTAATTTTAGCTGTGAGTGACGACCAAAATCAGCGGGCTGGTTGGATGCTGAGTCTCGCACCCCAGAGTGGCCAGTCGTAAGGTTGTCGTGGCGGTGAAAGCAGGATGTCCCCCCAGGGAGCAGTACAAAGTGCAGTAGATAAAGTAGCAAGGAGATCCTATACGAAAATATGGCTGTGCTGTATGACACTCCGTGTATCTGCCACCAGGGCACCGAGCCCCAAATTCAGAAAGTCAGTTGGAACTCGTCTACTCCGTATCCGTGCTGAGTCTGAGCGACCAGAACATTCTAAACAGAGACCACCCATCCTCTCGAGTGAGTGGTCAGTGTTATACATGCTAAGTTTAAAGTCTATATGTTAAATTCACATTTTTCAGTTTGGAAAAATATGTCTTATCTGGGTAAGAGAAACCCCAAGGAAGCTGTCCCGTAGCCAGAGGGTTCACCAGGGGGTCTTTCTGCAGGTCCGCAGGCTCTCGCACCGCAGGCCGGGTTCCCTCTTACCCATCAGCGACCGTTTCTAAGGTTCTATCAAATCAAAACCACCTACCACTTGTCTAGTCCCGCTCCGGCAGTTTGGCAAAGATTTTCTAATTCTTAAATTGCATCTTTAACGTCCACTCTGGTGTTTTCTTCCCACCCGCTGGGGCCTCAGGACACTTGGCGAAGCCACGGGTGCCCGAGGGAGGGGACAGGCTGGGTAGGGCTCCAGAGCTTGGAGCTCCGGGTCCGGGGGGAGGTGGCTCCCGGCTGCAGCCGTGGCCCCGCAGTCGTTCCCTAGTGCCCGCGAGTATCAGGGGCCGGCCAAGCTGCGCCTCTGGCCAAGCACGCACGCCGAACCCACCTGCCTGCGGGCCTCCGCACTGATGGGCATTGCCCTGCCCCGGGTCCTTTAAAAGCATTTCGTTTCAGCTCTCGTGTTGCTGAGGACACGTCGAGGTGCGGTGTTTAACTGGTAAATCATGCAGATTAAACGTTCTCTTGTGATATAAGCTGATTAAATATGTAATTGTTGAAGAGTTTCAACGAGATTTTTTTTAAAACGTTGTGATGCCTTGTAAACCTAAAAGTAATTCTTTAAATGATAGTTAATCAGTTATATTCACCTAAATAGTGTTTTACAAAGGATTCATTTCTCAGGACTTCCCTGGAAAAGAATTCTTTTGAGGAAAGAAACTCTAAGTTAAACATTTTAACTAAAATGGACCTAAACTATATAAATGAGTCCAGTAGCCATTGTAAGATACGGTAACACGCAAAGAAAACAAAAACCTGAACCCATCACAAGAGAATATGTCTCTCAAAATAAAACTCCCTTTCCGTGTGTGCGCCAGCCGACTCTGGCCTCCCAGATACGGAAGGGCGGAGATTCTCAGATTTTGGAGCACAGGGTTTTGCACCAGGGCCCGAGCCTCGCAACGCAGGCATTTATCCATCCCCAGTTAAAGTCAACGCTACTGTCCTTGACCTTATTTAAAAATTCGGCTTATTATCCTGTTGATTTCACAAGAGTAAGTGAAACAACAGAGCCTGGCTGGGAGCGGCTGCCTCATCCCGCCTTCTTCCCGGGCCCTCGCAGGTGTGTGTAGAGCTCCCTGTCTCCGGGTTCAGTCCTTCCCTCCGGAGGAATTTCCTCGTGTGTAATCCGCCTCTCCTGCGGATGCAGGCCGCCGCCCACTGCGAGTGGAGACTCCTTTGTCCTCTTGCATTTCTCATAATTCCGCGACATTATAGATACAGTCTCTTGCATGTGGATGTCAACTCACACATAGCAGTTTTCCCCTTTTTTAATAATCTTTTACTTTCAAATGACCAGGAAGTTGTTGCATGAGCCACATAAATTCGTCTAGATTCCCATACAGAGGATTTTCACTTTGACGTTGTCTCTCTATAAAAAAGAATTGAAATCCAGACATGAACTCTTGGACGATTAGGCCCCGCCATGATTTTCCTGCCAACACTCAAGGTTAAATGTCAACAACAGTCATTATTTTCCCGTTTCATCAATAGAAAGGGACGGATGATGTACGTTCAGCGACCTACTGGAGGCTCTAGAACCTGCCCATGTTGGGCGCCCAGCACCTCACTGTACTTGACGCAGATGAAAACTTTGATCTGTGTGTCGTGTGTGTAACTTTCAGCACCGTGTTATTTAGCTGCCGTGATGCACTGTCCCCCAGGTGGTTTTGGTTTTCTTGATTGTATTTCTGGTTTGTCTTACCTACAGTATTTGGACTCCTACTGAAGTCGTTTGACCTCTCTCAAGATAGTCACAGCCAAACCTGTTGTGCAGATTGCCTTTTCTACCTTAGTAGAGGCCATACAGAGCTTGCTCCGTAGCTACATTCCCCACCCCCCTCAAAGTTTGTTTCTTTTTTACAGCCTCTCCTCTGGAGTACAGCTGTCTGGTTTGTTTTTGTTAATAACCTTATTTTAATGTTATTATTTGTAAGTATAAGAATTTATAAAGGGATCTACTTTTGATGTACAGTAGGTGCCAAAATAGCTTTGGCAAGTCCAGACGCAGCTTGGAGCAGCCAAGGGCCTTCATTTGAATCTAAGCTGTTGGTGAATTAAGACCTGAGAAACTTGAGATGCGCGTGCCTAATTGCCTAAAAGAAGCTCAGCAAGAAAATGTAGTGTAGCGTGTTGATCTGATTTCTTTGATAATTCAAAAGAATCTCCCAAGAAATATGTGGACTTCTTACTTCTATTCTTGAAATGTGATCGTGAAACACAATTGTCATTTGGCACATTCCCAGAAATACACATCTTTGCATGAGGCACCTGGACATATGTGGCAGGTCTGTTAGAATCAGCTAATTAACAACACAGGCTTAAACAGGCACCTCATCTGGCAGTGCAGTCAGTTGCCTGATGGTGCTCAGCAGGATGGGGTAGTGCTTTTTATTTTTCTATCCTAATGGTCTGCTGCCCACCTAATTTTGCCTTATTGTCAGTCACTACTTACCGCAGCTTGGGGCCCTCCCAGGAGGCTAAATTATTATCAAAGGATTAGGGAGATGTAGCCTTGCAGCTCTGACATTTCTGATTACTTGTCTATGCCAGAACACTAATTAGCTGTGACTAATTAAGAAAAATGTCCCTGCCATAGAAAACCATTTAAAAGAACTGAGAAGTAGAAAAGCAATTCAAAAGCTGAGCAGTGCTCAGATTTGCCGATGCTCTTTAGATTTCCACCAGAGCCTTAACTCACCTTTAATTGTGCTCAGAATTAAAAAAAAAAAAAAAGAAAGAAAAGAAAAGAAAGAAAAGGAAGAGAAAAAAAAATCTCACATGTGAACTGATCTGAGGTTTTTACTTGAAGAGGAAAAAAAATTGTGGAAATTGTGGTTGATCACCTAAACCCTCTTAGCGATGGTGAAATTGTCTTTGATCAGTGGAAGATGACAAAACTTTGATTTTCATCGAGAAATTTTTCTGGACACCAAATGTGTTGAGCGTGCGTTTGCATTCGTTCACCCAAGCCGACAACAATGACTTCATAGTTCTCGAAGGAAGAAGAATATTCTCTTAACCGGTTTTATAAAAGATGGCTAAAACGGTTACAAGCCGCACCTTGAGCGTTTTCAAAGCTGTTTTCCGTTGATTTCATGCTGCTTCCACATTTAAGATCATCTGGGAACCTGACTTCGTGGGCTGAGCGGCCTCTCCGCGGTGACCTCGCCCGCCTGGACTGGGCTGGCCGGGCGCCTTGCTGCTGGAGACCGGGGCCCAGACTCCCGGCCCTGGGGCGGCCACGGCGGCCACCGCCCCTGACCGCCCGGGCAGCCGCTCGAGGCCCCCCACTGCCCCCCGTGCCCATCCCCCCCACCCTGTGGCTGCCCTCCTCCTCTCCCCGCCCCCAGCTGTGGCTTGTCTGCACCTCAGCGAGTAACCCCTGTGGGTCTCCCTCCATGTCCCACCCACGTCCCGCCTCTGGCCCCTTGGGACCGGCCTCGGAACTCCCCTCTGCGCAGCTCCACCAGCTGGGGCTGTGGGCCGCGAGCTTTCATGCAGCCGCAGGACTCCCCAGGCCGCAGCCCGTCCCTGCCGCTGCCCCTCTCCACCCCTGCTTCCCCCCCACACACACTCCCCTTCCCCATGGGACCGGCTTCAGAACTCCCCATCAGCGCCCTCCGCCAGCAGGGGCTGTGGGCCGCAGTGGGCCGCGAGCTTTCATGCAGCGCACAGGACTCCCTGGGCCACAGGACTCCCTGGGCCGTGGCCCATCCTTGCCGCCGCCCCTCCCCACCTCTGCTTCCCCCCCCTTACTCCCCTTCCCCGTGGGACCAGCTTCAGAACTCCCCATCGGCGCCCTCCGCCAGCAGGGGCTGTGGGCCGCGAGCTTTCATGCAGCGCACAGGACTCCCTGGGCCACGTCCCGCCCCTGCCGCCCCGCTTCCTGCTCCCCTTTCCTACCCCCTCCCCATGGGACCGGCTCCGGAACCCCCCTCTGCGCCCTCCGCCAGCTGGGGCTGTGGGCCGAGTGGGCCGCGAGCTTTCACGCCCCGCAGGACTCCCCGGGCGCGTCCCTCCCTCCGCCGGACAAGGCCGCGGAGCCCCTCGCCCCGCCCCCACTGCCCGTGCGCCGACTGCGGTGTCCGCCCGCCCGCCGAGGGCCCCAGAGCTGCAGCGCACAGTCCCCGGCGCGGGAGGAGCGGGAAGCCGGCGAGGCCTTGGCTTGGTTTGGCCGCGGGGCCAGCGTCTCTCCCGGCGACCAAGACGAAACGGGAGCTGGTGTTCGTGCGGCCCATGTTCCTGCCGGCCCTGCCCCGTGGCGACGCTAAAGGAGCCCCCAGCCCTGGCGCCGCGGAGCCCGCCTCCTGGGCCAGCGGGTCTACTGGCGAGA
The DNA here is from genome assembly GCF_011100685.1 of Canis lupus familiaris. Classification (NCBI taxonomy): domain Eukaryota; kingdom Metazoa; phylum Chordata; class Mammalia; order Carnivora; family Canidae; genus Canis; species Canis lupus. The sequence goes on along the minus strand of NC_049235.1, from coordinate 60,257,020 downwards.
GCACCTCCCGCCGAAGCGTAGGCTGGAGGCTTCGTGGACGGAGCAGACGGGCCGGAGTGCAGCCCCCGTCGGGAGAGGCCGGTGACCACGACGCTCGCTCACTCAGTGTCTCTTTCCAGGGGAAGGTTGGAAACCTGCCGGCGTGGGGGCCAGTGAAGGTCTGCGCCTCCCCGTTCGCGGTACCAAGCGGTGACCCTGCGGTGGGGGCAGTGCTGGAAGCCGGGCTGACGTCGCCTCCCAAGAGGCTTCCCTGCTCCCTCAGGCTGACGTCAACTAGGCCACAGCACTGGTACTTTTCTACGTTTATTTAAACACTCGTAGCTCACAGAGCCGACAGGCCTAGAGTTCGCCCAAGACACATCCCTTGGTGGTGAAAGTGCACGGGCAGCCTTGGCCGCACCCCACACGGGCCCAGCCCCAGGTACGACCTGGCGATGGGCCCACAGGCCCTAGGCCCGGCCGAGCGTGCAGCACGGTCGCCTTCCGTGTAAGGCTGTGCTCGTGGACACTCAGCATGGACGCACTCGTGGGGCTTCCTCCTCTGTCTGCGTCATCACTCGAATGAAGTCAGAGTGTCACACTTAGAGCCCGCTGTTAGCCTTACGTTCCCCTTCTTTAGCCCAACGCAGTCGTTGACTTCTGGGCGATGCCTACGGCTCTCACATCCATTCAGTTAGTTTTCTGTTACTGAGACGCATGGATGAAGTCAACGCCCTGGCTCCGACGCTTCTGTCGTCTGTCGGTGCAGAGGCTGCACGGTCACTGTTACACATGTACACCCTCTAGCCCCAAATACCGAAGCGCCTTGGGTTCTTTGGCGGGTAGGCAACGTGGGCTGCAGGCCGGCCTGCTGAGGCCCGGAGGCAGCAGGACGAGGGAGGCTTTGCCGCTCCCCGTGCTCACCCGTGGCCACCGTGGCAGCTCTGCAGGACGTCGTTAGATATTTCTATCCATGTCGGGGCTTGAGGAGCAGGGAATGTGTGAGCACCCGATTGCGCCTGGTCAGCGAGAGGTAGCACAGGCTTCCCGGCAGAAATAATGAGGGAAAGGAGTCTCCACGGTTCCCAGAGATGAGGCCCAGGAACCGGTGGTCGGGATAGACGTCCAGGCAGAGGGATCGACGTGCCCAGAAGCCCTAGATTTAGAGAAACCCAACATCCAGCAGAGCAGCAGCTCGCTGGGCTGGCAGAGATGGGTTCCCTGGGAGTGGCCCGTGGGCTGCAGGCAGAACGATGGCTGGCTGGTCCCGTCCCCACAACACTCTCAGAAAGTAACTCCGGAATGATTGTTTTCCATTTTTATAAGGAAATGGAAACAGAAAGGCCTGCTTATAGTTAAGTCTCAGGCCTAGATCTTCTCTCCGACCATGCCGCTCAGTAGCCATGCCAGACGTCCAGTTTATTTTATCCAGATCTGACCGTATGGATTTAAATGCAATATTGACCAAAAATTTTTTAAAGATTTAATTTATTTATTCATGAGAGACACAGAGAGAGAGAGACAGAGACAGAGGCAGAGGGAGAAGCAGGCTCCATGCAGGGAGCCCGACACAGAACTCAATCCGGGGACTCCAGGATCACACCCTGGGCTGAAGGTGGTGCTAAACTGCTGAGCCACCTGGGCTGCCCTTGACCAAAATTTTATACATAGTATTCAAAATGAGTCATTCAGCCAGGTGAAAGTGTTACGGTGCCCACACGAGCTGTGCAGTGGCAATGCGCCCCAAACTGGTGTCTACAACAGCATAACTGGATTGACAGCTGGGCCAAACCAATCATCATGATCAGTCATTTTGGTCACAAAACATTAGTCAAACCAGCATGTGTCCCATCATTTGTCATGAAGTAGGAGAGAGGGGAACAACTGATCATCTGAAATTTTCACTTCGTAATCTTTATCTCTTTTAAGATTTTATTTATTTATTCATGAGAGAGACAGAGGCAGAGACCCAGGCAGAGGGAGTAGCAGGCTCCCTACGGGGAGCCCAACGTGGGACTCGATCCAGGACCCTGGGGTCACGCCCTGGGTAGAAGGCAGATCACTGAGCCCCCCCTCTCCGTGTCCCCACTTTATAGTCATTTTAACCCCAGGAAAAGACCCCCAGAACAAAATGACAGAGGTATTACCTAGTTGATAATAATAATAAAGAACAGTATTAATTTGACTTGATTTTAAAGATTTATCTATCTTCGAGAGGGAGCATGAGCAGGGACAGAGGCAGAGGGAGAGGGGTCTTAAGCAGAGTCTGTGCTGAGCGCGGCGCCCCACGCGGGACTGGGTGTCACGGCCCAAGATCATGAGCTGGGCTAAATCCAGGTGCTCAGCTCCTGAGCCACCCAAGCGCCCCGAGAACAGTCTTGATTTTAGTGCCTTTGTGTGGAGTGTCGGGAAGGGTCGACTGGCTTAATAGTGTACTTCCAGGACATTTGGGAATGAAGGGAACTTGGGATTAATGAGGTAGAGCAGAAAAGAGGTCTTTGGAAATGTAGATCATTTTAACTTTGCAAGGAAATGTGGTGGACTTCTTTGGAATAATGAACAAGCACGTCCTGGTTACTTCACGGTCCGCTGTCGTGACGACTCTCAGGGACCCCCAAGAACGGAGGAGGTTGTCTTCTTGGTTGTCTGCTGGAGGCAGCGAACTGCCTTCAAGAATCAGAGACTTGACTGGCAGGACGGAATGGTTTCTAGAAGGAGATGGCCTAACCCAGGCTGTCACGAGTCCACACTCTGAAGCATGGATATAAGATATAAACTATGTGTATATAAATCAGGTAAAACATAAAATGCCACTTATTGTATAAACCCGAATAACACGTTCAGTCTGACCTCGGGTTTCCACCCGTACAAGCTCAGTTTCCACGGGTGCAGTTCGGCCACGATGATAACCGTCTCCCGAAGGTCGCTGGAAGAATTCAATGAAATTTTAACTGAGATACTTACATTTCCCAGGGAGGACTGAAAAAATAGACCGGATGCCTTTATCATCAGGATCCGTGAAAATACCAGACATGAGTGACTGCACCTGCCGGTTCTTTAGAAATCTCCTTCATTGCTCGTGAGTCTTCGTGGTTTTATTTTTATGTTTGTGCTTCATCAAAAGGCCAAAATGAGTAAGCTGAAAACAGACAAAAACAACAGGTAATGGACACTTCTGGAACTCTAAACTTGCACATTTTTTGTCTTTGAAGATAAAGCCGTGTTGAAGGACCACGCAGAAGGCAGAGCGCGATCATTTGGCCTTCCCCGCGGGTCCGTGTCCCAAACAAGGCGGCCGTGCTGGGGCCGGGCCGGGCGCCCTGGGCCGTGATCGGCGAGGCCGGCGGCGGAGGGGCGCTTGGGGGAGGTCGGCCCCACGGCACCTGCCCATCGGTGACAGAGGAGAGACGCGCGGCCCGAGCTGTGGGCCCAAGCGCCCCGGGTTCCCGACCCGTAGCCTCCCGGAGCCGCAGAGCGGGCCTGGAGAACGGCTTGTGTTTGCCAGACTTTCGAAGACCTTCAGCATCTCGAAAATATTATCCGTTCTTTTATCCAGGCCGCGTAGCCCTCAAAAGGTGCCATTTCCCGGGGTGACCTCTCGGGCGGCAGCTCACCTGGGCGCGGTGCTGCGGGTGCCCAGCCTGCCCCCCAGGAGAGGGCCGCACACCTGCACCTGCTGGGCCCCAGCGCCCACGGGGGTCGGGGGGTGCGTTTTCCTGTCGTTCACCTACGGAGGCAGCATAGCTGGAGAAGAATGAAAATATATCAGCTAGCCGGACCGACTCCTAATCAATAAAAAGCTAAACGCTTAAGCAGAAAATTCGTCACCGATTTGTTCCAGCAAAGCGGCTCTTTCCTCGTCGCCGTCGTCACCAGAAGCCACATTCTGACAAATGACTTGCTTGAAGCCGCCGTGATCTGCGAGCCCTATGTGGTCGGGTGATTCGGATTGCGGGGTATGGGCCACAGAGCCCTAAAGGCATTGTGCATCAGCATGTATTGAGACCTCGTTCCAGGTGGCCAGCCGCTGGACTTTCTTAAAAATAAAATTCCCCAAATAAACGCGGAGCGCCTGTGTCCAAGCAGTACGTGTTCCATTTAACCGAATCACCCTCGAGACGTTATGAATCGGGCAGAAGAGGGAGTTGTGCATATTTAATATATTTGTTTTATATTTCCCCTAGCCAACAGAATAATGAAATTCCTTAACTACTTCTCTTTAACTTGCATGAAGAAAGCACGGTATGTTGCTAAATCTCTTTTCAGCGGCACCGCGGAGAAACAACTTTAATCCTTGTTAGAAAATTGCCGAGTCTGGGACTGACAAAGAGCTCATGCTTGTTCCATTGTTAGCGGCCGCCCGGAGCAGGGCCCTTTACAGCTGCGCGGATCCCGCGGCTCAGCTGCACTATTTAGGAGGCGAGGTTTGTCAATTCTATTGACAATGGAGAGAGTTTTTCAGGGCCCGTAGCAGTGCGGACACAGTTGGGGATCAATGCCAGCCATTCAGACTGCACCCTCTTTCATTGCTTTGGTTTGTTAATTCAAGACTAAAGGTCCACTGAGGGGGTTCAGGGTGTTTAAGAAAGCTGATGAACTGTTTAAGAAAGCTGATGAACTGCAAGCGTTTCTAGCCCTGGTGTGGCAATTTCCATAGTCAGTGGCAACTCCTGGCACTGAGGGAGCTATGTCCTTGTTGACCTTCTTGTTATTAAAAATGCACAAGTGCTGCGCTTCTCAATATTTCAACACTCTTTCATTGTCAATACCACCTTCTGAGCCCTTCAGCTTGTTGCTTGCTCTAAAGATCTTCTTAGATTGGGTTTGAAAACTTCACCTTAAACACTAGATTAGACTGATGTTCTGTTTTCCGTGCTCCTGTTGATTTGTTGAACCTTCCCAGGGCTGGAAAGCAAGTAGCAGCTTGATGGGGAGACGGGCTGCTAATATGATTTACCAGTCTACAGTCATGCACAATAAGTGTGAATAAATACAGGGGTCTCACAGAGTCAACCCTAGCCTTTCCTTTTCTTTTCTTTTTGCTTTAAAAGAAATATCTCAAGAAAATGAAGTGAGTAATGCATGCCCTTACAGGAGTTGAATGAACCACAAAAAGAAAAAAAAAAAAAAAACCCATATTTTTTTTGTTAAAGCGGTAGGCTGCTGTCACGGATTGATGTGGAAAAAAAAAGGCACCACCACACCGTAGAATATACACTTACTGCTTTATTCCTAAGTAGAGCAAAGCGAAGAATGAAGCGGTAATGCCATGCCCACGGCTTCGGTGCAGCGGCAGCACTGCTTGTCATCCCCCGAAGGGAAAAGTGAATAGTCAGCCCAATGTTTTCTAAAATGAACTTTTCCAAAACGAAAGGACACTTGCCAACATTCAGACTTTACTGCACATTCACCCTTTCTGAATGTTTTTTGTTTTCCTTCTTTCTTTGTACTGAGGGCTTGGCGTGGTCTGGGGTGCGGGAAGAGGCAGCTGACCTACCTTTGGACTTTTTTGTCAGGACGACAACCCGGGACCCACCCATATTGCAGCACCCAAAAGGGGAACGTGTCAGTCCCCGCACCAGAAATAGGAGCGTGCTGGGGACCTCTGGCTGCTGGTTTCGTTTGTTTGCTTATTTGTTTGCTTGGAGTGTGTGCGAGTGTCTCTTTCACCAGATGCGAGAAAGCAGCAGTCCTCCTGGGTTTTGTTGTTGTCGTTAGCTTGCTGTTAGAAGCCACAGAAACTGAGCTAAAGTACTGCTTTCTCCCGATTGCTTGATTTAGCCGAAAATCGTCAAAATCCTTTGACTTGGGAACCGAAAAATACGCATTTTTATCCGAAAAGAACAATCTCTCTTAAAGAATTTTCCTTATCGAGTCACTGGTTGCCTTTAAAAGTAAGATGATGGTAAAGTAGCTGAAGCCTTTTACTTCACAAAGGTCCTCTTTTCTTCTCTGTCTTTATAGTTAACTTCCAATCATTTTATTCCCAACATATTTTTCTCTAAAGTTATGATTTTGCCATTGTGTTAAAGTAGTTCTATTAATAATAAATTTCTGTTACATTAGATGTCCTTTTGATTATCACTTAATCATGAGTATCATTTATGTGTAATGGGAAAAATGAGTTAATTTTAAATCGTGTTAGATTTTTTTAAAAGCATAAAGATGTTTATGGAGTAATTTTAAGAAAGTATTTTCATTTCCCTCAAATTTATACAATTTACCATGGATATGATAACTTCACAGTCTAACAGATTAACTGGTACGTTACGCTAGACTCCATATTTCATAGTTTGTTCTCCCCTACAAAACGTTGTCTCTTGCAGAAGGACTTCATATAATTCAAAAATCATAGCTGTTGTGACTACATTTTAGCTTCCAAATTACCTGGAAACTGGTGTAGGGGTGAGGGTCTTAATTTAGTATATACTCCTACTCACCATCAGCAATACCCAGGAGTGTTTACCTGTATTAAAATAGAACTCAAGAGGTTGAGGCTATAAGTAATCTGAAATAAGGAAGTTTAGGGTTTAAATACTATTAGAAATCACTGTGTCAGCTGAGGTACTGAATCCATTTGCACCTTTTTTTTTTTTTTTAAGAATTTAGGAGTGTGTCTTATTTTGTAAAACTTATTTCTGATACTTTTATGATATCCAGAAAATTTAAAAAGCCATCATTAGGAAAGAGCAAAAGTGGGCACGTGGATAACATTTTTTTAAAATCATAACCTATCTCACATTTTAAAAACCTGGAGTTCTCATTTGTCCGTGTGGTATCAGAATATTTAGCAAATCAGTTATTCATTTTAATTAGCTTATTTTATGCATGTATGTTCAGTGTACTAACAAATTAATAGAAATAAGTCTAGTGAAACGGATTCAGGTTTAATTCATGCTTAAAATACCATTTCTTACACGAAATTTTATCAGAACAATGTTAATAATAAATACAAGGCCAGATGAATTTCAGACTTACTCGCATCACATAAGATTTCTCTTGGAAATTGAATTTACTATTTTGTCATGGGAAAAAAAAAAGTATTTTTTAAGGTCTTTTTTCTGTATTTGAATACCTAAGCACACATGCACCACACATACATGATCTGTGGGGTCACCCTACATCCGTACCCTGTGTCTGTCCCTTCTCTTTCAAAAACTCTCGTCATTTCCTTAGTGCTGGATGGACTTTGCTATTTCTCACGGTTATCTGAATGAGCAGCATTATTATTTTTACAGTATTACCTGAACCTAGCTCTGTCACTATGAGTAGCAGATTGCCTTTAAAATGAAACAAAAGCAAAATGTCTGCTTTTACTATACCGATTGACGTTATTTAGGAGCGGGAAATTACATTACAGAATAATTTTGGTTTTCCCCTCAAGAGAGTGGTCATGGAGAGGAAAAAATACGAACCTTCCGAAAACACTAGCAAACTGAAACAAATCCTTTCCTTTCGTGACTTAGTCAACTGACCTCTTCTTTCTGATTCTTGCAGACACAGCAATTCCGTCCTGACAACATTCCTTCCTAAGGTCTCAAATCTTTATCTTGGGTGGTTTTAAAACAGCTTGGCAGATACTTAACAGATAGTAGATGAGGGCGTGATTGGGGATCCCTGGCTCGTAAGCCCTGGCAAGGCTTTACCATCGCTGCCGTAAAATGTCATTTCTAGGTACTGACAGCGTGCGTCAGGGCATAAGGCGTCTGCTCTCTGGTTTTTACATAACATAGAGGCTAATGAGAAATTTCCCTTTGAAAATAATTCACCTGCTTCTTCCTGCTGTGGGGGAGCCCCTTCAGTCCCATAACGTGTATTTAGCGCCCATTGTTACCTAGAGATTACAAAGCAGGCCGCTAGGCTGCAAGTGCAGAAACACGGTTTCCCATGAATATGTTACAGCTGAAAGACTCATGTTAATTCATGTAGAGAACAGCCTAGGTCAACTTAGCAGATTTTCTAGCAAAACATACAATTCTGTTAACAGGAAATTATAGCATTATTGACTTCAAGTGCTGATCTGTGGTCATTCCAGAGTGTGTCATTACCCCCTCATTACCGAATCTGTTACATGAATACTGCAGAGGCTGTTTTCTGTTTTGTTCTCCTCCCCTCTGCCCCCATCCTTCTTTCCAGCAATGGTACAGCAGTTCCATGAAAGTCATTTGTGTCTGGTTGGCTGATAGATTAGACCTTCAGCTTCATATTTACCAACTGAAGACGCTCATCAAGATTGTGAAGGTAAACAAAATGTGTTTAGATGTGAATTGCCACCAAGCTACGAAGAATAATGGCTAGATATTGACATACAAGGAAATTGTATTTGATGCAACTGAACGGATGTAAGTACTTTAAAATCATCACCCTCGGCAAACCATAGGCTACTGTTCACTTACATTTTCAGTTAGGTCATTAAGTGTATTTTAATTTTTCTGCACTAATACAAATATTTTATCGAGTAATCACATTTTAAGATAATGTCCATAAAGCCTTGAGCACATTTACCCGATTGTAGTAGGTCCACAGTAATCTGGTACTAATGTTCTTGATTATAGAAATGTTTTCTCCTAATACAGTTCCTTCATATTTATTAGGATCACCTATCATCCTGAGGGCTTTTGAATTGTATTTGCCCACAGCATAAGGAGAGTTTCCATTCTTTTGTTCTATCCTGACGTGAAAGTAACGTCGTCACTGCCTGGCTTCCTTTGGAAGCACGCCCCATCTTCTCTGTAAGTCAGAAACGATCAGTTTGAGTGTTGGGGACCATGCCAGCTACCAACAGGTGTCACATCCCTTAAGCGAGGCCGTTTTAACTTTTGCTCTTCAAAAGAAAAGGCTGACAACATACATATTATATTTAGCGAGTAGGGGCTTTAAAATCATATTATATTTAACATGGTTTTTCACACTTTGTAAATTCTAGTGGAAACACAAAATTTGCCCCGAGTATAGCTATGTCTTAAAATTGAGACAGATCCTACCTTCTGCCTAAAAACAAAACTCTAAGCTATTGAGATTCAGCTATTTTTTTAAAAAGACGACCGTCGCTTCCATTTTAGTGCCATTCACCAAATGGGATACATATGCCATTTATATATATGTATGTGCCCATATATGTGTGTTGTGTATCGGCACATATATTATGTTTAGATACGTATGTGCACGTATGACACACACACGTATACTCAGTGGTTCTCGGTGTCATCCCTGACCTATCATCACCAGCATGCAAATTATCATGTCCCACCCCAGACTTCCGAATCAGAAACCCTAGTGGGGCCCAGCAATCTGTAGATTAACAAGCCCGCCACGTGATTCTGATGATAAAGTTAGAGACGATCTGTTGCATTACGTTGTTTTTTCCACATTACCAAAAGAAAAAAGTTTTATCCACACTAAAATATTTCCCATCGTGCTCTAGGTTCCTGCAGTCTAATTAGAATACATGTTCTTTTGTGCCATAGCCACACAGGCTATCACACATTAGAACCGTAAATAGGAAAGTTCCGTTCTAAACTGAGAAATTGGCGAATCTCCTGGAACATAGAGCCGGAGCTATGATCTCACAGCAATAGCAATCACAGTTAGTCATAAACGGCAAGTAAAATTATAGCCACCCGCTAATTTTTAATACTGATAAACATAGTCCATTACAATGGACAAAATACCATTGGTCCGGAGCACTTCTTACCAGGTGCTCTTTAATTTACAAAGAAACCGAAAGCACACTGAGATACATTCGTATTTCCCTTCGTTTCTGCAATGTCTCTTCCTTGTTTCTATAAATGGGACTCGGAGAGCTTCCAAATGCATTTTGTTTTTCATAAAAGACAATCCGATTGTCTGCGTACCCTCTAAATTCCCGTGTATGTTAAGGGTGCAGTGCGTGCACTGGGATTGGCTGCCTGCCCTTACGATCAGCCGTATTTTCAGGTTCATATCTTGCCTTCAAGGTGCCAGAGAGGACCTCTTCAGCTGACCGGTATTCGCTGATAGATTGTTAAGCTCTCTGTTTTTAGAATAAAATCTCTATCGTTTATTAGCCCATCATTTGTTCCTTTCAAAGTTATTCCCCTTCTCATATTCACATCATTGCGATGATAGATCAAGCACAGTGAATACTTTAGCAGAGTAAAATGATAATGTCATGAATTATACGGTGACATTTCCGTTGTACTCGAAGGCAGTCAGTTGATCTTATTTTAACACAGTCTTCGTTATGGGCCACTAGTAGTCCAGACTGGTAAATATGAAAATCAATGTCATGAGTAGGTTTGACTCCCCATGCTTTGTTTCTCGCAGGCAGGTCCCCACACTCAGCCAATGCTTGCTTTGGCTCATACAGTTAATCAAATTGTAGAGCTTTTATTTAATAATTAAAAGTTATTATTTTCATAGTGGAAATCAGAAAGAATTAATAATTTAATGTTTAATTGTTTCTTTTCCTACTCTGAATATAAACAGACTTTAACCAATTTCATACATAGATTCATAATTCTTCAGAACTTCAGAATAGTGGTATTTTATAACGTTCACTTTTTGTGAACTTAAGAAGCTATTAATGGCACGTGCACACAGTTGTGAAGGTTGGTGAGTGGGCCTTCTTTCCATCGCCACCGCCTAGGGCGAGTCGGAGGTCACCACAGAGCAGCGCCGGCTGCCCAGGAGCCTGGCTGCTCTCCTCTGGCAACCTGGCCCTCACTACCTGCACGCATCCTCGTCCCCCGAGCCCACCGGGGCCCCAGATGTCGCCGGGGTGTATGGGATGGCGGACTTTGCCCCACGAAGACATTTAGGCACCAGTTGGTTCATTCACGTTGCTCACTAAGAAAAAACGAACTCCACTGAGAGTTTCATAGTTTAGGACTAGGAAATTATTTGCAAAGTTTTATTGTGGAAGGGAGAAAAATAGAATCCTCAGAAGATCAAAATGCCTGATGGATTTGCATCCTCCCAGCGGCCGCAGGACGTGTAAAAGCAGGTCACATGAACCCGCGGCCTCTCTTGCTAAGACAAAGGAGACAAGTGAGCAGCACCCTGAGGCAGGCCCCGTCTTAGGAGCTGAGCAGACCTCCGTTGGCAGCCACAGAGGATGTCGGGCCGTGGTGCCCTGGGAATCCTAGAAGGGAGGCCGAGCGGGCAGGGATGCCCGTCCCGCCCCTCCCCTGCTGCGTGTTGCCTGCCGGTAGAACGAGGAAGGGGAGTCCTAGCTCCCCGGGCAGAGAAGGCTTCGGGGCTGCGCACCCACAGCTCGGGCGTCCTGAGCGACCTCCCGGTGGGCGGCTCGGGGAGCCCAGAGCGCAGGGAAGGCCCGTCCTGGTGAGAACGGAGGCCGCGCCCCAGCGGGGGGCTGCGGGGCAGCGCTGACTCCGGGTCTGGCTCCGGGTCTGGGGCGTATGGTGTGTGCTTGAGGTAGTTTTAATCGAACTAGAAACAGGCTCGCACGCAAACCCTGGCCAAAGACCACGTGCGTTAGCTACCAGGTGGCCCAGCTTCTCCTGTGGGCTTGGACGCAGATCCCCACGGGGTGTGGCGCAGGGAAGCCGTGGGGTGCAGGTGACTCAGAATAGCAACATGTGAGGCAACAGGAGCTTTGATCATTTGAGGAAGAAGGGAGCACTCTCCGAATCAGGTTTTTATTTGCTGTTCAGACACTGACGGCCGAGGCTCCACAGTATTGGTCACGGTTCCGGGGCAGATTCTCAGAGACGAGTCGGATTTATAACAAGGGATTCCCCACATGGAAAAAAAGTGTTCACCGTCCATCCATGCTTCGGGGTGTCCCCTCTGAAATGCGGGGTGTCCCCGGGCCGAGGCAGATTAGGAAGGGGGGGCAAGCGTGACAATGGCCGTGCTCCCTCAGCCTTCCCGGTTTCACCCTCCTCCACCCTCCTCCACCCTCCCGAGCCCGCCAGCCCGTCAGGTGCCGCAGCGGGAGGCGGCAGGGCCCGTTCTCGGGCGTCCGGCCTCCCGGAGGAAGCGCCTTCGCTTCGGCTGCGAGGATAGCGGGAGCCTCCTCCGGGGCCCGTCGGGACAGCAGCCCTGGCCCGGGGGTAATTTTCAGCCCCCAGAGTCGTCCTGTTGGGCCAGGAGGTGCCGCCGCCTTCCTCTTTGGCTTTTCTCACCTACTGAGCGCGGAGCCACCCCCGGAGCGCGTACCCACTAGAGAGCACCTGGACGGACACCGAGGCCCGGGGGCAGGTCCCGATCCTGGGGCCCGGCCCTGACGCAGGGCAGCAAACGGGCGCTGGGAGGTGGGCAGCGTCCGGGACGCCCGGGCCTGCCCCGCGGGGCTGCCTTCACCTCAGAGTCCGGAGCGAGGGGCGGTCGTGAGGAGGCCGAGGGGGCCGCCTCGGGTGTCGCCTCGGGTGTCGCCTCAGGTGTCGCCTCAGGTGTCGCCTCAGGTGCCTCCTCAGGCGCGCCTCAGGGCCGCCGGCTCCCGCTGCCGCCCCCCCCACCCCCCGCGAGGGGCCCGGCGCTGGGCGGCCGCCGCGTGAGGCCGGGGCGGGCCCGGGCAGCGGGTGGGGGTGGTGGGGCGGCTCGAGGGGCCGCCGAGGCCGGGCCGCCACGCGTCGCCTGAGCGGCTCCTCTCTGTTCCGCAGAAGAGCTACCGGGACTTCCGGCTGCAGGGCGTGCTGGAGGGCACGCTGCACGGCAAGGCCTACGAGACGCTGCACCGGCGCCTCACGGTGGAGGAGGCCGCGGCCTCGGTGTCGGACGGGGGCGGCCTCCAGGGCATCACCATGAAAGACAGCGACGAGGAGGAGGGCTGAGCGCGGGGCGGCGGCGGGGAGGATGGAGGCGGACGGAGGACGGAGGCCGAGGAGGAGGCGGAGGAGGACGGAGGCCGAGGATGGAGGAGGCGGCGGAGGAGGCCCTGCCCCTGCCCCTGCCCCTGCCCCTGCCCAGGCCCGGGCCGCCCAGCCGCGCTCGCCACACGCAGAGGCTGGCTCGGCCCCCTCCGTGCGGCCCCCCCGCGCAGCAGGATCGATGGTTTTGTTCCAACACTTGCCTTTTGCTTCTGTGAGCGCGTCACGGCAGCGCCCGTGGGCCTCGCCGCGCCGTGGGGCCGCGCTGTGGGGCCGCTGGCGCCCGGCCCTGCCCTGCCCTGCCCTGGCGTGACCCCGCAGCCCGCACGCCTGGCCTGGTCCGCCTGGCCTGGTCCGCCGGCCGCGTCGGGGCGGCTCCACGGGGTGCGGGGAGGCGGGACCGCGGCGCCCCGGAGCGTGTGGCCGGCCCGGGGGCTCCAGAGCTGCCCACCCGGCGGCCCGAGTCCCCGCGGAGCAGCAGGCCCAACGCCGCCTCGCACCTGCCGGGCGCACACGTTACGGGCCGTTCCCGCCCCAGCGCGTCTGCCCAGCGGAGCCGAGCGGCGGCCGACACCAGGGGCCCCGCGCTGCCCGCCGCGGTTCTCAAGGAGAACAGGGTCGCACGTCACCCCCACCATGACCCTGCCACGGCAGCGCGTCACCGCCTCACTAGGAGTTTGAGTTCTTGTATTTTCCCCCTAAAACGCCCCGGCACGTCGCGACCCCCGCCCGCTCCCAAGCGCCCTGCAATGCGGGAAGCCGAGGCAGCGCAGCTGGAGGCCGCTGGCCGGGGGGAGGCTGCGCCCTGGAACGCGGGTGGGCCCCCGGGGTCACGCCCCGGAGTGTCAGAAACCACGGCCGCTGGCCACAGGCCCACGGAAACCCACGCACTGCGGTCACTGTAACAGGCTTTGCGCTCAGATCCGGGTCCTGAGGGTGAGACACCCCGAGTGACACAAGATACACACGCAGGCGACCGCGCGCCTCCCCGCTAGACACGGGCCCCGTGACTGTGACCTGGGCCCAGGGCAAGGCGGTGGCCCTCCTTCGCTCGCCCTCACAGCCCCCGGCCCCCCGGCTGCGGCTGCGGCACAGCGCCAAGGCTGCAGGCTCCCCAGGTACCGCCGTCCTTCCCCGGGGGCCTGGCGCTCCTCTGGGCCTGAGCGGCCTGGCTGTCCCGGCTGAGCGCAGAGCGACGGCCGCCCCCTGGGCCCACACGCACCCAAGGACGCTGGCTAACCCGGGGCCGCCGTGCCGGGCAGCACTCGGCCTGGAGCAGCTTGGGCCGGGGCGCCTTCACCTGCCCGGGCTGTGGGCAGCCCCCCCACCCCACCCCCAACACCCCGCTCTCCCCCCACACTTGAGGGCTCTCTGCGCCTTCCCTGCTGTACCCAGGAGCTTCCAGAAGCCCCATCCCCAAGTCCAAGCTCCAGTGGCTTCCATGCGGAGGACAGGGCCAGACGTGGGGACTGCGACGCTCCCAGGTCCAGACAAGGCCGCGGGCCGCCCTCTGAGCCGCCTGAAGGTGCCGGAGAGCAACGGACAAAGGAGAGCAACGGACAAAGAAACAAACGACGGCAGCCCGGGGAGGGGGGGGCTCGGCGCTGCCTTCAGCCTGGGTTGTGGTCCTGGTCCCGGGATCGAGTCCTGCCTGGGGCTCCCTGCGTGGAGCCTGCTTCTCCCTCTGCCTCTGCCTCTCTCTCTCTCTCTCTCTCTCTGAGACACATGAATAAATAAAATCTTTAAAAAAGAAAACTGAAAAGAATGAAGAGTCATTTTTGGGTTTTTGCCCAGAAATTCTCTTCAACATAACTGCAAATTGCTTGAAATGACTTCATAATTGTTCACTGGCGTGTGTAAGCGTTGGGGTGAACGCCCAAGCTCCTGTCTATTAAAGGAGGCCAAGCGTTATTTTTTAAGTATTATTTCATTTAAAGGGATTTCACTGAAAGCCTAACAAATCTTACAAGATTTTTTTAAATGAGAATCATTTTTAACTCAGCAGAAATAGCTCCCCCTCCTAACCGGTTCTGGCCGCCCCCCCCCCACACAAGGCATTCCCGGGCGGTCTAGGGCCTCACACCCCGGGCAGCAGGGCCCTTATCACACCTGGAAGTTTCTCCAAACACAAGGAGAAAAATAACAAACTCCCTTCCCTGAAACGGGGAACCGGCTGCCCGAACCCCTCCCTCCAGGCGCGTCCTGCTGTTCGCCCAGTTTTCCACTCGAATTCCCCCAGGTCTTGCTCCTCGGCCTCGCTCCGCAGATCTGCTGCTCCTTCTGCAGTAAACGCAGGAGCAGAGTGTTCGGGGCTCCCCCCGCATCCCACATCCCGCCACCCCCGTGGCCCATCCCCCATCCTCCCTCCCACCAGCACCCCTGCCCCATCCCACCCCGCTGCCCCCATCCCCCATCCCACCACCGCTGTCCTCATCCCATCTCCCACCACCACCACCTCCGCCCCATCACCCCAACCCCCCCCGCCCTCATCGCCCCCTACTGCCCCCATCCCGCACCCCCGCTGCTCCATCCCATCTCCCATCCCACCAGCACCCCGCCCATCCCCCATCCCACCCCCGCGAGCACCCAGGTCCCCCCCCCTCCTCCTCGAGCTGTGCTCCCGACGGCCGGGCCGGGCTCGCGTGGGGGCGGGGAGGAGCCGGTGCAGGGCCGCCCTCGCGCTCTCCTCTGCGGGCGCTGCGGCCGTCGGCGGGGCAGCGGGACGGACAGACGGACGGGCGGGCGCTGACCGGGTCCCGGGGGTCACGGGGGCGGCGTGCGGCCTGGGGCGGCGGCACGGGGGGGGGCAGCGGGGTGCGCCCCCGAGGGCAGGGGACCCCGACCCGGAGGAACACCCAGGGGTCGCGCGCGTCTGCGGGCCGCACGTCGGGCGCGCACCGGGGCGGGCGGGGAAGTCGAGGCCCGGGAGCCCCGGCGGGGGGGGGCGGGAGAGAAGGAGGAGGGAGGGGAGGGGGAGCGGCCCCCGCGGAAGCTGAGCAGGAAGAGGCGGGGAGCCCTGGGCAGGGTGCCAGGAGCTGGGCACCCCGGGAGGGGGAGGGGAGGGCAGGGGAGGGGAGGGCAGGGGGAAGGGGGAGGGCCGAGGCTCCCGCCGTCCCGCGCAGGCGCCCGCGCACGGCCCGGCAGCTCGCACCCCCTCACCCCCGCATTCCGAGCGGAGGCGACTCTGTGCCTCTTTGCGGGTGACTTTAAAACTCAGCCACTAGAGGAACCCGGGGTGACCCGAGTCGTTTCCACCCCACCCCCACCCCCACCCCCACCCTGGCAGAGGCACCAGCGACTCCGGTCTGGTCCGGAGGTCGCGGGGCTACCTGGAGCCCTGAGCCCTGGAGCCCCGCGGGCCGCCCCTGCCCTGGGCGCACCCCGGGCCCCACCCCCGGGCCCCAGAGGCTCGCGCGCCCTGTGCGCCTTTGCAAAAGTCACAAGCGGTGCGTCCAATCGCTTCCTTGTCTCCTCTAAATCAATTCTAGTTTGCCTTTTAACACTACTTCCTTGCTGACACCCAACAAGTAACACCTCTCTTGGGTGTGATTGGCAGGGGAAAAAAAAACGCATAAATGCTGAAATTTGTTGCTTAGGGCATTTCCCTAAAATGCCCAGGAAGCAGAACCGATTGTAACTTTGGAAGATGTTGGTGAAAGGGTTACACAGTGGAAGGTCAGAACCCAACAGGGCCGTGTTGCAAAAAGTGGGAAGGGAAACATGGAAAGGCGGACTCTGGCGGGAGAGAGCTTTGTGGGGTCCTCCCCACGCCCACAGCCCGGTAATAATTTTATAAAACACACTTCCAAGTCGCCGTGTTGCACAACCTCATTCACTGTCACTCATGGAAACTGCCCGGCTTTGTAGCTAGGTGTGTGCCTTCCTGTAATTAGGACAGTCTATCAGCAAGCTGATTAATTTTAGAGATGCGTAACTGCTTCTAAAGAGACGAAATCTGCCTTCATCAAACTGGGATTTTTGAAAAGCTTTTGTGAAAGGTTAATTCGTCATTCTACGGAAGAAAGTGTCCCCTGGAGACCTCAAGACTGAATGTGGGAGAGCAGGCCCCCAAGGATAAGGACAAGCCTCAAGGTTGTGAAAAATAATTTAGCAAACGCGATTCCGTGTGTATTTTAACACGTCCGCGTACTTAGCCAGACGCTGAATCACTGAGCAGAAGGGTTGTTTTTTAAATACAGTTGTCTGGAAAATATTGTGGAAAAGTTTGTAGCCTAACTTCTTAACAAGATGTGGGATAGCTTTTCATATGTAAAGTAGTTTATTTTAACGTCTCTTTTCAAACTCCAAGCCTCCCGAGAATGAAGTGGGCTTTGATTTAGTCCCATTTCACAGACAAACAATTCAAGGCAAAGGGAGCTGCCACCGTCTGTTCTGGTTCAGGAGGCCCGGCGAGCTGTGTGGCCTTCCCCAGCCCCGGGCACCCTGGGTGAGGAGGCCCACGCGGGGCAGGAAACCGGTCACTTATTGCAGCTGCCAAGTGTCTGGGCAGGCGGGTGACAAAAGTGCTCACGGGGAGCTTCCTTCCAACGGGGGAAGGTGGTTCTCCACTTCAATGGACAATTGAAGAATCCAGCTTTAAAGGACAGGAGGGGACCTGGAGGAGCAAAGGGGATTACAATTCACCTTTTATGGGGCAGAAATCGGGGGGCAAGTGGGGTCGACTTCACTGCGCACTTGCAAAAGGGGAGGCTTTCCCCTCTTCAGTCTAATTAAAAGCTCTAGAAATTCAAGCACGACTGCACACCGCTGATGGGATGGGTGGCAAGTTCTAGAAAGTGGCCAGTGTTTTTGCAGAGAAAGCGGGAATAACGGTAAGAGCAGCAGGCGGCGGAGGGGGGGGGGAGCCGGCCTTCCCGGTTCCCACTTCCAGTCCCCGCGGCCCCATGTCCGAGCCAGGCCCGGAGGCGGTCGGAGGAGGCCGAACAGGAGGAAGGGACGAGTCCGAGGTCCTGGAGGGGGGGAGGGGAGGGGAGGGGAGGGGAGGGCGGCCGCCGAGCCCGCAGGTGGGAGCCGGGCCGCGGGGCCGCGCTGGGGTGTTCCAGGGCCACGCTCTGCTGCTCGGGGCGCGGGGGGCGCGGAGGGGGGGACCGCGGCCTCGAGGCAGCACAGGCTGCTGGACCCCCGAGAGCCAGGCCAGGCCGCCGAGGCCCCCCGCCCCCCAACAGCGCGTGAAGGTGCAGGTGTTCTCTGGACCCCGCCGCTGCGCCCGCACCGGGACCGCCGGACCCAGGGCGCCAACAGGGGCCTGCGCTTGGGGTGTCCATCCGCCCTGGAGCTTGTACATTCAGGGGAAGCTGTGCCCGCAGGGTGAGGCGAGGAGGGGACCCCCGCGGGGACCGACCCCACGCAGTCTTGCACGGATGCACGGCCTCGCCCCCCCTTCCCCGCGCCCGCTCCTGTCCCGCCACGGCCCGGGCCCCCCAGGTCCCCAGGTCTCCAGGTGGCTGCAGACCCCGGGCCCCCCCCCAGGTCCCCAGGTCTCCAGGTGTCCGTGGACTCCGGGCTCCCCCAGGTCCCCAGGTGGTCGCGGGCCCCAGCCCCCTCCAAGTCCCCAGGTGGTCGGGGGGCTCCGCCCTCCCCCAGGTCTCCAGGTGCCCGCCGACCCCGCTCCCCCAGGTCCGCAGGTGTCCCCGGGCCCCCAGCCCTGCTGCGCCCCGCTCCCCTCCCCCACCCCCTTGCAGAAGCCTCCTGGTCCCGGAGGCCTGGGGGGGCGCGGGGGGCAGGCCCGCGGGCAGCGAGAGGCGCGCAGGTCACTGCGCTCGGGGCTGGCGCGTCGGGGACTCCGGATTAGTTCAGACGGGGCCGAGCTGGCCACCCCGAGCCCCGCACGCTGCGGGATTCCGTGGAGGACCCACGGGCGGCCCCAGGGCGGTCCCTCGGGCTGGGCTCCGGGGCGGTCCCCCCCCCCCCAGGAGCGGCTCGGCCGGGGCCGGGATGCGCTGCGCTCGGGGCCGCGGGGAGGACTGCGCCGCCGGGGTCCGGGGACGGGGACGGGGACGGGGACGGGAACGGTCCCGCCACAGCCCGGGGAGCCGCTCGGGCCGAGGTCGCCGCGCCGCGCCCGCCGCTCCTCCCCCCCCCCGGCCCCCGGGCCCCGCCACCTGCGCCGGGTCTCTAAGCCCGCCCCCCCCGCAGCCCCGGCGACCCGGCCGGCCCGGGAGCGAGGGAGGGGCGCAGCGCGGCGGGGCGGGGGGCCTGGGGGGCCCTCGGAGCCGCCGACTCACCCGCCGCGCGGGGCCAGCGTCGCAGACCCGGGTCGCCCCGGCCGACAGGTGCGCTTGGTGCCCTCGGGCTCCGGCCGCCGCCTGCGGGGGGGGGGGGGGGGGGGGGGGGGGCGGGGGGGCTCGGGGGCGGCAGGTGCACCCCCGCGCCGGCCCCCGGCACCTTCCCCGCGGCCGCGTCTCTCCGGCCTCACCCTCCGCCCCACGCGGCGGCGCTTCTCGTCCAGCTTCCCGGGAGGTGAGGACGGACGTGCGGACAGAACGACAGACCCGCTCTAACCTTCTCGGGTGTGTCAAGGAAAGAACTGCGCCGGGTTGAACGTAGTTTTTATTCTGACCGCGAAAGGGCTCAAACATCACCTGGGGACGGCGGCGGAGACGTGGGAGGGCGCGGGGCGCGGGGCCCGGGTGGGGGGGGTGGCCTCCCCGCCTGCCCCCTCGGCCTCAGCGGGCCGCTCGGCTTCGGCGGCTTCTCTTCAGGTGGCTCCTGAGCGAGCCGGAGACATGGGGTTCCCGGCGGCGCAGCTCCTCTGCACCAGGTCCAGGTGCAGGTGCAGGGGGTGCAGGTGCAGGGGGTGCCGGCTGCAGGGGGTGCAGGTGCACGGGGTGCACGGGGTGCAGGTGCAGGTGCAGGGGGCGCAGCTCACAGGCCAGCGACCGGGCGGTGGGAAGCAGAGGCGCGGCCTGCACGGGACAGCTGCCCTGGGGCTCCCCAGCCACGCTCTGGAGCCGATTTAACACGAAAATACTGTTCTGAGAACCGTAGCCTCACTCGGCTGCCGCGGAGCCCTGATAAGAAAGAAATAGTGGTGACCACGGAGGGCTAAAGGCAAACAAGGAACCTCCCCCCAGGAAAGGTGGGCTCCAGGCGCTGAGCGACCCCACACACACACACCTAGCCCGGACGCCGCCCCGCTGGGTCTGCAAAATCAGCAAAAAGTTTGCTCCAAACTGAAAGCCCGCTAGCAGCCTCAGATCGGAACTGTCACCCCAGGGAATACTGAGGTGCTGGGTTCGCCGGGTCTTCACTGCCTAACCCGAGGGGCTCGAGAGGCTCCTTCCTGGGCCCTGGAGACCCCCGGTGGGGGCCCACTCCAACCCCGCCTCCCTCACACGCCACCAGAAACAACAAAAGACCAGACATAAAGACTGAGCAAAACTGTACAAGAATTTAGGAATGTTTTTTCCTCCTCTAGGAGGAAGGTAGGTCGCTATTTATTAAACGGAAGTGCGGGCACAGAGCGCCTGGGGAGGGGGGACCCCCGCTCAGAACAACCACCTTCTCTTCCCATGCAGCAGCGGCTAACAGGAAGCAAAGGGAACGAACGCACACTGCTATTTTCTGATGAAGAGGCAAGGGTCGCGATGTTGGAGAGGCCCGAAGATCCTAAAAACAACCAGAGATAAATTAATGCGCTTGGCAGAAGTTCACATAAGTTATAGTATTTTGCCGTCCACCTTTTTATTCTTTAAAATTTCAGGATTAAAAAATAATATTAATAATAATAATAATAAATAAAATAAAACCAGCATTTTCTGGCTTATTAAGGAAAAAGAGATGAAAGATTGTGGATTACTTGGTAGTCGATGGCTCCATCCTACTGCCTTTTAGTTCAGAGGGCAGCAGTCTTGACCCAAACCCTGCATCTGCTGGCGATGGGGACGGAAATAAAAAGCCTGTGAAAACCATGCAGGTTCTGGAGCAATCGAGAACGCGGTTTAAGAAGCACCGAAATAAAAAAAAAAAAAGGTTCTGTAGGCAAAGAAATGAGGACTTTGAATAATTTCAGAGGAGTCGAACTTTCTCCTATTTTCTCAGGAGGTCCTCGCTCTGCGGCGGGCGAGCCGGTCTCTTCACATCGAGGGCTGCTGCGCTTTCCTCGGGGCGTCTCACGCAGGATGAACCGCACACAATCCCTTCCACGAGGATTTAAAGTGGGGCGAATAAATGCTGCCTTTCCGCGGTTGGGAAGGGGAGGGACACTTAAATCACCAGCTCTGGCCGAAAAGAGGGGATTATAAGATTCCGCAAGAGAATCCAGAGAAGCCATAACGGAGTTTCTAGTTTGCCATTAACAAAATGAGCAAGGCCCGTCTGCATTCTCTTAATAAACGACTTTAAAGTGCTGAGCAGTGTCAGAAGCCTCCAGATTTGCCAGATATACTCTGCTTCCCTCGGTGGGCTTTTGTGGTGGTTGCTACCTTTCAAACGTGTTTGGGGGAAAAAAAACCCAAAGTACCGGACAGATTTGACAATACGATGGGAGCCCTTCCTAAATATATTTCGCGACTTGTTTGGGGGTGACCCTTACTTAATACAGACTTTTATCTTTAATTAACAGTGTGAGGTTAGGGTTCGAATAGAAAATACTCATCAACAAATGTTGGAATATCGAGACCTTGATTTATAAAAAAAGCCCCTCTTCAGTCTTTAGGATTAGCAGGCTCAGGTCTGACGTTTTAGAAGAGGGGCCTAATTGCTACTTTGCCATATTGGTGTTACTCAAATGACACCGCACTTTCAAACACTTGTCAAAAAGGCAAAGCCCGAGAAGGCCAGTGAAGGGCACGCAGCGTGGCCCTTGGCCAGGTCCACCAAGGAGGCCTCCGCTGGGGGGTGGGGGGGGGACGAACCTGAAACCGCGGCGGGGCTCCTGCCCTGGGCGGGAAATCCGACCTGCCCCGAAGGCCGCAATTACAGTCTTAGGGGACCCATCTGCCAGGGGACGCCGCCCCCCCCCTTCCCCGGGCGTCCGCGCTCTTTGTCTGAGCAGGGGAGACTGGGGGGGGGGGCGGACCTGGGGCCCCGACAGCAGAAGGATGGGAAACGTCCCGCGTGGGCGCGCCCTGGGTCACCAGCCGCGGCCGACACCCGCCCGCCGACCTGCGGCACCTGCCGGCCCGGCCAGGGTCCCCCCCAGGCTACCCCAACCCACCCCAGGCCACCCCGAGGTCCCACGAGCCCACCCCGAGGCCCTCCAGGCTCCCCCGAGCCCACCTGGGGTCCTCCGGGGTCCCTGAGCCCACCTGAGGCCCCCCGAGGCCCCCAGAGCCCACCTGAGGCTCCCCGAGCCCACCTGAGGCCCCCGAGGCCCCCACGCCCCAGGCCGGCACCCCCAGGCCACCCCAAGGCCCCCGGGGCCCGCCCCGCGCAGCCCTCCCGCTGCCCTGACTTCCACGGGGACTCCCGCCCCGTCCCGGGCACCCCCCGCCCCCCGCCCCGGGAGCCCCCCCAGCCCCCGGGAGCCCGGGCCGAGCCGGGGCGCGGCGACTCCGAGGCTCACCTCCGCGTCCGGGTCCAGCCTCCCGCTGCGGCCCTGCCCGCGCCCCCATCCCGGGCCTGCGCCCCCGCGCAGCCGCCAGCGCCCCGGGCCGTGCGGCCTCCCCCGCCTCCCCCGCCTCCCGCGCCCGAGGATGCGCCCCGTCCCCGGCCTCACGGGCCCGCAGCCGGCACGTGCGCGCGGGCTCCTGGCGGGGCGTCGGGGCGTCGGGGCGGGCGGGGGCCGGGCGAGCCCCGTACCGCGGTGGCCCGGGAGCAGGGCGCGGCGGGGCGCGTGCGGGGCCGGTGACCTCCCGCGAGTCCCTCGACGGCCGGCGGAGGGGCCGCGCCTGCGTCCGTGGCGGCCCGAGCCGGGCTGCGCGCCCTCCTTGCGCGCGGACGCGGTGATGGCGGACGACGTCACCGGAGCCGGGGGAGAAAATTGATGTCGGATTTGCTTGTGGCCTTTAAAGCCCGGTTGAGCAGATGGAGAATTAAAAGGACGGAGGGACGGGCGCGGGGGCGGGGGGCGGCGGGGCGCGGGGAGGGCGCGGGGCGGGGGCGGGGCGGGGAGAGGCGCGCGGGGAGGGCGGGGCGGGGCGGGGCGGGGCGAGCCGCGCGCCGGGGCGCCCCCGCCTCTTGGGGGCGGAGGAAGCTCGGGGGCCAATGGAAAGTGCTCGGCGGCCGCGGAGGAAAAAAAAAAGTTTTGGCGGCGCCTGTCGGGGGCGAGGCTGCGCGGCGTAGAGCACCTCGCGCGCTCGGGAGCCTGCGGTCGGCGCGGTCCCGGCCGCCTCTGCAGCGCAGCCCCGGTCGGCGCGGAGCGGCGGCTGCCGTCGGGCCCCGAGCGCAGGGCGCCCCGCGATGGGCCGGCGGGAGCCCGCGGGGCCGGGGCCCGGGCGGCGGCGGCGGCGGGCGGCAGGCGCGGCGGGTGCGGCGGGTGCGGCTCCGTGACGCCCGCCGAGGCGCAGCGCGGCCCCCGCCGGCCCCGCCATGGACGGCAGCCGGCCCGGCGCGGCCGCGGGGATGCGCACGGGCCCCGCGGGCGCCGCCAAGCCCCTGGCCTTCTCCATCGAGCGCATCATGGCGCGCACGCCCGAGCCCAGGGCCCTGCCCGCGCCGCCCCTGCTGCCCGCCGCGGCGCCCAAGCCCGACGCCAAGCCGCCGCTGCAGCTCGGCCCGCCCGTGCCCTGCATGATCCCCTTCGTGCCCGTGGCCTACGACGCGGGCCCCAAGGGCGCGCCCGGCGGCCCCGAGGCGCGCAAGGCCGGCCCCGAGGCCCCCGCCGCGCCCCCCGCGCCCCCCGCGCCCCCCGCGCCCGCCGCGCCCGCCGCGCCCGCCGCGCCCCCCGCGCTCCGCTGCGGCGACCTGCTGCACTGCGCGCTGAGCCTCAAGGGCGACCTGGCCCGCGACGCGCTGCCGCTGCCGCCCTACAGGCTGGTGCGGCCGCGCGTGGTCAACCACTCGTCCTTCCACGCCATGGGCGCGCTGTGCTACCTGAACCGCGGCGACGGCCCCTGCGCGCCGGCCGCCGGCCTCAACATCCACCCGGTGGCCTCCTACTTCCTCGGCTCCCCGCTGCACGCCCCGCCCAAGACCTACCTGGCCGAGAGGAACAAGCTGGGGGGCCCGGCGGCGGACAAGTTCCCCGCGGCGGTGGCCTTCAAGGACTTGTCGCAGGCCCAGCTGCAGCACTACGTGAAGGAGAGCGCGCAGCTGCTGTCGGAGAAGATCGCCTTCAAGGCCGCCGACTTCAGCCGCGGCTCCCCCCACGCCAAGCCCAAAGTTTTCACTTGCGAAGTGTGTGGCAAGGCAAGTAGCACGGCCCCGTGCTTCCCGCCTTCCTCCCCTCCATCCTTCCTCCCTTCCTTCTTCTCCCTCCTTCCCTTCCTCCCCTCCATCCTTCCTTCTCTCCTTCCTCTCCTCTCTTCCCTCCTTCCTTCCTGCCTGCCTTCTCTTGCCTTCCTTCCCTCTTTCCTCCCGTCCTTCTTTCCTTTCTTCCATCCTTCCTCCCTTCTCTCCTTCCTTCCTTCCCTCCTTCTTCCCTACCCTCCTTCCCTCCTTCCCTCCTTTCCTCCTTTCTTCACTCCTTCCTTCCTCTCTTCCCTTCCTCCCTTCTCTCTCCTTCCTTCCTTTTCCCTCCTTCCTTCTTTTTTCCTCCTTCCTTCCTTCTTCCCTACCCTCCTTCCCTCCTTTCTCCCCTCTTTCCTTCCTTCCCTCCTTCCCTCCTTTCTTCCCTCCTTCCTTCCTCTCTTCCCTTCCTCCCTTCTCTCTCCTTCCTTCCTTTTCCCTCCTTCCTTCTTCCCTTCCCTCCTTCCTTCTTTTTTCCTCCTTCCTTCCTTCTTCCCTACCCTCCTTCCCTCCTTTCTTCCCTCTTTCCTTCCTTCCCCTCTTCCCTTCTTCTTCCCGTCTCTCCTTCCTTTTCCCTCCATCCTTCCTTCTTCCTTTCCCTCCTTCCCTGCCTCTTTCCTTCCTTCCCTCCTCTCTTCCCTTCCTCCCTTCTCTCTTTCCTTCCTTTTCCCTCCTTCCTTCCCTTCCTTCCTTCCTTCCTTCCTTCCTTCCTTCCTTCCTTCCTTCCTTCCCTCCTTCCTGCCTTCCCTCCCTCCCTCCCTCCTTTCAAATCTCATTTTATTTTCTTATTGTTTGTATACGTTTGCTATAAGGTCACCTCCTGACGTGCCCCCCCTGCACCCCGCGCCCCGCACCCGTGCCCGGCTTGGTTTCAAAGTGCTTGCCGGGCTAACTGTTCTCCTTGTCTTTAACTTTAAGGTCTTTAACGCGCACTATAACTTAACCCGTCACATGCCAGTGCACACAGGAGCCAGACCCTTCGTTTGCAAAGTGTGTGGAAAGGGCTTCCGGCAGGCCAGCACCCTGTGCAGGCACAAGATCATTCACACCCAGGTGTGTTCGTCTGTCTCAATTTCACCCCGCTTCCTTCCAAACGGTTTGTAGGAAGACAGCGGCCAAACTCTCACTCTTCGTTTGGCGTGAGGTCTAGAATGTGCTAGCTGCATGGGGGAGACGCCGGGGTTTTGCCTTTGTTCTGCTTAAACGCACGAGAGACCGCATGACTGTTTGTGAGTTTGCAGGACCCCACTTAATAACAAAATACCTTATACCTGCCCCGCTTTTCTTCCCTCCCTCTTAGGAAAAACCTCACAAATGTAACCAGTGCGGCAAAGCATTCAACAGAAGTTCCACTTTAAACACACATACCCGAATACACGCAGGCTACAAACCGTTTGTGTGTGAATTCTGTGGCAAAGGATTTCATCAAAAAGGTATAGAACCCAGGAGGCCCTGCTTCCACGAAAGTTCTAGTCTTTTCCAGATATTTTAGAAAACTGTTTTCTGAGGTGCAGCTAGTTACTGGCGCGTGTGTCGCCGCGCAGGCTCCTGCCGGGTTGCGATGAGTAGGGTCAGAGAGGCGCGGTAGAGACCCGGAGGGGGACCTCCTCGCCTGGCTCTCCCTTTGGAAAGCTGGGTTAAGAACCCGTGTTAGAGCGCGGAGGAGCGGCCTCGGCTGAGGGCAGCGGCCAGCCCGGTGCGGTGCGGCGCCCGCGGCAGCTCCTCCCTGCCGTCCCACCCTCGGCTCCTCTCTTCTCCAGCTCTTTTCCCATGTCCGCCCTGTCGTCTGTGTTGCAGGGAATTACAAAAACCACAAGCTGACCCACAGCGGGGAGAAGCAGTTCAAGTGCAATATCTGCAACAAGGCCTTCCACCAGGTTTACAACCTCACCTTCCACATGCACACTCACAACGACAAGAAGCCCTTCACCTGCCCCACGTGTGGCAAGGGCTTCTGCAGGAACTTTGACCTCAAGAAGCACGTCCGCAAGCTGCACGACAGCAGCCTGGGGCTGGCCCGCGCCTCAGCCGGGGAGCCCGGCGCCAACCCGTCGCCCCCTCTGCAGCAGATGCCGCCCGCGACCCTGCCGCCGCCGCTGCCGCCACTGCCGCCCCCTGGGCCCCTGCAGCCCGGCCTCCACCCGGCCCATCAGTGATCAAGGCCAAAGTCCCTTCCCAGCCCCTTTGGGGTCCCCACTACGGAGGCATCGGGGATAGAGCTGGTCCTGCAGACCCCGCCGCGTCTGCAGGCCCCAGGGCGTGTTGGGCCCCACGTGGCAGCGCCCAGACGGGAAGCCTCTGCATTTCCTGGCCTTTCCCCTCTTGCATGCACCTGCTACATGGTTTTGTGTATTATATCCTATAGAGGCACTCACAATCATGAGAAAATTCGGGGTTTTGTTTCTGATTTTTCTTTTTTGATTTGGAAAGACTTCATCTCTGGTGGAGAGATGCTGTTTGTTTTGTTTTGTTTTTTAAAAACAAAATTCTACTGTATTTATTGAGATCTGTATTATCCTACCCGGGAATGCTGCACCATTTTAATTTTATTGTTGTATATATTTCCATTGTGTTCTCCTGCCGTCTCCAGATGCCTGCCGATCGTTTATTATCATTTCCTCTTTCCCTGAGGTAACAAGACACGGTGTGTATGTTATATATACACGCATAGGTGTGTGTGCCTGTAAAGGCACGTTCCGCATTCGTGAGTGCATACACACACGTACACACTAGGGAAAGGGGGTTCGATATGGATGAATTTGAATTTTGGTTTTGATTCTTGCACGTGAAAATTGATTCATTGACTTGGAAATAAATACTTGGAACACGCTTATTTAATCAACAAGCTTCGGGGATCTTCGTATTCGGCTAGATCAGGGTCTGGCTCCCCCATCCCTCCGTGGTCCTTCCAAGTTCCTCCCTCGGTCCATACCGCCTCCTGTCCCACCTGAAAGATTCGCTGAGAACGAATGATAGTCTCTTTAAGCCGCTATGACTTTGGTGAAGTGCAGAGACGGGAGCTGTGGGGCATGGGCTGGTCTCCCGCGCAGCAGGTGCTGCGCCCCAGCCACGGTCTCGGGGTGAGTTGGGGTGAGTCGCTGTGGCCCGGAGCTCCCCTTGACCCGATGCTCCCCTGGGTCCGGTGCTCCCTGTGTCCCTGTGTCCCCGCGACCTGGTGCTCCCTGTGTCCCCGTGCTCCCCTCTGCCTGATGCTCCCCCGGGCGGTGCTCCCCTTGGCTCGGTGCTCCCTGTGGCCCTGTGCCCCCGCGACCTGGTGCTCCCCTTGGCTTGGTGCTCACGGTGGCCCTGCGCCCCCCCCGGTGCTCCCCGACCCGGTGCTCCCCGACCCAGTGCTCCCCCCCGGTGCTCCCCCACCCGGTGCTCCCAGGCCGCGCG
Source organism: Canis lupus familiaris (assembly GCF_011100685.1). Taxonomy (NCBI): domain Eukaryota; kingdom Metazoa; phylum Chordata; class Mammalia; order Carnivora; family Canidae; genus Canis; species Canis lupus. The sequence continues at coordinate 60,229,484 of NC_049235.1, read as the reverse complement.
GGGGGCGGGGGGGAGGAGGCCGAGCGCCGCGGGGCCTCGAGCGCTAACCGCCGCTCCCCTCCGCGCCGCTCGCCGCTGCTGCCTGCAGGTCTCTCCTGTTTTCTTGCCAAAACAGTGAAACAACCGCTAAAGACTTTAATTAAGAGGGGTAATTAGTTCAGATTTATCAAAGCCGGGTTGTTAGACGATTAGCTGCTCAGTAGAAGCTGCCAGACGGACTCGCGGCGCAGCCCCAGCCCCAGCCCCAGCCCCAGCCCCAGCCCCCGGGTCCCTGCGCTCTCGACCCCCCCGGCCCCCGCCCCTCCCCCCGGCCCCCGCCCCCCCCGCCCTCCGCTGGCCCTCGCGCCCCCAGCTCCGGGGCCGACCGTCGGGGTCCTCGTGCCCCCCCCGCCCCCACCCCCCGACCTGCGGCCCGACTGCGGCGCGACCTCCCGGGCGCCGGGACCCACCGCGGGGGAAGCGCGGGCGCCGCGGGGCGGGGAGGCCGCAGCCCGGGGTCAGGGAAGGTCGGGGGGGGGCGGGGGCGGGGCTCTCGAGGGTCCCCCGGGGCGCGCCTGTTCCCTGAGCAACGCGGGGAGCCCGGGTCGTGCCAAAGGGCAGACGTCGGCCTCGGCCTGGCCCGACCTCGGCTCCAGGAGGTTTGGGGTTACTGCCCCCCCCACCAAGGGACACGATCTCACTGTGAAAAGCAGGTTGAACAGGGTGGAGGGAACCAGCAAAACCCCTGCAGCCCGACGCCCGTCCGCGTGGTGGGGGGGGGAGGGAGGGAGAGAGGGAGGGAGGGAGGGAGAGGGAGAGGGAGGGAGGGAGGGAGGAAGGAAGAGAGAGGGAGGTGGAGGGAGAGAGGGAGAGGGAGAGAGGCAGGGAGGAGGAGGGAGAGGGAGGGAGAGAGGGAGGGAGGGAGAGGGAGGAAGGGAGGGAGAGGGAGAGAGGCAGGGAGGTGGAGGGAGAGAGGGAGGGAGGGGGAGAGGGATAGGGAGGGAGGAAGAGGGAGAGAGGGAGGGAGGGGGAGAGAGGCAGGGAGGTGGAGGGAGAGAGGGAGGGAGGGAGAGAGGGAGAGGGAGGGAGAGGGAGGGAGGAAGAGGGAGAGAGGGAGGGAGGGGGAGAGAGAGAGAGAGGGAGGGAGGGGAAGGGAGAGGGAGGGAGGGAGGGGGAGAGGGAGAGGGAGGGAGAGAGGGAAGGAGGGAGAGGGAGAGAGGGAGGGAGGGAGAGAGGGAGGGAGGAGAGCGAGCTTGTGAGCCTGATCCCGAGGCCTTCATGGGGGGGGTGGGAGCAGCAGAGTCCGCTGGAGGCTGGAGGGGCCTGGAGCGCTGCGCTCAGGCAGCAGAGGCCGAGGAAATTCTCTAAAATAAGCAGCACTGGAGACAGCTCCTTGTCCGGAGGCGGATTACCGATGAACTTTGATTTAGGGCAGCTGTTGGAGCTTCCGGACCTCAGGAGCGGCCCCTTGACGGTCGCAGGGCTCTGGAGATGAAGTGGGGGGCGGGCAGGTGAAGCTGATGAGAGGGCCTCTCCTCTCCTCTCCTCTCCTCTCCTCTCCTCTCCTCTCCTCTCCTCTCCTCTCCTCTCCTCTCCTCTCGGGAAGGCCTCCGCCCGGCCCCCTCCCCCCGGCAGAGAGTAAAGGCTGAGCTCCCCCTTCTCTGGCCAACCTGCCGGCGTCTGTGCTGCCCTAAGTGTTCATCGGTTCCCTGGCAGGACAGGCCCCGCGACGGGGAGCCGGCTGGTCCCAGCCCACCTAGGGCTGCCAGCAAACTCACTCATGTTTCTCAGAAGAGCGGCCAACACCCAGGGGACCTGCAGAGGACACCGGCTGGTCCTCAGCCGTCTCTGTGGAAAGTGCCTCGTGCTACCGACGGTCGGCGGTGGAGCAGGGGCTCAAGGACCGGCTTTAGGAAGTCACTCTCCTGAAGCTTCTGGTTTGGTCAGCCTGGGAGATCAGAATATAACACAGAACGAACACTCTAAATAGTTCCTACCGATCTTAACACAGAATGCGAGTCCTGATTTCCAAATCTCTCTCCCCCAAGGATGTCCTCTGTTCAGACTCTCAAACTTTTAGTTTGAGACCAAGTTTTTGTGCAAGATCAGAACTAAGGTGTCCCATTTTTTCAGTAATAGATGAAAGCATTAGTTACTAGCAAAGCAGTTACTTGTCAGTGAAGTTTGAAAGTTTAGGAGGTTTTTGTTTTTTGTTTTTTTTTAATAGAATTTTGCTCTTTTACAAATGTGGAAGAAATGAATCCAAAAGGTGTAATGGAGTCCTGACTCCCGGAATCTGTGCACCACCCTGCTTGATGATGTCTCTTTTCTTAGAGGTAGTTAGCAATGTCATAAATCATAATTTTGCTAGATTTGGTGACGATTCAAAGCATTGACTAAATTATAATTGTAATGGTCGTGTTTTGTCTTTGTATTCACCTCCAAATAGACGATATAAAGTATAAATTATCTCAAATTCAAAATCGGGGAAGAAACAAAAATGTCTTCTTCATCACTTTGTGAACGGTCGTAACAGGCAGATTTTTGTTACACTTCAAGTTCATGATTTTGAGGAATCATGATTTACTGCTATCCAACAGTACATGTTTTAAAAGCATGAAAATTAAACACAATTCTAAATTTCAATGGGTAAGAAGAATATGAAGTTGTTGACTTGTCCGGAAAAACATTTTGGGCCAGATGAAACATTGCCTTTTTGCTCTGCTTTTGCCAAACCGCAAGATTTCTTCCACACGAGAAATGATATATTTCCATTAGGTTAATTAAAAAACCAAAGAAAGAAACCATATTCATGATAAACCTTATCATGAATTTCACAGTTTCTAGAAATCAACGCGTATGTCCGTTCATTCCAGCTCCAGGGCATAGTAACAAAAAACAAATATTGCAAAGATAAATTAATCAGCACTGGGCATCTGTGTGTTCTTGGTGCTGAAGCAGTTGCCAGTTGAAGCCAGGGCAGGTCGTCCCACTCCGGGCGCAGAGAGGAGGGAGCCTGCTGCTCCATGACCCTGCCAGGCGGGCCGGCCTCCGCTATTATTATATTTTTCTGCCTGCAGTGAGACACGTCGCTCCTAATGAACTTTAAGCAAAAGTGAGTATCCGTCATGCACTTGAAGGGGCACAAAGTCATTACAAATGCCCAAGTACCTTTGCTGTCCAAGTTTGAGGTGACACTGGTATCAAGTGAAATCATATTCCTTCTGGTCTTGTGGAGATCGAGTTACTAAATAAAGATGAAACACACTTCTGTCAATACCAGTCTCCAGGGCTAATATTTTGCCGTCAAACAAACACATGTTGCTCATGGACGCAGCAGTGGGAGTGGGGAGAGGAAAACACCACATATCAGTTCTTTTTTTTTTTTTAAAGATTTTATTTATTTATTTCTGAGGGACCCAGAGAGAGAGAGGCAGAGACACGGGCAGAGGGAGAAGCAGGCTCCACGCAGGGAGCTCAACGGGGGACTCGATCCTGGACCCTGGGCCCAAGGCGGAGGCTCCACCCCTGAGCCCCCTGGGGCGCCCCACGTATCAGGTCCTAAGGGGAGCTAGAAATCTACCACAAAATGAAGACCAGATCTCCGGTTTGATTTAACTCCGTCTTTCTTGATGAAAACAATATAGACATTTTGTGTATAAATAATCTGAAGGTTCAGACCCCTCGGGTGCAGCTCCCTCCCCTCACAGTAACCAACAAGCTGAGGCCTTTTGATGCCCACCCCCCCCCAAGAAGCGTGATTCTTCAGTTACACGTGAACCAAATCCGGAGTAGGTGACACATTCCACAAGTAAAAAATTGTTTACACAAATCTCTGAATCAGATTTGCACCTTAAAAATTTCAGCAAAAACCGGAGTTTGGAATCAACCTCTACAGGACAACAAATGCAATTGCTTTGACAAGAAATAGGAAGGGAGAGGGGGAGAAAGAAGAGAAAGGGGAGGAGGAAGGGCAGAGCAAAAGGAGGAGGAGGAGGAGGAGGGGACCAGGACAGGCAGGACAAGAAAGCCTGTCATTTAAAAGGGATTTTAAAAACAGAATAACTGGGAGGCCTGGAGGCTGAGCGGTTGAGCATCTGCTTGGGGCCCAGGTCGTGATCCCGGTCCAGGGACTGATTCCCACATCGGGCTCCCCGCAGGGAGCCTGCTTCTCCCTCTGCCTGGGTCTCACGAATAGATAAATAAAATCTTAAAAAACAAAACAAAACAAAACAAAAAAACAGACTAACTGGGGCACCCAAGTGGCTCAGCCCAGTAAGGATTCAGCTCTGGATTTCAGCTCAGGTCCTTATCTCAGGACAGTGAGATGGAGCCGCATGCTGGGCGCAGACCCTGCTTACGGTCCACTCTCCTCTCCCTCAGTCCCTGCTCCCTCTTTTCTCTCTCTCTCTAAAAAATAAGAGAAGAAAGAAGAAAGAAGAAAGAAGAAAGAAAGAAAGAAAGAAAGAAAGAAAGAAAGAAAGAAAGAAAGAAAGAGAGAGAGAAAGAAAGAGAGAGAGAAAGGCCAATTGCTACATGTGACTCTCCTTTCAATCTCCAATCAATCAAATGAACTGTAAAAATAAAAGTCACTCAGGAACACCTGGAAATTTGAACACTAAGTGTTTAATGAAATTAAGGAATTGTGTTGACTTTTTAAGATGTGAAAAAAGCGTTTTGGTTCTGTTTTTAAAATAGTGTTTTTGGAGCTCTGTCTTCAACGTATTATCAAATATGTCTGGAATTTGGCCTGAAAGCAGAAGGAATGGGACGGTGACTGGGGTGCAGGTAGGTGAGCGGCCGGCTGAATCCCAGGTCCCAGGTCCCAGGCCTACTCCGGGCCCCAGGTGCCAGGTCCCACTCCAGGTCCCAAGTCCCAGGTCCCAGGTCCCACTCCAGGTCCCAGGTCCCAGATGCACTCCACATCCCAGATCCCAGATCCCAGGTCCCAGGTCCACTCCAGGTCCCAGGTCCCAGGTTCCAGGCCCCACTCTAGATCCCATGTCCCAGGCCCACTCCGGGCCCCAGGGCCCTGCCGCTGAGCCCGCCCAGCCGGCCCGTTTCTCCCACGCACGGGGCAGCGCCTGGAGGGGAGGCCACCTGGCCATGCAGAGTGCCTCCGAGGCCCAGCAAAGCCAGAACTCGCACTCAGCACCCACCGATCATTCCACCGCTTTGCTCCCAGCACGACAGGTGCCAGCGGCCGTGCACCCGGACGGGGGACTCGATGACTTCGGCTTCCCGGGCCCGGCCCTCTGGGGGGACGCAGGCCCACGGCAACGGTCAGCGGTGTGTGAGCCAGACCACAGGGCTGTCTCTGGAGCGGCCCGAACCCCAGGGGCCTGCTTGTTCTCATTCACTAGAGCTGTGGCTCCAGTGGGGACACGGGTCTCCCAGAGGGCACTTGGCCCTGGCGGGGACCTCGGGGTGTCCGCGGCCCTGGAGCGGGTGCCCCGGCATCTACCGAGTGGGAGCCACTCCGTGTCCCAAGACGCTGTGCACTAGAGCGCGGAGACCTGTGCCCGCGACAGAGGATGACCCGGCCCCGCATGTCCGGGTGCCAGGATGGAGCCTCTCATTCCCCAGGCAGGTGCTGAGCGGGCCAGGCCAGTGGCCCCACTCGGCGCCGTCCGGGTGCCCCCGGGCTCCGGCCTTCTCTCCCGCGGTGTCCACTAGGCCACTCCGCTCATTCAGTGGAAACCTCGCACCCACTCCACGGCCGGTTCGGAGCATCCGTGTGTTCGCCTTCCACGGCGGCCTCTTCCTTCCCCCAGATTCCCCATCTATTTGCTCTCCCGGGGGCTGTGAGGGTGTGTCCGCGTCCTGCTAACGCCAACACCTGTCACCTGGGGGATGTTTCTGTTGTTTGTTCTCCAGATCATATGCCACATTTTTTTTTGCGTCTTTCTGCCTGTATCGATGTTTTATCGTGGCTTAGATATGTAATTCGAGTTACCATATTGTTAACTTCCGTATCCTTTAGCGCTGAGGATTTTAGAAAGCAGGCAGTTCATCTGCTCTCGAGTCAGCGTGATCCTGTTGGGGCTCAGGGTTGGGTCGTGTTAGCAGGGTCTGTAGCAGCCACAGTTAAGGCGTAGTTTTTCTGGGGTCTCAGCGAGTCTCTCCACTCCTGCTGGTGGGAATTGCAACAACTCCCAGCACCGGCAAACCCCAACATCTCCGGTTGGCTCAGAGGGCCCCAGCTGTTCCCCACCAGGCTTCATGGAGTCCCTCTGTATGCATAGAGAGCTTGCTCTTCAGCCACAGACCCCAGGGGACCCCATGCATGTATCTGGAGCTCCCCGCTCCATGCAGGTCATAACTTACCCTATAGTTTCTAGCCACTTCAGCAGCCCCACCGTCTGGCATGTCTACACCAGGAGATGGCTGCTTTCCATTTGGACTCACTTCTCTGGGCCTGGGTTTGGAAAGAGCCTCCAGGGATCCCTGGGGTCTCAGCGGTTTAGCGCCTGCCTTCGGTCCAGGGTGTGATCCTGGAGTCCCGGGTCCCACCTGAGGCTCCCTGCATGGAGCCTCCTTCTCCCTCTGCCTGTGTCTCTGTCTCTCTCTCTGTCTCTCATGAATAAATAAATAAAAATCTTAAAAAAAAAAAAAAGAAAGAGTCTCCATTGCTAAAGGCAGAAGATGGAATACCATGTGATTGAGGAGGTTGAGTATTTTTAGCTTGGAGGAAATGTAGTCTTTCATTTATATAATCATTTATCTTAAAAAGTTACAGGAGTAGTACGGGAAGTGGACCGACATCAGGACTGTCCGTAATCTCACACGAGTTGGCAGAAAATGTTGCACAGTCCATGGTGCGTCTTCACACATGTTCATACAGCATCCGTGCGTATATACTGTGGTTCAATTAAGCACAAAGGTTTTATAAAGTGAGTTTAAAATAGAATATGAGAAATATATATGTAGTTAGAAGTAACCAAAATTAGTTAAAAGGATGAAAAGTACAATGGAAGAGAACTGAGAGTCTCTCAAAGAGGATCTAATGAGGTCCTGGAGGGGGGCAGTGGATATTTGAGAAAGCTTTCCCTTTTTTAAAAATTTAAATTACACTGTTTTATTTAAATTCAATGAACCAACATATAGTACACCATCGGTTTCAGATGTGCAGTTCCATGATTTATCAGTTGCCTGTAACACCCAGTGCTCACCACGTCACGCGCCCTCCCTAGCGCCTGTCACCCAATTACCCCGTCCCCCCACCTCCCCTCCAGCGCCCCTCAGTTTGTCTCTCATGGATTTTCTCCCTCTCTGATGACTTCCCATTCAGTTTTTCTGAGGAAGTGGTTTTAGTGGGAGAATTTTTACCGCCTTCTGGATCTTCCCTGTCTATAACCCAATCTTTTCTGCAAGAGACAAATCTTAGGGAGTAAGAGAAAATACAATTCAGAACAAAATCGTTTCTGTTCTACTTGGAGCCTCCCTGTTGACCTCTAGAATTTATGGTGAGAAAAGTCTTAAAACCTAGTCTTCTGCAAGAGACAAATGATTTTTCTTCATTTCCAAGTGCACATTTAGTCCTTCTGGATATCTTAGAGGCAGTTCTAATATTCGTCTCAAGCATATAAAAGATAAGGAATGTAATTATTTCTATAACACCTGTTTGGCTTGTGCCAAAGGTAAGTCGATCTTGGAGAATGACACCTGAATTATGAAACTTTATCGGCGGCTGGTTCTGATTATAACTGTCGTCCGTTGGCCAACTTCTGGAGTCACGGACATGTACCTTGGAAGGACATGAATGCTCCTTCTTCTGCAAGAGGAGTAAAGAGCGCCCGAAGCCACTTGGTTTCACCCGGAAAGGACAGCAGTACACTTTGTAGCTTCTCTGCTCTCTACACAACCTGAACTGCTAGAAACTCGAGTCTCACTATTCCTCAGGAAATCATGTCAATCCACTGTATTGATTATATCATGCTGACTGGCTTGGTTGAGCAGGAGATTGCAAGTCTATTAGAGGCCTTGCTAGGGCACAGGTGTGTCACAAGGTTAGTAACAAACCAGATGAAAATTCAGGGGCCTGTCATTTTAGTGACGGTTAAGAGGCCTAGAGGTGTGGGATATGTTGAGCTAGCACCTCCAAAATGAAAATGTGGCTGTATCTCACACCTCCTGTCTTTACGAAAAATAGCACAACACGTGACGGTTTTGGTTGTACAGTAACGTATACATCAGACATTGCTCCTTGGATGTATTCGCTGGGTGGCCTGAAAGCCTAAAAGTTTTAAGTGGAATCAAGAGCAAAATAGGTCTTCAGAGATGGTACAGCTGCGGTTCAAACAGCTACGCAACAAACTCAATAGTAATATAAATGTCAGTGGCAGATCCGAATGCTGCACAAATTCTCTGTCCAAGCTCAGTTGAAGAATCTCGGAGCATATCTTAAGGTTTTAGAACAAACTCGTATCTTCTTCAAATAATTATGCTTTATTTCAGAAAAATCTCTTGATTTGTACTGAGCCCTGGAGGAGATTTGGTGCCTGTCCATAGCTTTTTTTTTTTTATTCCCAAATATCCAATAGCTTTAACACCCAGTCTGACACTGGTTATCGCTGGCCCACCATGCCACAGATTTGAGTTTGTAAAGCAGGATTCTGTTACCAAGAGAAGGTGGTAGATTTGAAAATGGGCCTGATTAATTCCTAAAGGCATAAGTGAGTTGCAAGAGGAGATGCCCAAGGCTTTCATGTCACTTGTATTTTAAACCACATTTGCGGCCTTTTGGGGGATATTCTTTATAATAATTGACTGGGGGAAGAAATAATGAGCCCAGTTTAGAGATTGCTCTAAGTGATATGCTGACATTAGTCAGAAGTGAAACCTAGAGCATTATAATCCCAAATAGAGGGAGAAGTAAGGCAAATACTCCCTTGAGAAAGAACCTTTGAGCAGTATATCTGGTTGTTCACTTGAAGGAGAGATGGCAAGAAGTATGGATATATGTTTATTCTCAATCGGTGGCGAATATTTTACCCCGATGGTCAAGGACTGAGAAGGAACATGATTGGAAAATGTATGAAAAGGAGATCTGGAAAAGAGATATATGGATGGGCCTTTCTGAACAGCCCCACATCTGTGGATATTTCTGTCCTGTATGATCGAAACAATCAACAACTGTGATGACACGTTCTTATCAGGTAGGCAAAGTACCTCTTTCCCCAGTCACCCCATACCTGCCTGCTGGGTTCATAAACAAAGTGGCCTTGATGACAAGGGTGAAAGCTACGTATGGGCTCAATGGACTTTCCTGCCACCGAGACCGTTGTGACTTTCATGGATGAATGACACCCTTGCCAATAGCAGGATCTAACGCAGAGCCTTTCTCATGGTGCTATGGGACTAGCTGCCTACCTGGTGATACGCTGGTCACAGTGGATCTGTTCTTCATGGCGGAGAGCATGTTGTCGTTGCTGGAGTAGACGTTTATCGTGTCTAAGGATTTCCCTGTCTCTTATACAGAGTGCTTTTTCCCAGCACGTCCGTCCATGGATTCTCTAAATTCCCCATTCCATGCCACATGAATATTTTAGATTAAGAAATGTTATAGCTAGAAAATGGGTCCTGTGAATATACAGTGAGTTTATAGAACGTATTTATAATGAGCAAAATGGCTAAAACATTCAACACACATAATTGGCTAATAGTTTCCAACCTATATAAAGAATCTTGTAAGTCAAAAAGAAACGACAAAACAAAACCAATAGAAAAACAGGCAAAAACTTGACAAGGAATTACAAAGGAGGAAACCAAAAGTGCTCTCATACGTGTGAAAAGATGCTTGCTTCATTTTCTTAGGAATCATCAAAGTGCAAGTTATCACCCCAATGAGATCCAGTTTCATACTTAACCAACTGGACAAATTAAAATGTTTACAATAGCAAGAGTAGTGGCTACACAGAGCATCCGTAACACCCAGAGGCTCTCCATGGGGAGGGAACCCAGAATAGTTTTAGAAATCACTTTATTTTTAAAAAATTTTTTAAAGATTTATTTATTTATTCAGAGAGAGAGAGAGAGAGAGGCAGAGACCCAGGCAGAGGAAGAAGCAGGCTCCATGCAGGGAGCCCGACGTGGGACTCGATCCCGGGTCTCCAGGATCACACCCCGGGCTGCAGGCAGCGCTAAACCGCTGCACCACTGGGCTGCCCTAGAAACCACTTTAGAAGCCCTGTCGGCACTAACAGGCGAATTTGTCTATTCACTTTTCCTATCAGCTAGAAATTCCTTCATTAGCCGTATAACTTAGAGAACTTGTGGTTCCCTATATGCCCATGGTACCAGGGGCGTGCAGGAACTAGGGTAAAAGACCTCATCATTGCACTGTTACAATCATAAAAAATTGGGAACAACTCACACGTCCATTAACAGGAGGATACGCCCATTGTGGTGTGCGTACACAATGGAATAGTGTGCAGCAGAGCATAGACGGAGGACTGCCGCGTGTAACGGCCCGGAGACATCTCAGGAACATACTCTGAGTGAATATGCAGGTTACTGAAGGGTGCACACTATGTGAATCCATTAATAAAAAATTGTAAAAGCATTTGTGGTAAAACTACCAATAAAACTCAGAAATGAAGAACAAAAAATTTAGAGTAACAGCTACCCACGAGCCGGAAGTAAGTGAAAGAGGTAGGAAGCACAAGAGGGGTCAATGCTAAGAGTTACGGTCTTTTTGTTAAAATAGACTATTTTCACCAGTCGGAATGTGAACACCTGAACCAAATCAGGTCTCTTCAGCGGGGAAGGAAGGAAAATGACCAAGGGGCAGGTGGGTCGCGGGGTCTGCTGCACACATACACTGGTGCACTAATGATGGGCCCTGAAGGGGGGGGGGGTATGCCGTGTGTCCTCTTGAGCCACAAGTGAACCACGTGCTCTCCTGAATCGTGCACCAGTGTATGTGTGCAGCAGCCCCCGCGACCCGCCTGCCCGTCGGTCATTTTCCTTCCTTCCCCGCTGAAGAGACCTGATTTGGTTCAGGTGTTCACATTCCGACTGGTGAAGTCAGAATCTGACTTGTAACTTAGGTATATTTTGCTTAATTTATGCCAAGCATTGTGGTTTTTTTTTCCCATCAGAGATTTGTTGAGAGTGAGCAGTGGGTATTGGTAAATATCGATTGGCTCTCAAAAAAAAAAAAAAAAAAAAAAAAAAAAAAAAAGAAAGAAAAAGAAAAAGAAAAATGAATAGACAAGAAAAGAAGAAAAGAAAAGAGGCCAGAGGCGCCTGGGTGGCTTAGTGGGTTAAGTGGCTGCCTTCAGCCTGGATCATGATCTCCGGGTCCTGGGATCCAGCCCCGCCTCGGGCTCCCTGCTCAGTGGGGAGTCTGCTTCTCCCTCTCCCCTCACTCATGGTCTCTCTCTCTAATAGATGAAATCTTAAAAAAAAAAAAAATCCTGATTTGTAGCATTCAACAATTTCCCTGGTGTAGATACTCCCACTGTGGCCGGTTCAAGCTACCAAAGCGACGTCAACTGGGTCACAAAATTCCTGAAAATTTAACAGTTCCCTCTTGCAAGCCAGTACGAGCCAGCTACAACACACTCCTGACAGTGAACACCTGGTTGTTTCTGCCAATAAGAAATGAGGGAGATTATTCTGGAAATTATTTGGGGGAAAGCTTTCATTACTCATGAAAAGAGACTCAGAAGAACAGACCATCCTTTTCCTTCTGGGGGCTTTTACAGCTTCCTATTGCGAAAAAACAATCAGCAAAGAGGAAAGGTTGTTATAGTTAAAGTACATACTCACCACCTAGAATCTCCTATTAATATTTTCCGGTAGTTGGTTTATCACATATCTACCCATCCTCTATAACTCCATTGATCTTACTCTTAATGCACTTCGAGGGACATTACAGATCCCTTATCACTAGACACTTCAGCATGTATCGTACTAACTAGAGTTCACTAGATGTTGATAGTTTTCGTCTTTTGAAATAAAATTTACAGATGAAATGTAAAAATCTGAAGTGATAAACACATACCCTGTGTAACCCAATCCCCACCAACACACAGAACATTGCTCTCACTCCAGAAAGTTCCCTCATTCTCCCTCCAAGTTAATCCTCACCTCTTCCGCCAAGAAGCATCTGTTCTGTTTTTTGCTCTCATAGCTTGATGATGTCTATTCTAGAATTTCATATAAATAAGATCATGCACTATGCCCTTTCTTGTGTAAGGCTCTTCTCAGGCAGCGTAGGGTTTTGGAGACTTACCTACATTGTTGAATGTGTCAGGGATTTCTTCCTTTCTTAATCATGTAGTAGTATTGCATTGTGTGATATGCCACTCTTTGTGCATTCTTCTCCTATTGGACATCTGGGACTTTTCCAGTTTTTGACTGTTTTGAGTCCAGTTGCTATAGACATTTTATACAAGTCTTTTTGTGGAAACATGGTCTTAGTTCCCTGAGTAACCACCCAGAAGTGGGCTTATTGGGTCAAAGGGAAATGTGTTTTAATTTTGTAAGGACGTTTTCCCCCGTGATTGTAACCCTTTACACTCTACAAAGAATAAATGCAAACCCTAGGGACTCTACACGTGGCGTCGTGGTGGGCATGTAGTGCTATCTCATTTCCTTGATGACTAATGATGTTGAGCACTTTTTCATGTGCCTATTAGCTACTCGTTCTTTTTTATGAGATATTTATTGAAACATTTTATCTGTTTAATTGGGTTGCTCATCTTTATATCATTAAGCTGTAAGAATTGTTTATATATCCTAGATACTGGTCTTTTAACAGAAATACACTTTGCCAATGTTTTTCCTGGTCTGTAGCTTCCATATCCATTTTCTTAATGGTAACTTTTGATAAGCAGTTTTTAATATGGATGAAACTTAATATACCAGATTTTTTCCTTTTGTTTATCCTTTCTAAGAAATGTATTCTTAAAAAAAAAAGAAATGTATTCTTACCTCAAAGTCATAAATGTTTTATTCTGCTTTTCTTGATGAGGTCTAGAATCCATCCTGATTTAATTCTGGAGTATGATGTGAAGCAGGGATTGAGGGTCACTTCCTTTCCACATGCATATCCAGTTTCCCCAGAAATATTTGTCAAAAACCTTCCTTTTTCTCATTGGATTTCTTCAGTGTCTTTACTCAGAACAAGATAACCATATAATTGAGAGTCTGCAGTTGGAGTTGGTATGCCATTCCATTGATTTAAAGACTATCTTCGTATACTATCTTGATTACTGTAGCTTTGTAGTAAGTATTTATTATTACTTTTTAAAGACTGCGTTTACTATTCTAGAAAGTTTGGATTTTTATACACATTTTAGAATGACCTTGTCATTTCCAGAGTCCTGCTGGAATGATGGTTGGAGCTGTACTGAATCTATACATCAATTTAGTGAGAATTGATGTATTGATGTAATTGATGTATTAACAACATTAAGTATTCCAATCCATGAATATGGTTTATCTCTTTATATAGACAGCATCTAATTTCTGTGAGAAATGTTTCACAGTTCTCAGTATGGAGGGTTTACATATTTTGTTGTATTTATTCCTAAATATTTCATGTTTTCTTGGTCCTATTCTAGATTGAATTCTTTCTAAATTTAACTTTCTAATTGTTTACTTCTAGCTAATAGAAGCAGTGGAGTTTTGTACATTCCCCTCATAACCTGCAACTTTGCTAAATACATTAATTTGTGCAGTTGATTAGTAGATTCCATTGAGTTTTCTGAGTAAACATTCATAATCCGCAAGTAAAAATAAATTTAATAAAAAATAAATTTGCTTCTTTCTTTTCTGCCCTTTGGCCTTTTATTTCTTTTTTCTTTTTTCTTTTTCCTTGACTTATTGGAATGGCCAGTGTCTTCTGGGTATTTTGGTGTTTCTCTTTGTTGCCTAAAACCTTAGCAGCTACCTTGTAATATGAAGGAAGATAACTTGAGGGACGCTTGGGTGGCTCAGTGGTTGAGGGTCTGCTTTTGGCTCAAGGCATGACCCCAGGGTCCTGAGATGGAGTCCTGCATTGGGCTCCCTGCGGGGAGCCTGCTTCTCCCTCTGCCTCTCTCTGTGTGTCTCTCATGAATAAATAAATAAAAATCTTTTTTTTTTTAAGTAAGATAACTTGAAAAGAACTTGCTGAAGATGGCAGAGCATAAATCTGAAGGAACCTACACCCTAACGATTTTATCAAGCTGCTGTATTCATTCCCTATTGCAAATTTACGTCTAGACTTCTAGTGAGGGGAGGTAGAAATCATTTTTGGAGGCAGGTTTAACATAAAACCTAAAAATCAAGGAGTTTCTCTTGCATAGTACTTTGTAAGACCCGGAGAGTGGCCTAACAATATTAAATTTGTAATTTCACATTCTTTTGCACGAAGAGAACTTCAAAAGTGGTAGAAGCTTCAGGTTTCATAATGCTTGAATCTGCCTAAAATCCTCCATTGTTGAAGTCATTTCCAGTTGTGATTTCTGTTATTTGGAGCTAAGAGCATCTTTAAAAAATAAAGAGATAATGTGGCATTTGCATCCTTTAACATCTTCTGACAGAAAATACATTCTGGCTTTTCTTTGTTTTTCCTCTTTTGTCAGTGCATATTCTCAAGATTGCGACCACTTGTCAGCTATCATCATCATAGTATTTACTTTTGAATCAGAAAGTGGGGCCTCTCTCCTTAAGAAAATGAATGGCCCTGTGTACTAATTAGATTTCTGGGGACAAGCCATAAAATTGGACCTGTATATTTGAAAAGAAAAGGCATTTGCTAAATGGAAATTGTTTGGTTTACAGACCCAGTTGGTCCGAGTTAGGATCACAGAGCTTTGAACTGAATTCTGAAACAAAGAGTGACAAGGAACAGTCATGATCCTACTCGGGATGATGCCATAGGCACCATCGCCACTGGATACTTGACACCAGCACAGCCAAGGGCCTGGTGCTAATATCTCAGAACAAAGAATCTCAGCCAGAAATACTACATTGGCCTTTCAGTGAATGGCGTTTTTGAATGTTTACTCTACTCATCCTCCTGAGCTTCCCCAGATTATAGATTCAAGGCTCATTAAGAAGTCCTCAAAAATGAGTTCCCAAAGACCCTTTCTTTCTTCCCCCACAGCAAGATTCTATGAAGGCCAGTAAAGTAGATTGAAGAGTAGCATTTAAGGAAGAACGCTTGTAATGAAATACAATTTTCTTTTCCCAGTTGGGGAATCTGAAATACCTTCAGAATTTTAGGAAAGAAAGACATTCTAAGAAAAGTTTCTGTAAGAGCATTGAAAATGATTTTCTTTGTCTCAGGAGGAATTTAAACCAGATTACTAAAATACATAAATATACTAAGAAAATGAAGTTTAGAGTTAACAGATGAAAAAAAAAAATGAAGGCAGGAAAGATAAAATCAAGCCTGGAGTGGGTTTAGGACGTGAACTGTATTGGCAGGTCTTGTTGTTTATTGGTGCTGAGACACAAGTTATGATTTACGCTTTTGAAGAACAAACACGAAAGGGAGAAATCGCCAGAGGTGCCACTGCCTGGACCTACACAAAGATACGCTGCAAAGGAGTAAAACTACACCAGGAGTGACACCTGGTGGAGATTTCCAGAGTAGGTCTTCCTAGAGAGGACCCTGGGTGGAGGCAGTGGATTTCATCCTCATAGATTTCCTTACAATAGACACTAATTCTTAAAAATGGTGTCCTGGTGGGGGTCTGGGTGGCTCAGTCAGTTAAGCATCTGCCTTTGGCTCAGGTCATGATCCCAGGGTCCTGAGATCAAGCCCCATGGCTGGCTCCCTACTCCGAGGGGACCCTGCTTCTCCCTCTGCCCCTTACCTGCTCATGCTCTCTCTCTCAAATAATACATGAAAAAAAAATTGTATCCTGTTGCTTTGCTCAGCCTGGGCCACTGACAACATGTGAAAGTAAAACTTAACAGAACAACCAGTGAAGGGCCTAGCAGTTTGATTCAGGAACTCACTTCTTTTTTTTTTTTTTTTTTCTTCTAAAAACAGAGCATTTATGGGTGTAGTTAGACTGCATTTCAGGTATTTCTTCATGAGTGTTGACTTTCAGTGAATTGAAGTAACATAACCCATAATATAACCCAACAAGCAATGTCTTAAATATCAATAGAGGTGGAGGATTCAATTAAAATTCCATTATGAAAATTGAGGAATCCGAGTCGGTTATGTGCTGGAATAGAGTGCCACGCTACTGTGGCACAGAGAGGTGTGAGGGACCCCGTTAGGCAGGGCCGAGGGGTCTGTGGGACGTAATTTCGACTTTGCTCTTACCTACAATGAATCTTTGAAATCTATTTTTTTCTGTTATAGGGCAGAGCTGAAAATTAGTTTAGCCTGGAAAAATTTCACAGCAGTTGTAACCAAATACTCACCTCGACCATAAAAAAAAAATTAAATAAAAACAACAACCTCCCCCCTACACAACAAACAGCTACCCCCCTCAAAACCTCAGGTTATTCCATACTCTGTAACGCCGGGTGGTGGAGCTGTGCTCGCTGAGGAGCTTTCTGAGGTAAACTGGTTGTGAATACGCGGCCAAGCAGGACGGTGAACTTACTCTCCTGGTAGCGTGGGAACCTGTTCATCCTCAGGTCGTAACACGCTATTACATATAAGGGAGAAAAACACCTCTTTATTCTGCATAACACCCACCGCCCAGGCATGACCCTGGGTTTGATCGTGAACTCGGTGGGTTTCAGAGTCTGCGTAATAGTAAAAACTATTTCCTTCCCGTAAATTTAAAGCATGAAAAAAGATCGTAAAAGCTGGAAGCAATTTCTTGAACAGCTTTAGTGAAGTACGATTTACACACCAGACTAAGTTTTTAAAGTAAACCTACAGGGTTGTGCAATTATTACTAGAGTCTAACTTTAGAACATTTTCATCCCAATATAGATACTGATATAAATATGCGGACATAGACATAGAGATATTCTGGAAGTCTAAAAACAACTTTTGGGGTAATTCTTTCTTTTTTTTTTTTTTAAGACTTTATTTATTTATTCATGAGAGACCCAGAGAGAGAGGCAGAGACCCAGGCAGAGGGAGAAGCAGGCTCCATGCAGGGAGCTCGACGTGGGACTCGATCCCGGGACCCGGGGTCATGACCTGGGCCCAAGGCAGACGCTCCACCCTGAGCCCCCCGGGGTCCCTTTTTGGGTCATTCTTAGCAAATTTCTCCACCAAGGTAAGGGCGGATGACCCCGCTTCAATCTTTGGCCACATCCCCTGGCCTGTAGTCCGCAGGCGCCCCAGCGGCAGCAGGAGGAGCAAGCCGAGGGCACAGAGCCCTTCACTCGGGCCTGTGCCCGCCATTGGCTGTGCAGGGACGGCCACCTGCAGGGACCTTGTCCTTCCCGCCTCTTAGGCACCTTTCTGGATCTCAGGGCAGAGATCACTCCCTTGAGGGACCCTCAAAAGGGAAAGGGAGTGTGGCCCTTGCAGCGCGTCTCCCAGGAAGCGATGGGTGTCTGCGGCCTCCCGCGGCCCGGTCGGTGGGCTGGTGGCGGCCGAGCACCTGCGGCAGGGAGCACCGCCAACGGCTGAGCTCACGACGGACCGAGTCCTCCCCACATCATGTGCAAGAGTGTGCCCCCGGCAGGTGTGCGTGAGGCCACCGGACTGCCCTTCAGAGAGGTCTCCCGCCAGACCGTGGCCAGCACCCCAGCCAGCGCGAGGGCCGTCCCCGGAAAGTCGGAACTAATACAACAGAATAGAAAGAATTTTAATGTCCTTTCATTAATAATGAGCTGCAGTAGTTGTGCACATTCACTAACCACATTTATCTTTGTCATCAGGCATCGTCTCCTTATGTCCTTCGTCTATTTTTTTAAGTAGACTCCAGGCCCGGGTGCGGCCTCGACGCATGACCCCGAGACCAAGTCACATGCTGTCCCCACTGAAGTGGGGAGCACCCCCGCCAGGTGCTCCCCCTTATTCCTTGGAGTCTCACGTTCAGGAGGACTCAGCTTTGTGCCGCTGCCGACCACCGGCCGGGCTGGCCTGAGTGTTCAAGGCTGCCTCTGCCGGAGGCTGGGACTCCGACCCCCACCTTCCTCCCAGACCAGGGGTGACCCACAACCTCTTGCCACCGTCCGCTTAGCAGGCTTATTGGGGACTGACGCTTTCCTGAGTCAGCAGGACATCAAGTCAGGGTCAACACTTTCCTCCCTGTTGAGCTGCTTTTTGTGTGCTGCTGGCTCTCCCCAGCGTGCCTGCTTGTTTCCAGTCTCCAGCACATTCCAGCTCCCGCCAGTCTCCTGCTTTCTGCATATTTGCATGGCTTTGGGGGTTGCTGTTTGCCTGGTTTCCATCGGAGTCCTTTGCTCCCGCCTCTCCTTCACTAAGCACCAGTCTCCTCTGAGTTCTGCAGTCCGGTCCTTCCACCAGGCTTCTTGCTTCCTGTTCCTTGACTGGCTGCTGCCAAGAACCCACTTGGACAATAGTGTTGGGAGACCACCTGGTGGCATCCAACCTCGGGCCTAGGGCAAGGAAGCAGTAACATATCATCATGGAGCGGTGCTGTAATGGGCAGGTTACAAAATCAAGAAACCCTGAAGAGGTGTCGTCGAGGGTGCTGTAGCACGTAGCATCAGTCCTGCTGTCCAATGAATGAATGTCAATGGTGCCGGCTCAATTAAAATAGTCCAGTATAGGCTAAGGGACAGAAATTTCTAGCATAAATATGGAAAGGGGCTTTTGGATTGCTTGCTGGGACAGGCCCTCCTTACAATCCCTCACCTAGTCCGTCATTACTGATATTTGGAATTGGTGGTTGTGGTTGAAAAAATAATGATCTGAAGCTCCCCCGTTGTGAGTCTAGTCAGCATTGACGTCCCCCTTGGATTGTGCTCCTTAAGCGATCTTCCTCACAATCAGCAATTATCTCAAACCGTCTTTCAGTGCACACTTCCCTTATTGATGAGCTCTCAAATCCGCTTAGTTCTCACCTCACAGTGGTCACTTCTGTAGCTTGAAGTCCTCAGAAAATACTTCTTCCAAATTTATACCTGGCTGGGACCAGACCCTTAACTGATACCAGGAAATTCTAGAGGAATTTATAGGACATTGATCTGCAGCTCCTGGAAAAAAGTTGGACAAGTGTGCCATTTTTTTTTTTTTAATGTAGGCTCTACGCCTAGTGGGGAACCCCATATGGGGCATGAACTCACAACCCTGAGATCGAGCCCCAAACTGAGATCGAGGTGCTTAACGGACTGAGCCACCCAGGTGCCACAGGTATGTCCTTCTTAATACCTTTATTCCACCTATGTTGGTCAAACATCTACTACCGTGGTAAGAACCAAAAGAAATAACAATTAGGGCAAAATGTGAGTTTTACCTTTATAGAAATTTCAGCTTAATATTTATTGGGTAAACCATAATCGAATGTATAATGTGACCTATTCTGTGATAGACGTATAATCAAAGGCCATTTAATTCAATAAATATCATTGAGTGTCTATAAGAGGATGGAGATACTCTTGTGAATAAGTAAGACAAAAGATTTTTCCCTCAGGTCCAATAGGTAAAGGACAAGTTGCTTTTCATTTGAGGAACTTGTCACTTCAGTGATGACAGGGTCTTGAAGAGGGTCCCCAAAGCACAGGTAACGTCTACCCAGGGTCATCCCCCCACCAGTCATCCATGTGCCCGGCAAGCCAGTCCTCCGGCCGGCCAGCCAGTGTGGCCTGGTGTGAAGCTCACATGGAGGAAGCTCGGACTCCACGGTGACAGAGGGCCCAGGCCCGTAGAAGAGACCGGGAATGTCTTAGAAGATGGAGCTGGAGTTGCGTGGAGGGGGACGCTGCTGATCTCTTCAAGGGATGCAATTCCGCGCCTTTGCCGCCTCGGCCTGTGTCTTCTTTGGGGGCCTGGACGCACCTCACTCTTCAAAGCGAAATGCTCCAAAACTATCATCGCCGAAAGGCTGTGGGGAAAAGGCAACGCTCATGCACGACTGGTGGAGGTTCACTGGGCGAAGCCGGTCCGGAGCTGCCGCAGAAAATTAAAGATGGAGTTGGTAGAAGGGACGGTGCGGCCGTGCCTCTTCCGGGTGTCCCAGAGGAGAGGAAATCGCCACCTCGAAGCGGCATCTGCACTCCACGTCCACGGCAACATTATTGAGGGCAAACGGCCGGGACCGGGCCCGCCGGGCCTGCCGAGGCCTGAGGCCTAAGACCGCGGCCCAAGCCCGGCGCTGAGGAGCGGGTCTCCGGGGGCTTTGGCCCTCAGGCAAAGGGCCTGTCGCCTTTCGAGCCATCCCCCGTTCCCCGGGGGCGTCCCCGCAGAAGGCCGTGGTCACCGGGTCCCTGCCGCGGCCCGGTCTGGCCCCCACGCCAGCCCCCTCCCGGGACCCTCAGCGCCCTGGCCTGCTCGTGCTGCACCCTCGCCCCCAGCTGCGGCCACGCGTGGGCCGCCTCTCCCTCGTGCTGGCCCTGATGCTGGCACGCCCGGAGGCCGCCGGAGCCGGAGGGTCACTTCCCGGGTGCGACCCTGGGTGCGACCGGCTCCAGCCTCCGGGACGGTTCCGGCCCCGAGGCAGAGCACCTACATCAGTTACCTGGGCTTCTGCAAGGGAGATTTGCCTTCTCCCCATTCATGTATTTGTTTAATCATCTATATAAATCAGTATGGAGTGAGGGGGGCTCACTGCGTATTTTGGGTCATAACACAATCCTAGTTTATTTCTTTGCTCTGACTGTCCCAGCTTTGGTCGTTGGGAGCTTGCTCAGTTGGCTCCTCTGTCCCTCTAACATAACCTCATCATTGTCAGTGTGTGTGTGTGTGTGTGTGTGTGTGCGTGTGTTTCCTTATAAGCTGACACTGCAAGATGTCCCAGGCTCACCCTAGGAATTTCCTACTCTAGGCATAGATGCAACAATTTCCCCAACTATCTCTGGTTCTTTTTACGGGAGAATGACATTAGAAATCAAGGTTGGGGGGCGCCTGGGTGGCTAAGTTGGTTGAGCATCCAACTACTGGTTTCAGCTCAGGCCATGATCTCAGGGTCATGGGATTGAGCCCCGCCATGGGCTCCACACTCAGCAGACTCTGCACCACACTCTCTTCCCCCTCTTCCCCATGCTCTCTTTCTCTAAAATGAGTAAATCTGAAAGAAAGAAGAAAGAAAGAAAGAAAGAAAGAAAGAAAGAAAGAAAGAAAGAAAGGAAAGAAAAGAAAGAAAGAAAAGAAAGAAAGAAGAAAATAAATAAATAAATAAATAAATAAATAAATAAATAAATAAATAAATTTGGGCACTAGGTATGTTCTTTGCTACTGGGCTGTCATTGCTTCCAGTCTCAGAGCTGTCAGAGCAAGTGTGTATGAGTGTGTGTTATACCTGGCATATAACATACTGAAAATATTTCTTTTTTTTGGAAAATATTTCTTTATGTAATATTTCTGTATGAAGCTAAACATGAGTTTGTATTGATGTCTCAAACCTGAGTCAAGTAGCACATGGATCATTCTAGGCCTCCTTTGTTCCTATTTGTTTTTTTTTTATTTTTTTATTTATTTATTTTATTTATTTATTTATTTATTTATTTATTTATTTATTTATTTATTTTATGATAGTCACACAGAGAGAGAGAGAGGCAGAGACACAGGAGGAGGGAGAAGCAGGCTCCATGCCGGGAGCCCGATGTGGGACTCGATTCCGGGACCCCAGGATCGTGCTCTGGGCCAAAGGCAGGCGCTAAACCGCTGAGCCACCCAGGGATCCCCGGTCAGCACTTTTTCAATGAGATTGTTGTATATATTTACAATATAGTTAGATCTTCTTGACCCAGTCTGTCTTCCTTTCGGGGAGTCTAAGACCTTCTAAGTAATTCTTAAAAAAATTTTTCACATATTAAAGTTTACTCCTTGCGCTATGAAGTCCCATGAGTTGTGGTGACTACACGGTATCATAGATCCACCACTGTTGGGCCATGTGGAATTATTCCACCACCCCTCACCAAAATCTAACCCTCGCTTGTTCAGCCTCGCTACCCTGGAGCCCCTGGCAAACACTTACTGATTTCCAGCCCATGGGCACACACTGTGTCTCCATTTTTTTAGATTTCTTTAATTTCTTTCATCAATGTCTTCTTAGTTTTCCACATATAGATTCTGTATGTATTATGCTAGATTTATACCAGAGTATATAAGTTTTTGGTGTTATTGAAAATAGTATTAAGAAACATTTTTAGATTGTAGGTGTTCATTACTGGTACTTAAAAAAAAAAAGTCTTCCTTTTCACATTGACTTTGTATCCTGTGAACTTGTTGTACTAGCTTATTAGTTGCAGAAGTTTTTTGTAGATTCTTTGGAGATTTCTCTATAAACATGTCATCTAGCACTAAAAATAGTTTCATTTCTTCCCTTCAAATCTGTAGATCTTCTTATTTCTTTTTCTCATCTTAGTGCATTAGCTGGGATTTCTAGAACAGTGTTGAGTAGGAGTGGTAAGAGTGACCGTCTTTGTCTCGTTCCCAATCTTTGGAGGAAAGCAACCAGTCTCTCACTATAAATTTGATGTTAGCTGTAGATTTTTTTGTGTTTTTTTTTAAGTCTTTATTTTAATTCCTCTTAGTTAATGTATATAAATGTTATTTATCAAGCTAACGAAATTCCCCTGTATTCCTATTTTGTTGAGAGTTGTTAATCACTAATGGGTATTTCTGATTTCTACCTAAAGCAGAAAATTGATGCTCTTTCTGCATCAACTGATGTGCTCATATGACTTTTCTTCTTTATGTTACTGATACGGTGCATTAAACGAATTGATTTTTGAATGTGGAAGCAGCCTTGGACATTTGGAATAAATCCCACTTGGCTGTGGCTTATAATTCTTTCTATACATTGTTGGGTTATACAAATATGAATTTAAAAAAATCTCCTGCCTTGAAAGGTCCTTATAGTTAATTATAGGGGAATAAAGAAAAGACACATGCTTAACTATAAAATCCAAGGTGGAGCATAGCAAATATTCTAAAAAAAGGGGCGGCGGGGGGGGGGGGGAAATCCTACAGGTTTTTAATAGAGGGAAAGATCCTAACTGGTTTGGAGGAGTTAGGGGACACGGCTAGTTAACATGTGGCTAATGGAGCATCGGAATTTGGGACCTAGAGAAGATTTTTGGATCGTCTAATTCAAATCCTCTCCCTTTCTTATGAATGAGATAGTATAGTGCACAGTCTCTCTCTCCCTAAGCAAGGAATTGGGGTCTGATCTGAGTTATCCCATCTTTACGCCAGGCAGCTTTCCTCAGCCTCACACAACCACCCACTAAAATAAGTAACATAAATCTTGACTTTTAAGTAGCTTATTTAGAAAATGAGCATGACTGTTCCTTTGAATTTCCTCATTCCTTCGATAAAAAGAAAATGGGAGGCACTAGGTGGTTATGGAATTGCCTAATTCTGCAATTGTGTTCCATCGTGTTCTTGCGCCTCAGCCCCATAAAGCCAAACAAAGAAAACGTAATCCCCATCTGCTACAATCTGTAGCTACCCTGCTCCTCCCCGAGGGAGCTGGTTCCCGGCTGATGCAGCCATTACTGGATATTCTCTGCACGGACTTGCCTTTCACGTGAGTTAGCTCTTTTTGTTAGACTTGGGCCATTTTTTTTTTCCCATGGAAAATTTACGGGG
Organism: Canis lupus familiaris; assembly: GCF_011100685.1. Classification (NCBI taxonomy): domain Eukaryota; kingdom Metazoa; phylum Chordata; class Mammalia; order Carnivora; family Canidae; genus Canis; species Canis lupus. Next base: position 60,205,858 of record NC_049235.1, on the reverse strand, counting down.
AAACTTAAGTCGAAGTTCACCTGTGTTTATTCTTTGTGATTTAAAGTGATACAGCTCACTTTGCCTTAAGGACGTTCTACATAAGGCATTTCTGATGGCTTATTCCAAGAAAGGTACATTTTTTAAGGCTACTCCAAATGAAAACAGTCACTTTATATAATTGCTGGTAATTGGATTCTTTCTGTCATAGCCATGCGCAATAGTGGATGGGTATTTTTGCTCAATTCATATAGAGAATTAATTTTCCTGAAATAATAATTATAACCATGAAGATAATAATGACAGTGTCTGGTATTTATACTTAATCTTCCAATGTGACTAATACTTTCTATAGATGAGTTTATTTTTTATTTTTTTATTATTATTTTTTGGAGAGGGCAAGCAGGCAGGGCAGGGAGGGGCAGAGGGAGAGGGAGAGGGAGACTCGTAGGCAGGCTCTACAATCCACGTGGAGCCCCACACGGGCCTCAACCGCATGACCCTGAGATGGTGACCTGAGCAGATGGCCAACCCACTGAGCCACCCGGCGGCCCTTTACAGATGACTTGTTAATTCTGTCCATCAGCCCCTGGATTAGGACTTGTTAATATCATCCCCATTTGAGGAAGAAGCTAATTTCTGACTTAGACAAGGTAAGGAGTTTGCTGCGGGTGGTGGAGTGAGGAAGTAGCTGACCCAGTATCTCGGTTGGCTGGTCCGACGTCGGTCGTTCAGTCCTCACCGCGGTGCTCTGCTTACTGGCACCACTGGCCGACCCCTGTTGGCCTAAGTCCTTGGCCGGCACCCACCCCCCCATGCCCCTTAACTCCCTCTCCCCAGTGGCCTCTGTGGCTTCCAGTTATCCTGACATTCAAATCCATCTGCAAAGGGCTTCCTCCCCTGCAGCCACCCACATCCCACATGAACCCCAATCCCACCAAAGGAGTCCCCTTGCTTTTTCCCCTCCCCTTGAAGTGTCCCCTTTGCTGAGGCAGCTCCCTTCAGCTGCAGGGCCCACTCCCACCTCCTCAGCGCCTCCCTGTATTCTTGCTGGGTCAGCCCAGGAGAAACATCTCCAAGGATGGAGAGAAGATAGGCAGTGGGTGGCTGAGCCCAAGGTGAAATAAAATAATGTTTTCTTTTATTGATTTACCAATGTTTGTCTTTTAATTTCTGGAGAGCCTCAATTGCATGCAAAAATGTTAATAGGAGTTGAAGGTCTCTTATTCATGCGGTTCCAATCTAGTCTGCAAATAAAAAACAGTGAAAATGATTCATGTGCGAATAATTCCCCCAAACCTTTGCTTATTGAAATGGATCAGAGATAATTACCAGGTTGGAGAATTTGCATCCACACAATTTTCTAGTCTCACAAACATAATTTTCTTTAGAATGAATAGAAAATATTTGCTCTTTTAAAAGCTGTTGTGAGCGGTGGAACCGTGTTCTTTCTGTGTCTGCAGAAACGCCACTGCCCTGCCCACCGCTGCCGCTCCTGGGCCGGGGCCCTCTCCCGCCCAGCCTGGCCGCCCTGGGGGCCCACGTCCCTGGAAACCCCCAGTGCCCCCCACCCCCCGGGGGGAGATCCCCTTAGTCCGTGGGTCGTCACACCCACGACGGCGGCCAGTGTGATCCTGCAGTCCGAGGGTCAGTCGCTGCTTCCTGCAAGATCGCTCCACGTCCACGCACGAGTCCGGGCGACCGGGGTGACCTGTCACATCCTGGGGGTTTATTAACTTTCAGTATTTAGCGCGGTGAGTAGGAGGAAATTTTAATTGGCGTTGCTCTGAAAAGGGGGTGGAGACCAACGCTTTTTGTCCGTGATCCTTCAGAACCATCTGGAATACACATGAGATTCGTTTTCTGCCATTGTGTCCCCAGAGCATCAGGCTGTTGTTCCAGGTGTATGGGGCGGCAGCATGGCTTAGGGTTAATACTTGGTTTTCATTATGCCCAACAGCTTGGTCCTTTATTCTCCGAGGGATGTGTTTTCAATACCACAGGAGATTTCTTTATGCCCAACCAAATGGGTCTTTACAAACAGCTCAACTGGTGTAAGGCCTCAGGTGGGCTTAAGGGACCCACAAGAACAGGGTTTCTGCGTGGGCCCAGGGCACATTCAAATGTGGCATTATATTAAGGGCGTTTTTGATTTCTCTATTCGGGGTTTCTAGAAAAACAAGCACCCTTCCTCCTGGCACTGAAATGCAAGTTCCAGGGTTCCTTGAAACTATGTTGGAAAAAGAAGAAGCAAAGCCTGCACGAGGCACTGAGTAAAGCGAAATGAGGATATTGTGGAAAAAGAGAGGAAATAAAGGACGACAATTTAATGTTTTTAAAGGAGCAATTGAGGGGGAAAAAGTGATGTCTAGAGATGAATTTCTAGAGACGGACGAGGTTTATTTGTGTTGCTCTGAGTTAACACATTATCTTTATTATTTTTTTATGTTTTTTTAAAAAATTTATTTATTCATAGAGACACAGCTAGAGAGAGAGGCAGAGACACCGGCAGAGGGAGAAGCAGGCTCCATGCGGGGACCCTGATGCAGGACTCGATCCCGGGACCCCGGGGTCACGCCCTGGGCCAAAGGCAGAGGCTCACCCGCTGAGCCCCCCAGGCGTCCCTAAGAATATAATTTTAAGTGAAAAGTCCCCAGAGATTACATCCTGCATGATACTTTTAAATAACCCTTTTTATGGTGAAATGTACCCTAAAATTGTGTGGAAATATCCTTTTTATAAATTTATAAAAAAGAACCAAACCCAAAGTATATGCTATTAATAAATAGATATGAGTGCCATATAAGTACATCCGAAGGAAAGCAAGGCAACAAGGAGCCCAGGTTCTGGGGTGAGAGCACGGGGTGGGGGGGGGGTGCGCAGGGAGGTCAGCTGCTATCATCATTTTAATTTTTGTTGGGTGGTGATTTCACAATTATCATTAAAAATCAACAGGCCAACAAATGCACAACCAACAAACAAATAAGAACCTTTTATGTATGAATGAGGGAAGCCTGTCATGAATTTAGGACCATGACTCCAGCTGTTCCGGGCACCTGGGGTCCAGCTTTAGGACCTGACGAGGGCAAGGGGGAAGGAGCTCTCGTTCCCGAGCCGCGTACTGCAGGCGCCGCTGTGCCGGGCCTGTGGCTCCCCCGGACGGAACAGAAAGTATTCCCCTGCTCTCCATGGTCTTTGGCTTATATATATATGTACACACACATATATATATTTTATTGAAGTTCGATCTGCCAACACAGAGTGTCACACCCAGCGCTCATCCCGTCGCGTGCTCCTCAGTGCCCGTCACCCAGTCCAGTCTTCTCGCCTTTGAATATAGAGAATCTGTAGGGCCGGGGAATCTCTGGAGAAGTCGCAGTCCCACCAGCAGGTGTCAGCCGTTTGGGAGAGCCCGACCCGCCTCAGAAGAGGGTCATTTGTGCAGGCGTTGCAGGCCCCAGCGCCCTCTGCCCTCTGGCCAGGTGTCGAAGCCCTGTGCAGGGTGTCACAGCCCATGCAGGGTGTCACAGCCCCGTGCAGGGTGTTGGTGCAGGGTGTCGCAGCCTGTGTAGGGTGTCGCAGCAGGGTGTCACAGCCCCACGCAGGGTGTTGCAGCCCATGCAGGGTATCACAGCCCCATGCAGGGTGTCACAGCCTCATGCAGGGTGTCGCAGCCCACGCAGGGTGTCGCAGCCCATGCAGGGTGTCGCAGTCCATGCAGGGGTTCCGGGGGGACACTGCGGGGCTGCGGGGCCGCCTGCACAGGCCTGGGCCCTGGCCCCTGGGGCTGCACAGCTTGGGCCACGTCCCCAGCCAGGCGAGGGGCTGGTCCACGAAGCACCCTTCTCAGGGGCGCCCCCAGCCCACCCCAGGGCCCCCTCACAGCTGCCCTGTTCCCTGGGACGCACATCTAGCCCAGGTTGGTGGGGCCGCAGGCGCCGACGTTGCAGGTGCAGGTGCAGGTGCTGAGCCATGAGCTCGGCGAGGCCTCCCGGCCCTGGCTCTGGGTCCGCGGGGACGCTCGCTGCGGGTGTCACTGGATGTCCTCGGGACGGGTCACCTGCTTGTGCCCTGACCTCACTCTGTGCCCGACCTCGGACGCGCCCCTGCTGCGGCACCTGGCGGTTCTCTGCTGGCCCAGGACCCTGGGTCTCCAGGGTCGGAACTCTTCTGTGGGATCTACCGTGAATCCACAGAGCATCTTTCCTCACCGGATCCCTCCCGGGTGTGCTGCGTCCTGTGGGCACTGGCAGGGCTGCTGTGCTGCCGCCCCACCTGCCCCCGAGCCCCCCTTAGACGCTGGCAACCGTCCACCTCACTCGGTAAATAGGGTGGAGCCGGATCTGCAGGTGTGAAGCGTGTTGGCCCTAGAACCTCAGGTGCGCTTATCCCGGCAAAGCTCAGACCCACGAGATCCTAAAACACGAACACACAAAAAATACCCTTACTGAGGGTCTCCAACCTACTGGCTGCTTTTGCTCAACTGGTCCCATTGCCATGGTGCCATCGGTAGAGTGGGTCCAGGTTACGCCACACTGAATGTCAGCGTCCACGTGGGCGAGGCCTTTTTCTGGACATATTGTGACGGAGCAGGGGAGAGTTCATCTAGTCTTGGGGCAAGACTATGAAGCGCACTGTCGTCCACCTCACCGGGTGTGAGTTGTGTCTTGTCCTCCTCGAAAGAGATGGAAAAGAAAGCACTCGCCAGACCAAGGGTGGGGCGTCACGTATCTGGAACCGCGCGGATCTGCTCCAGAGAACATTCCCCATCTGGCACCACGAGTACAAGGGGGGCTGCGACTGGCTGAGCCTGGAATATCGACGGATCCGTCAGCGTTACAGCGGCCACACCAGTGACTTAGATGGAGAAGCGCAGGACACTGCCCACCCCTGCAACCTTTGGATTTCTAAGGGTGCTGGAAAATCTCTACTCCCCGTCCAGAACAATACATATTCGATTATTTAGTTTGGTTGGTTGACCTTCACTGACGTGTAGTTCACACCACAAAATCCCGCGTGTGTAGTCCAGCGAATTTCGGCTGTGTAAGCTCCCGCGGTCGAGACACAGAACATTTCTACACCCGAGGAAGTTGTCATGTACCATTTTCAAGTTAACTCTCCCTCCCTCTCAACCCTGAGCCCAGGCAGTCACTGACCCACCTTTTCCCTATATGGTATATTTGGCTCTTCTGGAGTTTTATATAAATGGAATCATACAGTAGGAGTTCTTTGGGTTTTGGCTTCTTTCTCCCACCACAATGTTTTGAGATGCATTCATACTGCTCCTGGGATCGGTTGTTTGTCCCTTTCATGACTAATATTCTGATAAATGAATATATTATGACTCGTTTCCCACCCTCCTGTTAACGGACACTTGAGGTATCTCCCAGTTACAGCCGTTGTGAGTACAGCTGCTCAACACCCTCATGCCAAGTCTTCGTGTGTGTGCACATGTGAACATACATTTTCATTTATCTTGAATAGATTTTTAGGAGTTGAGTTGTTGGGTCATAGAGATGTTTCACTTTTTTTTTTTTTTTTTTATTCATGAGAGACACAGAGAGAGAGAGAGAGGCAGAGACACAGGCAGAGGGAGAACAGGCTCCACGCGGGGAGCCCGACGTGGGACTCGATCCCGGGTCTCCAGGATCACGCCCTGGGCTGAAGGTGGTGCTAAACCGCTGCGCCACCAGGGCCGCCCCGATGTTAAACTTTTTAAGAAACTTTGCAAACTACTCTCTAAAGAGGTGATGCGAATTTTCCACTACCACTGGCCGTGTATGAGAGCATCAGTCGCTCTGGATCCTCATCGACATCCCGCACCCGGACAGCGTGGGACTAGCTGCTCGAAGACGTGCGAGACAGTATTTCACTGTGGATTGTTTGCTTATTTAAAAGATTTTGTTTATCTAGTTGAGAGAGAGAGAGAGTGAACCGGAGAGCTCGAGCATGGGCAGAGGGAGAGGGAGAGGGAGAGGCGACTCCCCACTGAGCAGGGAGCCTGACGCGGGGCTGGATCCCAGGACCCCGGGATCATGACCTGAGCCAAGGGAGAGCGACTGAGCCACCCAGGCCCCTTCATTGTGGTTTTAGTTGGCATTTCCCTGAATAATGATTTTGAGCACCTCTCCATTTGATGTTGGCTATACCTAATCTTCTACTAAATGTCCGTTTAACTCTTTGATCCATTAAAAAAAAATTTTTTTTAACAGTTGCTTGGTAGCCATACTCAAAAGTATTACAGCTACGAGTTCTCTCCTAAGGACATGCTGCATTTTTGCCAGTCTCTGGGTTGACTTTTCACGTTTTAAGGTTGAAATACAGTTCACGTGCAACACTATGTTAGTTCCCGCGCACAACACAGTGACTTGATAGTTGTGTGTGTCACGCAGGGCCCACCGCAGTGAGTACAGGCGTCCTCGGTCGTCGCCAGACAGGATTATTACGGTGTTATTGATTTTAGTCCCTAAGCTGTACTTTTCACCTCCGTGACTTATTTATGGTGAAACTGGAAGTTTGTGTGTCTTCATCCCCTTTACCTAACTCACCCATTCCCTCACTCACCTCCCCTCTGGCAACGACTGGCTCTCTGTATTGAAGAGTCTCTGTGTTTTTTTGTTTATTTTGGCTATTCATCTCTTCAAAAAAATTTTTTAATTTTTATTTATTTATTTGAAAGAGAGAGCAGGAGTGGGGATGGAGAGGAGGCGCAGAGGGAGAGGGAGAAGCAGGCCCTCAGCTGTGCAGGGAGCTGGACTAAGGGCTCGATCCCAGGACCTTGGGATCACCACCTGAGCCGGAGGCAGAGGCTTAGCCGCCAAAACCACCCAGGCGCCCGTTGGCTATTCATTTCTTGAGAGGCCTCTGATGAGCAGAAAATTTTCTTTTATGGTTAATACTTTTTGTGATTTAAGAAATCTTTTCCTACCTCGAAGTCATGAAGCTATATACCGATACTTTCTGTTAAAAGCTTTATGAAGCTAGCTTTTGCATTTACGTTATGATCCGTCTCAAATTAATTTTGGGGTAGAGGTCCATTTTTCCCCATATGTTTATGCAGTTCCAGAATCATTTCTCAGGGAAAAGGACTTTTCTTTTCCCATTGAATTGACCGTACGTGTGTTGGTCTGTTTCTGGAATCTCTATTCTGTTCCACTGATCTGTTCATCTGTGCTTGGGCCGATACAGCATTGCTCCTGTTATCGTAGCTGCAGAATCATTAAGTCAGGCAGCGTAAGTCTTTTACTTTGTCCTCCTTTCACAAGATCGCTTTGGATATTCTAATTCCTTGGCATTTTCATAAAAATTTTAGAATCGCCCCCTGAATTTCTATGAAAATCCTTGCTGGAATTTTGACTGGGATTGCACTGCATTCGGAAAGGCAGGAAACACTTACCATATCGACTCTTTTCGCTTTATGACTTCTTTAGTTTCCTTCAGCAACGCTTTGAAGTTTTCAGTGTAGATGTGTTATAGGTACGCTTTGTTACCTTTGTTGACTGTATGATGTTTTTCACGGAATTATAAACTATATATTTTTATTTATTTTTTTAAGATTTTATTTTATTTATTTGAATGAGAGAGAGAGAGAACAAGCAGTGAGGAGGGGCTGACTCCCTGCTGTGGAGGAAGCCTGACTTGGGGCTCAATCCCCGGATCTGGAGATTATGACCTGAGCTAAAGGCAGACACTTAACTGATTGAGCCACGCAGGTGCCTCTAAACTATATATTTTTAAATGTAAAGTGTTTTGGATTACAGTTGATTTCTGCATACTGATCTTGTATTCAGTCACCTCGATCCATTCATTAATATTAGTATTTTTATTGCTGGTGTTATTTATTGATATTTTATTTTATTTGTAATTTTATCAGTGTTTTTGTAAATTCGGTTGAGTTTTTATGTATTCTTAACATGTTGTTGAAGCGTAGCTATGGTTATACTTCCTCCTTTCTAATATTTCTTTTTTCCATTTCTTTTTCTTGCCTTATTACATTAGCTGGGATTTACATTATAATGTAAATCATTATAATTTAAATCATTAATAATAATTAATGATGTAAAACATTATAATGTTGAACGGAAGACGTGACAGCAGACATCCTTGCATTGCTTCCTACTTAGTGATGAGAGTTCAGCGTTTCGCCATTCTGTATACTGTTAGCTATAGTTTTTCATGGATGTCTTTTATCAAAAAGAAGTTTCTTTCTCTTCCTAGTTTGCTGAGAGATTGTGTTTTTTAAAAAAGATTTTATTTATCTATTTGAGAGAGAGAGAGAGAGAAGGGAGGAGCAGAGGGAGAGGGACAAGCAGACTGCTGAGCACAGAGCCTGATATGGGGCTCAATCCCACATCCCTGAGCTCATGACCTGAGCTGAAATCAAGAGTGGGACTGAGCCACTGACCGAGTCACCCAGGTGCTTCTGCTGAGAGCTTTTATCATGAATACATTTTTCCCATCTATTAAGATGTCAAATACTTTTTTTCCACTTATTAGGATAATAATTTGATCCCCCTTATGCTGTTAATAAGGTGAATTACATAGATTGATGTAAAAATGTTAAGTCAACCTTGAATTTTTGGGTTAAATCCCACTTGATCATGTTGTATTAACATACACACACACACACACACACACATATATACACACATGTATATACATACTACTGAATTGGGTTTGCTCACATTTTGTTAAGATTATTGTGTTCCTCTGTTCACAAAGTAAATTATTTTGTGGTTTTCATTTTTTGTTAGTATCTTTTCAGCCCTAATCTCTTAAATTGATTTTGGAAGTATTCCCTTCTCTTACATTTCTTTTTTTTTTTCTTTAATTTTATTTATTTATTCATGAGAGACACAGAGAAAGAGGCAGAGACACAGGCAGAGGGAGAAGCAGGCTCCCTGCGGGGAGCCTGACATGGGACTCGATGCCAGGACTCCAGGATCACCCTGCCCTGGGCCAAAGGCAGACACACTCAATCGCTGAGCCACCCCGGCATCCCTCCTTTTAAAGTTTCTGCAATAGTTTGTGTGAAATTACAATCATTTCTTCCTTAAATGTTTAATAGATTTCACTGGTGATGCTATCTGGGGCTGCAGTTGTTTTTGTTACAAGATTTTGGTCACGTATTTACTTTCTTTAAGAGATAGAAGGCTATTTGATTTTCTAATTTTTCTTCTGTCCACTTTGGAAAGTTGTAATTTTTAAGGAATTTGTTCATTTACTTTATATTGTCAAATTTTTTGGCATGAAATTGTTCATAATATCCGCTCGTCTTTTTAATATTTGTAGCATCTGCAGTGATGTCTTCTTTCATCCTGCTGTTAGTAATTTGTGTCTTCTATTTTTCTGATAAGTCTTACTGGAGGATTATATATTTAATCAGACTTAAAACTTTTAAAAATTTTTGTTGATTTTTCCTATTGTCTATTTGATACTATATTGATTTCCATTCTTTTCATTGCTTTCTTTCTTCCTTTGTTTTGGATTTAATTTACTCTACTTAAAAAATAAATTATTAGGATGGAGGCTTAGATAATTGATATACTTTTTAAATTGTAATATAAGTATTTAAACCAATCTTTTTTTCTTGAAGCACTACTTTTGCTGTAGCTCAAAATTTTGATATGCTAATATATTACAATTTTTAAATGATCTTTTAGTACAAAATATTTTCCAGTCTTTCTTGTATTTTTTTCTTACTTGACTCATGGGTTATTTAGAAGCATGTGACTTAATTTACAAATATTAGGGATTTTCTAACTATCTTATTTTTTGTTGATTTCTGATCTGAAACCGTCATGGTTAGAGACCATACTTTGTTATATATCTATCATTTTAAATACTGGCAAATGGTCTTTATGCATCTGAAAGGAATGTGTATTATGAAATTTTGATTGTGGTTTATTCATAATATTAATTAGGTGAAGTTGGTTAATAGTGTCACTCAAATATTCCAAATCCTGAGTGATTTTGGAGGGGTATAATTTTTCTAACAATTATTGAGAGAAACCTGTTAAAATTGCCATCTATAATTGTGGATTTGTCTACTTTCTTTCCCTCATTTACCATCTATATTTTGTTTCCTTTTATCCCCCATTGATGCCTTCTTTTCTTTTTTTTTTTAAGATTTTATTTATTTATTCATGAGACACACACACACACACACACACACACACACACACAGGCAGAGACACAGGCAGAGGGAGAAGCAGGCTCCATGCAGGGAGCCCGACGTGGGACTCGATCCCAGGACCCCGGGGCTATGACCTGAGCCAAAGGCAGATGCTCAACTGCTGAGCTACCCAGACGTCCCAATGCCTTATTTTCAATAAAGTAATTTTTTAGGACCTTAGTTTATCTCCTCTTGTATTTTTAGCAATATCTTTGCATTTGATTTTAGTGCTTTCTCTAGAGATTATGTTGTGTATTTTGTCACAAAATATCTTCAAATGATATTCTATTACCTCATGAAATTTATAATAATCTTAAAATAATGCAGTTTTTATTCCTTCTCCTGACCCCTGTTCTCTTATTCTTATATATTTTACTTCTGTATATACTATAAAGTTTACATAACTAATGTTACTGTTTTTATTTTTCATAATCCATAATCATTTAAATAAAAATTTTAAAATATATAATTATATAATTTAGTGCTTTTATTCTTTCCTCATATCCAGTGTTTGATAGCATTTTTCTTCCACCTGAGAAACTTCTTTTAGTGTTTCTTGTACAGATCTTCTAGAGGAAAAAATCTTTCCGGTTGCCACTAATGTGAATGTCCTTATTTTATTTTCATTTTTGAAGGGTGGTTTTGCTGGATATGGGATCTAAATTGGTCTGTTTTTGTTTTTGTTTTTGTTTTTTTTAGCTTTTATAGCTTGCTGGCAATAGTGTTGGAGCAATAGACTCATTACCGTGTATATTCTCACTGGAAGTGGAAGTCTCTTGCTTTTCTATTCATTATCTCAGATAAGGAAGGGACGATTCAGAAGCTCCCACCTGGTTTCCTTCACTACAACTGCTCTTGCCTGACATGTCATGGAATTATTGTGTAAATTCCGCCGAGCATTGAGTATGTTCGTTCACAATCCAGAAAATGACCATTGGATGAGTCCATGAAGTGACTAGATCCAGCGGATCTACCATGAATCAAATCTAGGCCAGAACATCACATGTTATTTAATTCCCGTATGCTCCACCTCTAACAACTGGACTCTCATGGCACTTCAAGTCCCTGGGTATCAATTTCAACTTAGACCATTTGTCCAAGAGCCTAAAATAAAATATAACATAATTTAAAAAACCAAAGCAAACTGTGCATTCCCTCTCCCAAGTTTACTGTTACCCAAGTATCTGGGCTATGAGGCTTTGGGGAAAGATCAGAAGAATTCTTGTCATATACTTGCCAGACTTTGCATGGCTCTTTCTCACAGCATTTCTCTCTAGGCTACATTATTCTCTCTTTAAAGTGACAATAAAATGGAAAATTGCAGGGCATCAAGAGATAGAGCATGCTAAAGATTTTTTCAATCCAATTATACCCTGTCAAATAGAATACTGAGCAATCCTGAGATGTTCCATTGCTGTTCCAATCCTTTGCCTGAAGGTAGGATTCTTCAATTTTTGAAGCATTCTGGGCCATGAGTTGACATTACTTTTTCACTATGAGGAATGGACAATGAACAGAGAGGTTCTTGAGACTTCCAACTGAGGCTCTGCTGTATTGAAGTGCTATCTCCCAAAGGAGATATTATGACCCCTTTTATTGACTTTCTCCAGGATGCAAATTCCAGCAAAAGCTTTAGGTGACCTGGAATCTAGTCATCACTCATTTACTCTTGATAATTTCTACTAAACAGGACACTAGAGGGAAAGTGTCTTCCTATTCTCCAGAAGAAACACAGAGACTGGGTTTGCATAATTTCTAAACAAAGAGGGACTTGTAATAGGAAATGTGCAAATATTACATGTTATCTTCCTTCGTTGCAATATGTAGTCTGTCTTCTGGGAAAGAAGCCCACACATCTTAAAGCCATTGACCCTAGTCCAGTCCCAATCTATTAATTCCATCTCCTTCCCAAGGTGGGGGGGTGGTAGTATATATTGCTTATTAACCAACATCCAGTGGGCATCTACAGTCACCCACGTGTTGTTCCAAGTAGTGGAGATGCTGTTAAAAGAGACAAGAGCTTTTATGGGGGTTCTAGTCCAGTGAGGGGAGGCAGTCAATAAATCAGTCAGTATGTGAGGTGGTGTTAAGTACGATGGAGAAAAAGGAGAACAGGGTAGAGAGCTTCTGGACTGGAGCTGGTGATGGTTGTAAGTTTAAGTGAGGTAGTTAGGAAATTGCTCACTGCAAAGGTGACATTACAGATTCTCTGTGGGAGGGTGGCAAGGAGTCTGAAGGCCCAACAAAGGGAGTTTTTCCAAACATCCCCTGTTACACCTAAGTTAGCAGCAAATTGGGACCGAAATGCAGGTATTAGGATCCCTTGTGTCCTGTTTTCTCATTCTGTGACACTGTTATAAGGACCTATATGGGATTCTCCGATGCACTATATCAAGTAATGTGGTGAAGCTGTGACCTGTTGGCAAACAGGAGTTGCAAACAAATTAGCTAAACAAGTCTCCATTGATTACCTACTGTTCAGAGGCGGTCACAGGTTCCCCAGGGATCTCAGAGAAATACACACTGGATTTCCTGCCTTCAATAAGCTGACAACGTGGGGTGGGGGTGGGGGTGGGGGTGGGGGTGGGGGCAAAGACAAACAAATCAAGCCAATGTTTTGATGATACGACCTAAACCTGCAGCCGCAGAACTACAACCAGTGATGCTCCGAGGCCCGTGTCTTTTGCCAAAATCCAAATGATGTTTCTCACAGGCTTGCTGTGAAGGAAGACAATTCTGTTCACTCACCTTCTTTTCAGCCTTGCTCACACACATGGATTATCATACTGTCAACAGTATAACCTAATAAGAAGGATGGCAATATCTTGTCTTTTGTGAGCTGGCTGAAACCCAAGGACCGTGGCTGTTGAACACAGAAGGGCAGACAGGTGGGAGCTTCATGCTGTCCTGTAATTGCAAAGTAGCCTTACCTCTGAGAGTCCTTTCCAGAACTGCAGCTATTACCTGTGGCTAGGTTGGGATGGTACTCTTTAAAATAATATGGAATAGACCAACTGGTGAAATTTAATTGTTGCCAATTAGATCTAGCAGAGGAAGAATTCATATCAAGCTCCACGAGTCACCTAATTGGACTGCAGAAGCGAAGCTGTCACCATAACCAGGACAGCGAGGACTTGTTTTAGATGCCAGTTTTTACACTGCATGAAAAATCGTGGCTAGAAACCTCCCCGAGCTGCCTACCGTGGTGCCAGGTGATTCAAAAGGTGTTAAAAAGCAGTCCCAGGAAAAAGAAGAGAGATTCAGAAAGTCTAAGATATATCTACTTCGCAGCAAACCCAGGCTGTTTATTTGATCAGACAATTCCATAAGGAAACATCAGCCAAACTAGTGATTGGCTATGGATTTTCATAAAAACTTATTCATATCATTAAAACAGTCTGGTATTTGTCTTTTGAGAAGACTCTGTCTCAGTTTTCTTTTTTTTGTTGTTTGGCTTTACCTTTCTCAGTTTTAAAGAGGTATATTTACAAAAGTTCAAATTTTATGGCATATTTAAACATTTTCCCCTTCATCCTGTTATCTGTTTAATGGGAATTATCAAAAGAAAAAGAATGATGGGTGTATTTGAGGTTACATAAAGTATTTGCATGGAAGGTGATAAGAACTTAGTGTTTAGGGGGCGCCCGGCCGGCTTAGGCAGTAGAGCATGCCGCTCTTGTGAGTTCGGGCCCACGTTGGGCATGGAGCCTACCTAAAATGAAGGAGAAAAAAAAGGGGAACTTAATATTTGGGGTTTTAAGATTAATTCTATCGCTGATTTTGTGTTTATTTTTTCAGTTAATGTAAAATGGGCTCCATGGATCCTACTTCTTTTTTTTTTGGGGGGGGGTCCTACTTCTTAATATACATTTGTACACACACATATACATATATATGCATAATTTTCCCTATATCACACATTTCTTAAGAGAGACATTCCCGGTCTACTAGATTTTCCTATTATTGAAATGTTACTAAGGACCTCATTTTTGGAGTGTGAATTAATTAACTACTTAACATTTAAAAGCCTTAAATACCGGGGAACCTGGGTGTCTCAGTGGTTGAGCGACTGCCTTTGGCCCAGGGCGTGACCCCAGGGTCCTGGGTTCGAGTCCCGCCTGGGGCTCCCTACATGGAGCCTGCTTCTCCCTCTGCCTATGTCTCTGCCTCTCTGTGTGTCTCTCAGGAATAAATAAATAAAATCTTTTTTTTTTTTAAAGTCTTGAATACCTGGATTTTTCAATTAACAGTAGATACAGTATTATTGGATTTTTACTGGAAATGCTGCTTAAATTGTTTCAAGATAATCTCCAACAGGCCCCAGAAAAAGCAGCTTCTAAGTGCATTCAGGCCGGAATCCCCTGGGGAAAGGACTTGCCTGTGCTTCATGGAATCAGGCACCATCCAAAGATGAGGTTTATTCTAATTTTCTGTAGGCTTAGAATTTGTAGGTGGTCCGAAAGGTCAGTTCCATCACTCCTAAGGTTGTCGTAATGAACACCGCGAACTGGAATAAAAGGTTCTGTGGCCTCTCGCCTCGAGCCGCCGTCTGTGCCAGGGGGCAGCGGGGGCGGCCTGGCTGCCAGGTGCCCCCCCCACGAGGCCCCAGGGCGCTGGCCTGGCCAGGAGCGGAGGGGCGGCCCGGGCACCGGGGCTTCAGGTCTGACTCTGTGAACTTGGGTTCTATTGGTATTTTGTGTTTTCTCTTTTTATATATATGTATATTTTTTAATTTACTTATTCATGAGAGACACAGAGAGAGAGAGAGAGAGAGGCAGAGACCCAGGCAGAGGAAGTAGCAGGTGCCCTGCAGGGAGCCCGACGTGGGACTTGATCCTGTGACCCCGGGTCATGGCCTGGGCGGCAGGCAGCGCTAACCGCTGGGCCACCGGGCTGCCCTGTATTTTCTCTTAAACAAACCTTGCTGCTGCGGCTGTGGCTGCTGCTCCCAGGAAAGTGCGATGGTGCCGAGGGCAGTGGGGCAGGGCACGCGCTCCCACCCCTACCCCCGATCCTGCAGGGATGGGGCCCAGCCCGGGGCAGTGGCCCCCCGCTAGGCTCCTTGGCAGAGAGAGAGACAGAGACAGAGAGACACAGAGAGAGAGACAGGGAGAGAAAGACAGAGAGAGACAGAGAGACAGAGAGACAGAGAGAGAGAGGGAGAGAGAGACACAGAGAGAGAGACAGGAAGAGAGAGAGGGAGAGAGAGAGACAGGGAGACAGAGAGACAGACAGAGAGAAAGGGGGGTAGACAGGAGCAGACCCTGCAGAGCCCGGAGCCCTACGTAGGAATCCATCCCACGACCCTGGGACTGTGACCCGAGGGAGGCGGACGCGTACCTGACTGGGCCTGACTGGGCCGCCCGGGGCCCCCATTTATTTATGGTAAGTATTTACCTATTTAAGTACTCGCTACACCCCATGTGGGGCTCCGATTCGCGGCCCCAAGACCAAGGGGGCACGCGGTCCCGGCCGAGCCAGCAGGCCCCCGGCTCACTGTCCGCGGCCTGGGGTTAGTACACCTGTTCCCCGAGGGCGGAGGGGCCCAGGGGGTCGCTGGGGCCGCGCAGCTGGGAGTGGGTGGAGTCAGGAGCAGGTGCAGGCGGTGGGGGCCCCCCTAGTGCCCCCCGTGCCCCCCACGCCCTTGCCCCCTGTGCCCCCGCCTCATGCCCCTGCACCCTCCCACCCCCCATAGCTCCGTGCCCCCGTACCCCTCCAGCCCCCTGCTCCCCATGCCCCTCCGCCCCCCGTGCACTCGTCCCCTGCCGCCCCCCATGCCCTCCCCGGGTGCCATCCCTTGCACAGCCCTGAGGGGTCCCACGCCCCCCCCAACTAGTAGGGCCTGGCGTCCCCCTGGGACCTTGGAGCAGGCTTGGGCTCCTGTCGCAGCCGGCCGGCAGTCCCTGCTTCCTGGCCTGGGGTTGTCCCCGTGACTCCCAGCTCCTTGCGTCCCCTTCAGAAGGTGGGGGCCAGGGGTCCCTCCCAGCCTGCTGACAGCTTGGCAGGAGCCCTGGGGGTGGTGGCCGAGCTGACGCTGACCCGGTGGCTGTGGCCTCAGCAGCCGGGGTCTCGGGGACCCTGGCCGCCTCCCAGTGCTCCCCAGCAGAGGCCTCACCTCAGCAGCTTCTGGACAATCTCTTGGGAGGTGGCTCAGTGTGAGCTACGCTCGGAGAAAACCTGCAAGTCATCTTTAATCATGTATTTTTCCTGCCGCATTTAAACTCATTTTTAACTCAGGGCCTGATATGGCATATTTCCGTGGCATATTTCATCACTTAGGTTTATTCTATTGTTTAGCCTTTCTGGGTATTGGTTCTGTCACATGAAAATAGCCGCATCCAAGGGCTGTTTTCTTCAAGATTTGGTGTCATCATCAATGTCCCATGGAAATGATTCAAACAGACGGTGAAAAGGCAGGTCAGAGCCTGGTGATCTGACCCTAGGAGCTCTCATCAGAAGATTTTGGGGCACCGGGTGGTTCAGAACAGAACATCTGCCTTGGGCGCAGGGCGTGACCCCAGGGTCCCGGGATCGAGTCCCACGTCGGGCTCCCCGCAGGGAGCCTGCTTCTCCCTCTGCCTGCGTCTCTGCCTCTCTCTCTCTGTGTCTCTCACGAGTAAATAAGTAAAATCTTAAAAAAAAAAAAAAAGCAATTTTTATTCTCTTTGGAAAGCTAAAGCATTGTACAAGTCAGGAAGGACAAGCAGCTGTTCTGAATTTTAGCAAAAAAGCATCCAGAAGTGGTCTGGCAAAGCCCCTCTGCGACTTCTGCATCTTCTCAGTGCACCTGTGTGGAGGCCCGCACCTGGGATGGGTCCCTGAGTTACACGCGGGTTCGTGGGCCTTGAGTGAGAGACCCTGGTCCCCGGCGTGCGTCTCTCCACATTCCCTCTGGGGAGGACAGCGGCCCTGGTGCACTAAGAGCCCCCTATACTCCACCACGGTCTCCTCTTAGCTGCTTTTGCGGTGACCCTGTTTCCCAATAAGGTCACACTCTGAGGTCCTAGGGAATAGGGGTTCGACACACCAGTTTGGGGAGACACAATTCAACCCATACCATGTGATCGACGGGTGATGTGCTGCCGCGACCCTCTCGGCTTCGGAAGATGTTGCAGGAAGAGGGCCTCAGCTGCCACCGCTTCCTGGCACCGCTGGCCGCTGGGGAAAGCGGCCTCCCCCAAGAGCCCGTCCCTCCAGGGGGGTCTGCCGCACAAAGCTGAGCACCCCGTGGCTCTGTGTCCAGCACTCTTGCCCCGGTCTGGATGCGTCTGAGGGGCCATCCCCGCTGCAGAGCTCCCCTGGGCCCAGAGCAGGCCTCCCCTGGAACCGTCTCAACCCGCCTGTCCCTGGCCACTTGCTTCCACCCCCCACCCCGGGGCGATCCCTGGGGAACGTGGAAGGGCCCGTGCTTCAGGGTTGGCTTCCGGTCTCCGACGCAGGTGCCCTTTACCAAAAACTCCCAAAGTTTCAACGACTCTTGCTCATGAGCCACTGTCTGAGCTGCCGTGCAAAGCTGGCCTAGAGGCCACGGGTCATTGCTTCGATCACTCTTCACTTTGCCGAATGCATCGGTCTCGTCTCTTGCTTCTGGGCCGTCCCTAACGCACTCACAGCGTTTGGCTTTATCGTAAAAGCGTGTGCACGGGTGGGTCTAAAATGTTGTGTGAGGACAGGGAAGGGGAACACAGTGGGGAAGAATAAGAATTTGCCAGTTTCTTACAAATTCACCGGCTCCCCCAAGTTTTAAAAATGCCAACTGGTGGTATGAAACCATCGTTCTCTCTGTGGATTCTCTTAAAAATTACAGTGTAGGCTGATTTTCGACTTAGATGAAAACCTGTGGTTTCTATACAGAAACATGGGAGGACGTACAGGTCGTGGAAGAGAGACTTTCAAGGTGGGTGGGCTCAGGTTCTAGGCCGGTGTTGCCATTTTTCCAGCAGCGGGACTTAGGGACGCCTGTCATTTCCTCATCCGAGACTTGCAGAATTGCGTGGATCAGAGAAAACATACATAAGGTGCCTGGTAGGTGCATGAGGTCCACTAGAACATCAAAAGATTGTATTCAAAGAGCGGTAATAATGTAAATATTAACAATAGTCACTACTTTATTTGGAAGTAGAATGATGAATTATCTCGAGCGGCTCCTGTATGTATTTAAAATACATTCTAAAGGGGATCGTGGGGGGCTCAGCAGTTTGGCGCCTGCCTTTGACCCAGGGCCTGACCCTGGAGACCCGGGATCGAGTCCTGCGTCGGGCTCCTGGCAAGGAGCCTGCTTCTCCCTCTGCCTCTCTGTCTCTCTCTCTGTGTCTATCATGAATCTTATAAAAAAATAAATCTTAATACATTTTAATAAATTTAATACATTTTAATAAATCTTAAAAAATACATTCTAAAATGAACATAAAAGTGTATAGATTATTCTAGAATCATGGCTTGTGTGGGCTCACCCTTCTCAGATCCTCCTGCTGAAATCGTCTCTGCGCCCGCGGGGCCCGGATTATGCTGAAGGATATGTTTTTTGTGTGTGTAGTGTCTCAGATAGCATCTTCACATCCAATTTCCTGAATTGTCATTTCAACAGTTTGCAGTGAAAGGAGTAAACCATCACTTGAAAAGAATGTATTATATAAAATGTGTTTCTAAGGAACTTGAATTTATTCGAAAAATTTTGTGGGGTCTCAATTTTCTAATGAAAAACATGATTTCACCTAAGTAGCTTTTCTGAAGAATTGAAACTTCTCCATTAAGTGCTAACGATTTCATGTGGCACCAGGTTTTGAAAGGTTTTTAAAAGAACACCTAAAAGCGCCCGTGAACAGCTTATGCTGCCTGTGTGCTCAGAATTAGAATAAAGCTTTTGACAGTATCATCAATGCGCTGACATTATTAGTAAAGGTCCTTAACCTTATTCTGGAACAGTTGAACAATACTTGTTTGTTCATCCCAGAACCACGTAGGAAAGACCATTGGGTTTCAAGGTTTTCAGGTGCTTTTTTTTTTTTTTTTCTTCCTTTTCTTCTTCTTCTTCTTTTTTTTAAATCAAAAGTGATGTTGGCAAAGACAAAGAGCAGAGTGACAAGCGGATAGTACCTGTGCAGACAAGTTCTCATGTTATCGTTAATTGTGATAAGAGTCTCTAAACAGGGGTGATTTTTGTCATACACTCATTTTTTTTTTTTTTTTTTTAAAGCTGAGTACTTGCATAAAATTGCTTTTCTCCCCTGGGGAATTCACTTACCCTTGTAAAATAACCTGTTATATGAACGTACAACGGATCTTCCAATCGTGTCTCCCATTGCCGCAAGTGGGGGCCATGGGGTGTCATCAGGCTGCCGGGTTCGCACCCCAAGGTGACCGGGGCGCACCGCTGTTATGGCTTTGATGATGTCACATTCTAATCTACCTCTCCACTTTATTGTTTAGTGTCTTAAAAAATATTCAGAAATTTAAAAAAAATTCAGAAATATATAAAGTAGACACAAGTGGTACGCGGGCACCATCCAAATACCTCCAGTCGAATTTTTTAATTAAAAAAAAAAAAAAGTGCTACGGTCACATGATTAGAAAGTCACGACAGGGCTGTAGGTGCCTTGGACGTGTGTGGTGTTGGCAGCACTTCACTGTGCCGTTCGCAGGGATGGATTTTATCATTATGCTTCAAAATACGTGTGACTGTTGCGTAGATAGTTTTGTACGCGCTCACAGCTGCGTGGAAGACAATCCTTAACTCTCCTTCAAATAAATGAACCACAGTGGGGCGTCTGGGTGGCCCAGTTAAGTGCCCAGCTCCTGATCTCAACTCGGGTCATGAGCTCGGGGTCGTGAGATCGGGCCTGGGGTCAGGCCGGGCATGCAGCCTGCTCAAGATTGTCCCTCCCTCTCCCCCTCCGCCTCCCCCACATCCCCTGCTAGCATGCACGCTCCCTCTAAAATAAAGAACAACAACAAAAAAAACCCCTGAAATAACAAAAAGTAATAATTTCTTCCATCCCCATGTAGTCTCCTTAAAGGAAACCACTATTTTGCCAATTCTAGTGTATCTTTCTTGAAAATGTTCTAAGCATATAGGAATATACATATTTTTAAAATATCTCTTTTATTGGACTGTTAAGACAGAGCTAGAACCTGGGCTGGAATCCTATCTCCTCCAATGACATTATGTGACTCTGAATAAATTATTTAATCTCTCTGTAGTTTAGTCCCTGCATCTGTAAAACGGAGCTACTAAGCCTCAGAGGGTGGTTTTTAGGGTTGGAAGTGTTGTAGTAAACACACTCCCGGGGGCGCCGGGGGGGTGGCTCAGCGGTGGAGCGGCTGCCTTGGGCTCAGGTCGTGACCCCGGGGTCCTGGGATCGAGTCCTGCATCGGGTCCCTGCAGGG
The DNA here is from genome assembly GCF_011100685.1 of Canis lupus familiaris. Classification (NCBI taxonomy): domain Eukaryota; kingdom Metazoa; phylum Chordata; class Mammalia; order Carnivora; family Canidae; genus Canis; species Canis lupus. Next base: position 60,185,319 of record NC_049235.1, on the reverse strand, counting down.
AGCCTCCTTCTCCCTCTGCCTGGGTCTCTGCCTCTCTCTGGGTCTCTCATGAATACTAAAAAAAAAAATCTTTAAAAAAATAAAAATAAGTAAACACACTCCTGGCATGTAGCATTCAGGAGATGTGAGCCACAATAACCGTTTATGCCAGATTGTTTTTTCAGTCTTATTGGGGTACAATTGACAAAACCCTAAGATACATAACGCGTACAGCATGATGGCTTGGTGGGCGTAGAGGCCGAGAAGGGGCTCACGAACACATCCATCACGGCAATTAGCGCCTCTTTTTTGCCGGTGAGAACATCTGCCCTCCTAGTGGGTTCGGGCGTGCGGGCCACGGCACCAGCCCCTGTCCCAGGCACGCTGGCTCCCCGTCCTCATTTATCTTACAGCTTAAGCCTGTGCCCCTTTCTCCGCCCGCCCTTGTTTCCTTGCCCCCCTGGCCCCTGGCAACCACTCTGCTACTCTTTCCTTTAGGAGTTTGACTTTTTTTTTTTTAATTTCATGTATAAATTGTCCTAGGGGGTTTTTGTTTTCTCTCTAGGGCTGATTTTACTTAACCTCCTGCCCCCCAGTCTCATCCATGTTGTCGCGAATGAAAGGATCGCCTCCCTCTGTAGGGAGGACGCGTACCTACACGTCCACATGCCCATAGCTCACCTTTGTTTCCCATTCACCGTTAATGGGCACCCAGTTGGGGTCATATCTGGGCCACCATGAATAATGATGCGACCAACACGAAAGGCCTCCCTGAGAAGACGGCCCCGCGTCCTGTGGCCAGGCCCTGGAGTGGGGTTGCCGGCTCTCGGGGGGCTCTATGTTTGGCTTCCCGGGGGGACCCCTGCCCTGCATGCCCGGGGGCCCTCGCAGTTTGCCTCCCACCAACACAGCTCAGGGCTCACTTTTCTCAGCCCCCCACCGACACTCGTTCTCTCCGTCTTTGGGGTCTCCTTGTGGTTTGCACCTGCGTTTCTCTAGCGATCAGTGACGCCGAGCAGGTGTCGGCGACCTGTCAGTCCTGTGTGTGTCCTCCTCGGAACAATCTGGAGTTGATTTTCGTGCGTGCTGTAAGATGGGCGTCCAGTTTCGGGGTTTTGCGGGTGGCCACCCAGTTTTCCCGACACGAAGAGACGGGCCTTCCCCGTTGTATATTTCGGCTTCGTTGTTGATCACGAATTGACCGCAGAGCCCAGGTCCACTTCTGCGCTCTCCACGCTGCCCCATCGAGCCCCGTGCCTCCATGCCAATGCCAGGCTGTTTCTCGTAAGATACCCAACCTTGGGTAAATTTATTTCTTTGGCAATTTGCTTACAAATACAAAAGTATGGATTTGAAAGAAGACCTATTGCAAGAATTAATGACAATCTCTGGTGCATGAATTTTCTCATTTTTGTGTCTACTAAAAATAAAGCAAATGGTTTGTAACCAAAATGTAACTTTAAAAATTTTAATTCCGGTGTAGTTAACATATAGTTTCTATTAGTCTCAGGTGTACCATATAGAGACTCAACAATTTCATGTACTATTCAGTGCTCATCAAGGTAAGCATATTCTTTTTTTTTAAGATTTTATTTATTTATTCATGAGAGACACACAGGGAGAGGCAGAGACACAGGCAGAGGGAGAAGCAGGCTCCACGCAGGGAGCCCGAGGTGGGACTCGATCCCGGGACCCCAGGATCACGTCCTGGGCCGAAGGCGGCACAAACCACTGAGCCACCGGGCCGCCCAGGTAAGTGTACTCTTGCTTCCCTTCACCTCCTCTGTTTGTTCTTGATAGTTGAGAGTCTGTCTTTCGGTTTGTCTCTGTTTTTGGTTTTTGCTCATTTATTTTGTTTAATTCCACATATGAACGAAGTCCTATGGTAACAGTTTTCCTCTGAGTGGCTTGTTTCACTTAGCACTGTGCCCTCTAGCTCCATCGTGTCATTGCAAATGGCAAGATTTCATTCTCTTTTATAGCTGAGTTCTATTCCATCATATATATATATATATTACGCATAAATACACCACCTCTTCTTTATCCGTTCATCTATCAGTGGGCTCTTGGGCTGCTTCCACAATTTGGCTATCGTAAATAATGCTGCAATAAATAGGGGTGCATGTGTCCCTTCAAATTAGCGTTTTTGCGTTCTTTGGGTAAATACCCAGTAGTGCAATTACTGGGTCATAGAGCAGCTCTATTTTGGATTTTGTGAGGCCCCTCCACACTGTTCTCCAGAGTGGCTGCACCAGCTTGCATTCCCACCCACAGCGCAGCAGCTTCCTTTTCCCCTACAACCTTGTTGACACTTGTTTCTTGTGTTTTTGAGGTTGGCCACTCTGATAGGTGTGAGGTGCTGTCTCATTGTGGTTTTGATTTGCATTTGCCTGGTGATTGAGTGACGTGGGGCATCTTTTCATGTGACTGTTGTCCATCTGGACGTCTTCTTTGGAGAAATGTCTGTTCATGTCTTCTGCCCCTTTTTTAATGAGATTAAAAAATGGTCCGTGATCCATTTTAAGCTTATTTTTACGTGTATGGTGTAAGAAAGTGGTCCAGTTTCACTCTTTGGCACAAAGCTGTGGGGTTTTCCCAACAGCATTTGTTGAAGAGACTATTTGTTCCCATCGCATATTCTTGCTTCCTTTGTCAAGGATGAAGTGACCACGTAATTATGAGTTTGTTTCCAGGCTCCTTGTTCTGTCCCTGTGATCTGTGTGTCTACTTCTGTGCCAGCACGAGACTGTTTTGACTACTACAGCTTTGTAATATAAGTTGAAGTCTGGAATTGTGACACCTCCACTTTTTTCTTTTTCAAGATAACTTCGACTGCTTGCGGTCTTCTGTGGTTCCATACGTAACGTCGGATTGTTTGTTCTAGTTCTGCAAGAAATGCCGTCAGGGTTTTGATAGGAGCGGCACTGGACCTGAAGATTGCTGTGGGTAGTATAGACATCTTAACAATATTCATTCCTCCGATTCATGAGCACGGAATGTCTGCCCACGTTTGTGTCACCTTCAGTTTCTTTCATCAGTGTTTGCTACTTTTCAGAGTACAGGCCCACTCACCTCTTTAGTCAGGTTTATTTCTAGGTATCTTATTTTCGGTGCAATTGTAAATGGGATTGCTTTCTTAATTCCGGTTTCTGCTGATAGAAATGCAATGGATTCTTGTACATTGATTTTGTGACCTTACTGAGTTCACTCATCAGTTCTAGCAGGTTTTTGATGGAGTCTCTAGAGTATTTATATCTATGTATCTATATGTATAGCATCGTGTCATCTGCAAGTGGTGAGAATTTTATTTCTTCCTTACCAGTGTGGATGCCTTTTATTCCTTTCTCTTGCCTGGTTGCTATGGCAAGCTCTTCCAGTACCACGACGAATAAGAAGTCCCTCAGGAAACTCTGAGATGAGGGAATAACTCTCCCTCCCATACACCCAAGGTGTTTTTTTCCAAACTTCTGCTTCACTGCTGTACCTCCATGAGTGTTTGTTGTGCTGTCTCTTTAAGGATGAGGCCTCAGTTTCCCATCCCGCTCCCAGCTCTCTCGAAGCCATGCCCTGATCTTCAAAGTTCCAGGCGCAAGTTCTGCGGTTGTAAGAACTCATGAAATTTGGCCCGTCTGGATTTCAAAGCCAAATGGTGTGGAGATTGTCTTCCCTGTGCAAGCCTTCCAGTGTGATGACCTGTTCCTGGCCTTTCTCTGCACCTGTGATCTGCATCCCCCAACCCCGTGTCCCTGGCCTCCTCTTCCCTGTGGCCTCTTCTCTACCTTCAGTCCTCCAGCTCACTCTCCCAGTCATCAGGTCATTCTCTAGGCTGTTGACACTGAGGTCAGTGTCATCTAGTTGTATCCAGGGGAGGAGGGGAGCACAGGGTCTCCCACTCCACCACTTCCCTGCGCGTCTCCACCCTTCTGTTTTGATGACTCTTGCTTCGTCTTACAGCTTGAAGTCAGGGAACGTGATACCTCCAGCTCTATTCTTCTTCTCAAGACTGCTTTAGCTGTTTGCAGTCTTGTGGTTCCATACAGATTTTAGGGATATTTTTTTCTATATCTGTGAAAAATGCAATCGGAATTTCGATAGAGATTTCATTGAATCTGTAGTTTGCTTTGGGTAGCGCCGGCATTTTGACATTATCAATCCATGAACCTAGAATATCATTCTATTTATTCGTGTCTTCGGTTTCTTTCATCAGTGTCATAGTTTTGAGCGTGTGGGTCTTTCAGCTCCTTGTTTAAATTCCTGTTTTATTGTTATTGATACCTTGTAAATGGAATTCTTTTCTTAATTTCTCTTTCTGATAGCTCATTATCAAAACGGATGATATAGTTTTTCTTTTTTAATTAATTAATTAATTGGTTTTTTACTGACATTTAATGTATTATTAGTTTCAGAGGTAGGATTTAATGATTCATCAGTTGCATACAACACCCAGCGCTCATCACATCACGTGCCCTCCTTCATGCCCGTCACCTAGTTACCCCATCCACCCCCCAGGTCTCCTCCAACAGCCTTCAGTTTGTTTCCTATAGTTAAGAGTCTATAGGATTTGTCTCCCTCTCTGTTTTTGTTTTATTTTATTTTTCCTTCCCTTCTCCTATGCTCTTCTATTTTGTTTCTTAAATACCACGTGTGAGTGAGATCACATGCTATTTGTCTTTCTCTGACTGACTTAATTTGCTTAGTGTCATACCCTCTAGTTCCATCCATGTCATTGCAAATGGCAAGATTTCATTCTTTCTGATGGCTGAGTAATATTCCACTGTCTATATGCACCACATCTTAATCCATTCATCTGTGGATGGACATCTGGGCTTTTTGCATATTTTGGGTTATTGTGAACATTGCTGCTATAAACATTGGGGTTCATGTGTCCCCTTCAAATCTCTATGACAGAAAAGAATATATTTTTATTCCTGCTTTATTTTATTTAGCTCTGTGTGACCATTTTATATTTTTTCTTTTTTATATATATTTTTTATTTCTTCATTTTAAAAATTCTTCTGAATCACATTGTTTTAAGTGTGTTTCTTATAAATAATATATAATTTTAAAGTATCAAATATGATTTTTTCTTTTTAGCAGATGAATTTATGCTGTATTTTCAAATTCTCTCTTTTTTCTTCCAAATGTTTATTTAAATTCCAGTTGGTTAACATGTACTGTAATATTGGTTTCAGGAGTAGAATTTAGTGATTCATCACTTATACACTGTATTTATTGATATAATAAATTTATTGTGTTTTATTTATTTTTTGTTATTTTAAGTTGTTAATACTTTCTCCATAGTCTTTCTTTTGCTGCATAGATTTTTTGATATGTATATGTTTTTCTTTTTATAATTTACACAATTATTGTCTATTTTTAAAACTCTACTTACATTTATAGCATTATATGTTATACTTAATCTTTTATTTTTATTTTTATTCTAGTTTATTTTTTTAAGATTTTATTTATTTATTTATTTATTTATTTATTTATTTATTTATTTGAGAAAGAGACATAGCATGAGCAGAGGGAGGGGCAGAGGAAGAAGCAGACACCCTGCCGAGCAGAGAGCCCAACTCAAGGCTGGATCCCAGGACCCTGGAATCATGACCTGAGCCAAAGGCAGTTGCTTAACCAACTAAGCCACACAGGTGCCTTAATCTTTTATTTTTAAGTTAAGCAATTTTAACCAATACTATTCCTTGCAGAAGGAAACAAGAAAATCATCAGTTTACACTTTCTTTTAATTCTTTTTTATCTTCCACCTTCCAAATGTTGTTAGTTACATTCTTATTTTCAGTCACTTTTGGTAACGTGGTAGTGTTTAAAAATATAAATCTTGATTTATTAACATAAGAATATTTTTATTCACTAAGAAAGATGCCAAAGGTGTAAAATTTATATTTATTCCCATTTCCCTTCCAAATTTTTACTTGTTATTTTATAACTGCCAAAATTTAAAGCCTTCATTTTCTGCAATCGTATTTCCTTAGTTATTTGTCTTTGTTTTATATTTGAGTAGATTCAGTGCTCATAACAAGGTATTTGACCCCAGAAGTTATTGAGAATGGTGGTTTTAAGTTTGCCTTGATGCTGTAACTTCTTGTCATTGTTGTTAATTTACAACATATTTGCATTGTGGTTAGAAAATATGGTCTGAATGGTAAAATTCTTCTTGAGCCTTACTTTGTGGCTTGTGGCTGATTTTTCGTTTTCCATGCACTGGACAATAATGTGTATTCTTTCTTTTTTTAGGTGGAAGATTCTACATACATCTAGGCTATTACTCTCATCTTTTCTGTCTGTTAGCCTTTCAATAATAGAGCTGTATAGATATCTCCCCCTCTGAAGGTGATTTTTTCATTTCCTACTATGCTTTTAGTATCTTTTTCTTACTTATTTTGAAGTTATTTTACTAAGTGTATTCAAAGTTAAATATATATATTTTAAAGATTTTATTTATTTTTTGAGAGAGGGCGCAAGAGAGCAGAAGCAGGGGGAGCTGCAGAGGGAAAGGGAGAAGAGGCTCCTTGTTGGGCAGGGAGTGGGGCTTGAGGGCACGACCCTGGGATCATGACTCGGGCCAAAAGCAGACACTTAACCAACTGAGCCACCCAGGTGCCCCTACAAAGTTAAGTTGTTTTTTTTTTTTTTTTTTTTTAAGATTTTATTTATTCATGAGAGAGAGAGAGAGAGAGAGGCAGAGACCCAGGCAGAGGGAGAAGCTGGCTCCATGCAGGGAGCCCGACGTGGGACTTGATCCCGCGACTCCAGGATCAGGCCCTGGGCTGAAGGCGGTGCTAAACCTCTGAGCCACCCGGGCTGCTCCAAAGTTAAGATTTTTAAGCTGCCTTGACTAATGGAACTTTCCATTTTTATATAGTGATCTTTCAAAAAAATCACACATAAAATATTTGTCTTATGGTATATTTTATTTGCTATTAAAATACGTATCCCAGCTGTCTTTTATTTTTTTTCCTGCATAGTACTGAAATCTTCTATTGGTTCCTATCACTTTGTGCTTTATATTTGCCTCATTTACTTTTCTTTTTTTCTTCCTTTTCTGTTTATTTTGTTTTTGTGTTTGTTTTTGCTCATTACATACTTTTTTATCTATTGGAAATTGTACACCCTATTTTACTTTATTGGTCATTTCTTGAAACTTTGCCATTTATATGTAACAAATTCCAAAATTTATTCCTAACCCCTATCCCAGACAAGGATCTTAGCACATCTTAATTCTAATTGATGCTTCTGTAGCTTTATCTACAATTATTATTATTATTTTTTTCTGGATTTCTTTTGATTTTTCCTGAAGCACATCGTTAGGAAGTTCCTTAGTAGAACTCTCACTATGTGCTCAGTTTTTATCTTCCCACGAAGATGACACTAGACTCAGACACATTTTTAAGAAAATTTTCATTTCTAAAAGATAGTTTTGATGACTCTAAGATTCTAGTTTTTTTTTTTTTTTCTAATGAACTCTGAATATGTTACTTTGCTGTTCTCTAGCAACTACAGATGCTAGCATAGTGGCTGTTGGTCTATCCATCAGTCCTTGCTTTCCAGCTGGTTACAAATGTAAGGTTTTAAATTGGAAATGTTTGCTTCAACTTTCTTCTTCAATTTCATTAGAATATTTCTAGGTGTGAATTTTTATACAGTCTGCTTTGGTTCTGATATATTTAAAATCTGAGACTTGGTATCTTTTATCGGTTCTGAAAAGTGTTAGCCATTACCTCTTCATAGCTCCTTTTCTCCATCTTCCTTCTTGTCTCTTCTTAGATTCCAATTAGACCATCTTATTTGAACTTTCTTAACTCTTAAATTTCTTTCCTGTTTTTCATATTCCTGTCTCTTTGTGTTGCGTTATTGTAATTTTTAAGCTCTCTTTGTGGTTCTTCAATTTGCTTTCAACTGTGCTTAACATGCTGTTACCCTATGCACTGAGGTGGTATCAGTGGCGGTCGTAGCAATAAAGGTAAGTTGCTAGTTCCCAGGTTAGGTGGTGAAGTTCCAAGTGTTCATTTTATTTATTTTTTATTTTTTATTTTTTATTTTTTTGCCAAGTGTTCATTTTAGTTTTAAGATAGAATAAAATTCAAAAAGACCATTCTTAACAAATAATTATAAAATGTCATGATTCAAGGGTTATGATAAAGCCAATTCTGTGCACCTAATTTCTTTTTTCTTTTTAAATTTTTTAAAAGATTTTATTTATTTATTCATGAGAGACAGAGAGAGAGAGAGAGAGGCAGAGACACAGCAGAGGGAGAAGCAGGTTCCCTGCGGGGAGCCCGATGTGGGACTCGATCCTGGGTCCCCAGGATCACTCCCCCAGCTGTAGGCAGCACTAAACCGCTGCGCCACCGGGGCTGCCCTGTGCACCTAATTTTTAATAAAAATAATAAAAGTTTTCAAATTATTTCAGATGTTTTATTTTTTGAGCTATTTTATTTTTATTATTTTTTATTGTTGACATACAATGTTATGCCAGTTTCAGGCGTACAACATAGTGATCTGATAACTCTGTTACCCAGTGTTCATCATGATAAATAGTTACCTTCTGTTACTATACAAAGTTATTACCGTTTCATTAGGTTTACTCCTATGATGCGCTTTTCATCCTTGTGACTCATTTATTTTGTAACTAGAAGTTTTTACATCTTAATCCCCTTCACCTGCTTTGCCCTGCCGCCCACCCCTTCCCCTCTGGCCGTGGGAAGTTTAAATTATTTGTTTTTCTCATAAAAAATTCTATTTTGTATTTTAAAATATTTCCCACCTAGTGCTTTGACATTATATATCTTTTTCTGGATATTAAGTATGATTTATTGAGGTAAATTCACGTAACATAAAATCCACCACTTTGAACAAAGTGTACAGTTTAGTGGCACTTGGTACACTCACGGCGTTGTACAGCCATCACCTCCGTTTATAAAATAATTTCATCACCCCAAAAGTAGATAGTGTACCCGCTACATGGTCCCTTCTCATCTCTCCCTTCCCCAGTCCCTGGCAGCCACCAGGCTGTTCCCTGTGACTTGCTTATTCTGGACATTTCGTGTCTATAGAATCCTGCAATAAACGAGGTTTCCTTCACACGGCGTCAGGGTTTCAAGGTGAATCCGTGCTGAGTATACAGCAGTATTTCTTTCCTTTTTGTGGTTGAATAATATTCCGTCGCCGTGGTTGAGCACCTTGTGTGTCTCCGTTCATGCACCGACGGACTTTGGGGTGTTGCCACCATTTGACTATTTTGAATAGTGTTACTGTGACTATCAGTGGACAAGTTTTTGTTGAACTGTCCTCAGCTCTTTGCATAAACACGCAGGAGTGGAATTTCTGAGTGATGAGGTGACTTTGTGTTCGACTTTTTGAGGAACCATCGAACTTTTTCCCAAATGGTGGCACCACTTCACACCCGCCCCGGAACCCACAGGGCTCCAATACCCACACTCTCGGCAACACTTGGTGTTTACATTTTGTTTTCTTGTAGCCGTTATAGCGTATGTCCGGTGATACCTCATTATGGTTTTGATTAGCATTTCCCAAATGACTAATGACATTTAACATCTTTTCATATGATTGTTGAATATTCATATATATATATATATATTTTTTTTTTTTTTGAGAAACATCTATTCAAGTCCTTTGCTTCTTTAAAAAATTGTTTGGCTTTTGGTAGTTAAGCTGTAAGAATTCTTCATATATTCTATAGTGAACTGGATGAAACATGCGATTTGCTGATTTTTTCTTCCGTTTCATAGGTTGTCTTTCCATTTTCTCCATGGTCTTTTCACTATAATGAACAGATGCTTCTGTTTTGATGAAATCCTTTTTCCGTATTTTTCCTTTTGTTCCATGTATATTTGGTGTCTTTTTAAAGAATCCATCGCTAAATCCAAGGCCATGCAGATTTACATCTGCGTTTTTTCCTAACTGTGCTAGTTTTAGCTCATAAAGTTAGGTCTTTGATATATTTTGAGTTAACGTTGGTGTGTTGTGCGAGGTAGGGTCCCAGCTTCCTCCTACTGCAAGTGGACATCCATTTGCTGAAGAGACTTTTGTTTTTCCACTGAAGACTCTTGGTATCCTTTGTTGAAAATCAGTTGGTCACAGAAGTGTGGGCTTAGTTCTGGACATTCAATTTCATTTTTTAATAAGTTTATTTAAATTTAATTTGCCAACATATAGTATGACACCCAGTGCTCATCTCATCACTTATCCTCCTCAGTGCCCGTCACCCAGTTACCGTGTCCCCCATCTACTTCCCCTTCTCGACATTATATAGCTTATTTTCAATATCTGAAGCTGAATCTTTTAGTTTTTTTTTTTTAAAGATTGATTTATTTTTGTTTTAGAGAAGAGGGAGGGGCAGAGGGAGAGAGAATCTTAAGCAGACTCCCTGGTGCGTGCACCCCATGTGGGGCTCAATCTCGCAACCCTGAGATCATGACCTGAATGAGCTGTAGCCAAGAGTCGGATGGTTAACTAAGCCACCCCAGGTGCGCCTCTGTTCTTTTTTTTTTTTTTTTAAGATTTTATTTATTTATTCATGAGTAACACACACAGAGAGAGAGAGGCAGAGACACAGGCAGAGGGAGAAGCAGGCTCCTTGCAGGGAGCCCAACGTGGGACTCGATCCCGGATCTCCAGGATCACGCCCTGGGCTGAAGGCTGATGCTTAACCGCTGAGCCACCCGGGCTGCCCCATCGACACTAAATTTTTGAGCAAGATCACACAACAGGTAGTATACGCTCTCCTCCCCTGGCAATATTTAAAGCTAAAGGTTAATTTTTAGAACAGAAGCAGTCTTCAAATTGGAATCTTGGACCTGGAGACACAAGTCCTTTAACCTGGATGTCTTCACTTCCTGGTGAGCTATCCTGCAAAGTACACTTGAGAAGCAGAGCAGAGCTGTGTTTTCGTTTTAACTTCCTGAGCTTTTGAGCTCCTGTGGACAGAGGGGAAAGTCCTAAACAGCCACTATTCATACTAAATATTTTACCTGAATATGTTTGCCTGAACTGCTTGACAAATAAAATGCTTGGAAAGTTAATATTGATATCTCTGCATCCGTCATCGATCCACGAATTCTCTCCAATCGCTGGGCGTCTGAAGCTGTGATGAATACTTGCTACTGTTTGTCTTTTGGTGCCTTATACGCGGAGGCAGACTGCGAAACACTCATAACACTCCGAAGGGATTCTCTTTCCACCATGAAACATATTGTCTGACATTATATTAAATAGCTTGAAAATACTGTAACCATTGATGCACTGCTGTTGTTAAAGTATCTTAGAATCAATGAAAGAAATTAATAAACAGAAAAGCCACTCTTAAGAGAGATCTTCTCCTGGTTTCCTAGCTAAGAAAAAATAAATTAGCGCTCTCAGCAGGGGAGAAGGCAGTAGATTGTGTGGGATTCTTTTGAAAAAGAAGAACTTCACTCCCAATGTTAATTTAATTTGCATGCACTTCTGGAGATGTCATTTATCACCTTACTACGCACATACCTCGGATAATATTTATGCTTCTCTATAAGCGTCTAATAAAATATGCTATCATTGGAATACCAGCCCCGGGTTGGTTAGTAAGGGAAGCAACTGAAGGAAAGTTCCCATAAGAATTTAGTGCAATCCCTTCACCTATCATTTTGGGGCCTATTTCCCGGCGTTAGGATCAAAGACTGAGAACAAGGAACTTCTGGTTGTATTTATTCTTCTCTGGTGCTGTCTATGCGGCCCCAGCTTCTCCCTGAGGCGCACAAGGCCGCTGACTTCAGCCCCACGCCCTTCTCAGTGGCCGCGAACCTGGGGCCCAGGTGCAGAAGCAGAAGAACCCCATCGTCGAGGCTCGTGACTCTGAGGGCACCACAGGTGTCAGAGGGACCGGGCCTCCGTCTCACCCCGCTCCCGGGTGGCCGGGCCCAGCAGCCCGCCAGGGGGAAGGCCACCCGGTGCCGGGGTGAGCACCCCGGGGAGCTCCCGCTCCAGGTGCTCTGGGCTCCCGTTGCGGTCACCGTGCCCTCTCCTTGCCAGAATGCCCCCGAGGATAGGCCCCATGCCCAAACCACCTCATATTTCATAGGAAAAAGGTGGAGGCCAAATACCCAAAAATCAAAGGGATTGCAGGTGTGTCCTTATCTAGCACACATCTGCAGCTGCACGTTAGACTCATATTTACATCATTATATACTTACATAGTTGTAGAATATGAAGTTATATGTACTTACATATAAAATCATCTAGAATTATATATGCATAATGTCTAATAATTGATATATAAATAAATAAGCATTATTTATATTATATTACATTTAACATATTATGTATTTATCATATATAAATACTCATATATGTGTAATAGTCATCTGTGTGTAAATATAATCATAGTGATTATATTCATTATAATTAGAGTGCCTGGCATGTTTTAAATACACACTAGATATTAAATTTTTAAGAGTTGGACACTTCTTGCTATAGGCTGCAGGTCTCGGGGCAAATGTCCTTTTTCATGTATCATGGAATTGATCATTCTAGTTAGACTCCCTTATGTTCCTGACAAAAGTCAAGAAAATTCTGTCTCTTAATTAACTAAAATGTATTGTCTGACAGCTACTTAAATTTAACTCATTTTTTTTGCATGTCCTGTCTGAAGTTTTAAATGGAAATATAAATTCTATTTTTAAAAGTTGAGCCGTAAAATAGTTTGGGATGATGAACTGATTGACTTACACGAAGAGTTTTAGGCCTGAATTTTCCTTATGTTTGCTTTTACTCAATGGTGATCATTTTCACTCAAGTAGCTTTCAGGACTTGACTGTGAGAACGATGCTCCAGAAAATCCGATGTCCTAGTGATAATGAGATTGGCCAGTGACATTTAAATGTGTCTTTACCCTTTATCTAGTTGTCTGTCGCAGCCACTTCATGACTTACTCCATATCTGGTCCACTCGTGTTTTGTCTCCAAGACAGAAAATCGCCTCTATTAGAAAATTCTGTACGGAGCTGTGGGCTCTGAGCTCTCTGCTGTCATGTGAGTAAATAATGCTCTTTAAATAAAAAGATTGTGCAATGTAAAGGTCACATTATAACTACTCGCTTTAGTCTTTCCTATGACCAGCCCTCAGAGGTGGACTTAGCACTGAGATTTGGATGAGAAAGACCCGCAATTCTGATTTTCATCTGTGCATGTTGGCAACACTTCCCGAGGACGGTGTGAACGAAACTCCGAGGCTAAATAGCCCATAGCATGATACACCCTCCCGCCTGCTGGGAAATGGAGGGGAGAAAATTAAAGCTCCAATGGCCTCCTAGAAGGATTTCACAAATTATTTTCCAGGACAAAAAATGAGTTTGAAAATAGCTCTCCTAACACTTTTTAGACTTGTATCAGCTTTGGAACCATGACAAAAATCCAAAATTCCGAAGGCATTGACACTTATATGATTTATTTAATTACGAATGAATATGATTTTAATTGCAAACAGTCCGAGTGGAATACTTAGGACTCGCCAGCCGCGGGGCTCGGCGCCTCCCGCCCGGACGTTGGCTCACTCAGGTCTCAGGGCGGCTGCGGCGGGCGCTGTTAGGTGGCCCATTTCATAGGTGAGAAGCTGAGGCCTGTAGATGTTGGGGACTTGCCTGCTGCTGCACGGGGCAGGAGCCGGGGTTCCAGCACCCTTGGGTGGGGCCTGGATTTTTCTTGACATTTCTGGCCCATGGACATACTACGTGTATTGGCTTATCTTCTCCATGGAAACTCATATATTTATCACTTCCCACAACTGAACACAAGTTTTTCTTTTAATTGTTCAGTTTGCACACACACACATATTTATATATTTTTAAAAGACTTTTTACTTTAGAATGATCACCCCGCTCTGGGGCGATTGGGGCGGTGGTGGGGCCGCGGGCCTGGAGGGACAGAGGGCCAGGGTGGGGGGTGCGGGCGGCCGCTTCTCTCCCCGGTCAGTCCCAGGGCCTGGCCGTGCCCCCAGGAGGAGGGTGGCTGAACCCTGCCCCCCAGCGGGTCTGCTCCACAGGTGCCCCCGACGCCCCGGAGGGACCTGAACCTGGGCAGCCCGCGCGGCCCTGACCTCGGGAGGCGCCCCGGCCCCCCAAGGAGACTCCGCGGCCCAGCCTCTCCTGCAGCCCGGCCACGCGTGCACGCCCCCCACGGCCCCCCGGATCCCGCAGCCCCAGCCCCGCGTGCCCACCAGGGCGGGTCACAGGGTCGTGACTCGGGCCACCGCACAGAAGGGCCTATTGTCTCTCTCCCCCTATTTCAGTCTTTTCCGTGGCTGTGACTTCCACAAGTTGCCTACGGGTGACCTCCCACCTGCACGTTGGGAAAATACCTTTTATTACACGTTTCTCTCAGGGCTTCTTTCTCCTTTTACACTTGACTCTTCTGCTGCACAAACAGCGTCTGGTTCCCGAGCGAATGGGGCCGGGGAGGCCGCTTGCCCAGCAGCCGGGCCCTCCCTCCCGGCACTAGGCCCTTTCATCCTGTAGATTCCTATATTTCGGTCCTCTCCGTTTTGTCCTAGTTTTCTTTGACTCCACCAATACTGTGTCATTTACTTATTAAGATTAGCTTAGTCTTTTTATTTATTTATTTATTTATTTATTTATTTATTTTTTTATTTATTTATGATAGTCACAGAGAGAGAGAGAGAGACAGAGACACAGGCAGAGGGAGAAGCAGGCTCCATGCACTGGGAGCCCGACATGGGATTCGATCCCGGGTCTCCAGGATCGCGCCCTGGGCCAAAGGCAGGCGCCAAAACGCTGCGCCACCCAGGGATCCCAGTCTTTTTATTTTTAACTAATTGATGGCAGAGAGCGAGAGGGGATGAGGGGCAAGGCCAGAGGGAGAGCCAACCCTGAAGCAGGTGCCCCGCCCAGCGCAAAGCCTGACCCGGCTCCATCCCCGGGCCCCAGACCATGGCCAGAGCCCAGTACGTCTGCACCCAACGGCCCGAGCCACCCAGGCGCCCCAGCACCCCTACTTTAGAGTACTTGAGACTGGTGTGACTGTGACCCCGCCTAACGAGGAAGCGGCGCCGATGCGCGGCCTTGCAGCTAGAGCGGCTGCTGCCTTGTCCAGGCCCTCGGGGTCCGGGCAGGCCCCACGGCCGAGCTGCCCGCAGCCGGTACGCATCCTGACGCACGTGGGGCCCAGCACTCAATCAATAGGGACGGGCTCATATCATAAACATGATCACATAAGTCTTTCCCCAAAGCCTCCCATTTCGATTTTTTAACACAACTTTCTGCCCAATCGCTTCTGTCACCCTTAAGTGTCCACCCCTGGCCTAGCGGAAAGAATTTGATATTAGAATCAAAGACCCCCACAAGCTTCCCCATTTATTAACTGGGAGACTTTAAGCAAATGACTTCACCTCTCAGAAGCTCAGTTTCCTTATTCTGTAAAAGAAATAACACTTATGAATATGGTTGGACTAATTATTACATGAAATAATACCCATCAAAACACTACGTAGAGTGTCTGGCTCTACAAGATACTTCTGCTACATAGACGTTAGTGGGGTTTAAGCAGTAACTTACCCAGGGAGGGACACACGTCTGTTGATAGGGGCGCCTTTTAACCCATTAAATTCAGGCAGCTAGGAAATTTGTAAATAAACGTTTCTTTATGAGCTTTACGTATGGAACTATTTCGGGTCCTCCTTGGGGAATGCAAGTAGCCGTTGGACGCCAGTCCTCACTCTTGATAAGCTTGTAGCCTGGTAAAGACACAGATGTTGTTGAGTTTAGGACATCTCCCCCGCCCCTTCCTATCCAGCATCCTTTCTCACCCTTTCGGGACTTGGCCACCTTACACTCAATTTGTGTGTTCTTGATGGGGTTTCACGTGGATGTCGGCATCGATGCCACAGGCCTGGCCTTTTGGAGATGACCACTTCCCAACTACTACGATTGCTCCGAGACTGGCCATGAGACCAATGTCAGCTCAATAAACTGAGTTTTGCTGGAGCTGTTGGGAAAGAAACTCTTTGTACAAATTGTTAGCCCAGGAAAATTTGAGTTTGAAGCTGACCATGAGCCATCATAAAAAGACAAAACCAGGGGATCCCTGGGTGGCTCAGGGGTTTGGCACCTGCCTTTGGCCCAGGGCGCGATCTTGGAGTCCCAGGATCGAATCCCACATCGGGCTCCTGGCATGGAGCCTGCTTCTCCCTCCCTCTGCCTCTCTCTCTCTCTCTCTGTCTATCATAAATAAATAAATCTTTAAAAAAAAAAAGACAAAACCAAAAAACCCCAACCCGGTTGGTTAAGCGTCTGCCTTCGGCTCAGGTCATGATCTCAGGTCTTGAGATCGAGCCCCACATCGGGCTCCCTGCTCAGAGGAGGGCCCTCCCCCTGCTCCTGCAGTCTGTCTCTCAAATGAATTACTAAAATCTTAAAAACGAAACCCAACACCAGACCTCATTAGAAAAACACCAAAACAACAACGACAGCGACAAAGACATGTCCAAGAGAGACAGCAGCTAGAAGGGGGCAGGCAGGATCGAGAGACAGGGGAGGGGAGACCTAGGCGGACTTCGTCGTTGGAGCCCTCAAATCCACCTCAAATTCAGCCGTCTGTGTTTCATCGCGTGCACTTCCCAGTTACCTTTTTGGTTTGAGAACACAGCTTGAGGTGTCTTTCTGTTATTTTTCAACTAACAGTTCTGACCAATATAGAAATATAATGCAGGTATGAAAATCATGCCAGGAAGCTTACAAAGCAACAGAGATACTCCGAAATCCGAAGGTTTATTTCTCTTCCTGGGCATCACTGCTCCAAGTCTGGCTCATACACCCTGGGGAGGAGTTTTGGGAGTAGATGGGAGGCATTGCACAATTTAAAGAAATAACCCTTAGATTGGGGTTCCTTTTGCTGCAAAGATAAGGGAACCCAAGATTTAATACAGGGAGATCTTCCTCCTTATAACTGGTCTTTATTATGTACTGGATAAGTCTTCTCAGCATATTTCCTTGGGGGAAGCAGTGAAATGGAACTATTTTTAAAAATATGGAGAGAGGGATCCCTGGGTGGCGCAGCGGTTTGGCGCCTGCCTTTGGCCCAGGGCGCGATCCTGGAGACCCGGGATCGAATCCCACGTCGGGCTCCCGGTGCATGGAGCCTGCTTCTCCCTCTGCCTGTGTCTCTGCCTCTCTCTCTCTCACTGTGTGCCTATCATGAATAAATAAAAATTAAAAAAAAATATGGAGAGAATTCATTTTGTTGTAAAGGATAAGATAATGGGCAGTGTTGAGGCCCGGTAGGAAGTGCACTGAGGTGGGGACGGCCTGCAGCGGGGGCTCTGTTCTGCAGCCAGGGTCGGCCCCCCCAGGGCCTGGGCAGCCCCCTCCCTGCCTCCCCCTTCCCCCACCCCAGCCCAGGGCGCAGCCTGTACCTCCGGAGTCGCTCCTGCAGTTTAAATACCCGCTGCCCGCACCCATCTCGGTTTAACTGCAAATGGATCTGAAAAGGTGAAATTTGGTGCCATCCGGTGGCAAAATGGCAAATTGCGGCACAAGCTGGCTTGGGAGGAAACCGGTTCCAGGGGAGGCCTTAGGGTGGGTGGCCTCGCCCTGTGCCTGGCGGGGTCAGGACCCTAGAGGGACCCTCGTATTTGGAGTCACCCGTGACCGCGGCAGGAGGTGACATCGTCGAGAAATCATTTTATTTTAATTTTTATTATTTTATTTTATTTTTATTTTTTTAAAATTTATTTATTAATGAGAGATACACAGAGAGAGAGAGAGAGAGGCAGAGACACAGGCAGAGGGAGAAGGCCCTGGGCTGAAGGCGGCGCTAAACTGCTGAGCCACCGGGGCTGCCCCATCATCTAGAAATTAAACCTGGAAGTAAGAACGTGGAGGCTGTTCTGCAGCCGGTGGCCCTGCAACATTGGAGTCGGTCCTGCGCTCTGGGGCTGAGAGCTGGAAGATCCGTGTGTTTGTTTTTTAAGACAAAAAATTACGATTCTATGTCATTAGAATTAGATCATAAAAAAAAAGATTTCTGTATTAAACTCTGTGAGGCAACATCTTCACATTTACACGTTTGGAAAAAAAAAATTACAGGAAGGAGGGTCAGAGGGAGAGAGAAACTGAGGCAGGCTCCACGCGGGCCCGGGGCTCCAGGCCCCTGGCCGGCGGCCCGAGAAACAAGCGTCGGCATTCAAGGTCCCAGTGGAGACCCTGTGCTCACCCCACCCTCACCCAGGCCCTGTGCTCACTCCCCCCCCACCCGGGCCCTGTGCTCACCCCCCACCCAGGCCCTGTGCTCACCCCCGACCTGGGGCCTGTGCTCACCCCCACCTGGGACCTGTGCTCACCCCCCCCCCACCTGGGCCCTGTGCTCACCTCCACCCTCACCCAGGCCCTGTGCTCACCCCCCCCCCCCCCACCCGGGCCCTGTGCTCACCCCCACCCTCACCCAGGCCCTGTGCTCACTCCCCCCCAACCCAGGCCCTGTGCTCACCCCCCACCCAGGGCCTGTGCTTACCCCCACCTGGGACCTGTGCTCACCCCCGCCCCCCACCCGGCCCCTGTGCTCACGCCCACCCGGGCCCTGTGCCCACCACTGTCCCCACTTTGAGTCCTTAGGTAGCTTTGAGTAAGGATCACAGTTAGATGATTAAAGCTTTCCTTTGTCATTTAAAGATCCGAGACAGAGACAGTTTTGTTGACAGAGGGACTCTCTGGAAACCATGACCTTTCTCTGCTGTTGCCAACACCTAGATTATTCTGGCTTGTGCTGGGAACTTCAGGATCTCTCTTCTTTTTTTTAAGATTTTATGTATTTCCTCACGAGAGACCCAGAGAGAGAGGCGGAGGCCCAGGCAGAGGGAGGAGCAGGCTCCCCGCGGGGAGCCCGACGCAGGACTCGATCCCAGGGCCCTGGGGTCACCCCTGGGCGGAAGGCAGCCGCTGCACCGCTGGGCCCCCGGGCGCCCCCTCTCTCGCTCCTCCGTCCTCCGTCCTGCGTTGCTAACCCGCCTGAGCCACGAGATCCTTCCCAGGAGCCTGGGCAGGTGCCAGGGCAGTGCTCACCTTGAGAACCGGTCCCTTTCCCCCTCCCTCCCCATGGCTCCACCACTTCTCTGCCCTGAGCAGGGACTGTCCTCGGAGAAGTAGAGGCTCTTCAGTCCCGAGTCCCCCCCGCCCTGGGCAGGCTGCCCCGTACCCGCCACTTTGTTCCAGGCGAAGTGGGAAGTGGCCGTCGGTGGCCGGACCATCCCCGCACCGACACTGCGCCACTCTGTCTTCTCCACGGCACTGGTCGCTCCTTGTCCGTCCCCCTTGGTGGACCCTTTTCATTTCTCTCTAGCTCTGTTTCATTTTCCACTCTCAGGTCATTTTTTCTCCTCTTTCACTCCCCGGGTGACTTCCTCCATTTGCACAGCCGAAGTGCCGTCTAGGAGACTTCAGGTCCTCACGCACCGTGCAAAGGGCTCCAATTTTAAGTGCTTAAATCTGAGACGACTCCCAGATTTGTACCTTCAGTCGAGCCCTCTTACCTGGACTTCAGACGGGTGAGTCTAAGTGCTCAGCCTCTCAGGCCAGAAACCTCGAAGCCATTCTTGGTCCCTCTTTCCTCTTGTACTAGATTCAGTGTGTTTGGCGGAGTCTGTCGCCTGCAACTTGGAATAAATCGTATCAGGACTCGGTGAGAGAAGCAGAACCACTGTGGGACCCGAGTCAGCATCTAAAAGGGTTTGCTGCAGGGATTTGACCTTAGAGAAGGGCTATGGGAGCCGCTGACACCCTCTGTAGAGCTTGGTCATCACCTCCGCCCGGATCCTGAAGCCCGCAGCTCAGCCTGTGCGACTGGGAAGACCTCTGTCTGTCTGTCTGTCTGTCTGCAGATGTGCTTACAAATATCTGTGTACTTATTTACGGATATATTTATTGCTACACCTGTAGCTGGGTACAAAGGGATAGATACGTATGTCATCACGCTTCTGTCTCTTTCACAAGGATCCATCCTGACACCCTCATCAAAAACTTACGTGAAGGGGCACCCGGGTGGCTCAGCGGTTGAGCATCTGCCTATGGCCCAGGTCATGACCCCAGGGTCTCGGGATCAAGTCCCGCATCGGGCTCCCTGCATGGGGCCCGCTTCTCCCTCTGCCTGTGTCTCTGCCTCTCTCTCTGGGTCTCTCATGAATAAATATATAAAATCTTAAGAAAAAAAAAAAAACTTACCTGAAACGGAATTCTAAAAAAATCATTCAAATGTAGCCAAATCAAGAAGGCACCATACTCCAACCCCTGTTAAGTTGGCATCCCTGCACATTTCCTTAAACCATACTTAATCTCAAATTACAACAAGAAAAAGTCACATTTTCACCGTACCTGCTACAACTATCTCACCTACAACTAAAAACTATGCTAACTCTTTCCCCAGGAGGGGTCGTAAGTCTCTTTCTGTGTGTGTTTGGGTGTTCATTCTTCTCCGCGCTGATTTAAACTCCCTCTTGGATATCCTGTTAATTTGATATTTAGTTAACGACTATTAACACATCTAATGTTAGATAATAAGGGGCGAAGGAGGGAAGAAAACAAAAATAGTCACATAAAAGCTGAGTAAAAACACTGAAAGCTGTTACAGTTCTCATTTCTTCAACAGGTCACACGACGCAGCTAGAGCTTGTAACTATCTCCTTCTACTGCGTCGTCAGTATTTCTTTTGCCTCCACTGGTCGTGCTTCTTTGCCTGGTGAGGTGACCCTCATTTTTATCCCTGAAGGGTCCAAGCCATTAGCAGTTCTACTCACATTGTTGAAGTTTTCCATGAACTTTACTCAGAGTCCGTGAGAGTATTAAGAAGCATCCTACAGGATCTTCTGGTTTCTAAACTCATTTCTCTCCTGTACTAGCAACCTCAATTTCCCCCTTTTCTTTCTTTCTTTTTTTTTTTTTTTTTTTAAGATTTTATTTATTTATCCATGAGAGACACAGAGAGAGAGGCAGGGACCCAGGCAGAGGGAGAAGCAGGCTCCCTGTGGGGAGCCTGATGCAGGACTCGATCCTGGGACCCCAGGGTCAAGCCCTGGGCTGAAGGCAGATGTCCAACTGCTGAGCCAGCCAGGCGTCCCTCAATTTCCCCCTTTTCACTGCACACCAATCAACCCCTAGCCATGCAAGCATCTCGTGTTTGGCCCGTTGATTCAGTGTCACAAGGGGCTCAAAGTGGCCAGGTGCCAGTCTTAACTCCCAGGATAACGAGTTCACTGGAATGTTCCGTAAGCATAAGCTCAATATGGTGGCAATGTTGTTTGGAAATTTATTGAGATGGAGTTTTTTTCAAAGATTTTATTTATTTATTTGAGAGAGGAGGAAAGCTCGTGCATGAGCAGGGGAGGGGTAGAGGGAGAGGGAAAAGCAGATTCCCCGTTGAGCAGAGAGCTGACTCAGGGCTCAATCCCAAGGTCCTGGGATCACGCCTGAACCGAGGCAGACGCTTGACCGATTGAGCCACCCAGGGGCCCTGAGGCTGATTACTTAAGCCTTATCCTCCTAGCTTTATCTCTAATAGACTTCATGCTTTGGGGGCGCCCGGTGGCTCAGCCTGTTAAGTGTCTGACTCTTGATTTCAGCTCAGGTCATGATCGCAGGGTCCTGGGTTCAAGCCCCACATCAGGCTCTGCACTCAGTGGAGAATCTGCTTGAGATTCTCTCTCCCTCTCCCTCGGCCCCTCCCTCTGCTCAGGCTCTGTCTCTCTCAAATAAATCAATCAATCTTTTTTTAAAAAAGATTTTGTTTATTTATTCATGAAAGAGCGAGGCAGAGACACAGGCAGAGGGAGAAGCATGCTCCCTGCAGGGAGCCCGATGTGGGACTCGATCTGGGGACCCCGGGACCACACCCTGGGCTGAAGTCAGGTGCTAAACCACTGAGCCATCCAGGGATCCTTTTTTAAAAAAAAAAAGATAATAATAAAGTTCATAATTTTATTTCTGTCCGAGTCCTGCATCTACTGCAGTAGGGAAGAGAGGAGTGCTATTCATGGGCTCTCGAAAGCCACAATCACAAGGTCCAGAAAAATAAAATATTCACATTTTAAGTTATACCCAGTAAGGCCAGTATAGAGACATTTAGGGTAGACATTCAGGAATCTATACTTTTGGGACTTACGCTGAGTTCGCTGAACTCAATTTTCAGGGATTCTCTTGCACATGCCTGCACATAGGGGTCCAGCGTAGCCTTTACAAAGGCAGCTGCTGAATGCTGGGAACCTTGAACCCTCAACGTTGCCGGAACCTAAGTTCTAGGGGCCAGACCTCAATTTCCTTGTGGCTGAGAGGCATAGCCTTTCCTTTGTAACTCATTACAAAGGGTTTTCTGGTTTCACACAATGTGAAGGAGGTTGCCTAATAAAGCATGTTGTGCAAAGAAGAAAGGTGATTGGGAAAAAAAAAAAAAAAAAGGTGTAGCAACAGCAGTCCTTTCATTTCCGCCTGTAAAGCATTTACTACATCTCAAGTATTTTGTGCTTCTTCCTCAGTTATGCACATACTCCCTGCTTTTGGGATACTTTGGCAGTTGTAACCAGAGTGACAGAAAGGATGAAAGTTTTAGAATAAAACTGCATTTGTAAATCATTTGTACTAGAGTATAATAAGTCTCCCAGATGTCACCTGTGCTGTTCAAAAGCAACTGCATATTTTAGTCGCTACTGACAAGCTCTACCACTGGGGGAAAAAAAAAAAAAAAGATCATCTAATCTAAATTCCTTTCTAAGAGAATCGATCAATGATGTTGGTAAGAAAAAGGAATAGAAAAACTGTTCACCTCGTAGCCATTGTTATACATTCATTGCTGAGACTTCTGGCTTGGTTGCCATTGAGGGATTTTTCTTTGAAAATGTGAAAATCAAGGTAACAGTTTATTGTCAGACTTTTGTTGCTATGGAAGTAGTCACTACCTTGGAACATCTAGTGCAATGGAAACAAATAGAGTCATTGGAGGCATAAATGGAATATGAACTTGCGGCTCCTTAAGCTGCAGCTAGAGCAAGTCTCTTTCCTGCACTTTCCCGGTAGGTTATCTGCTGAGACACTAATCTGTGACAGTCTGGGGTGGTAGTTGGAAGGGGTCCACTAGGCGAAGTCTGGGGGAGCTGAACCCAGACCATGCTGCCTGGTGATGCTCATGCAGGGCTTCAGTTCAGGGCGTGGGGAGCAGGCGGGGAAACAGCATTGTGGAGAGTTCGGATGTTTCCTTTGGCAGCGTTGGCATGAATAGAGGTGGCCCAGGGTGTCTCTGGAGCCTCAAGGCAATGATCCAAACCCCAATTTTGGTCACTTTCTAGGTCTCTTAAATGGATCAAGGCAGCGGATGAGACATATCACAAAGATCACGTGCCAGACTGTTCCCCGCCATCACTGACCGTCTCGGGAGCAATTCAGCCGACATCCCACCCATTCCTTCCAACGAACCACGTCTCCCTTATCAGGTCATCGACTCCTGGCCCTTGGCAGTCGGCCGGTGCCAATCTCACTGCAAATCCTAGTCTTACCTCCAGATTCTGAAGACCCATTTTGGCCCTGCTGTTGGCTTTTTCTATCGAACAAAATCTCAGAACTGGCTTTGAGCTGCTGTAACTCCAGACCCTCTGGATGGGAAAAGCATAGGGGTGGCTCAGAGAAGGTTGGAAAGCCGCGAACGGGGAGCAGTAGGGAGGTTGCACGTGTGTGGCTAACACATTGTTTTGATTCAGCTTGTTTGTTACAGAGCAATGAAGATGCAGAGTGGGGTTTTTTAAGTGCTTAGGGATAACACTGAGAAAATACTCGTACCTAGGAATTCTGGTCTATTGGCTTAGAGACAGACAATGGGGAGCATGGGGGAGTTGGGAATGAGACCCTGACACAGCCCCACACCTTCATTTTTAAGCACCAGATTCCAGTACCCTGTTCTCTAGGCCTTTGATTGCCCATCAGAGGGATGTGACAAAACAGCCAGCGGCACCCGGATGAGGCAGAGGGTACATCGTCTACACCATATAACCTTCTCTGACCAGCAGTCAGCGCTCTCAGAATCATGGCGGCAGAGAACCCAACCCCAGTTGGCTTAAGCAAAGAGCTACTTGTCTACCATGATAGCAATGTGCAGGGCTGGCGCTGGCGCTGGCTTGGATCCACGTGACCCAACTCCATCCCTTGACGTCGTCCTACTCCACAGGTTAGTGTCGTTTTCAGATGGGCTCTCGCCTTGCCACGGTGAGACGGCTGCAGCAGCCCCAACTTCACATTGTCACCCAGAAGAGGCCAGGGAACTCCCTTCCTGGTAACTTCCCTGTAATTCCCGAAAGGCTCTTGAGGTCTTTTGACGGATAAAACACCTACTTAGAGTCAATGAATTACGGACTTTATCACATCTACAGAAGATCTCCACGGCAATACCTAGGTTAGTGTTTGATTGAATTATTGGGGGTCGTGGCCCAGCCTAGTTGTCCAAAAACCTCAACCACCACAGCAATGTTCTCAGCCTTTAAGATGGTCCATGTAAGAGACTCTGAGGCTTAAGCTTCATTCGCTTTATTATTATTTTTTGTTTGTGTAGAGTTGACACACAATGTTACACTAATTTGACTGGGCAGATGTGGAAGTTGTGCTGTGTTCACCCCAAGTGTAGCCCATCTGTTCCCTGCATCGCTATCACAGTACCATTGACTATATTCCCTACGCTGCGCCTTCCCCCCCATGACTTACTCATTCCGTAACTGGAAGCTTGTATCTCCCTTTCCCTTTCAGTAATTTTGCCCATCTTCCTACCCCTCACCCCTCTGGCCAGTCATCAATTGTTCCCTATGTTTATAGGTCTCATCACACTTTTTGTTTGTTTATTCATTTGGCTTTTTAGATTCCACATGTGAGTGAAGTCATATGGTATTTGTCTTTCTCAGTCTGACTTATTTCACGTAGCGTAATACTCTCTAGGTCCATCCATGCTGTTGCAAATGGCACGGTCTCATCCTTTTTTTATATTCTATGTGATATTCCATTATCTATCTACGTATCTACCTCTTTATCATCTCTCTCCTATTCAATCCGTGCATATTTAGTTATGTATGCACACGACTCCCATCTTACTTAACTATTTGCCTATCGATGGACACTTAGGTTGTTTCCATATCTTAGCTATTGTAAATAATGCTGCAATAAACTTAGGGGTGCATACATCTTATCAAATTAGTGGGTTGTTTTCCTTTGGGTGAGTACCCGGTTGTGGAATTGTTAGATCATATGGTATTTCTGTTTCTATTTTGATTGGTTGATTGGTTTTTACACTAATTTTATTTGTATTTATTTATTTATTTATTTATTTATTTTTTACACTAATTTTATTTAAACTTTTTGAGACTTTAGTTCCAATACAGTTAACAGACAGTGTCATATTAGTTTAAGGTGTACAATATAATATTTCTTCTTTGGAGAAATGTCCTTTCATGTCTTCTGTCCATTTTTCAACTGGATTATTTGGCTTTTTTGTTGTTGAGTTGCGTTCGTTTTTGGCATATTTTGCATACTAACCCTTTATTGGATATGTCATTTACAAGTATCTTCTCCCATTTAGTGTGTTGTCTTTTAGTTTTGTTGATTGTTTCCTTTGCTGTGTTTAGAAGCTTTTTATTTTGATGTAGTCCCAATCGTTTATTTCTGTTTTATTTTAGTTTATTATAGTTTCCCTTGTCTTGGGAGATCTATCTAGAAAAATGTTGCTACAACTGACATCGGAGAAATTACTGCCTATAGCTAGCTCTCTTCTCTGATTTTTATGCTTTCAGGCCTCACATTTAGGTCCTTAATCCATTTTGAGCTTTTTTTGTGTGTATTGTGTAAGAAAGTGGTCCATTTTCATTCTTTTGCATGTAGCTATGCAGTTTTGCCAACATCAGTTGTTGAACAGACTGACATTTTCTTACTGCACATTTTTGCCTCCTTTGTCAAAGATTCATTCACCATATAATCATGGACTTATTTCTGGGGTGTTATTTCAATGCTTACTTTTTTTGAGGAAACTCTATACTATTTACCACAGTGACTATACCATTCGCACTCCCACCAACAGTGTATGAGAGTTCCATTTTCTCCACATTTTTACCAACACTTGTTCTTTCTTATCTTTTCGATTTTAGCCATTCTCCAAAAAGAACATACAGATAGCCAATAGATACAGGGAAATCATGAGGGAAATGTAAATCAAATCCACAATAAGATATCACTTTATACCTGTCAGTTTGGCTAGAATCAAAAGCTTCATTCATTTCAGATAAATTTGTGCCTAGAGAGGACAAAGAGAAGGAGAAGGAAAGAATGAAGATTATCCAGAAGAACTTTACATTTTGGATCAGATAAGCCTTACAGCCTCATTTATTTATCTTGGGCTATTTATTTCATATATTTCTATTAGTCTTTAGTGATTTTTCTAAGTTGAATTTATAGAAGGAATTACATTGGAATTTCTCAGGATGATCCAATGTCTTACCCCTGAGGAACGGGAAATTCATGGTTATACGAAGTAGCATATCCTGTAGTGAGTATGTAAATAGAGTCATTTGCTTCTATTGTTATGTATCTAAGAATAATAAAGGTCAATACCCATGAGTAGCTAACATGAAAAATTTTGTTAGTTCTAAGTGCTCACTGTTCTTTGTCTACATCTAGTTTTTCAAAAAAATAAAGACTTCCAATATTGAGAAGTCAATAAAAATTACCAGGGTTTTGAAACTAGTGATCTTTCAAAATCAATCTATTTGACTGAATTTTCTCATTGAATTGAAAAAAGGAGTCTTTTAAAATGAATACCAGAGACACGAATAATGCTTTTGAAACATTTTGCATTAGGGTGAGACACTTAATACCCCCTTTTTTCCCTTCATATATAGAGTTTAGTCAGTGATGTTTTGTAAGAACCGCAGGAATGCTCATAAGTGGCAGTGTTCAATATACTTGGACCTTGGCTTTGAAATGTTGGTGAAAGTGTTTGAAGGATTAATTTTTGTTCCTTTTGTTCAAGGCACAAAACAGGCTGCTACTGCATGGGAGGGAATAACTTCACTGTTTTCTGCATTATGTCAGGGAATCTTTGTGCGTATTTGTAATTTCATCAATTCTTTTAGTTTGCCAGAGTTTATTTAGCTTTTGCCTTGGGTTCCCTTGACCAATGCTAACTTTTAAGTATCAAGTTTCTTAAAAAGTCTACATGAATATGTACTTAAAACTGAGGAGAAAAAACTTATTCATACATATATCTCTAAATCCAGATTAAAGGATCTTAATACATTTGGATTTCAACACTTTCTTATGACACAGCCAAACAAAATATACCTGATAATGCAGAATTGGCTGTATTGTCATCTGCCAGAAGTTAGTAAACTTATGTTTAAATCACTTGGAAGAGAGATACTCCCACGGTGAGAAGATTAGCATGAGCGTCAATGACAGGGATGGTCAGTGGTTTGCTAAAAAATTAGCCCTCTGAATGAATGAATAAATAAGCAAGCCAGCTCTGATTTCTTTTTTTTTTTATGGTAAAGAAGAAAGTTTTTATTGATTTTTAATACAGTAATAAACAATTGTGTTTTATTTTTTGTGATTCCTTGCTGTATGTTTATTTATTTATTTTTTGTATATTTTTTATTGGAGTTCAATTTGCCAACGTATAGCATATCACCCAGGGCTCGTCCCGTCAAGTGCCCCCCTCAGTGCCCGTCACCCAGTCAACCCCGTCCCCCCACCCACCTCCCCTTCCACCACCCCTTGTGCGTTTCCCAGAGTTAGGAGTCTCTCCTGTTCTGTCTCCCTTTCTGATATTTCCCACTTATTTTTTCTCCTTTCCCCTTTATTCCCTTTCACTATTATTTATATTCCCCAAATGAATGAGAACATACAATGTTTGTCCTTCTCCGGTTGACTCACTTCACTCAGCATCATACCTTCCAGTTCCATCCATGTCGAAGCACATGGTGGGTATTTGTCATTTCTAATGGCTGAGGAATATTCCATTGTATACATAAACCACAGCTTCTTTATCCATCATCTGTCGATGGACACCGAGGCTCCTTCCACAGTTTGGCTGTTGTGGACATTGCTGCTAGAAACTTCGGGGTGCAGGTGTCCTGCACTTTCACTGCATCTGTATCTTTGGGGTGAATCCCCAGCAGTGCAGTTGCTGGGTCGTAGGGCAGGTCTATTTTTAGCTCTTTGAGGAACCTCCACACAGGTTTCCAGAGTGGCTGCACCAGTTCACATTCCCACCAACAGTGTAAGAGGGTTCCCCTTTCTTCACATCCTCTCCAACATTTGTGGTTTCCTGTCTTGTTAATTTTCCCCATTCTCACTGGTGTGAGGTGGGATCTCATTGTGGTTTTAATTTGTATTTCCCTGATGGCAAGTGATGCAGAGCATTTTCTCATGTGCGTGTTGGCCATGTCTATGTCTTCCTCTGTGAGATTTCTGTTCATGTCTTTTGCCCATTTCATGATTGGATTGTTGGTTTCTGTGCTGTTGAGTTTAATAAGTTCTTTATAGATCTTGGAAACTAGCCCTTTATTTGATGTGTCATTTACAAATATCCTCTCCCATTCTGTAGGTTGTCTTTTAGTTTTGTTGACTGTTTCTTTTGCTGTGCAGAAGCTTTTTATCTTGATTAAATCCCAACAGTTCATTTTTGCTTTTGTTTCCCTTGCCTTCGTGGATGT
This sequence comes from Canis lupus familiaris, assembly GCF_011100685.1. Classification (NCBI taxonomy): domain Eukaryota; kingdom Metazoa; phylum Chordata; class Mammalia; order Carnivora; family Canidae; genus Canis; species Canis lupus. The sequence goes on along the minus strand of NC_049235.1, from coordinate 60,156,600 downwards.
ATCTTGCAAGAAATTGCTGTGGCCACCTTCAAGAAGGGTGTTGCCTGTGTTCTCCTCTAGGATTTTGATGGAATCTTGTCTCACATTTAGATCTTTCATCCATTTTGAGTTTATCTTTGTGTCTGGAGTAAGAGAATGGTCTAGTTTCATTCTTCAACATGTGGTCAGCCCTGATTTCATAGTGTTTACTGATTTCTATGGTGTAAACATTCCCATCATGGTGACTTTTAAGGTAATAAGGTTGGCTCTCAACATTTTAAAATATTTAACCATCAGTAATATCCAGCTCCAGTTCTGCACATTGCCACTCATTTCTTTAATTAATTGAATAAACATTTACTGGGTATCTACTATGTGTTAACCATGCTAGATATTTATGAGAATAAGGAGATTAATTAATATGTTCTCATTCACAAGGAATTTGTCATTTGCTCTTTCTTGAAGTGAAGAAATTGCTTAAAATTTGGGATATAAAACTGAGGAGCAAATAAAGAACAGGATCTCATGATTCGGGAAGCTTGTACTAGCTCATGAAGTAAGGTATGGAAACTTCATTTCCAACATTCAAGAATAAATTGCAGTGGGGGCCCCTGGGGGGTTCAGTCAGTTAAATGTCTCTTGATTTCAGCTCAGATCATGATCTCGGGGTTGGGAGATTGAGCCCCATGTTGGGCTACACCTTCAGTGTAGTGTCTGCTTGAAATTCTCTCTCCCTCTGCCTCTGCCCCTCCCCCTTTCAAAAATAAATACATGAAATTTTTTTTTAAAAAGAATAAATTGTAGTGAACATCTTGCTACCATTTACATTGTTCCATAATTCATGACTTGCCTTGAAAATCAGATGACCTCATTTTCAGGTAAAAAAATACAACCCAGGCAGCCCGGGTGGCTCAGCGGTTTAGCTCCATCTTCAGCCCAGGGTCTGATCCTGGAGACCCTGGATCGAGTCCCGCATGGGGCTCCCTGCATGGAGCCTGCTTCTCCTTCTGCCTGTGTCTCTGCCTCTCTCTCTCTTTCTCTGTGTCTCTCATGAATACATAAATAAAATCTTAAAAAAAATACAACAACCCAATAACTAATTCTATTTCCTTAATGTTTAAAATGATGAGTCTATTACTCAATTTACTGGAGGCTCTTCCTACATCAGTGTTCCTTTTGAAATCTTTGGGTTAATTAAGTACTTTGAAAAAGGGGAAGCATTTTCCCTTCTTTCCTATGTTTCTGTGTCTCTTCATAAGCAAGAGATTTGGGGGTCCAACCCACACTAACATTTCAGAGGAAATTAAAGGGATCCCCTCTGACTCTCCTTTTTTGCACCCCATCGTCACTTCTCTCTGTGGGAGAAGGAATTACAATCCTGATTCGTTGGAGTCTAAGTCACTATGCTACATCAGTGTCTTGGTAACACAGTCTCTTGGCCTCTGACATGCTCTTGGACTTAAATGAAAATTGGCTAAATTGGATAATGTCTTTATAACAAGCAGAAGACTGGATTAATGAAGTAGGCCTGACCTTCTCATTCATGTGGCTGGTTGGGTTAGTGAATCAGATGAATGTCTTGGCCATCATCTCTCCCTCCAACTGTCCTTCCCTCCCTTCCAGTACTCATAAGAGAGTAGATTTCCCTTTAATTTTGAGCTTAAACTATATCTTCTTATTTATCATTTACCATTGAGATATAGGGCATTTATCAGGTGTTAATAAAATTGACAATAAATTTTTACTCAGCTACTGATTTTTATAATATGTTCTCTCCATCAGGCTACCTCAGAAGGGAAGAGGGGCAAGTTATAAGAAGTCGTATGCCACTAAAAGTCCTCCGATTACCTTTCACCATTTTTTCATCCCTATCCAGTTCAATCTAATTTTTTTGTTTTTTTGCAAATTCTGCCCAGGCTTATATGTCCTTGAAACTTCCCCCTTGACAGAAGTTCTTTTCTTTCTTGATAATTCTGTTGTCTGCAAACTCCAAAATATTTCAAACAGTCCTGTTACTTTTCTACTCAACAAAACCCTGACTTTGTTGAAACTACATTTATGTTTTATAGTATCTCAGGTACTGTATCAGGTATTTTTAGCCCTTCATATCACAAGATGAAGATAAAAGAGCATGAGGTTACTTTCATTATTCCTCTTAACCGCTTCTAGCACCAGTTCATAAACCTTCATTCTTAACCAGTTATTCCAGTCATCACTGATTTTCAGAACTGGAGAACAGGAAGGGATGGAAAATCATGGGCACAATAAATGGTTTAAAGGGTGATAGTCTGAGGATGCCTGGGTGGCTCAGTTGGTTAAGAGTCTGACTCATAATTTTGGCTTAGGTGATGATATCAGGGTGGTGAGATTGAACTCTGAGTTGGCCTCACACTCAGTGGGGAGTCTGCCTGAAATTCCCTCTCTTTATGCCCCTCCCCTTATCAAGTACATAAATAAATAAATAGATAAATAAAATCTTTTTAAAAAGATGATATTCTGTAATGATATGCCAAGCTGGGACAAAAGAGAGACAAGGACTCACAAGTATAAACGGCACCATGCTTAGAGTGAAACTGGTCCATAAACACAAGATGTCACTTCCATTTTTCTGTGTCTTTTAAAATTTCTTTCATCAATGCTTTGTAGTTTCCAGCGTACAAGTCTTTCATTTCCTTGGTTAAGTTTTTTCCTAAGTATTTTAGTCTTTTTGGTGCTATTATAAATGGAATTGCTTCTTAAATTTCCTTTTTGGTCCATTCACTGTTAGTGTATAGGGATGTTAGCGTATGTATATTTGTGGTTGATTTTGTATCCTGCAACTTTGCTAAATTTATATATTAGTTCTAATATTTTTAAAAATGAAATCTTGATGGTTTTCTACATATAGGATCATAGGATCTGTGAACAGAGATAATTTTATTTCTTCCTTTTTGATTTGGATGCCTTTTATTTCTTTTTCTTACCTAATTACTCTGGCTAGGACTTCCAGTCTATGTTTAATAGAAATGCCAAGAGTGAGCATCTTTATTTTATTCCTGATCTTAGAGGAAAATCAGTTTTTCACCATTGAGAATGATGTTAACTATGGACTTCTCATATTTGTCCTTTATTATGTTGAGGTAATTTCCTTCTATTCCTAGTTTACTGAGAATTTTTTTTATCATGAAAAGGTGTTCAATTTAGTCAAATGCCTTTTCTACATCTATTGAGATTATCATGTAATTTATATCCTTTCTTCTGTTAATGTGTTGTGTCAGATTGATTGATTTCCATATGTTGAACCATCCTTGGATTTCTCAAAAAAATCTTAATGTTCTTTTTATTTATTATTTTTTAAGAGTTATTTACTTATTTTAGGGGAGGGGCAGAAGGAGAGAAGGGGAGAGAGTCTTAAGCAGACTCTGTGCTGAGCAGGGAGCCTGACATAGAGCGTGATCTCATGACCCTGAGGTCATGGCCTGAGCTGAAACCAAAGTCAGACACTTAACTGTGCCATCCAGGTTCCCTGGTGTATGTTTCTTTTAATGTGCTATTAGATTCAGCTTGGTAGTATTGTGTTGAAGACTTTTGCATCTATATTCATAAGAGCTATCAACCTGTAATTTTCTTATAGCATCAGCCTGGCTTTAATATCAGAGTAGCACTGGTCTCACAAAATGAGTTCAGAAGTGTTTCAAGACTAATTATTGTTAAAATTTCCATACTACCCTAAGCAATTTATAGACTCAATACAATTTGTATTGAAATGCTGATGACATTTTTTATAAAAATAAAGAAAATCATAAAATTCGTATGAAATAACAAAAGAACCCAAATAGCTAAAATAATCTTGAGAAAGAAGAATAAAACTAGAGTCTTCACATTTCCTGACTTTCAAATGTATTACAAAGCTACAATAATCAAAAAGTATGGTATGATACTGGTAGAAAGACAGACATAGATATCCATGAAACATAATAGAGTACAGAAATAAACCCTTACTTATGTGGTCAAATAATCTTTGACAAGGGTGCCAAGACTACACAATGGGAAAAGGAAAGTTTCTTCAACAAATAGTGTTGGGAAAACTGGATACACACATGCAGAAAAAATGAAACTGGATCTTTATCTTACAACAAACACAAAAATCAACTCTAAATGGCTTTAAGACTTAAATGTAAGACCTGGAACTATAGAACTTCTAGAATAAAATATAGAAAAAAAGCTTTATAACTCTGTATTTGTAAATATTTCTTGGATATGATGTCAAAATCACAGAAACACAAGAAAAAATAGACACATGGGACTACATCAATCTCAAAAGCTTCTGCACAACAGAAGAAAGTGAATAAAAAGAGACCTATGGAAAGGGAGACAATATTTGCAAACCATATATCTGATAAAAGGTTAGTAACTAAAATATATAAGGAACTCTTATAACTTAAGAGCAAATAAGCAAATAACCCAATTTAACAAGGGGCATTTCTCCAAAGAAGATATACAATGGTCAACAGGTATATGAGAAGATGTTTAACATCACTAAATAAAAATGCAAATAAAAATCATAATGAGATACCACCACACCTCATCTGTTAGAATAACCATTATAGGGGTGCCTTGGTGGTTGAGCGTCCGCCCTTGGCTCAGGTCATGACCCTGCCGTCCTGGGATCAAGTCCCACATCGGGCTCCACGCAGGGAGCTTGCTTCTCCCTCTGCCTGTGTCTTTGACTCTCTCTGTGTCTCTCATGAATAAACAAAATCTTTTTTTAAACAAATGACCGTTATTTAAAAACAAACAAAACCCAAAATAGAAAACAGTATGTTTGAGAGGATATGAAGAAATTGGAACCCTTGTACATTGTGATGGGAATGTGAAACAGTGGATCTTCTATGGAAAACGGTATGGAGGTTCCTCAAAAAATAATAAACAGTACTACCATATGGTCCAGCAATCCTATTTCTGGGTATCTATCCAAAAGAATTGAAAAAGAATCATTGCCCTGTCGTGTTCATTACAGCATTATTTATAATAGCCAAGAAGTGGAAACAACCTAAATCTCTATCAGTAAATGAATGAATAATGAAAATGTCTCTCTCACACACACACACACACACACACATACATGTGAGCATGTATGTGTGCACACAAACAATAATATTATTTAGCCTTAAAAGAAGAAGGAAATTCTAGAGGCACCTGGGGAGCTTAGTGGTTGAGCATCTGCCTTTGGCTCAGGGCATGACCCTGGGGTCCTGGGATCAAGTCCCACATCAGGCTCCCTTTGCCTGTGTCTCTTCCTTTCTCTCTATGTCTCTCATGAATAAATAAATACAATCTCAAAAAAAAAAAAAAAAGAAGAAGAAAATTCTATTATAAATTACAATGTGGATGGACTTTGTAGACATTATGCTAAGTGAAATAAACCAGTCACAGAAGGACAAGTACTGTGTGAGTCTACCTATTTGAGGTATCTAGAACAGTCAAACATTTTCAGATGAAGAAATACTAAGAGACTTGTTGCCAGTAGAGCTGCTCTACAATAATTGCTAAGGTACACTTTTCAGACAGAAAGGAAATGATACCAGAAGGGATATCAGGAATGATGAAACAGGTAAATATATGGATTAACATAATAGAATGTTCACCTCTTATTGAGTTCTGTAAAATATGTTTGATGGTTTAAAACTGGATGTAAGACCAACAAAAATGTCAATTATATTTCCACATATTAACAATAACAGTTGAAGCTGACATTTTAAAAAAATGCCTTTTAATCACTCCAAAACTTTGAGTACTTGGATATGAAGCTAACAAAAAAATGTACAGGATCTGTATGCTAAAAACTGCAACTTTGAGGAAGGAACTCAAAGAAGGCCTAAATAAATGCGCATGATTAAAGGACTTAAAAATGAGGACATCAATTCTTTCCAAGTTGACCTACAGATTTAATGTAATTCAAATGAAAATCACAAGAGGGTTTTAAAAATATATGTAAACAATTATATGTGAAGGCCAAAGAACTAGGATAGCCAAACACTTTTTAAATTTATTTTTGACAAAAATGCAAAGGCAATTCAAGAGAGAGAGGGTAGCCTTTTAAACAAAGCATACTGGAGTGATTAGATAGCCACTAGCCAAAAAAAGAAAAAGAAAGAAAAAAAAAAAGAACCTTGACATAATTTTACATCTTATGTGATTAATTTTAAAATGGGTCATAACTCTAAATGTAAATTTAAAACCATGATAGAGGCATTCTGGAAAATAGATTGGCAGTTATTTATAAATTTTAGAAGCGAACCTAGGAAAAAATTTTATAAAGTTAAACAAGAGTTCTTGGTTAAGGCAGCCAAAGCACAGTCCACAAAAGATATTAATGAATTAGATTTAATCAAAATCAAAACCTTTCTTTCTGTGGAAAGCTCTGTCCAGGGAGTCAAAAAGAGAAGTTACAGATTGAAAGAAAATATTTGCAATCCAGATGGTCTATGAAGACCTTATATCTGGAATATATAAAATCTCTCAAAACTGAAGAGAAAGAAAAAAAAACAATCCAACTGAGAATGCACAAAATACTTGAAAAGTCAGATCACCAAAGGGACTACGTGAAAGGTCAACAAGCAAATAAGCACATGCCGGGATGTCCAACGTCCTTAGGCATTAGGAAAACACAAATGAAAACTTCGATTTGGGGGCAGGTGGGTGGCGGGGTCGGTTAAGCGGCGGACTCCTGAATTCAGGGCAGGTCAGGATCTCGGGGTCCTGGGATGGAGCCTGTGCTGGGCGGCGTGTCTGAGCTCAGCCAGGAGTCTGCTTCAGGGTTCTCCCCCTCCCTCTGCCCCTCCTCCTGTTGCCCGCTCGCTCTGAGGTAAGTAAATAAGCCTTAAAAACAATAAAACCACAATTTTAATGCCATCATAATGCAGGTATTAGGCCTTCTGAGATGAGGATGACTAACCCTGTGGGGTACTGGTGGGCGTGCAGAACTATCTCCCTGGCTCCTGGGGGGGGACACATGCCAGAGCCACTCTGGGAAGCAGAGCGGTGGTTCTTAGAGAGTGAGGCTCCCCATAAACCTTGTAACCCCCTCCTGAGCAGCAAGAGGAAACACAGCATGTATGGAAGGAGGATCTCACCAGGAACCGCACTTGCGGGTGCCTGGTCTTGGCCATCCTGGCCCCCAGAGTGCTGAGAAGCCCCTATTGTCGGGGTCACCAGGTCTACAGAATTTTGCTGCAGCAGCCTTAGCGGGGAGAGCTGCCGCCTCGGGGACACGTTACTACAGCAAGAAGCCTAGGTCTTCCAGCCACAGAAGCTCGGGTCCTGCGTCGCGGATGACCCTCCCAGAGCTTCAGAGCGGACAACAGCGTGTTAAAGAGTCTGGGAAATACTTCGTCATCATAAAAAAGAAAGGAAACCTGTTGGATTGAGTTGAGAAATTTTTTTTTCCTCCCCCATCAAAGCTATTAATTTCCCTTGAACCATTTCCCTCAGTAAACCAGTTTGGGAAGTTCTAGTGCTCAACAGTCTTTTGAGGAGTTTGTCAACAAGTGAAATAAGATCAATGGATCTTTCACCTGATTGGGAAGGGAAAAAAAAATAAAAAAACTTGTATATAAAAACTATATAAAAACTTGTATAACCATTACTTCATTTTAAACATAAACATGCTTGGGGCACCTGGGTGGCTCAGTCCGACTCTTGGTTTTGGTTTGGGTCATGACCTCAGGGTCTGAGGTCGAGCCCCGTCTGTCTCCACACTGGGTGTGAAACCTGCTTAAGAAACACTGGGTGTGAAACCTCTCTCCCTTGCCCTCTGCCCCTCGCCCACTGCACACGTGTGCACGTGCTTTCTCTCAAAAAATAAAAATAAACATGCATTTACCATTTTTTGGAGAACTAATCTATGAATTTTTAACACATGTATAAATTCTTTTTTTTTTTAACACATATATAAATGTTTAAGTTCTAACCACCAGCAGAACAGTTATACCATCCACAAAACTCCCTCCTGCTAGTACCGTCCTGTGTAGTAATATCCTGTTCCCACCCTTAACCCCTGGCAACCAGTGATGTGTCGTCTGTTGCTGTAATTTTATCTTTTCAAAAATGACCTATAAATGGAATCAGAGTCCAGGCCAGAAGAGTTTGTGTCCTTAACCCTCTTCTTTTTCTTTGTTCTCAATACCTCATCAACTGGTTTGTGTTGAACCATCAACTCCTGGTTTGTGTTGTCTGCGCACACCCTCCCCTCCCGCCCCCCAGATCCTTCTCTACAGCCTTTTCTAACTCCAATCTTGAATTTTCCTGTATATGGTCAGGTAGGTATCTTCCTGGAACATTGCTTTTGAATTTTCTTTTTCTTCCTTTTTTTTTTTTTTTTTAAAGATTATTTATTTGAGAGAGAAGGAGGAAGAGCAAGAGCATGAGTAGGGGAGGGGTGGAGGGAAAATGAGAAAATCCTCAAACATACCCTCCACTGAGTGCGGAGCCCGATGTGCGGCTCCACCCCAAACTGTGGTCATGACTCAAGCGACATCAAGCATGGGGCTTAACCAGCTGAGCCACCCAGGCTGTCCAGCGCTCACATTTTCCAACCCGACTCCTCCCTGCCATCTACTGTGTTAGGCACGAGCCTCCTACTCCACCATTTCCAGTTCTGCTGTCTCTTTCCCCGTCTCCCCCTTCAAAGTTCTATTGACTCTACCACTGTCTATTTTTCCCACCGATACGAGCCTTCCTTTTTTTCACGCCTTTACATTCTTTGGCTGCTTCAGGTGCTCCAGGCACACTGACTCACTGCCATGAGTGCTTTTCATGGCCTCTCCCTTGGTGTGGGGACTTCTTTGGGCCCCTCCTCCCCTTCTCACATCAAACTTCCCCTTGTATCCGCCCCATTTGGTTCACATCATACTCTCTTAGTACCTTTTTTCTTCTTTACTGTTCCAGCATGTGCCCCCTAGGATTCTCTATTACCTACACAGTCACACTCTAGGCCCCAGACCAATATGACTGTATGACTTAGTGATTCCTGATACGTTATCAATATATCTCAAGAGAGTTCCAAAAAATCATCTGTCACTAGTCCACTCCATCGTGTGCTGTCACAATAAGAACTGCGTGTCAGTCAACACACGGAGGAAGGAAAGAGGTAAACATGAGGCTGGAGTTGACAGGGAGGCGGGAATATGGCTTCTACGCAGCGCAAGGCTGATGTCGCAGTCCAAATAGATCATCCGTCGTAGGTTGAACTGTGTCTACCTCAAAATTCATAAGCTGGAGCTCTAACCTCCAGTACCTCAGCTGTGACTGTATTTAGAGACAGAGACTTTTAAGAAGTGCTTAAGTTAAAATGAGGCTGTCAGGTGGGCCCTCATCCACTTTAGCTCCTCCTCCGGGAGAGGAGTCCGTAGAGACACAGGGAGGAACCTGCGCAGAAGAAAGGCCCAGTGAGGACACAGTGAGAAGCTGCCCAACCACAAGGCGAGGAGGGAGGCCTCAGAAGAAACCACACCTGGCATTTTAATCTTGGACTTGTGGCTTCTAGATATGTAAGAAAATAGATTTCCATTTAAGCCGCCCCGTCTATGGCATTTTATTATGGAAATGGTAGCGAGCAAGCTAACACACCCCAATAAAAACAGTAAAATGTGTGCATGCCACAAGCTGTAAGCTGGTGTAAATATTAATGATCAAGCTTCAGGGAAACAGACCCTGGGCAAATTTGGTCTTCACAATGAAGTAAGGAATAAAGGAAATTGCACTTCTCCAGTTTCATCCGCTTTCTTCATTTATTGAGCTAGTGATGCACGTAATAGTCATTAGCTCACGCTAATGTCGTTTTAAATATACGTATGTTGAAATGAATTTATTTATCTTTGCAACAAGAGCAGCAGTCTGCACACCAGCCAGCTCTTTCCTGCTTCCTCTCCTTCGCCCAAATGAAAGGTTTATGGGGAACAATCCTAGTAGGTGTTGCTGGTAAGAGGCTGAGAGAAGGACGTGCAGGAAATGAAGCTTTTTGCCCGTTCTTCCTCAAATTTGTTTTTGCCTCTATGAAATGGGTATAATTGAGTGAGCATAAAGCCATCCTGGCCAGGTGATGAGAAATTTAAGGAAAGGTCTCATTTGCTGTGGTCATTTTGTTTGCTTTACATAACATTGGCAAACATGTACGGTATTATTGAAGGACTATTTCTAGTTGTAATTATATCACGCATAATTTGTAATAAAATTATATTCTAAAACTGACAAATTCCATTTTAACAAAATTACACCAACAAATTATTCAAACTCATTAAACCTCAAAAGGAAAATATAATCAAAGTAAAATAATTATAAGTCATGTTGACATTTGCCGAGTAATCTTCCCATTGAGAAATGGATTGATTTTTTAAGATTTTTTTATTTAAATTCAATTTAGTTAAAATATAGTGTATCATTAGTTCCAGGGGTAGAATTAAGTGATTCACCAGCTGCAGTGCTCATTACATCAGGTGCCCTCCTTAATACCCACCACCCAATTACCCCATCCCCCTACCCACTTCCCTTCCAGCAACCCTCAGTTTGTTTCCTATATGTTAAGAGTCTCTTATTGGTTCACGAAGAAATAGATTTAGATAGAAGGGTCCCAGACCCTTAGATCAGAGAGTCTTCCATACACACGTTCATATAATCTTTTATATTAATTAATTTAAAAGAGACAAATATTGATATTTCACTCAGGAAAGAAGATTTAAATGTCTTCTCAACCTTAAATTTCAAAATTCAGGAGTTATGGCTTAAAAAACAAGTTACTTTTTAAAAAATGTCTCATTATTATCTGACTTCTCCACCTCACCCATTCTCCTGGTTTCCCCGACTTGTGCTGTGACCTTTACGGATTGCAACACCAGTTTCCCCTAAGTTCTCTTGTTGAGTTGTGTTGATGAGATACACAGGCCAAAGTTTGAAGTATGGGGGAAAAAAGATGCCAAGGGATTCGTAGTGAACCATTGTGTTTCTACTGACACCCTGGCTGATTTGAGAAGTGACCCCAGGAGGCAGATCCTTAAAGCGGCATTCTGGGATTGTGGTGGCACATATTTGAGTGTGTGGAGGACTTCCTTTGGGGGGCAAAGTGCGATATAGAGTATCATGTGATGACATCACGTTACTCAAATATCACTGAAGGTAGCATGTGATGGAATACAGGGAGAGAACTAAAGAGTGAGAGTCCAAATAGTTGCGGCACAGAGTTGCTATGGCAACCGTGAGATTAAATTGTGAAATGGATTTAACACTTTGGGGCGCTCTGGAGAGTGTACATGAGGGATGGAAGTAAAAATCTACAATTCCCAGCTCAAAGCACTAGTCAATGAAAAACTGCAATAACTTGATAAAGTCAGAAACACCAAGGGCTCAGATTTTTCAGGGAAGAAGTTTTGGGTACGTTAGTAGATAAAGAATTCTGTTCATTCCCATGCAGTGTACGAGGATTCCTTTTTTTCCCCTACATCCTCTCTAACACTTGTTATTTCTTTTTTTTTTTAATTTATTTTTTATTGGTGTTCAATTTACTAACATACAGAATAACCCCCAGTGCCCGTCACCCATTCACTCCCACCCCCCGCCCTCCTCCCCTTCTACCACCCCTAGTTCGTTTCCCAGAGTTAGCAGTCTTTACGTTCTGTCTCCCTTTCTGATATTTCCCACACATTTCTTCTCCCTTCCCTTATATTCCCTTTCACTATTATTTATATACCCCAAATGAATGAGAACATATAATGCTTGTCCTTCTCCGACTGACTTACTTCACTCAGCTAACACTTGTTATTTCTTGTGTTTTTTTAATTTCAGCCATTCTGACGGGTGTGTATATTCATACCCACATACAGGAACATTACACAGCCTTAAAAAAGGATGAGATCATGCCATTTGTCACAAACGGATGGACCGAGAGGATATTATGCTAAGTGAAATAAGTGAGCCGGAGAAAGACAAATATCCTGTGATTTTACTCACATAGAGAATCTTAAAAAGCAAATGACTAAGCAAACAAAAAACAGAATCAGACTTATAGGGAACAAGGGATGGTGGCCAGAGGGGAGGATGTAGGGGGGATGGGCAAAATGAGGGAAGGGGAGTGGGAGATGCAGGCTTCCCTTAAGGAACGAGTAAGTCGTGAGAATGAAAGCCACAGCATAGGGAACGTAGTCAATGGCATTGTAGGAGCGATGCTTGGCCACAGACGGTACCTACCCCTGGAGAACACAAGATAAGAGACAGAGAAGCTGAGTCGCTATGGTGTACACCTGAACCTAATGTACAGTGTGTCAACTGTACTGAAATAAAAAAAAAAAAAGAATTCTGTGCTGCCAAAGTATTGGTAGTGGGAAAGGGAACGAGTGCTAAAACAGGGGAGCTCGGGACGCCTGGGGGGCTCCGTGGCTGAGCATCTGCCTTCGGCTCAGGCCATGACCCCGGGGTCCTGGGATCAAGTCCTGCATCGGGCTCCTGCATGGAGCCTGCTTCTCCCTCTGCCTGTGTCTCTGCCTCTCTCTGTGTCTCTCATGAATAAATAAATAAAATCTTAAAAAAAATAAAAATAAAACAGGGAAGCTCTTATTATCAATTCAGGGCTTGTGACCAGCTTCAGAGCACTGTAGAAGGTAGTTTTAAGTTAATTAACCATTTTCTTATTTTGTCTTCTTACATTTTAATAAGAGTGCTAATGGTGGCTAACGTTACAATTTGGGTTCCAGTAGGAAAAATGGCAGAACTGACATTACTCAATAATGATACTGTGGCTGATGAGACCTTGTGTTTCTCCAGAAGGGATCAGAAGTTCTTCACCCAATTAAAGGTCAAGAGTGAAAACTGAGTAGCAGAAGGGAGATGGACTGCATTGGTCACTCTCAGTCTGCTCCCCCCACCCATATCTTGATCCTCACCGTGCCCTTCACCTTGGGTCCCCCAGGTTAATGACCTCTATGGATTCCATTACCAGGGTCCTTTTGCCCTTTGGCTTCTAGATGAGTTTGGCTAAAGGAAGGCAGCCATGAGGACTGAAAGGTGGGGGAGAAGGGGGTTAGGATACTTGCCCCCCCCCCCGCCTTTGCTTGGACACAGCTTTGGGGGAGGCTGTATTCTACGCTTACAGCTTCTGTCAGAGTCTCTCTTCCGTGGCTCCAAGCTTTTTCCCGTCTCTGGAAGCAGTCCTCACCATCCTTGCCTCCTCAGTTCAGGCTGGCAATGATTTCCCGTTATTGCTGGTCCCTGAGTGCTTCCCCAGGCCTTTGGCTCCCCTCAGCCTTGTCCATATGTCTTAAAATAATATTTTTATTAAAGTCTTTCAGTCCCAGCCTTCATGCTTATGCTTTCCTTCCCACTAGTACGTGGACTGATACACTATGGAGAAAAGGACACATGGGGAGAGACCAGGTGAGGACAGCCGCTGGCACTGGGATGCCGTTATGGGGGTAGGGGAACTGCAGCTTGGAGGGCAGAGCCCAGGATACAGGGAATATGGGCAGAGAGCCAGGTGGTCCTCTAACTGAGCAGTCGGCACTACAGAGGAACAGCAAGGAGTGGTGGTGGGAACGGATGGGCGGACGGAGCAAGGGAGTGAAGGATCTAAGAGCAGGGTAGCCTGTGGGAGAATCTGGAAGTCATGGAGACAGAATGAGAGCATCAGGATTTCCAGACGTCAGGACTTCAGGCACCTGAACTCTTGTCTCTGTCTGCTAGATGGCTCAGTTCCTAAACAGATTATCCAACACTGGTTAATTTACTCCGTATGTCTGCTTACTAGTTCATCCCTTCATAAAATACGTACTGAGCTCGTTCTGAATTGCAGGCTGTGAGCCGGGCACCAGGAGCGTAAAGGTGAATGAGATACATTATCTGAGCTCATGGGGCTCACGGCCTGTCCGAGGATGAAGACACGTGGTGACTGGACGCCTGGATCGAGACGTTCTGCGGGATCTCAAATGATGCACGAAGCTGAAGTCTTCTTCTTCTAAAAGGCACATCCCCTCTCCCACCACCCTCTTTCGTAAACGGCACTGCTACGGCCTTGACCAGGGAAGCAAGGTGTGATTGTAACTAAGGCACTGGTTTACCCCTTGGTCCAATGGCCTTGACCATTCCTCTTTTTTAAAAAAAATTCCATTTTGTATATTGTGATTAGAACATTTTTCCTATTTGTGATTCTGATGCACAGCCGAGGCCAAGGACCACGGTCTTAGATATAAACTCATCCTAAGCTGGGGCTGTATTTGGTCTTGCGGGAATGGCGTGTGCTGTATCTTGTGAGGTGGGTGTGTGTCCGGGAAGAGTCAAGTGTTTCTTGCTAAGTAGATATACGGGCTCGGAACCAGGTGCTCCTGGTTTGAAGATGTCAAAACTACGGCGTGGCTGGCTGCTCAGTTGTGATCCTCACTGTGATATTATTTGCGAGGGTCCCCAACACTCAGCCTCCCCCGCTGGGGTCAGTGCCGTTCTCAGGGACTCCTGCAGATCATGACGATCTCTCTCAAAAGAGGTCGGAAGCCAAAATGTCCATTTATTATTAATTTGCAGTTAGAAGTTGCGTCCCTGGCGGACGGTGCACTGTTCCCGCTCAGGGAAGCCGAGTGAGGACGGGCTGCGGCCTTCTCTACAGAAGTAGACGTCATGGGAGGCCAGACCCCTTCAGCCCCGGCCTCCCGCCCAAGCGGCCCCTGAGCGCTGGGAGCCCCGGGAGCCCCGGGAGCCCCGGGCACCCGAGAGGGTTCTGCGCAGAGAGGAGAAGCCGGAGATGCGACCGGCAGGACTTTCTCTGGACACACTGTGGGTCACTTGCGTAAAGAGATCTCAGAGCTGGGACCTGAACCTGCAGGCCTCCAGTAGTCCGCTGTGAATTCTCATCTTCGTGTGACTGCTGACTTTTCTATTTCATTTTGAATCCACAATTTTTTACCTTTTATATTAAAAAGGTCCCTGGGGGGGCGCCTGGCTGGCTCAGTTGGTGGAGTGTGACTGTTGGATCTCGGGGTTGTGAGTTGACGCCCCACGTCGTCGTGTGCAGAGCTTACTTTAAAAGAAGAAAGAGTGAGAGAGAGGGGAGAGGGACAGAGAAGGTCCTCCAGAGAGTAGTTCGGGCATCTGGGGTGTGGATCTGCCCCGAGTCTCTAGTGTTGGGCGCAGACCCTGCTGGCGTGGCCAGAGGACACTTCCAGGCGCGGGCCCTGCTTACCTGGGGTTGGGTCCACGTGTCCTCCTCCTCCTTCACGGCGCGTCCTCCAGGCGGGAGGCAAGCAGCTGAGCCACGGGCCATCCGTACTCTGGGGGCCGGGGGAGGCCTTGGGGGTGCCCAGCAGGGGCCCCAGGAGGGGAGCTGGGGCAGTCCTTAGCCTTCCAGCAAGTCGTGTAGCCACAACTGCTAAATTTGGCCACTTCTCTCCATCTCTTGTCATGCATCTGTTCCGTTTGAGAGTGATACTTTTCTGACTTTTTTCTCACATTCTGGGCGTTGTTGTGCCCCGTGTACCGTGCACAAGGACAACAACGATGCTGTTTTCAAGATCGTATTCACCAGTTCTTCAGCCTCCGAACCAGGGAGCGGAAGTTACAGACAGTTTGTCAGGAATGAAATGATTAGAAACAAGTTTGTTTCCACCACTTTTTTTTTTTCCCACCACTTTTCACAGTTTTTGGTGAGCGAGATACTCTTGCTAAATGGGTCTGTAGAAATTGTGCATATAAAGCTGCTTCCCCAGAATCCCTGGGCGTAGGTTTTTTAAAAATAGGGCCAAAGAGCTGCAGTGGAACTGTATTTCAAATTGATTTTAGCGCGCACAGGCGAGCTCTAAGTCAGCTTCGATTTTTCTAGACATTGAGAGCAAATAATCTTTCAAAGATCAATTTAACACAATCTAACAATCTTTTAAATTCCTGCTCACGCGGCTATTGTACATTTTCACTTTCTTTGTTCATCGTATGATGTTATTCCGTTTTGTGCCTTCAGGTAGCAGGTAGCGGTACATGAACAATCACCCAAACGCTGGGTGGCAGCCTGGCCTCGGGTGGCTGCAGCGTGTACTAGTCCCCAGGGCTGTGTAATGGGGGACCACAGACTGGGTGGGTTGGAAGCACAGAAATTTATTGTTTCACCATCTTGGGGACCAGAGGTCTGATATTAAGGTGTCGGCACCATCAGGCTTCCTCTGTAGTCTCGAGGGGGACAGGGAGAGAATTCTTGCTGCTTCTAGTTCCCGGTGCTTTTGGGGCTCATCGGTTTGTGGCAGCAGAACTCGTCTTTTTTTTTTTTTTCTTTTTTATTTATTTATGATAGTCACAGAGAGAGAGAGGCAGAGACATAGGCAGAGGGAGAAGCAGGCTCCATGCACCGGGAGTCCGACGTGGGATTCGATCCCGGGTCTCCAGGATCGCGCCCTGGGCCGAAGGCAGGCGCCAAACCGCTGCGCCACCCAGGGATCCCGAAATCGTCTTTGATTCTGACTTCACTTGGCCTTCCGCCCCGCGCCCTGCTGTGTTCTCTTCTGTCGCCCACACTGGTATTTTCAATGGCTTTAGAGCCCACCTGAATCCAGTGTGAGCTCATCTTGGTTCTTCCCCTGATTTTATCTGCCAAGACTGTATTTCCAAACAAGGTCACATTCTGAGGTTCTGGGAGGACGTGTATTTTGGGGAGACATCATTCAACTCAGTACGAAGGCCACTGAACTCCACTGGGTGCTTGGGGACATAGTTCCTTTCCTTTCCGGTGAGAAGGTAGCCGAGCCGCGGAGCTTTCGCAGCAGCCGGGAGGAGGCTGAGGCCGAGGCCCAGAGGGGCTCAGGGTGGAGGCAGCCAAGGGCAGCCTGGGCCCGAGGAAGAGCAGTATTAAGGGCAGAAGTTGCGGCTGCCTGTGCAAGGTGGCCTCCGCTAATTCCCTCCTCCTCCTCCTCCTCCTTGTTTTTCTTCTTCCTCCTCCTCCTCCTCCTCTTCTTCTCCTTCTTCTTCTTCTTCTTCTTCTTCTTCTTCTTCTTCTTCTTCTTCTTCTTCTTCTTCTTCTTCTTCTTCTTCTTCTTCTCCTTCTCCTTCTTCTCCTTCTTCTCCTTCTTCTCTCCCTGAGTATCAGGGGCAGGGCACAGGGAGAGGAAGAGAGAGAACCAGAAGCAGGCCCCAAGCTCGGCTTGGAGCCTGAGGGGTGGGGTTCAGTATCACCACCCTGAGATCAGGACCTGAGCAAGAGGTGGGACGCTTAACTGACGGGGCCACCCTAGGGGCCCCAAACTAGTTTCCTTATTAAAATGCAACAGAGGTATTCTAAGATTTGGGTGTTTTCACAAGACCTTTGACTCCTTTTCCCTTTTTGAAATACTTTTCTGTCCTCAATGGCAGCTCATCCTTGTTTCCCTTGCACTGGACTTGGACACAGTGAGTGAATTTTGCCTTAATTCTCCTGCCGTAGGCCTGGCTCCCTTCTCTCACCGCCTTCACTCTTTATCCTTGTTTTCTCCCACTCTCCCCAATCTTGTTCTCATCGTTTCCCTGTTTTGTCCGTGGTCCAAATCTATTTCTTCCATGTCGCTGCATGGATCCCTCACACCTCAGTGTGTGTCGAGGGGGAACAGTAGACACTGGTGGATTCCAAAGACACAGAGCACAGAGTCTCTGACTCCCAGGAGTTTATACATCGGTGTGGTGTTTGTCTTGCCATATCGCTGGCATTGTGGACATTTAGCTTCTTAGGGCAGGGGAAGTATTTGTTTAAACTGTTTGCAAAACAGCTAACAAACACTTGGAATTAGCCTGTGTATATTGGCCCAGGGAGCACTCTGGTTATTTTGTAAATTCTTGCCTTTTGCCTTTGTTTGGTTTTAGAGGGTTGGGGTCCTTCAATTATAGTAAGTGATAGGGACCAAAAAGGCCTGTGCCCATCATGGGCAATGTCAACATTACACCATCCAACAGGGAAAACCCCTTTTGGTGTTCTTTTCAAATTCTATTACATTTTTCTGAGGAACTATACAAATGGCGATTGTCATGGATGTCAGTTCAATGTCAGGGATACTTTCTCCACCTGATTTTCTGCTTTCTGCTGTGACCTTGCCCATGCTGAAATTATTTTTCTAGCTGCTACTACCTAATACTGCAAACCCCCCAAATTTTATGGTTTTTTTCTTTCTTCCTTGCTCTGTGGTGAGATGACAACAATGAAAGATTGGTGTCATTCAGTTCCTGACCCAGTCTGGGATGAGAAGGAGAAGGTCTTGGCTTGGGATGCTCTGGTGGCCCAGGGGTTGAGTGTCTGCCTTTGGCCCGGGGCGTGACCCCAGAGTCCCACATTGGACTCCCCACAGGGAGTCTGCTTCTCTCTCTGCCTGTGTCTCTGCCTCTCTCTCTCTCTGTCTCTCAGGAATAAATAAATAAAATCTTAAAAAAAGAAAAAAGAGAGAGAGAGAGAGAGAGGTCTTGACTTTCCTACCTCCTAAACCTGGCCCACTACTTGTCTCTGGCTCAGTTACACTTACAAATACTCCGTAAAAATCATACTTGTGTTTTATTTTTTTAAAATTACCTCCTCCCTCCTTTCTCCAATCTTTTCCCAGTCCCTCAAGTCACATTCTCTCTTGAGACTTTCATTCAAACCAGGCTGAGAGGAAGAGCACTGGGTTTTCTTCCTTGATTTGGATTTATTAGATCTATCATTTGCCAGGGAGATATACTCCAAAATTTGCGTTCCCCAAATTTGCTTATATTATTATAGCTTATAATTCTCAACCAATTTATAAAATACAATGATATGTAACAAAATTGGCAAGTCCTAGCAGACTTCTAATAACAGTGATTAGGCAAACAGTGGTGGGCAACAAGCTGACCTAGCGGGGTACACCTAGCCACACTTAACTCTCAAGGGATGCCAAGACCTTAAGGATTCTGTGAAACAGAGACCAGTAAAGGTTGACCCTGGAGATGCCAAGCAACTTTGAATTGTCTTGAATTTTATTTTCTTCAGGAATGCTTGTTAAGGATTGCTAACAGTAGGGGAGGTAAACTAGGAATTAGATTTCTCTGCTGCCTTATAAAAGGATGGGAGGGGAACGGTCCCCCAGGACATCATCTCCACCCAGAACCTGTTTGCAGGAATTGAGATTTATCTGTGGGTGGTTCCCGCTTTTGCCTTACCTGGTCAGAGTTTTAAACTGCTTGAAGATAAAGAAGGTATGTTTCATTCCCAAGATAACTGGGGAGGCAACAGTGATAATTGTCATTTAGAAACTTTGCCTTCCAAAACTGTATTTTATTTTGTACATTTGATTTTGCACTTTCTGTCTACAAGGAACTTGTCTTTATAACAGAATAATTTATTAGGGTGGGCAGATTATCGGTGATATAATAAAAATTGCTGTTCATGTAAGAAATGCAAAGTCTTGAGAAATAAATAAAACAAACTTAGAATCATGCTGGATTGTTCCCCCCTCCTCCCTCTAAGTGTCCACCTCTTTTCTCTTTATGGCAAAGTTCACTTAAAATTCTGGACACCAAAAAAGGCAGGGAGAGGGGGGGATAAGACAGATTGAAACAGTAAGCACCAATAATAGCTCACATATACTGAGAACGTGGATCACTTAATCTTCTTGAGAACTCTGTGGTATTTCCCACCGTCCCGACAAGGAAAATGAAGAGACAAAATGGCTCGTTAGTGAGTGAAGCACGAGAGATTAAGTCCGGGCCCAGCTCACTGCAGGGTCCAGATGCCCAGCTCGTACCCTCATGGTCTCTCAGGAAGGACAGAACCAAAGCAAGGAACAATTAGGGAAGAGAGAAAGCCAAAGAAGGTGGGAGAAGGAGAGGCAGCTTGAGACCCCAAGTCAACTCTCTCATCTCGAGGGTCAGCCCAGCACCCCACACCGCTGGAAGGGGTCTCCGGGATCGAAGGGTCTGAGGGGTTGACATGGGAGCTGACTTGGGGTGTAGCCCATTGTTTTTAATCTCATCTGTTGCCCCTTTTCATTATGAAGCAAATTAAACCAACTGTCACATTTATTAGGACAAATATCACTACGACGGAGAACATTTGAATTCCTCATTTTAAGGAAAAGTCTTTCTCACTCACATACTTTGCAAAATTCCGGAATCCCATAAAAGCAGTTGAACAGGGACGCCCGGGTGGCTCAGTGGTTAAGCGTCTGCCTTTGGCTCAGGTCGTGATCGGGGGTCCCGGGATCGAGTCCCACGTCAGGCTCCCTGCATGGAGCCTGCTTCTCCCTCTGGCTGTGTCTCTGCCTCGATCTCTCTGTGTGTGTCTCTCATGAAAAAAATAAATAAAATCTAAAAAAAAAAAAAGTCAGTTGAATAGTAGTTAGAAATGCACAGAGAGGGGATTCGGGGCCAGGTGGATATTTCTTGGAGGTGAGGGCAGGGATTTCAAAGTGAAGCAGGAGAGAAGCTGAGTGAGCCTTATGGGAGTTGGGGCCCCTTCCCCAATTGGCCCGTTCAGGGAAGCAATCTGGGTCGTCTCCCCGTGAATGTTTAACCGTTTGCAGAGTAAGGCGCAGTAGCCAGTCGGAGGAGGGTTCATTCCTGTCGACAAGCGTTTGCTCAACACCTTTCGTGCTGAGCATTCATTCTCCTTTGAATCTTCTAGAATCTCTGCCCCCTTCTCCACTGCTCTGTCCTGAGGGACTACCAGTGATGGAGTGCACCAACCCTCTGGCTGTTCTTGTGTTCAATTTGTAGGCAGCACCCCAGGCGATGGGAGGGCAGGAGAATGGTGGGAGGTCATTCATCCCCTGGGCCAGAGGTCCACGTCTGCCCTGCCACTTGCTCTGATAAATACAGTTTTCTTGGCCCACAGCCACGTCTCTCCATTCAAGCATTGTACACGCTGCTTCTAGACCCCAAATGACAGAGCTGGTGCTGTGACCGAGACCGTCCAGCCCCTTGCAGGAGACGCTCTGCGCCTGCCTTAGCTCCCTGTGCGCCCAGTGAGTGGTTCCTCGGGCCTCCCTGCGCCCAGGGCCCCCCCACTCCCGGCCCAGGGGCTGCGGCTCTTTCTGAGCCCTGGGAACCCCGTCTTGCGGCCCCACTCCCCGCTCCCCCACTTGGGCCTGCAGGTGCTGGGCCCCGGCGCGGCAGCAGCTCTTGCCTTCCCCGGCGGCCGCCGCACTCCTTCCAGGTCTCCTGCTGCCCTGTCCGGGCTGTGCCGGCTGTTTCCTTCTGAGCCCTGACTGGTGTGTCACGCACGGTATTGTGCCCGACACACACGTGCATATGCACACCCGCACACACATCCTTGCTCCTCTGGGCTGATGGTGACCACAGGGGAGGGATGGAGGGATGGAGGGATGTCTTCCCTACCTTGTAGGGGCCCATGCGGGGGGAGGCGAGCTAAGTGCAAGGGGGCCACGGCCCGGGGTGGGGGGTGGCAGGGCCCGGGGGGCAGGGGGCCTCGTTGGTGAAGTGCGGTGGGCCGAGCCCTAGAGGGTGGATTCGGTTTCGAGAGGCCGATGTTTTTGTTCGTGAGAATTACAGGGCGGTGACGGCCTGACATACTGGGGGGACAAGTCACGGTCACTGGTGCCTTTAGACGCCGGGCAGAGCAGTCTGGGCATCCGCTTGGTTTATTCTGGGCAGCTCCCCGTGAAGTAGTGAAGTAATTCCCGTTATCACCTCATCAGCAGAGAAGGGAACCTAGGCCTTGTTGAAAAGGAGGTGACTTCCTCCTGACTTACTGCCTGAGGGGGGAGTGTCGGGATCGTGATCCAGGCCAATCCTTGGGGATAAAGTCGAGCACCCACTGGGTTTCAGTGTCCCTGTGGGGAGATGAAGCGGAGCTGGCGGGGTTGGGCCTTGAAGCACCTTGGTCCTTGTGTGGAGGATGCGGGGCGGCGACCTGCAGAGGGGTGGGTGGTGCCAGGGCCTTCTGCTCAGGCCCATGCGATGCTCAGAGTTGTGTGCTTGAGGGACTATGACCTTGGTGGCGGGTGCGAGGGGTTTGGATGAGAGGGACAGTCGAGGGATTTTATCATTATTTTTTAAGATTTTACTTATTTATTCATGAGAGACACAGAGAGGGGCAGAGACAGAGGTGGAAGGAGAAGCAGGCTCCCTTCGGGGAGCTGGACGTTGGACTCATCCCAGGACCCCTGGGTCACGGCCTGAGCCAAGGGCAGGCGCTCGACCACGAGCCCCCCCAGGTGCCCCACAAGTGGAGTTTCTAAGGATGTTGTAGGATCCAGGTTATTGACACAGAATTTCAAGGTCACAGACATCCGTGGTAGGTGCGAGAAACCTGCGTGCTGGAGGAGGCCATGGTGATAGGAGGGAGGGACAGCCAGCCCGTGGTGGGGACCCCCGGGAAGGCCACCGCCTGGCATTTCTGCAGCCTGTGCGCTGGGGCTCTCTGTACAAGGCGCCTGTTCCCCTGTCCTTCTAGGGCCCCTTCTAGGGCCACGGGTGGTCAAGAACAGTAGTCAGTCGGGAAATTACGTGGTCTCATTCATTTGGGGAATATAAAAATTAGTGAAAGGGAATAAAGGGGAAAAGAGAGAAAATGAGTGAAAATATCAGAGAGGAAGACAGACCCTAAGAGACTCCTGACTCTGGGAAAGGACCAAGGGGTGGTGGAAGGGGAGGAGGGGGTTGGGGTGCCTGGGGGACGGCACCGAGGGGGGCACCTGCTGGGATGAGCACCGGGTGTGATGCTACATGTTGGCACATCGGACTCCAATAAAAAAAAATTAAAAAAAAAATTTAAAAAGCGCAGCAGGCTGTGTCCTGGCCCCGGACTGCCCGCGCTCCCGCAGGCGGAGGGCCCCCAGCTCCGGGCTCGTGGGGGGCACGCCCTGAGGCGCCCCGAGGGTGCCCGCCCCCGCCCCCGCGTGCGGCCGCTCAGCGCCCCGAGCTCGGGCGCCCCCCGCCGAGGACGCGCGGGTCACGGGGGCGGGGCAGGAGGCTCGCGGGCGGCGGGGGCGGGGGCGGGGGCGGGGGCGCGGCGGGGGCGGGGCGGGGCCGGGCTCCCGGCGGCGCCGCCGATTGGCGGAGGAGGAGGTTGTTCCCCCAGGGCGGCCGCTGATTGGCTGCGGCGGGAGGGGGCCTGACGCCCTCCCAAGTTGTGCAAACACCTCTCCCGGCCCCGGCCCGGCCTCGGCGGGACCCGCGAGCTGCGGCGGCGGGAGCTCGGGCGGCGGGAGCTCGGCCACGCGGAGGGACGAGGTGAGCAGGGCGGCCCGGGGGCACGGGGCGGGCGGGGGCTCCGGCGGGGGACCGGAGGGGACGGGGCGGGGAGGGAAGGGGCGAGGAGGGGGGGACGGGAGGGGAGGGAAGGGGCGAGGAGGGGGGCAGAGGGGAGGGAAGGGGCGAGGAGGGGGGACGGGAGGGGAGGGAAGGGGCGAGGAGGGGGGTCGGGAGGGGAGGGAAGGGGCGAGGAGGGGGGACGGGAGGGGAGGGAAGGGGCGAGGAGGGGGGGTCGGGAGGGGAGGGAAGGGGCGAGGAGGGGGGACGGGAGGGGAGGGAAGGGGCGAGGAGGGGGGCAGGAGGGGAGGGAAGGGGCGAGGAGGGGGGCAGGAGGGGAGGGAAGGGGCGAGGAGCGGGGCAGAGGGGAGGGAAGGGGCGAGGAGGGGGGACCCGAGGGAAGGGAAGGGGCGAGGAGGGGGGCAGGAGGGGAGGGAAGGGGCGAGGAGGGGGGGCAGGAGGGGAGGGAAGGGGCGAGGAGGGGGGACCCGAGGGAAGGGAAGGGGCGAGGAGGGGGGCAGGAGGGGAGGGAAGGGGCGAGGAGGGGGGCAGGAGGGGAGGGAAGGGGCGAGGAGGGGGGACCCGAGGGAAGGGAAGGGGCGAGGAGGGGGGCAGGAGGGGAGGGAAGGGGCGAGGAGGGGGGCAGGAGGGGAGGGAAGGGGCGAGGAGGGGGGACCCGAGGGAAGGGAAGGGGCGAGGAGGGGGGCAGGAGGGGAGGGAAGGGGCGAGGAGGGGGGACCCGAGGGAAGGGAAGGGGCGAGGAGGGGGGCAGGAGGGGAGGGAAGGGGCGAGGAGGGGGGCAGGAGGGGAGGGAAGGGGCGAGGAGGGGGAACCCGAGGGAAGGGAAGGGGCGAGGAGGGGGGCAGGAGGGGAGGGAAGGGGCGAGGAGGGGGGCAGGAGGGGAGGGAAGGGGCGAGGAGGGGGGCAGGAGGGGAGGGAAGGGGCGAGGAGGGGGGACCCGAGGGAAGGGAAGGGGCGAGGAGGGGGGCAGGAGGGGAGGGAAGGGGCGAGGAGGGGGGACCCGAGGGAAGGGAAGGGGCGAGGAGGGGGGCAGGAGGGGAGGGAAGGGGCGAGGAGGGGGGCAGGAGGGGAGGGAAGGGGCGAGGAGGGGGAACCCGAGGGAAGGGAAGGGGCGAGGAGGGGGGCAGGAGGGGAGGGAAGGGGCGAGGAGGGGGGCAGGAGGGGAGGGAAGGGGCGAGGAGGGGGACCCGAGGGAAGGGAAGGGGCAAGGAGGGGGGAGGGGAGGGGAGGGAAGGGGATAGGAGGGGGGAGGGGAGGGGAGGGAAGGGGAGAGGAGGGAGGAGGGGAGGGGAGGGAAGGGGAGAGGAGGGAGACGGGAGGGGAGGGGAGGGAAGGGGAGAGGAGGGAGAGGGGCGAGGAAGGAGGACGGGACGGGGAGGGAGGACGGGAAGAGAGGGAAGGGGCGAGGAGGGGGGACGGGCGGGCCCCTGGGAGGCGGCGGAGGCGGGGCTGCAGGAGGCCGCGGAAGCTGCGCGGAGACCCGGTGAGTGTCGGGGTCGGTCCTCGGTGCCCCCCGCCCCCCGCGCCGACGCCGAGTCCTGGCGCTCGCCGGCAGGTGGGGAGCCCTCGGCCCCCCGCGGCAGGTGCGGCCCGGCAGGTGGGGGAGGGCCTCCGGCGCTCGCAGGCGGTGGCCTGTCCTGCCCCACGGGGCCGGGCGACCCCCAGGGGTGCTGCGCGGTCGGGGAGCGGGGACGGGAGGAGCTGGGGCCCAGGACGGGAGGACAGCGCCGGTCCCCGACGCGGGGGCAGCCAGGAGGACCGCAGCCGGGGCGGAGGGGGCGGAGGGGGCGGAGGGGGCGGAGGGGCGGCCCCGCCGGAGCTCGCAGGCTCCATCCTAAAGCCTAAAAGCCACCAGGAGACTAGCCTGGATGCCTGGGTGTCTCCGCGTGTGCGTTCTGTCCCTTTACCCCGTGGGTGAGTGAATGCAGGGGTCGATGACCTTCTGGCCGGGTCAACCTGTGGCCGTTCTGCAAAGGCAGGAAGGACAAAGATGTAGGCCAGCTTCCCCTAGTGACTTTTCCACTCTCCAGAAAGCCTTATTGGTTTCCAGTCTCACTTGGTATTGGTGACAGGATCCTCAGAACTTTAATTTGATTGATTGATTTGCAATGGAACTCTCCTCCCCTCTCCCCTCCCCTCTCCTTGTCCTCCTCCCCTCCCCGTACCTGTACCTGCAAGCTTTTAAGCCTTAACAGACCTTGGCTCAGGAATTTGTAAGTGATCTTTGGTATGTTTGCAGCGCCCCTCTAACAGAAAAGTTTCCATTTTCCAAATATTCTTTTTTTTTTTTTAAGATTTTTATTTATTCATGAAAGACAGAGAGACAGGCAGAGGGAGAAGCAGGCTCCGTGCAGGGAGCCCAACATGCATCTAGATCTGGGACTCCAGGATCACACCCTGGGTCAAAGGCAGGTGCTAAACCACTGAGCCACCCAGGGGTTCCCCCAAATATTCTTTTATTAATTATCTCACAGAAACAACGTTGCCAACAGTGGCAAGTGTCTTTAGTGAGATGACCAAAGAATTCTATGGAATTAGGAAACTGGACATTTGGCATGGAAAGTAACATTATTACTGTTTTCATCCAATCTAAGATGCCATGGATTGTAAAATACATCCCTATTTCAGGGAGATGTGAAAGTTGTATCACAAATGTAATGAAATGCAGTATTAAATGCTAAGTTATTTATATTGAACACCCAGGCCTGGAGGGTGACGTTGAGGAGAGGGGTTACTGGGCTTCATTTTGTTTCCCTTGAAAAATGAAAAGCGGAAAAAAAAAAAAAAAAAAAAAAAAGGAAAAATGAAAAGCGGGAGGGAGGGTCAAGGCGGAGCCATTGTGAAGGCCTCACCACAGTGTGAGGAAGAGGAAGGGAGGGCAGTGTTTTCTGTTAGTGGTGTGGCTGTGCTCCCCTTTGAGGACAGGCCAGGCTTGGGGCCGTTGTGTGTTCTTCACATGCATTGAGCGTTAACGGCCGGCGTGCAGGAAGGTGCTCCGCACTCTGTGCATACTAGCGCGGATGAACCTCCCAGTAGCCCTGAAAGGGAGACATTAATATGAATCCATTTTGCAAATGAGGCGCGAACAGGTCAAGTTCTGCACCAAGGTCACAGAGTAAGCATTTATGGTTTAGCGAAGGGGCAGACACATAAGCAGATGAACGTTTTGGATCACAGTCCGGCTTAAAACTGACTTTGCATTCCATCTCCATGATACTAAATCTGTGGGCCACAGACCGGAAAGAAGAGTCCTGCGTCTTAGATCTTTGGATGACGTTGAGTAGCTGCTTGGAAACATGAATATTCTTAGACCAGATTAATTAATATTAGTGGATTCCCCTGCCGCCAGTCTATTGTTTGTTTGTCTGTTTGTTTGTGTTTTAACATATGGTTAACTGTTCTACAGGGAGTGGACGCATTAAAAACCGTACTGATGCCACAGGAGGTGGACGTCCGGAGGGTAGTGTTGCTGCCTGCCCAAGCCGCGTTCTAGCAAGCCTTGGGGTGGGGAGGCGTGGGGAGGAGTCTAGGCCATCACCAGGTGTTCCACCAGTTGGAACCCTCTTGGGCCTCTCCAGGATTATTTTGGTCTGGATGCCAACTACGTGGTGCGGGCCGAGACTCCTGGCCCGGAGCTGCGTCCTCTGCAGCTGTCAGCTGTGATCTTCTCTGAACACCCCGCACCCCAGCTTGGTTCCCTCCTGTGATTAAGGGTGCTAATGTCCTCGGTAGCCAGGGTCTACTTCACAGTAACTGAAAGAAAACGGTGGGGTATGTATGGAATTCTGGGTTGTTCCGCCTGCCTGGCTCTGTCTATCCTCTTTATCTCTAATGGCCATCTTCCCTTCCACTTCTCTTGAAAAGGATAGAAAATACCAGGAATTTGTATTTGAGGATGTCCTCCCTCTGCCCCTGCCCCGTCCTCACTGTACATTGCAAAGATAGATCATTGTATGTCACGAGTTCTTTCCCCAGTGAAAGATGCACAGGGAGGTGAGGCGGTGTCCTGGCGAATGTTCTATTGCTACTCCCCCCCCCCCCCCCACCATTGCCCTCCCATCTCCGTGCATGTCTGTGCGATTCCCTATAATACTCCCATGACTTTTTAGAGTCATTTCAAGGTCCTGAAGAATCTTTTAAATTTCATTCTTATGCTATTTGGTACCTTGACCTTTTTCATGTGTTGAAGGAAAAAGACTTTAGAAATTGTCAGAGGAAGGGTCTTACTGCCTTCGGCTGGCTTGTGTGACTGACCCTTCTCTTCTGCTCCTCCTCCTTGTTTTCCCTCTTTCTTTATCTCTTCATCTCCTTTTCTTGCTTTCCCACATCCTCCTTGCTCTTCCCCCAGGCTGTCATCAGCACATGGCACTGTCAAGTGATCTCCCTAGAGCCAGTAGATAAGCCCGGGGTGGGGGTGGGGGTGGGGGTGGGGGGGTGGGGTTCCCTGCTTGGTTTCAGTGAAAGCATTGCCAGGAGCATATCTCATGTTTACTTCTTGATATTCTTGGAAAAGTCCACACCATAGGGGACAGGGAAATCCCAAACAGCTCACCTGGGCATTTCCATGAAATACCAGGCACCTGCGGTGCCCTATCTAGGAGCGCGAAAGAAATCCTCCCTGCTGCAAATTTCTTGATGACCGCAGAATGAAATGAATGGTGGACCTGGAAAGTTCCGTGTTGAGACCACATTTTGAGGCTCAAGGAATTATTAACAGTAATACCTGCTATAATTAAATCTCTATTTCTAAGCACCCAGTAACCTAGAATTTACCCTGGCAGTGACTCAGGAAGGATCTTCGGTAGCACGTAGGAAAAAGACGGGTAGCAGCTCCCCATGCCGGGAGAGAACCGACCCTTTCCTGCCGTACGGCTCTGATTTGTTTCTGGAATGAGCAGCGGTGGCTTGGCTCAGGTCTACACGGTGTGCGGTGTGCGTCGGTGGGCTTTGGCCAAGAGGAAATCCCGGGTGTTAAATATTAACCTGGGGGTCCTGCTTCTGCTCAGAAGCAACAGCTCTAGTCAGATTCCAGTTCAGTGTTTTCATCCGTAAAATGAAGATAGGTAACAGTATCTGCTTCCTAAGATTTTTGCGCGGAGAAAAGGAAATCATGCCTGTAAGGCGCTCAGCATAGTGCTTGACATATACTGCTGAATCACTGGTTACTGTGGCACTATATTGTGTTACAGCTGACACTTTCCTACAAAAAGTGAAAGTGAAAGCAGCTTCCCTAAGAAACTTCAGAGGATCACGCCCAGCTACTCTTCTCGTCTGGTCTGGTCTCCGTACAAAGCCTGCCTTTGCGAATACATACGTGTGTTACACGTGGGCACGTCTGTGCCTCCTCCCACCCCCCCACCCTCTGCTCCAGACCGGGGAGGGGCGCAGAGAGGAGGGGGGATGGCCACTGAGTGGGGTGAGGCTGGCATTCTAGATCAAGGGGCACCTGGGGGCCCAGCGGTGCAGGGGCCGCCTTCAGCCCAGAGCATGACCCCGAGGTCCCGGGATCGAGTCCCGCGTCGGGCTCCCTGCAGGGAGCCTGCGTCTCCCTCTGCAGGTGTCTCTGCCTCTCTCTGGGTCTTTCAGGAATAAGTACATAAAACCTTTAAAAAAAAAGAAAAAGATTCTAAATCAAGTTTGGGCTGCAGGGACACGACCTTACCGGAACATATTCCCTCACACTGACTCCGAGAATTGCTTCTAAGAATAGAGGATGCAGGGTCCCTTGGTCCCTGGTGGTATGTGACAGAGAGCCCCGCGGGGAAGGCAGCACCTTCTCTGGGCTCATCTGTGTGTCCAGAATAACTCACTTATTTTTGGAATCGGTTTCATTTAAGAACCATAGGGACTTAAGTCCTATGGGAGGTTGTAGTTTTTCCTGTGGTTTGGAAGAATTAAGTGCAAGGAGCCTGGGCTTGGGTTTGGGCCTACCGTAATCTATCTTTATTTATTTATTTATTTATTTATTTATTTATTTATTTATTTATTTATTTATAATTTTTAGATTTTATTTATTCATGAGAGACATGGGGGACAGAGAGAGAGAGAGAGAGAGAGAGAGAGAGAGAGAGGCAGAGACACAGGCAGAGAGAAGCAGGCTCCATGCAGGGAGCCCAACGTGGGACTTGATCCCAGGACCCTGGGGTCACCACCTGAGCAGAAATCAAGAGTCAGGTGCTCAACACTGAGCCACCCAGGGATCCCCTATAATCTCTTTTCAAAACAAAACCATATGGCAGTGCATGGCTGGCTCATCTGGTTGAGCACCCGACTATTTCTTCGTCGCCCTGTGGGGAGCTCAGTCCCTCTGTCTGTCCCTCTGTGGGGCCTGAGCGTGGGGCCTCCTCTGCACTCTCTTCCTCTGCTCTTCCCCGCCGCTCCCACATGTACTCTCTCGCTCTTTCAAAAAAAAAAAAAAAAAAAAAACTGGATAGATATCCCAAAACTTAGAGAGTATGTAGCAACCTTTTACTGAAAATACTGCTCTGAGCCTTTTGCCCCAAGTGAGAGCGGCCCGAGCCTTTCGGCTGTCGTGGGCGTGTTCATCGGCATGTGCATTGCTTCTCTCACTGGCCCTCTTCTTTCTAAAGCCTTTTTATTTTTGTTTTATTTTATTTTATTTTATTTTATTTTATTTTATTTATTTATTTATTTTTTAATAATAAATTTATTTTTTATTGGTGTTCAATTTGCCAACATACAGGATAACACCCAGTGCTCGTCCCGTCAAGTGCCCCCCTCAGTGCCCGTCACCCAGTCACCCCCACCCCCCGCCCACCTCCCCTTCCACCACCCCTAGTTCTTTTCCCAGAGTTAGGAGTCTCTCATGTTCTGTCTCCCTTTCTGATATTTCCCACTCATTTCTTCTCCCTTCCCTTATATTCCCTTTCACTATTATCTAGATTCCCCAAATGAATGAGAACATATAATGTTTGTCCTTCTCCTATTGACTTATGTCACTCAGCATCATACCTCCAGGTCCATCCACGTCGAAGCACATGGTGGGTATTTGTCATTTCTACTGGCTGAGGAATATAGAAAATGCTCTAAAGCCTTTGCAGCTGATTTCCTCACTGTTTGCTTTGTTCGGTGAGCCTGTCGCTGTTGTGAGTTGACCTGAAAGTTTTGTATCCAAGTGGCAAGTACTTGCTCCCAGGAGATGCACTTGCGTGTGCCATTGTTCAGACACAACTTCCCCGTCTGTGAAGTGGGTCTGATTTGGAGACCGCGGTCTGGCATAACAGAAACGTGCTTCATAAGGACTTTGGTGTGTGTTAGCCGGGACTAGTAGGAAATTTCGAGAACACGTGAAAGCATTTAGTCCCTATATTTTGATGCCGACCTTAAACATAAGCAACGAAGGTTTGGCATCCAACGATCCCCGAATCATCCGTGAGGTGACCTCTGAGGGCAAGGTCCGAGGGGGGCCGCAGGGCTTTAGCGGCCGACGCACAGAAAGCCTCTTGTAGCTACTGCTTGTTGGGACAAATGAGCCGTGTTTCGCAATCCGGAATCCCGAAGCCGGAATCGCAGTCAGAAAACTGGTGGAGACAGGTCTGGGTTTAATGTAACAGCAGGAGGAAGTGGATGATGGAGAGGAAACCCTGACCCGTGACGTCGGTAGCTGCGAAGGGGTGGGGGGCGGGGGGCGCAGGCCAGGGCTTCTCCCCTTCCAACGCCTGTCCTGGAGGAGCCTGTTTGTTTTGTTCTCTTAAATTTCCCATCTGCCTGGACAGATTGGGGCACGAGGAATTACTAGAAACTGGCCCTGTGCTGTCAAGGAGCCCGGCCGTCCTTGCTGGCCTGGGCCTCGCTGGGCTGCCAGGAGCAGGTCACTACCCAGGGCCCCCCCTCACAGTGGCACTAGTTCGGGGACCGGTCCAAGGTGCAACCTGGCAGAGGTGGCGGCTGGATTGTCCAGGGTCTCGGCCAGGACTGAAGGTCACAGCCTTGAGGCCGGCACAATGGGCCTGAATCCGGGCCTGTAGGTGCCCTGGGGGTGGGGTGGGGGGGACACCTGCCCAAAGCTTTTGTCCTGAGCACACCTTTGAGGAGCAGAGGCACCTGGCTTCTTAGCTAAAGGAGCACTTTGACCCTGGAAGGTCTCCTTCCCCTTTCTCTGGCTTTCACAGCAGAGCCCGGCCGCCCCCAGCCCGGCTGTCCCCTTACCCTGTCTTTGCGGTCCCCAGGCCCCGAGATGCTGCGAGCGCCGGGGAGCAGCCTGGGCCGGCGGGGCCTTCACCACAAGGCCGTGATGGCCCTGAGGCGGGAGGACGTGAACGCTTGGGAGCGGAGGGCGCCCCTGGCTCCGCGGCACATCAAGGGGATCACCAACCTGGGATACAAAGTCCTAATACAGCCTTCCAACCGGCGGGCCATTCACGATAAGGTACATGTTTCTAATCGTTTCTAAATATGTGCAGCTAAAATGACCCGCGTATGGAAGTCAAGGGGCCTCTGAGTAAAAATGAAGTGTTTCCTAATGTCACTTAAACACCACATGACAACACTCCTTTCTTGTGATTACGATGAGATTTCTAGTTGGAATTTTTATTTGAGCCTAGAATTTAGTCCGTCGAGTCTTATTTTCCCCCGCTGCCCTGCTTTCTCCAGCTGAGGGATGGAGGGATTCCCTTCAGAAGGAGGGCATGTCCCTCAGTCACCATCTCCCTGTGCCGCCCTGTCCTGGGACTGCGGCGACAAGACCCTTCTGCATTTCCTGGGGGTAAATCACTTTCCTACGTAACTCTCATACCTAAAAAATTAATAATTCCATAATATCATCTCACATCATCCATTTCAAAATCCCATGGTCTCAAATGTCTTTATGGCCTTTTTTTTTTTTTTAAGATTTAATTTATTTATTCATGAGAGACACAGAGAGAGAGAGAGGCCGAGACACAGGCAGAGGGAGAAGCAGGCTCCATGCAGGGAGCCCGATGCGGGACTCGATCCCGGGACCCCAGGGTCACGTTATGGTCTTTAATTTTAATTGAGGCTTAATTAATTAAGGCCTGTTGCATTTATTGTTATGTCTCTCTAATCCAGAACAGCCCACCCTTCTGATTTGTTTGTTTCTAGGACACTGGCTCTTTTTGAAGAGTCCGGACTAGCTGACTTGTAATGAATGGCCTGCTTCTGGGTGCTGTTGGTCTGGGCCTTGTGATTAGATTCGGGTTAAAACACTGTTGACGGGGATCCTGGGTGGCTCAGCGGTTTGGCGCCTGCCTGGATCCTGGAGTCCCAGGATCGAGTCCCACATCAGGCTCCTTCCACGGAGCCTGCTTCTCCCTCTGCCTGTGCCTCTGGCTCTCTCTCTCTCTGTCTGTCTGTCATGAATAAATAAATAAAATCTTTAGAAAAACAACAACACTGTTGACTTAGATATTATAGGCGTGGTGCGTACTCTTCCCGCGAAGCGTCAGGCTGTCCCGAGGGCAGGAGTTCGCAGCAGCTTGGCTGAGACCTTGCCACCGGGTCTCTCGACTGTCCAAGCACCTTTAACCTTTGTAGCTACAGAGTCGTCTGCGGGATGATGTTTTGAGACCCGTGAATCTTGTTTCTCAACTACCTGCTGCTGAAGGTGTTAGCATATACTGATAATCTTTGCCTGAATCATTTTTTTGTGTGTGTGGAAGCTTGCAAAGTGATGATTTTCTGATTTTATCAGTCTTCTAAGTTTATTGGCTCATATTCTTCTATAGAAAAGAGACTTCCCTTAGTTTCTCTTTTCTCTCTTGCTCTTTCGAGTATCAATCATTACGGATGCATGGGCATTTTTCATTTAATGTATGATGATTTATTAACTATGTTTTAAATATCCCAATTATCCCAAATTTGAGATAGATGGTTCCTTTAAGGGTGCCCCTATGTCCTTTGGACATGAATCCATTTATTTTTCAGCTTTCTTGTTTCCTGCAACAACAAATGGTCTTAGTCTTACCTCCTGCTTTTTTCGCCCTGCCCCTGGGATGAGCCATTTCATCAGGGAGGCCTGATTTCTTTTAGTTCATAGAACCCAAGATTGGATATCTGTGTTAGGTGTGCTTATTTTTACTGGTTGCCCTTAGCACTTTCAGTGAATAGAGCTAAGAAATGCACAGATTACACATGTGTATAATATAGATTATTTAATTTTATTAAATCATGAGTTAATACTATTTCAATGAAGATTTTTAACATTGCAGGTTTTCATTACCTTAAAAATTTTATATTTGTATCTATTTTATCCAGCAGTGAAAATTTTAATTCTTTATAATAATAATGCATGTTTTCTGCTTTATCCTGTATTACACATAAAGTTAGTTTTGGAATCACGATACTAATATTACAACTAAAGCAAACCTATTAACGCAGAGAGTAGGTCTTAAAAGTTCTCACATAATTATGCATGGAGATGGATGTTAACTAGATTTATTGTGATGATCATTTTGCAATAAATACAAATACCGATGATTGTGTTGTACGCGTGAAACTAATGTAGTCTATGTCAATTATACTTCAATAAAAAATAAGCCTATTAAATGGGGTTTAATATTTTTGAGTTAAAAGGTTTTTTGCTCTTAGAATATATCTCACAAAGAATGTCCAGAGTGCTGTATTCAAGTTATTTGAGTCATTCTTTCTATGTAGTTAAATTGTCAATGTGATATACAGTTGGATTTATCTACATTTTTCTATACATTTTAAAGTTTGCTTTTAAATCCTTTTTGATTTAATTATATTTTTTAAATAAGTGAAATATTTACAAGTTTCAAAGATTAAAACTGTAGAATGATGTAATGCAGAGAAGTCTTCCTCTCATCTTAATCCGTTACATACTGTTCCCACCCACTCCCTGGGTTACTATCATCATTAGTTTCTGATCTGTTATTCCTATATTTCTTCTTGCAAAAAGGAGCGTGTATATGTGTATTTTTGGTTCCCCCTTAGTCTGACATGGAAGGCTGTCTACTATGCATACTTCATGGTACCTTGTTTCTTTAGTCAACAACGTATCCTGCCACTCACTCCTTGCCTGTTCATGGAGCTCTGCTTCATTTCTATTTAATGGCTGCGTTTGAATCATTCTGTCGTAATTACTCCATGATTCGTGATTTATTTAAACCCATCTACTACAGATGAGCCAATAGATTGCTTTTAAAGAAACCAGCTGTAAATCGTACGTTCATCCTTGTAGCGTCTATCCATCTGTGGTTTCCTTTAAAGTAGGTTCCTCCCTGGAGCCATCTTCCTTTTATTCAACTGCCACTTTTGATGCTCTTTTAATTCCCCCTGGATCATGCTAACCCTTTATTCAGATATCTGGAATAACTTCTATTGTCTTCATGTACTAGCTATTCAATCTCAGATAAATGTGTAAGCCTCACGTTTCCCATTGATAAAATGGCCATAATAACAGTACCTACCTCATGGGAGTTTTATGAAAATTAAATGAAATAATTCCTGCAAAGAGCTCAGTAAGGTAAGTACTAATTTATTAATCAATGTTGATGATGATTTTTATTTTTTGTCCAACAAAGATCATATTCACCATGATAATATTTAGTCTACTTTTCCAAATTGATTTATCCATTGTGCCCAAACATGTCCTTATTTTCCTGTCTCCATATTTGTATATATTTCATCAATACTTTTTACTGATATTACTACCTTGCATTTCTCACCTCTGTCTCTCCAGATCCTACCTAGCCTTTTAGATTACTTTAAAGTTTCATATTTCCTTCATAATCTCACCCAGGAATTGTCTCAATATCCATTGGACTAATGTATCACTTAGATTCTGCTATTCAGAATTCTTTTGAATTCAGCCTCATTTACTGTGCTCCTGACTTTTTACTGTATTTTGTGAGCTGCTTTATAGGACAAATGTCTGTTTTTTTGTCATCTCATCTCTAGCACAGTCTACTGGATGGAATGGGGCAATAACAAATACTAATTGACCCCCCCCCCCAAAAAAGGGAAAAAAATAAATATTGCAGATATATATTTCTTTTAAAAATATACCTGAGTAATAAATTATTAGCATTTCAGTGCATTGTTCATACAAAATAAAATATACATTTTACAAATATTTTTAAGTGATATGAACTAGTGGTTATGATCAAACTATTAACTGGTCTTAAATAAGAGTAGGTGGTGAATTTTCTCACTGGGTTTTTTTTTTTTTCTACAAAAGTCAAACATTAAATTGATCTTTAGCTAGAAACTAAAAATACCAGAAGTATTTATTCTATCAGTCACTCTAACCCATACAGATTTTATGCCTTCAAAAGATTGTGCCTTTAATTGTTACACTTATTTATTAAAGAAAGTATGAACATAGCAAATTAGGGAAATAACTTTTAACCAAAATTGCATTCCCAGGAATATGTCAAAGCTGGTGGCATTCTTCAGGAGGATATTTCTGAAGCTTGCCTAATTTTGGGAGTTAAAAGACCCCCAGAGGAAAAATTAATGTCTAAGAAGACTTACGCCTTCTTCTCCCACACAATAAAGGCGCAGGAGGCCAATATGGGCTTACTGGATGAGATTCTGAGACAGGTAATTAGTGACCAGTAATCATTAATATTAACATAGAAACAATATTGCCTTTTGCCTAGTAGAGTTTTAGTTTTCTTTCAGCATCTAGGAAACACATCCTGTTATTCACCTCACTAGGAAAGGTGGTGCTCGAATAGTCTGCTGCTCTTAGGGCTCCTCTGCTCTACAGGTTTGGAGTTTGTAAGGAGAGAAACCAAACACTGCATCGCTTTTGTACTGAAAAGAAAGAATGTTAGAAGTGTTCCCCCTACATGATTAGTGCTTTATTAGGTCAATTGGTCAGATATTACAAAGTGGAATTTAGAGCTAAAAAGAGCCTCCGGGATCATATAATCCACCTCCCTCATTTTTCAGATGGAGCCCAGAGAGGCAAAGTGACTTGGCTGAGGCTGCACAGTTCTGTCATGCCAGAACCAGACTGGGAATTCCTTTTACATTTATTAACATTCATAAAGGAAGAAATAATTTTTGAGATATAAGTACTATGGAAAAACTATCAGCTGATTAAAATGCAGAGTATTCATTCGATAAATATTAAGCGAGTGTCTGCCGTGTGTCGGACACTCTTCACTGCAGTGGCAGTAAGGTACCCCTGTCTTCGCAGGGCTTACATTCCAGTGGGAGGAGACAGATGATAAATATATAAATCAGATAGCCCACCTGTCATTTAGAGATACGTGTGATGGTGATAAATAGGACCCAGGAGGCGAAGGGGGGCTCTGGGCACTCTGGGGAGGGTGTGACAATAGTTTAAATAGGATGACCGGGGAGAGACTCAGCACAAATTTGGCACTGAGCAAAAATTTGAAAGATGTGAAGGATCAAGTCATATCCGTTGGGGAAGAGTCTTCCAAGGAGAGAGCATCGCTGCACAAAGTCGTGCAGGTCTAGTTGAGTGGAGGGTTCGAGTCCATCATGTTCTAAGGTGCTTATTCAGCCCACTGTGTGGGTGATATTGGAGATGGGAGGAGCAAATTGATGTGATGTTAGTCCAGACTCGCAGGGACACCGGGTTACAGAGGACAGTGGCTCACACGAGGGTGGTGGAAGTAGAGGCGGTGAGACAAGACCCGATATTGGGTGTCATTTAGAGGTCAGACCCTGCAGAAGTCGCTGGTGAGACGAATGTGGAATATGGGAGAAGGAGCGGAATGAGAGGGGTCCAAGGTTTCAGCTTGAGCAGTTCGAAGGAGTTGCCACGGACTGAGATGATGGTGCTGCGAGAGGGAGCAGGCTTGGGCGGGAGCCTCAGGCGTCAAGTTTAGGGCTTCTTGAGTTTAATTTGTCCGTTAGAGATCTAAGGAGATTTTAGACTTTAAACATTAGATTTTAAGGAGCGAGCCATTGGTATGAGTTTGTAGCTCAGGAGGGCGGCTTCTCTCGATAGGTATTTGTAGTTGTCAGAGACTTGATGGCTCCTACGGCCATGAAACGGGCTGAGGGTAGACAGTGAGTGTGGATAGAGAAGGCCAGGCTCCAAACCGGGTAGGGTGTTAGATTAGGGCATTAGAAACTAGGCTAGAATCTGAGAACAGGGAGTGGACAGGAGACCTCACAAACACTGAAAGCAATGGAGGGAAATGTGTTTGTGTAGCCTATGGAATACATTCCCACCCACTTCAAATAGGCTAGACCTGGGCTAGTGAATTTCTAGTGATTTTGAAGAACAAATTCAAAAAGTAAATAATGGAAATAATATTATAAGAAAAAGGTTTCACCTTAAGCAGATAGACTCCTTAAAAAAGTACTTTAGAAACATTTTGTTGTTGTTGTTATGATACGAACTTTTGTTCGTGACAAGAAAATTAATAAAAACAACCAACACGGCAGCTTTTTGTAACCGATGACTTGCAGGTGGATGAACACTAAACATTCTTTTTTTAAAATTTTTATTTATTTATGATAGTCACACACACAGAGAGAGAGAGAGAGAGAGAGAGAGGCAGAGACACAGGCAGAGGGAGAAGCAGGCTCCATGCACCGGGAGCCCAACGTGGGATTCGATCTCGGGTCTCCAGGATTGTGCCCCGGGCCAAAGGCAGGCGCTAAACCGCTGCACCACCCAGGGATCCCAACACTAAACATTCTTAAATTCAAGCACATGGTAAAAATCATATGATCTTTGAGGAGATAAAATGACTATTTAAAACATTCTATGATTACAGTGTATCAAGAGCTTTTAAGCATGAATTACTAAGGCATTTCTGAGAGGGAAGATTCCCAAAGACAAACGAAGAATGTGGTTTTAGCGAAGGTGAGAAAGTGAAAAGTAGGCAGCATGTGCTACTTTGTAAATGGATGGAGAAAAAAGAGGGAAAGAGGAAGGGAAACAGAACAAGATTGGTTGCATGTATGGACTTAGAGGGGGTGCTGTCATTTTTAAGGTAGGAAGGAGCAGGGTACATAGGGGTGATGCCGGAAAGATAAAGTTCACGAGTGGTCGTGGAAGACATGGGGGAAAGGCTGGGATCCAGCTGACAGAGATTAGCCCCGGGAGGGACTTGTTTTCTCTGAGACTAGAAGGATGTGGGGACGAGTGGGACTATATAGATAATATATGTAGAATGTGCAGGCCTAAAAGCTAAAGGAATTCCTGCCTTTCTTATTTTATTGATTACCATCAGGGGGCCTTTATCACCCTGCTAGGACCATCTCTGACCACAAACCTATCGTTGGTTTGTGATCTAGCGTTTTCTAAATATTTCATGGTACACCTGAGGGTGACTTATAGAGTCAAGATATGTTTTATAGGAGAAAGAAATGTGGAATATTTATTTGCTCATATATGTGCTTTTACTCATTGAGATTAAGCTTAATGGGTCTGGGTGAATATTTTTATCCTTTCCTCAGGAAATCCGGCTTATTGATTATGAGAAAATGGTGGATCATAGAGGAACACGGGTAGTGGCATTTGGACAGTGGGCAGGTGTGGCAGGTAGGTATGCCAGGGCTTTTATGTCACCCACTTTCTGAATTTGCCTGGGAAGTTACTGTGCTTTCTTTCTTTCTGTGGCAAGGGCATAGAAGTGTTCATTTCCACTAATACAAATAAACACGGGGGTGTGACTAAGGGTGATGAATATTGGGAGAATAAAATAACAAGGCAAATCATCACATATCTTTATCACAAAAGTTAAAAAGAAAAAGAAAGCAAGGACAAGGAGAGCAACTATGAATAGGATCTGACTTTTTAGATAGTTCTGTTTGGAAGACTAGGAGAGGTCAGTTTGGTGATGAGAAATTGTGGAGAAGAAGAAAGGGGGAAAGAAAGGGAGAAGATGCAAGGGCAGAAACCAAGAGAGGAGTGGTCTAGAAAGGATAAGAGCTG
The DNA here is from genome assembly GCF_011100685.1 of Canis lupus familiaris. Lineage (NCBI taxonomy): Eukaryota > Metazoa > Chordata > Mammalia > Carnivora > Canidae > Canis > Canis lupus. The sequence goes on along the minus strand of NC_049235.1, from coordinate 60,117,545 downwards.
GAGTTGGGGGGAAACTCCACTTGATTTTTGTCCCAATTAATATTTTGAACCTTCTTTAGTTGAAGAAACATCACTTTATGTTATAACTCTGTATTAGGTTCAATTACTTGAAGGTCTCTTATTGTTAAAACAAGTAGAAAATTTGTGGGGATATAGAACAGTAAGACCCCATCAGCCACCCTGACATAACTGACGGTTGTTGAGCATTCACCCAGAGGGCCCATATGCTGGGTGACAGTACAGTTCTTAATAAACATGAAATGTTTGAAATCACAGAGTATGTGCTCTAACTATAATAAAGCTGATGTTGAAATAATAGTAGAAAGATATCTAGAAAATTTCTAGATATTTGGAAGATAAACGGTGTATTTTTGAATAACCCATAAGTCAAGAAGAAATCACAGGGAAAATCAGAAAATACTTTGAATTGAATGAAAATTTAAAACAGCATACCAAAATTTATGGGGTAGAGATAAAGTGGTGCTTAGAAGCAAATTATAGCATTTAATGCTTTTATTAGAAAAGAAGAAAGTCCAAATTAGTGACCTAAACTTCCATCTTATAAAGGAAAGAAGAAGTAATTAAAGCAAATACAAGGAAAAGAACAAGAGGAAAATGAAGTCAGAAGCTAGTTCTTTTTAAACAAATCAATAAAATTGATAAGCTTCCTGTTAAACTGATTTAAAAAAAGAGAGAAGCCACAATTTACCAATATTAGGAATACAAGAGTGTTCTTCAACATTGATCATGTAGACATTACAAGGGTAAGAAAATACTATGAATAGGCCAATAAATTTGACAATATTGATCAAATAGACAAATCCTTGAAGGACAAAATTATCAAAACCAACTCAGGAAGAAATAAAAAAACTTGAATATCAATCTATACAAGAAATTCTACTCATAGGGATTTATCAAGAGAAATGAATTATTTTCTTATAAAGACTTACTTCTAGTAGCTTCATTCATAATAGCCTAGAAATAATCCAAATGTCCATCAGCAGAGGAATGGATAAATTGTGATATACCTATAAAATGGAAACTCCTTGTCAATAAAAAGTAGACTATTAATACACTGAATTATGTATGAATCTGAAAAACAAGCTGAGTAAAAGCAGACACGTCTAGGAGAGTATATAGTTACAATTTCATTTACATAAAACTGTAGAATTAACGACTCTCTACAGGGAGAAATAAGATCAGCAGTTTTCTGGAACAAAGGATTGGGGAGGGTTGACTCGGGGGATGGAACTATTCCGTATCTCGATTTTGTCGGTGGTAATATGGATGGGTACGTGTGTTCACAGTTATCAAATGGTACATTTTAAATCGGTGCGTTGTATTGAATATAAACTACTCTTTTAAAAGTTGACTTCAGAAAAAAGATCAAAGAACATTTGGAAGGGAAGTTCTGTTCCTAAAAAGAGGAAGAGGAGAATGGATGCTGAGGTCTTTGCTATGGGTATGCTGAGTTTTCACTATTTGAGTCCAAATCGAGAAATCCATGAGGTAGTTGGTCAGGTCTTGAAATACAATATCAGTGTTAGAGATACAGACTTGGGGTCATCAGCATATACAGAATACTTGAAAATTAGGACTCGATAAAATTAGCTAAGGAAAAAATAGTAGAGATTGAAGAGAATAGGGCCCTGGTCAGAATCCTGAAGCTGATTAATGCTCGAGGAGAGGGCAGAGGACACTAATTTAAAAGAAATGGACTTGGAAAGAGGGACCTATAGAAATGTGGGATGAAAATTTTCAAGTCAGGGATGCGGAGGGAAGAAAGGGCTCTAAGTGAGGGATTTCACAGTGGCAAGTCTCTGACAGGTAAGTCGAGATCTGACACTTGTTCACTGAATTTGCTGAGGGCAGCCAGAAGGTCAATGCTGACCTTGTGTTTGTTTGTTTCTTCGTTTTAATTGGAGAGAAATGCAAGTGTTTTTGAATGTTGAGAAGAGTGAGCCTATAGGGAGGGATAGCGAAAGGACTAATTTCAGGAGTGAATTCCTTAGAGAACGCATGGGAGGGGATGGGATCCGGAGCGGAGGCGAGAGGATAAGCACAGGAGAGAAAAAGGACCCTCTTTCCATTCTGGCAGGATCGGAAGTGGAAGGGACAGGTAGGGATGCAGCTGGGTTAGCGCTTTGGACGGCAGGAAATTGAGGGGATGGATATGGTGACCCCCGGCCCCCTTCCAAATTTGGGATGCTGTGGTCTGTGCTTCATCAGCGCACCGAGCAGGTTGGAGGATGGTCGGAGAGAACGGCTTCGGCTCCTGATAACGGCTCTTCTGTTGGTCTGATTCTGCAACAGGGATGATCAACATTTTACACGGAATGGGGCTGAGGCTCCTTGCTTTGGGACATCACACACCTTTCATGGTGAGATGTGTATTTTGTTTATTTCTTTTGAAAATGCGTATCAGGAAGATGTCTCAGGCTGTAGGCTAACTGGAATTCGTGTGTGCTTGCTTCCAGCACATCGGCATGGCTCATAACTACAGGAACAGCAGTCAGGCTGTGCAGGCCGTCCGTGACGCTGGCTACGAAATATCTCTGGGTTTGATGCCAAAATCCATAGGGCCTTTAACATTTGTGTTCACAGGGACCGGTAACGTCTCTAAGGTAACTTCTTAGATACTTCTGAGAAATTCTTCTTTCTGTGAAGCAGTCGAAACTCTGAAACTAACCCCAGGATAAGTGAGCATTTTGTGGTCATTTCGGAGCCCTGCTTCTGGAGGAGCAGGTGTTCTATTTTTGGTCCTTTTCCTACCTACCTAACTTTTCCCACAGTATAGAGCGGTGACGGTCCAAACTCATCTTCTTTGCTTTTAGTTGACTCCACGCTGTCAGAGGCTTTGAACACTTGTTCTTTTTAGAGGGATAAACCATTGTTAATGGTATGAAGGTCTCTTCTCCGGGTGATCTGTTTTACCTTTATCGCTGAGATAGCCAAAAGTTTCAACATGAGCACAGGATGTGAATTTTTTTTTTTTAAATGATTTGGAGCTTCGCCCAAAATATTTTAGGAAGCTTAATTCAGGACCGGAATTAATATTTTCTCCTTTCTGGGATAGTTTTGAGAAGGCATTTGCGATTGGTGAAACTTGTAATTGGGAAAGAGATCTTTCAATGAAAATATTTTACAAACAGGACATCACTATTTGTATTACACTGTGAGATAAGCATCTGATTTTTTCTCATAGGAAATATAGTTTCCTCACTTGAAATAATTCTGCAACAGAACAAAAAGTAAATAGAAATATTTTATTGTGCTCCCATTTCTAAACACTCCTGTGTCTACTCCGAGTAACTAAGTAAAAAAAATAAATAAATAAAGTTCCTTCCAATGAATGCTGTTCATACTTGAATAAAAGCTGGTTTGTAGACCATGCAAGAGGCTTATCTGTACTTCTGTGTTGCAGTCCTCATTGCCCTACAGGACAAGTGGAGCTAAAAATTGTGGGGAAAGTGAATTGGAATCTTTGCAGGAAACTGTGTTGGCTTTCGTCCCATTGATTTTTAGATCTTTACTCATGTATTATTTGCAGGGAGCCCAAGAAATCTTCAATGAGTTACCTTGTGAATATGTAGAGCCACATGAATTGAAAGAAGTTTCCCAAAATGGGGGTAAGGAGGAGGGGGGGGTGACTGTACATATCTTTTACTGTTTTTAACAGTTTCTGTGTTATAATATTTTATCACCATAAATCTTTACCATTTGTCACCTACTTTACTAATTTCTTTCTCCTCTGCAAGACCTGAGAAAAGTGTATGGGACGGTGTTAAGTCGCCATCATCATCTTGTCAGGAAAACAGATGGTGTGTATGATCCTGTAGAGTATGACAAATATCCTGAGCGCTACATAAGTCGTTTTAATACTGATGTGAGTATCACCCTCAGCTTCTGGGTTGGTTGCTCATAATATACTGCAGTTAGGCTGCTTCCAAGGAGGGATTATAAATGCATACTTTGGTTTGCTCCTCATATGGACTTGTGAATCCTTTGGGTTGGCCCTAGGAGTTGTTGGCTTCTATTGATGTTTGGAGTGGCCTTTGCTTAGGGGTTGAGTGGGTCTGCTCTTTGCTTTACTGTCTGTGTTTCTACTTCAGGCCTGTGGAGTACTGTTTTCTGTATTTATCCTGGATTAGTTAATGCTATGGGCAAAGCACACTGTCTATGAGGTTTCATCTCAATCTAGGTTCATCCCTTCTATGGCCACAGATTGCGATCCTGACCACAGCCAGCTGTTTGGGAATGCCCGACATTGATTGTAGGGAACTAGGGTGAAATAGCACAGCTGCATTAGCAGGGATCTATCTCCACTGTGCAAAAAGTTACCTATAATCCAGAACCTTCTGGTGGGAACACGCTGGCCTTATCTCCTAAGAAGAACAATGTATTTGTGTGTTCTGTCGGAGCTACTGCAAAGTCCTCCTCAAAATAAACCAACAAACCAAAAAAATAAAAATAAATAAACTAAAAGTGCCTGCAATTATTATGAAAAGGAATGTTTTAAATAATTTTAAATATGTTTGGACAACAAGATTGTAGATCCTGGTTTGAAATTTAGCTGTTATAGCATGTAGAGCCTGTAGCTTGAGAATGCTTGAGATGCCTGGGAAACAAAGATCATGAAGCTAGTTTCAGACTGAAAAATTAAAACTCTAGTAAATTTCCATTCCTTGTCTTCCCCCAATCACAGAAATATTGGTGATTGGATGCATCCTAAGATTTATAACGATCTAGTTGCCACATATGCATGCATGTAGCATGTTTGTCCATGGAGCTTACAGATATTATCTGAGTTAATCTTCACAGCATTCCTTTGAGGAATGGGGTACATATTCCCATCTGGCAGGTAAGGAAAATAGAGCTCAGAGGTAGTTGAGGCAGCATGATGTCGATCACACAACTGGTGGTTGAGCTGGAAATAGAGAGCTGGGCCACTTGATTCTGTCCTTTCCTTTTTCTTGGCCGTGCAGCATATGGGAAAACAGAAATACTAACACATTTATGTTCATGTACTTCTCTATCACGGAGTAATCCTACGCTGAAATCTGGGTGGCTATGTATTGTCCTTGCCTCACAGAATGGCCACTGGCATGGCAAATAGTAAGTCAGTTAGAAGTAACATGGAATTATTTCTCGTAAACTTTACTGCTAGGTCTCCCGCGGCCTACTGCGTTGAAATTTGCTGTTGCCTGTCTTGTTGAACTTGGCATCTGCTTTACAGATTGCACCCTATACAACTTGCTTGATTAATGGAATCTACTGGGAACAAAACACCCCTCGTCTACTAACTCGCCAAGATGTCCAGAGTCTCTTGGTGCCAGGCAAGTCCTCTGTTGCTGGTGTGGAAGGCTGCCCTGCATTACCACACAAGTAAGGACTTCACTTCAGTAATGATGGTGGTTTTTAGCAGTAAAGCCCATTTTTAGGGAGTCATCCACAGGGGACCCACATATCACCGGATCTGAGGCTTAATGACTAGCGATCTGCTTTATCTCACCTGATCTCTTGGCAACATTTGACAGTTAACCTTCCTTCTTGAAACTCTTTTCTCTTAACCCTACATGAAGCTTAAAGGTAACTTCCTACGAAGGATCTTCTGTATCCCCATTCCCATCTCTCTCTGGTCTGTCACTATTTTTCCCCCTGAAATTCACGATCATTTATTTTCCTGTGTTTATGGCTTTTCTCCCTCCCATTAACATTTAATCTCCTTAAAGATAGGGGTCCTGTTTATCTTGGCTACAAGAACGCAGGACATTGCCCGACATAACAATTTGCATTCAAATAATTATTACACGTTGGATTACATAACCAATCAGTAAATATTTGTGAACACCTCATCTGCCTGGCATTCTGTTAAGCTGAAAGATGGAGAAAAGATATGATTGCTACCCTCAGGCATGTAGCTGGCATGAGGTAAATGCCAAGGGAATGCTAGGAGCAATAAATAGTACAAGGATTGAGAAGAAAACGGGAATACTGGGCTCAGCAAAGCCTTGAAAGGGAGCACTGAAGACAACGAGAATTTCAAGCAATAGGATTGGTGCTTGATAAATATGGACCCACCAAAGCATGATTTAAGACACACTGAGTCTAACAGTCTAGCGCTAGTGCAGAGTTTATTTTATTTTATTTTTTAGTGCAGAGTTTATAAAGGCAAGTGGTAGTTGGAGATTGGGTAGGGAATTCTTGGTCATCCCCTAAAGGATTTCAAAAGCTGGGCTGAGATTCCTGTTCATAATTCTAGAGATTTCCCTCTATTAACATGTAGAATTATGTGGTGGCTAGACAAGCCCAGGCCTGTCCCCACTGCACAAAGAGTGAACTACAATTCCAAACCTTCTGGTGGGGCGCACTGGCCTCACCTTCCATGGAGGACAAGGTATCTGTGTGTCCTGTCGTCATTGATCATACAAAGTCCCCTCAGAATAAACCTTGTGCCTCTAAGCAGGGTGGGGGTGGTGTAGTCAAACCTTCATAAGTTATTCAGAATTGGCTAAACAGGTTAACGTTAACTAGACTGTTTCTTATGATTTCTCTAGGGAAGGGGTTTTCTACTTCCTTGTTTTCCTTAGGAAAATAGGGATTTCCTATTTTTCTCCTGCTGTTCTTTTCCTTCTTATTTTTGTGTGTGGAGACTAAAACTTGTATTGGGAAGATTGTCCATACCCTAGAAGAACACAGCGTCCCGAACAGTGAACTGTAGGAAAAAGAGCTGACGAGCCCAGGAAATATTGGGCACCCCCTGCTATAAGTTGTTCAAGTACCTTTCATTTTTACTCATTTTCAATCTTGTTGAGAAGTTCCAAGCTCTCACCCGAGTGTCATTTTCAGGCTCGTGGCGATATGCGACATTTCGGCTGACACGGGAGGCTCTATAGAGTTCATGACCGAATGTACGACAATAGAACATCCCTTTTGCATGTATGATGCGGACCAGCATATTATTCATGACAGGTGAGACTGCAAGGCTGTGGTTGGTGAGAGATGGAGGATAATATGTCACTTCCTTACCTTGACGTACTAGTTTAAAACATTCAATTCCTCCATTTTTATGAAGGCGATGCAAAGATCCAGGCATCTGCTCCGACGTCTGAAAACATCGGGTAGAAAGCCTGCATGCAGATTCCAACCCTTAGATGCCTCACCTTGTAGGCTGTACTCAACTGGGAGATGGGTTGTGGAAGAAGGGCAGTGTTTTAAAAAAATTTTTAATTATTTTATTATTTTTTTATTTTATAAATTTATTTTTTATTGGTGTTCAGTTTGCCAACGTACAGAATAACACCCAGTGCTCATCCCGTCAAGTGCCCCCTCAGTGCCCTCCTCCCCTTCCTCCACCCCTAGTTCGCTTCCCAGAGTTAGGAGTCTTCATGTTCTGTCTCCCTTTCTGATATTTCCCACTCATTTTTTTCTCCTTTCCCCTTTATTCCCTTTCACTATTTTTATATTCAAGAAGGGCAGTTTTGTTCGAAAAGCCTGTTTATTTCCTTCTATACTTTGGTGCACACTCACACATCATTACGGAGCACATATAGTGGAGTAGACGTCTGGAGAGGTTAGATGTCGCACAGGACACTTTGTACATCTGAATAAAGCATCTTGCTTCTCCTAGTGTGGAAGGCTCTGGGATTCTGATGTGTTCCATCGACAATTTGCCAGCACAGCTTCCGATCGAAGCTACAGAGTACTTTGGAGACATGCTTTACCCTTACGTGGAAGAAATGGTAAGCTGACCGGCCGCATCCACAGCCATCCGTGGCTTTCACAGACTGCGGAGGATCTTAGGAATGTTCTGGTCTTCGGTATCCGAGAAATCTGTTGTGAAATGAAATGCCAGCCCTCCCTCAGAAGTGTTTATGGACACTTTTAATGTATATTCGGCTTACTTGTCTCATTGGGAATATAATCATAGAACGGCCTCCGTGAGTAATTACAGTCGGGTTTATCTCTCATTATGCGTATTTTTATTGAGAATGTTCCTGACACATGGGATAAGATTTCCTTTTCTTCACCCTTCCTGCTGGTCGAGGTCAATGCGTGGTAGAACATTCTTGCGACGCTGTCATGAACAGATTTGAAAAATCAGAAAGACAGAAAACTTTATTGGATGTTTATCACGAATGCTTCGTGGCGTGACAGCTGTTGTTGTGGCCCTGTACTGTTTAGTGTAATCAGTGATTGGCCACTGGAACACTATGTTACCCGAATCACATTTTATTTGCCAAAGATAAGCGTTCTTATTTCAGTATCTACCTTAAGCATACTCTTCTCTTTCTCTGTTGAGAATTTCTGTCTTTTTGTACATTTTGAGTGTACTGTTCTTTATCATATGGACGTAGTTAAGAAGCCACTGTGTAGTCTTTACATCATATTTCCAAAATTCTGGGTCAGCTTGGGGTCGAACTTTATTGATTGTCTTTTCCCTTGAAAATGAGCCAGGTCCTAGGTTTCTTTTCTTTTTTTTTTTTTTCCACTTGAATAATTTGGGAATTGTGTCCTGAATGATGTGAAAAGTTATGCTGTGGAGATTCTGGATCATTCCATGTTTCTGAAAAGTGTTGATTTTTGTTTGTTGGTTTGTTGTTTGTTTGAGAATTGACTGAGCTAGACTTACACTGGAAACTTTGTGGCACCTGAGGCGGGGAGTAGCTCAAATAAAAGTTCAGCTCTTGTGTCTTTCCCTGGGTCACTTACCCCCACACACTCAGTTTGGGGGTTATCCGGAGACTTGAACAGAGGTCACGTGGAAGTTGGGCTTCACTCTTTCTGAATCTGCCCTTTCTGGCATTTTCCCCTCACATTCTGCAGCTGTGGTTGCTCTAGTTCTTTGCCTGATTCCTTAGATCAGAAAGTAGTGAGCCGGCTGCATGTTTCTCCTCCCGGCACCAAGTGGCTCATCATCAGGACAACGTCCAAGGCAGAGTACACTCAGCTACGGTGCTGATTATTTCCTTCAAGTTCTGACACTTCACTAATATGCTTGTTTACTGTTAATTGCCAGACATTGTGTATGTAAAACTTTAGAGATGGTTTGGGGCTCTGATGTGTCATTTTCTCCAGAGGAGATTTCCTTTATTTCTGGCAGCGAGAAAATCACCTCAATTCAATAATGGAAGGGAATGACTCAAAACCAGGCTTTAGGCAGGTGGGAAACTGATGTTTTTCAGCTCATCATTTATTTTAGAACGTAGTCTTTCAAGATCCCAAGTGAAAATCTGGCATTGATTGGGGTCCCCTTCAGCAGAACTGAAACTCCAATTTTTTGTTACCCTGTTGTCTAAAGTTGGCCAAAAGCTCTTCTCAGTTTCTCTGCATCCCAGCTACCACTTCCGCGTTGGCAACTACACCCACAAAATGTGGTGCCAAATGCTAGACTCATCTCTCTGGGCTTTCTTCCCTGGAATCACGGTGCAGTAAGTCTTATCTACCTTAAAGTATTTTTTAAGATTTTAATTCCAGTGTAGGTAACATAGGGTGTCATAGTAGTTTCGTGCGTACAATAGAGTGATTCAGCCATCCTATAATACTGAGTGCTCATCACAAAAAGCATACCCTTAACTCCCACCACCTGTTTCACACATCCCTCCATTCACCTCCCCTCTGGTAACCATCTGTTTGTTTTCTATAGTTAAGAAAAACCATTTGTTTTTTGGTTTGTCTCTTTTTCCCCTTTGTTCCTTGGTTTTGTTTCTTTAATCCTGCATATGAGGAAAATCATACTGTATTTGGCTTTCTCCGATTGACTTATTTTGCTTAGCGCTATACTGTCTAGCTCCATCTATGTTGCAAATAACAAGATTCTATTCTTTTTTATGGCTGAGTAATATTCCATTGTGTGTGTGTGTCTATATGAGCACATACGTATATATGTGTGTATATATACACACACACACCCCATATCTTCTTTATCTTCATCTATTATTGCACACTTGAGCCGCTTCTATGATTTGGCTACTGTAAATAATGTTGCAATAAACATAGGGGTGCATATATTTCCTATTAGTGTTTTCGTAATCTTTGGGTAAATACCCAGTAATGGAATTACTGGGTTATATGATAGTTCTATTTTCAATTTTTTTGAGGAATTTCCAAACTGTTTTCCCAGTTTGCATTCTTACCAACAGTGCAAGAGGGCTCCTTTTTCTCCTCATTTTTTCCAACACTTACTATTTCTTGAGTTTTTTTATTTTAGCCATTTTGAAAGGTGTGAGATGATATCTCATTGTGGTTTTAATTTGCATTTGCCTTATGGTGAGTGATGTTGAACACCTTTTCATGTGACTGTTGGCCATCTGGATGTCTTCTTTGGAGAAATGTCTGTTCATGTCTTCTCATTTTTTAATTGGATTATTTGGGTGTGTTTTTTTTGTTGTTGTTTGTTTGTTTTTTTGGTGTTGAGTTATATCAGTTCTTTTTATAGTTTGGGTACTAACTCTTTATCAGATATGTCATTGGCAAATTTTTTCTTCCATTCAGTAGGCTGTGTTTTTTAGTTTTGTTGTTTCCTTTACTGTGCAGAAACATTTTATTTTGATGTCCTCCTAATTGTTTGTTTTTGCTTTTACTTCCCTTGCCTCAGGAGATGTATATAGAAAAATGTTGCTATGGCCAATGTCAGAAAAATTACTGCCTGTGCTGTCTTCTGTGATTTTTGAGATTTAATGTTTTACATTTAGGTTCTTAGTCCATTTTGAGTTTGTTTTTGTATATGATGTAAGAAAATGGTCCAATTTTATTCTTTTTCATGTAGCTGTTCGGTTTTCTCAACAGCATTTGTTGAAGAGACTTTTTTCCCTATTGCTTATCCTTGCCTCCCTTGCCAAAGATTAATTGCCCATAAATTTGTGGATTTATTTCTGGGCTATTTTGTTCTTTTAATCTATGTGTCTATTTTTGTGCCAGTACCATACTGTTTTGATTGCTACAGCTTTGTAGTATAACTTAAAATCTGGAGTTGTCATACCTCCAGTTTTGCTTTTCTTTTTTAAGATTGCTTTGGGCTTTGGGGTCTTTTGTGATTCTATACAAACTCTTAGTATTGTTTGTCCTACTTTTGTGAAAAATGCTGTTGGTATTTTGATAGGGATTGTATTAAACCTGAAGATTGCTTTGGGTAGTATGGACATTTTAACAATATTTGTCCTTCCAACCCATGAACATGGGATATCTTTTTATGTGCTTGTGTTATCTTCAGTTTCTTTCACCAGTGTTTTATAGTTTTTACAGTGCAGGTCTTTCTACCTCCTCATTTAAGTTTATTCCTAAATATTTTATTCTAGGTATAATTGTAAATGAGATTGTTTTCTTAATTTTTGTTCCTTCTGCTTCATTATTAGTGTATAGAAATGCAATGGACTTCTGTACATTCTGATTTTTGTATCCCACAACCTTACTGAATTCATGTATCAGTTCGAGTAGTTTCTTGCTGGAGTCTTTAGAGTTTTCTACATACAGTATCATGTCATCTGCAAATAGTGAAAGTTTTACCTCTTCCTTACTAATTTGGATGCCTTTTATCCTTTTTTTCTTATCTGATTGCTGTGGTTAGGATTTACAGTACTATGTTGAATAAAAATGGAGAAAGTAGATATCTTTGTCTTGTTCCCAACTTTAGGGAAAAGCTCTCATTTTTCCCCAGTAGGTATGATATTAGCTGTGGGTTTTTCATATATGACCTTTATTATGTTGAGGCATTATCCTCTAAACCTATTTTATTGAGAGTTTTTTATCATGAATAGATTTCATACTTTGTCATATTTTTTTCTATCTATTGAAATGATCATATGGTTTTTATCTTTTCCCTTGTTGATATCATGTTGATTTGTGAATATTGAACCAAGCTTGCATTCTAGGAATAAATCCCAGATTTATTAATAAATTGTGGTGAATGAAATTTTAAATATATTGTTGGATTTGATTTGCTAATATTTTATTGAGGATTTTTGCATCTGTTTCATTAGAGATATCGACCTGTAGTTCTCTGTTTTTGTAGTGTCTTTTCTGGTTTTAGTATCAGTGTATTGGCCTCATAGAATCAATTTAGAAGCTCTCCTTCTTTATTTTTTGGGATAGTTTGAGAAGAATAAGTATTAACTCTTCTTTAAATGTTTCATAAAATTCACCTGTGAAGCCATCTGGTCCTGGACTTCTGTTTGTTGGGAGTTCTTTGATTACTGATTCAATTTCATTGCTGGTAATTGGTCTGTTCAAATTTTCTGTTGCTCCCTGATTCAATTTTGAGAGGTTATATATGTTGCTAGGAAATTATCCATTTCTTCTAGGTTGTTCAATTTGTTGGCATACATTGTTCATCATATTCTCTTACAATTGTTTGTATTTTTGTGGTGTTTGTTGTTTTCTCCTCTTTCATTTCTGATTTTATTTGAGTCCTCTCTCACTGGATGAATCTGGTTAAAGGTTTATTAATTTTGTTGATGTTTTCAAAGAATCAGCTTCTGGTTTCATTGTTCTGTTTTATTGGTTTTTGTTTGTTTCTATTTTGTTTATTTCTGTCCTACTCGTTTAGGGTCTTGTTTATTTTTTTCTAGATCCTTTTTTTGTTTATTTGAGGGTTTTTGTTTTTGTTTTTGCCTCTTTAAGTAGGCCTGTATTGCTATATACTTACCTCTTAAAACAGTGTTTGTTGTAACCCAAAGATTTTGGACCATTGTGTTGTATTTTCATTTATTTCTATGTATTTTTTTTTTATTTTTCTCTTTGATTTCTTGGTTGCCCCATTTATTGTTTAGTAGCTCATTATTTAATCTCCATGTATTTGTGGTCTTTCTAGAAGTTTTCTTGCCATTGATTTCTAGTTTCATAGGTTGTGTACAGAAAAGATGCATGGCATGTCTTTAGTCTTTTTAAATTTGTTGAAACTCATTTTATGGACTAATACGTGATCTATTCTGGAGAATGTTCCATGTGCACTTGAAAAGGATGTATATTCTATTGTTTTAGGATGGAATGTTCTGAATATATCTGTTAGATCCATCTGGTCCAATGTGTCACTTGAAGACAGTGTTTCCAGGATCCCTGGGTGGCTCAGCAGTTTAGCATCTGCCTTCCGCCCAGGGCATGATCCTGGAGACCCAGGATCAGGTCCCACGTTGGGCTCCCTGTGTGGGGTTTGCTTCTCCCTCTGCCTGTGTCTCTGCCTCTCTGTTTCTCTCATGAGTGAATAAATAAATAAATCTTAAAAAAAAAAAACAACAAAGACAGTGTTTCCTTGTTGATTTTCTGTTTTGATGATCTATTCATTGATGTAATTGGGGTGTTGAAGTCCCCTACTATTATTATATTGCTATTAATTACTTCTTTTATGTTTGTTAGTAACCGCTCTATGTATTTGGGTATTCCCATGGTGGGTGCATGAATATTTACAATTATTATATTTTCGTGTGTGTGTGTGTGTGTGTGTAAGATATGTCTATCTTGTACAATATAAGTATTGGTACCTGGCTTTATTTTCACATCCATTTGCATGATAAATTCTCCTCCGTTTCTTTATTTTCAATTTGCATGTGTCTTTAGGTCTAAAATGAGTGTCTTGTAGAGTCATGCTTTTTTATCCATTCTATCACCCTATAGCTTTTGATTAGAGCATAGTCTATTTACATTCAAAGTATTATTGATAAGTATGCACTTATTGCCGTTTTGCTACTTGTCTTATGGCTCTTTTTGTGAATCTTCTCTGTTCCTTTCTTTTGCTCTCGTCTTTCATGGTTAGTTGATTTTCTTTAGTGATGATATTGGGTCCTTTTACTTTTTTGCATATCTATTACTGATTTTTTATTTGTTATTCTTATTTAGTTTGCTAACATCTTCTGCATATAGTGGTCTATATTGAGATGATGGCTGCTTAATTTTATTTATTTTTAAAATTTTTAAATTTAATTTTATTTATTTTTAATTTTTTTAAGATGATGGTGCTCAAGTTTAAATGCATTCTTTACTCCTCTCCCTCCTACATTTTAGGTATATGATGTCATACTTTACATCTTTTTAGTCTTTGAGTCCCCTGACTGATTTTTATAGATATACTTAATTTCACTGCTTTTGTGCCTCGTACTTTTCTTGCTCCTATTTATGGTCATTCTTCCCACTCAAAGAGTCTCCCTTAACATTTCCTGTAGGGCTGGTTCAGTGGACATGAATTCCTTTATCCCTAGTTTGTATGGGAAACTATTTTCCTTCAATTCTGAACCATAGCCTTGCTGGATAGAGAATTCTTGGCTGCAGGTTTTTTTCTTTCAGGATTCTGAATATATCATGCCACTCTTTTCTGGCCTGCTAAATATCTGCTGAAAAATCTGCTGATGGCTTTATGAGGTTACCCTTGACTATAACTGTTTTCTTTTCTCATGCAGCTTTTAAAATTTTCTCTTTATCACTACTTTTTGCCATTTTATTTATTATGTGATTTTGTGTGGATCTCCTTGGATCAATTTTGTTGGGGGCTCTCTGTGCCTTTTGGATCTTGATTTCTGTTTCCTTTCCTAGACTAAAGAAGTTTTCAGCTATTCTTCAAATAAATTTTATGCCCCCCCTTTATCTTTCTTCTCTTTATGGGATCCCTATAATGTAAATATATTACATTTGATTGTGTAGCTGAGTTCCCTAAGTCTATTTTCATTTTGTATTATTAATTTTTTCTCTCACCTGTTCAGCTTGATTATTTTCCATTATTTCGTCCTCCAGGTCCCTGATCTTTTCTTCTGCTTTCTCTAGCACACTATTTATTTCATCTAGTGTATTTTTCAATTATTGAGTTCTTCATTTCTGATTTGTTATTTTTTATGTTTTCTCTCTCTTTAAGGGTCTTACTGAGGCCCTCCACTCTTTCCTCAAGTCCAATGAGTATCTTTATAACCATTACTTTAAATTCTCCTGCAGGCATTTTACTTATCTCCATTTCACTTAGGTATCTTGTGATTTTGTCCTGTTCTTTCATCTGGGACATATTCCTATGTGTCCTCCTTTTGTCTAACTCTCTGTGTCTGTTTCCACGTGTCAGCTATATTTCCTACTCTTGAAAGTAGTGGCCTTAGGAAGAAGAGGTCCTGTAGCACCCTGTAATGCAATGTTCCCTGTTCACCAGAACCTGGTGCTTCAGGGATGTTTCCTAGGTGTGCTGTGTGGACTCTGCTGTTGTGGCTGAACTACTTTTTTCTTCAGTCCAGTCATCTGCAATGTCCCTCTTTGCCTGTTGTGAGTAGGGTTTGGTTCCTGTGGTGTTAGTAGATACCTTGGGCTTGATTCATGCCAGATATGGCATTTGCCATAGATGTATAAGTAGCACTGAGGTGAAGGTTGCTTTCCCTGTTTGGTCCTCTGAAAAGCTTTTATGGTGATGCTAGGGTCCAGTTTGACTGGTGTGTGTGGTTTTCTTCCCTTCTCCCTGGGGCAGGCATCACTTTGGAGTGGTGCTGGCCCATCAGGGCTGCTTGCATACTGCCAGACTTGTGGCACTGCTTTGGATGGGCTCAGACCGAGAGTATATTGGAGGGTGTTGATCTGCAGAAGCCTGTGGTGTCTGATGTGGGATGTTAGCAAGGCTTGCACAGGTCTTCCATGGGAGGAGACATTGAGCTGAGGCCTGGCTTGAGGGGGTGTGTCTGCAGGGGAACACATGGGCAGGGCATACTGTTGGCAAGTTAGGTAGGAGTGTAGGTGCTTTCAGCTGGTGGCATGTGCTTAGGCTAAGGGGTAGGGCAGGAAAATAGTGCAGGTCAGCTACTTTATTCCTAGACAAGTCTCTCATGGATCCTTGCCCATGCTCTTAGATTAGTAAACAAATCTTCCTCTCATATGACCCAGGCGATTTTCAAACTGCTGCTTCTATGCTGTATCTCAGTAGGGCTTTTTCTTATGCTGTGTCTTTAAGAGTAGGGACTCAGCTTCATTTTGCTCTCCTGGCTCTCCCAGAGCCAAGCCCACAGATTTTTAAAGTTCTAGGTTTTAAGTCCCAGGATTTGTAAAAACCTGTGAGAGTCAGCCCTTCTGATTTTCAAAAACAAATATGGGGATTCATCTTTCCTGTGTGGGCTCCCTCATGTGAGAGTCTATTTCTCCTCCTCCGTGAGTCTGTATTGCTCCTCCCTCCTGTGGAAAGTCCCTTGGGTTCCTGCATCTCAGCCCTTCCTACCCTCTTCACTATGGCCTTTTCGCTTCATTTAGCTGTGGAGAGTTCTGCTAGGCTTCAGGTCATTTTCTGAGTTATTTAAACTGATATAAATTGTTATCTACTTGTAACCATGGAAAGAGATGAGCTTAGGGTCCTTCTTTTCTGCTGTTTTCCCCAGGAAAAAAAAAAGTTTTAAACTACCTTTTAAAACTAAAAACCATGGCTTTTCATGTTTTACTAGTTTTACTCAATGAGGGGACTGGTCTGAAAAGATCTAATTAACCATTTCTGGAAGGAAAATATACATTTAAAAAGGTGATATGTCTTTGCTTATATAAACTGGCAGTTAAGAGACTCTTAGTATTGTGACAAGATTAAAATTATCTGAGAGCGAGGTATTGGAGGTTTTTGTTCAGACTGAGGCAGGCAGGTGATATTGCTTAGATGTCTATTGACTAATTGTCACAGCCTTTTCCTTTTATACATCACAGTAGTCCTCCAAACAGTGTGGTGAGGTTGTCTTAGTGGCATCTGTCTCAGCACTGTCTTTAAGCACTGGACATTGTGAAAATTTATGGCTATTCTGCTTTCCACTAAAAAATTAAGTGTATTGTCTGTGTTCTCTTCTGATAACTGTATGGGAGCTATATTTAAGGTATATGCACTGTTGAGGCGCCTGAGTGGCTTATTTTGGCTCAGGTTATGATCTCAGGGTGGTGAGATCGAGCCCTGCATCAGGCTTTGCTTGTCCCTTTCCCTCCCCCATGCCCCTCTCCCTGCTCTCTCTCAAACAAATAAACAAGATCTTAAAAAAATAAAAAAAGTATACGCATCGTCTTTCCCCTCCTAGATTTTCCTTTTTGATATAAAGTTCAGACTCTGTGGCATTAAAGGGCCCAGGCTATCATTCTGAATCAATATAGAGAAATTTGTTTCACTTGAATTAATTACATATTTATTGTCTGTCAGAACATAAGGCACACATATGGATGAAGAAAATTAAAATACACCCTCTGACCTATAGAAGCATGAGGTCCAGGAAATGGATGAGAGAAGTGTGCAACCCTGCTATAACGTGGAATATGGCAGCCATTAGGAAAATGCTAATGAAACTGTGAGGGGAGAGGCTCTGTTTTGTTGGGTAAAGTCTGGAGAGGTTTTAGGAAAGAGGTGACATTTGAGCTGATTCTTGATAGATGTATAGGATCTGTTCATTTGCTTGGGAATGGGAAGCCTACCATCTGATGGAGACAGGAGAGCGAAGGTGGGAGTTGATTTAACAGAGTTTCTGTGAGCTGTCAGGTCTGATAGAGTAAAGGGAAGTATGTTGGTTCCATATTGGAAAGAGTCTTGACACCTGGGTAAATAGCTTGAAATTAATTTAGGAAAGAGTGATGAGCTCTCTCAAAGGTGCTAGAGGTGAATGTGGCAAGTCATACCACATGCTTTAGGACCTTGTGCTTGCAGCTGTGTCACGGTTGAGTTCTAGCAAAGAAACACAGTTAAATGCAATAATTCAGCAGCCTTTTGTTGTCTTTCATGTTTGCCATTCTTTAGGTAGATTCAAGATAGTTATTTCATTTCTTGGGAAAAATCCATGTGATTATTGCATATGTCCACTAATCTATTTATTGAATACCATTTTATTGTGCAGGCAAAATGCCAAGGCCAGTTCTTTTTTTTTTTTTTTTTCTTAAGATTTTATTTATCTATGCAGGGAACCCGATGTGAGACTTGATCTCACTCGATCCCAGGACTCTGGGATCACGCCCTGAGCTAAAGGCAGACGGACGCCCTGCTTGGGGCAGATTTTGATCAAAGTTTCACAGAGGAGGCAGTTCTTCAGCTGTATCTTGGAGGATGAAGAGGGGGAATTCCATGTAGAGGAATAGCATGTGGGGCATCCACATGGTGTAGGACAGAGGCATGGGAATGTTGATGCAGATGATCAGGTCCACAATGTTAATAGGACCAGAGTTTTGGGTATGAGTCAAAAGGGAGAACTGAAGTTGGAGAGGTGGAGACAGACTATAGAGAGAGTCTTGGGGGCCACCTAGGGAGTTAGAGACTTTATCCTGAGGGTGTTGAAAAGCTACTGGATTATTTTAAATAGACACAGAAGAAATAATCAGATTTGTGTTTTAGATTGAAGATAAATGGAAGGAGAAAGGTGAGAGGTGAGGTTCCCATGGTCTCAGTAAGGCCTGAGTAAGACTGCAGAATTACAGATAAACAGGAGAGACAATGATCGGATATACAAAAATTTGGTGTTTAGCCATATGTAAAGTGAAATCCAAATCCCATGTTGTTATTCACTAACGGTTCCTGGCAGAAGACAGGTTGGTAGAGGGAGGAGTCGGCTTGCGGCAGGATGACTCAGGGATGCCCGGATGAAAGAAGCAGTGGATGACACCAGATGTGCCAATTCCATGAGCTTCCCCAAAGAAGCCCTACCTGCTTTAAAAAAAAAAAAAAATAAAAAAAAAAAAAAATATATATATATATATATATATTTAAATGCCCATAACCCAGGAATAGATAGCCTAAGTGTCATGTGTTTTAGACACATGAAAGTAATTTTGATATTTATTTTATTTTTTGAAAATTTATTTATTTTAGAGAGGGAGAGAGAGCACAAGCCAGAGGGGCAGAAGGTGAGGGAGAGAGAATCTCAAGCAGACTATGTGCTGAGTACAGAGTCCAACACGGGGCTTGATCCCATAACCCTGAGCCCCCAACCTGAGCTGAAACCAAGAGTTGGATGCTTGACTGACTCTACCACCCAGATGCCCGATGTTTATTTTAAAACAGTAAACAAATATTTTTCTGCTAGCATCTGGTAGGTATATTTTGCTCTTGCTCAGCTAGGTGAGTGCTCTAGACTTTAACCTATAAGGATAAGGAGGGAATGGTTGTCTCATCGACCCTAAGGTCCTGACCATCAGAGGCAATAATACTAACTTACGTGACTTTCCTTTCGGCAGTCTATTCAGGAGTTGGACACCTTGGAAGAAAAGAGGAGGATTAGAAGGATGATGGGATGTTGATGGGAGAGATGTGGCTTTTGTTGTTGGCCGTCTGACTCCTTCTTGTGAGATAATGGGAAGACTGGTTGACTTTTCGAGGTCTACTTTTTCCTGATACATTTGAAATGCTGATGTGCCTGTACATAGAACTAATAATGATCTGAGAGAAATTCCGATTGTAGGGTTGGTGACTTTTTGTCTGAAAGACCCATTCTCTCTTCTGATAGAATCGTGTGAACCTTTGGTGGGATTCAGGCCCTCCGTGGGGACTATGGCTATACACTTGTGGCGATGTTGGCCAGCGTGTTCAACATGAAACGTCTACCTGGTGGGGAAGGATAAACCACTTTGTGTCTTTAATAAGCAAAGATGATTGGAATCAAATTTTAGTTTTAAAATTGGAACGTGTGCTGAAAGTATGTTCTTGGGGAACAGAATTCTCTACTTGTAGACTTCTATTACCAGTTATTCAGTGATCTTCAGAAAACTTTTCTAAATTCTTTTTTCCCCTCCGACTAATATTTTAATATGGAATCAAACACCAAGAATCCTTCTCTGCACTGTCACTTATCTCTTCCCAATCTCATTTTCCTTTCAGATACTCTCAGATGCGACACAGCCTCTTGAAAGTCAGAATTTTTCTCCTGTGGTGCGAGATGTAAGTCATGAAAACAATTTTTTTCCCCAAATGTATTTTTCCCACTACCATCCTCTCTCCTTCTCTCCCTTCCCGTCTCTCTCCATCTTTGTTACCTGAGCTCATGTTTGTGGGTCTAAAACATGGACACTAAAGAAATGTCTTGTCATACACATTTAGGCAGTGATTACATCCAACGGTGTATTGCCTGATAAGTATAAATATATCCAGAAACTCCGAGAGAGCAGGTAAGCATTATTCTTACGTTGGATTTGTTGAGTATTTTTAAATGCTTCTCTGTGAGTTCATGATGCTAGGTTTACACAGTTTTAAAAATGTCTGCAAATATAGAAAATCTGCAAATATAGAAAACTATGTGACTGGCTGGAACCAGTGGGAGTTATTTTCCCCTGAACATCATTTTGGCTTGCTGATCGCCTGTGTAGACTTGGGTGTAAGCAAGCAGAAGTCCAAACAGTTGTCCTCTGGTTAGCCCCTTGCTCCTTCTCTAATGTTTTGCGTTATCGACGTGTCTCTGTTATTTTCTCAAAGAAAATAAGCACACTAACCCTTTCTGTGGTGCTTTCAGTCTGGTTTTTAGTTGAGGGTTTAGACTATTTTGTTTAGGCAAGTGGGCTCTTATTTAGAAATTACGAGAAGCAGTAAAGAAAGAAAATGGTGAGGGGTCAGTTTTCCCTGGGAATTCTTTTTAGGAGGAAGGTGCCAAGCAGTAATGTGATAAATGTAGCCAGGAGAAGGGTTCTCTTAGAAGGGTACTTGGCTAAGGCCCTTGTTTCCTTAATTGAATTTACTACTCAGAGTTTGAAAACATTGACATTTCTTTGGGATGTGTCTTTATCTGCTCCACTGGTCTATTCACATTTAACAAAATAACCGACGCACTGAGTTCTCAGGAGAGACCAGAGTGGGAAAAGTAAAAAGAAGCAAACAAACTGCCTTATCTTCTTTCTCAGTTCTTCTAGCTGTAAGAAGTAAATAAGAGATCACGTGCTTGGATCACGCCGCTCTACCGCCGTGTGGGTCCGTCTGTGTTCGTTTTCTTATAGTTACTTTTTATGTGTCAACAAAATATTCCGGGATAAGATACCCAGAGATTTTTTTCTTTTTTTAACTGGCTAGCACTATAGCCCTATGGGCAAGTTTCTTATAGGGGAAACGGCATGTGTGTTGGTTTCTCGTAACTCTCTGTATCTTCTGATGCTTATCATCTGATGATCTCTTATTACTAATCCTAATAACATGTCTAACATGACCAGTCACGATGGTGTTTTCACTCTTACACACCGTATTTCTTGTAGCAGCAAGTCTCCTAGGACTTCCTGCCCTTCTTCCCAGTGCAATCTCTGTCCAGAGACTGATAATGAAGATTGTATTTTGAAAGGAAATTTAAGTCATCTTAAATATCTGCCTTATTCAAATGTTTTCTTCATCTCTTAGCACAGTGATTATTAACCTCGAGTGTTTGAGATGGCTGATGGGGCGGACAGTACTAAAATCTAGGAGTGAGTTTTTAAAAATATATTTTGAATATTTTATTTTTGGGCATCAAAACAATATAATTTAATTACATAAACTAGAGAAAGTGTTGTTAGAAAGGATATACAATAGCCAAATAATTGTGTCTTTTTTTCCTGGGGGGATGAAATGGATGGGGGTGGAGATTAAAGGAGACTCACCTCATCAGTAACAGGAGTGTGGAGGGTGAAGAGGGGCAAGGACATTTTGTATTTAAATTTATTTTTATTGACTTATAATTAATGGAAAGGTTAAAGCTTGAGAGACATCTTGACCTAAAAGATTCTAACAACAGAGACTTTTGTTATGTCCCTGGCACCAAGCCATTCCCATGGTCTTCCACTGATATCTGTAAATTTGATTTAACAGAATCTTAATGAGTATCTTCCATTAAGAAAATTTGTTGAGCATTAATGGGTTTATAAAGATGAACATGACAGTCACGATCTTGGAGGTCATAGTTTGTAGGAAAGACAGAGGGTTAATCTGTCAGGAAGGGACAAATTCCAACAGAATAAACTGTTCAAACATTAAAATCCTGCTGAGTTAATTGTCATCTTAGGTTTTTACATTTAACCCATGGAATTTGCAATTTCAAAAGTATGGTTTTAATTGTCTTCAAGGGA
Organism: Canis lupus familiaris; assembly: GCF_011100685.1. Classification (NCBI taxonomy): domain Eukaryota; kingdom Metazoa; phylum Chordata; class Mammalia; order Carnivora; family Canidae; genus Canis; species Canis lupus. The sequence continues at coordinate 60,095,576 of NC_049235.1, read as the reverse complement.
CTCTGATGATAAATGACAAAACAAAAATATGGCTAATAATAATATCCTCCTCTGATTGTTGTAATAATTAAGTAAGGTGTCTGATGTATAGTCCCTGGCATGGACATACATGGATTTTGAATCATGTCCCCTGGAAGGACAAAATGTGAAACCAAGTTACTCGGTTGTGAGTAAGCCAGGTGGTAGCCTGGCATCTGCACCTCGCCTGTAGTTGGGAATTCATGAAAGTCTGTGGACACACACTTCCGAGAAGTCAGGGTCTGTTCTTCATTGTACAAAATCTAAAATAAGGGACACCTGGGTGGCTCAGTGGCTGAGCATCTGCCTTCAGCCCAGGGTGTGATCCCAGGGTCCCAGGATCGAGCCCCATGTCGGGCTCCCTGCGTGGAGCCTGCTTCTCCCTTTGCCTGTGTCTCTGCCTCTCTCTGTGTGTCTTTCATGAATAAATAAATAAAATCCTTTTCAAAAATCTAAAATAATGAATAAAAAGTATTGGGCAAGGGAAAGTATTGAGGTCTTCATTATAAGAAACGTGGGAAAAATCATTGCTTCATAGTCTAAGGTTCAGTTTTTTTGGGGGATAGCAAGATTTTGTTATTTATTATTTTGTTGTTAAATTTTTCTTCCCTTCTCCTCTTTTATTTATAGGGAACTTGCTCAGTCACTTTCAATGGGCACCAAAAAAAGGGTCTTGGTTCTTGGATCTGGTTATGTATCTGAACCCGTTTTGGAATACTTGTCAAGAGATAACAGGATAGACATAACAGTAGGTAAATAAGCCCTAATTTTTAAAGAAGAAGAAGAAGGAAAACTGATTTACTCTGTGAATTTTAGATGACTATCTTGTTTCTAAACTTTGAGGAATTGTTTTTGGAGATGTTGAAATGTGTTGTACTCTCGGCCTAGTGAAGGATAATATAAAAATTGGACTTTTGTATTCTTGGTCTAGGCTCTGACATGAAGGACCAAATTGAACAGTTAGGCAAGAAATATAATATTAATCCTGTTAGCATGGACATTAGTAAACAAGAAGAGAAGTTGAGCTCCTTGGTGGCAAAGCAGGATCTTGTCATCAGGTTAGTATCTAGGAAGAGATGATTGTCATATATTTTGTTGTTGTTATGTCTCCTTCCTTATTTTCTCTTTCTCCTAAGAAAATTTTCAATTGAAGCGTGTACCCAGAAATATGCCCAAATCCTAAGTGTATATAGTTTGGTGAATTTTCACAGTGAACACACTTCATAACCATCATCCACATCCAGAAACAGAATAACAGTACCCCAGGAGCGCCCCATGTGTCCGTTTCCATTATTAGCCCTGCCCCTAAGGGTAAGCACTACCCTGGCCTCTCACATATACATTGATTCTTGCTGGTTTTCAGCTCCGTCCAATAGGAACCACTCAGTCTGTCCTCATTCGCAGCGACCTTCTTTCTTCAACACTGACTGTGAGAGTGGTTTGTGTTGTTGCCTGTCGTTGTAGTTTACTCATTCTAATTGCTGTGTAACGTTCCCAGTGCGTGAATACCCCCTTACTATTCACTTGGCCATGGATGGATGTTTAGATTGTTCCTGGAGTTCGGCTATTATGAATTATGTTGTTATGAACATTTTAGTATTTGTCTGTTATTTGCCATTTACACATATCTTGGATGTGCATCTAGAAGTAGAACTTCTGTGTCAAAACTATTCATGTTTCATCTATTTTAGTGGCTATTTTATCTTTCGGACATAATAAAGCTTGAATGAAAATGACTAGATTCTTGAGCATTATGACCATTTTTAGTCTTATCAGAGGAATACATCTCGAAATTCAGTATTTATTACTGATAAAAATATAGGTCTAACTTCTAGGTACACAGCTACATGAGAGTCACTCTATAATTAAACTGGGTTTTGAAATACCGAAGTGAGGAGAACAGTCATTTATTTTTAGAATATAATTTTTCCAAGATGGAAGGAAGAAAGCTATTTGCTCATCCATAATTGGGTCACTTTTATAGTTAAATCAGATTGAAATGATATCTTTGGAGGAAGCTCTGTGTGTCCCACTTCAAAAAAACCCAAAAAACCAAATGGGTTTCGAAAATATACAATGAAAGGTAATCTTTTGTGGGAACTTGTAGATTAACTCTTGATGTATTTAAATTATACACTCATTTTGGGCACTTAAGATGTTATCCTATTTATGTAAATTTAATGTGCAATAATTTTTATTCAGCAAAAACTAATCAGTGACCCACAGACCTTGTCTGTTAGTGATATGACTATGATTCATAATGGAATGTTCTAGCCTCCTGAATAAAACAAAGAGAATTTGTTTTGCCACCCACAAATACCTAAGTAAAACATTGTGGGTTTTTTAATATATATATAAATGTAAGGAAGAAAGCATGATAAGACACATTTGGAACTAAATCTGAAGCAAAATAGGACAAGATAATAATCTATTAATATGCACATATTTTAAAATTTAGCAAACTGATGGCCTCAAATAAAATTTAACATTAACAAAATCTGTTTCATATTTAATTTTTCTCAATTGGTTGAGTTTCCATGCCGGAGAGTGGTAATATTGTTAAACACTCTCACCTTGTAGCGTTCTTTAAATAATTTTTTATTTTTTAAGTTGGAGAAAGGATATTTTGATGAAAACACAGTAATACTACCAAAATAAAATGAACTAAGTATGTTTCACAAAAAAATTTATAATATGTCAAATCCTCATGGCTTTAATTTGGCAATTCTAGTTCTTTAATGCAAATCAGTAATTGAATTTGATAAGTTACTTTGAAAATTCCATTTCTATTTTGTGTATCTTTTAACCAGCTGCATTTTAAATTATTTGGATTAATTGGGTTGGAATCAACTCAAATAATTCAAGAGTTATGTCCCTTTGAGTAGGTTCTATATTACATATGCAAAGAGTTATGAAAGCTAATCCTTTTGTCTAAAACAGGCACCATTAATCAAAGTTCTGGCATTCTAGTTCTTAGCATATCATTAGGTTAGTACAGATTATGCCATCATAAGAAGTTTAAAAATGTTATTAGATCTTGATAAAATTTTTATCAAGAAAGATTTTAATGTGGGGAATGTGACCCCAAAAATCTCTACTGGGGCACCTAGGCGGCTCAGTGGGTCAGGCATCTGCCTTCGGCTCGGGTCGTGATCCCGGGGTCCTGGGATGGAGCCCCGCATCGGGGTCCCTGCTCAACGGGGAGTCTGCTTCTCACCCCCCGCCCCGCCCTGCCCTCCTCCCGCTGGAGCTCGCACGTGCATGTTCTCGCTTTTTCTCTCAAATAAATAAATAAAAAATCTTAAAGAAAAAAAAAAACTCGATTTAATCTTTAAGATGATGTCATTATATACATTTTCTATTAATACTTTTTCAATAGAGTTTTGCATGTATTTTGTTCATTGGCTTTTGAGGGGTTACCGTGTTTGGTAATAATTCTTTTTTGATTAAAAAAGTAAAAAAACAGAGAGAGTTTTCATATTATGACTGGCAAGATATGAACACAATTTTATTTTACATGATAATAAATCTAAGTAGCAATACTCTATTAACCTGAGGAGGCATAAGTATCTGAGAGGTGATTTTATTGTTGTGTCTTATATAAAATAGAGAAAATGTGAAGTTTACAGGATGAATTTGACAAGTACAGTGATATAGTGTGATCATATTTATAAATTTGTAATTATATTTTCATTGTACTTTGTAGAGTGCTTTACCACAGAGGCAATAAGCTTGTAGAACTGGAGTATTGTTATGCAGTTGACAGGATGTTTTATTATTCCTTGGACAGAATATGAATATATTCATTTATATTAACACTTGCAGAAATTCGGTCTTTTTTTTGTGTGTGTGTGATTGTGTGGTCCTAGTGCCAAATTAAAACACCAAAGCCAGATTTTTAGAAAATCCAACTGAAGTTGAGTTTTGAACACATTTTAATTTTTGCTTAGCACATCGACTTCTAAGCATTTCGATAGCTTTTATACCAATCAGTACCATTAAGCTTATTTCCTCCTTTGGACCTTCCTAGATTCTACCCTGAAATGTAACACCTGGGTCATTTTGACTTAGTTTCACCCAACCTGATAGCCATTTGGGAAATACAGAGGAAAAAGAAAAGCAACCTTATCTTCTAGTAGGGGAGCCAAGACAGAAAATGATAGAAATATTATAAGGATAAATGGGACTAATCCTATTAAATGTTGCAAAGAAATAGCTGAATGGATGTAGAAGATCTGGCTTTGGGGGAATCTGGGAGAGCTTCTTGGAGGAGATGCCTTTTCCGACATTTGTTTAAGTAGGGTCTGGCCTGGGCAGGGATCAGTGGGTGGACATAGTATTCCAGGTAGAAGGTTCAGTGAGAGTAAAGTTGCAGAGCTGGAAAAGTACCGGCTGTGAGTGGAGAATGACAATAATTTCTTTGGTTCCCATATATGGCTTCTGAAGGGGATAGGAGAACAATGGAAAGGCTAGGTGAAGGCCAAATTGTGGAGGGTTTTAAATGTGGTAACAGGATGAATTTATTCTGTAGTTTTCAGAGTCATTGGTGACCTTGGACGGAATAGCTTAATCAGAGCGATGACTTAGCTTTAGTGCAGTTCAAGGTACATTGGAAGGTAGGGTGGGGAAAGTGTCTGATTAGTTTCTCTCTGTTTTTAAGCTTATTGCCTTATGCACTGCATCCTCTTGTGGCCAAGGCATGCATCAGAAGCAAAGTTGACATGATCACTGCAAGCTACATCACACCGGAGCTAAAAGAATTAGAAAAGAGGTAAGTTTCAGTCATCTTCAACAAAATAGCTCCGTGGCGTGGAAAATAAATATTTTTATTTCATATCCAACTTTTTCATCCTCCCCTTTCCACCTGTTGTAGTGTGGAAGACGCTGGCATCACAGTCATTGGTGAACTGGGATTGGACCCTGGTCTTGACCATATGTTGGCGATGGAAACCATAGACAAGGCCAAGGAAGTGGGAGCCACGGTGAGTCCAATTTACACCCAAAAGTCCATTTAGGAAAATATTAGAAGGTCCCGATTTTTGTGTACAAAAATAATCTTTTTATAATTTTGATTAAGGAAGCTGATAGAATATAACTCAAACTTTGAGTAGAAATTTCAAGTAAAATCCTCTAACTGCAAAAGTATCTGTATGATAAAACAACATCCTAGGCTTAGCAATCGATTTTTAGAAAAATAGATGTTACTATACTATTTTGGTTTAATGAAAGCTTTCAGACTGAGATAGTAAGGTTTGACTTTTAAAAGTGGGAAAAATTCTTTGGAATATTGTCATTTTTTGGTATATGGAGTCTGTTTTACACATGAGAAGGAACGATTGGATATGAAAATGTGATGAGTCAGATTCAGTGGTTTAGGTTGTATGTATGTCACATGCATGGAATCAAATATAGAATCAAATTAATCATATTTTATATAAAGATTAATTATATTGTATATCATTCTGTATTAATACTAATGAATTACACTTCTATCACAAAATATATAATCAAACATATCATTTGAACACAAAAGTCAGGAGGAACCAACTAAGCAGAATTGAATTAATAGTTGGATTTTTAACTAGTAAAATATTAGTCACAAACTCCAGTGGATTTTAAAAATTATATATATATAATATCACTGACTTAATCGGATGGCGTTTGGCTTTAAGGAAGGCTTTTGAAAGCCTTTGTAAGTTTAGGGAAGAAAAGACAGCAAGGTTACCTCCTCTATCCCATTTCTGCCATTGTCTTTCATCCCGTATTTTACAGATTGAATCTTACATTTCCTACTGTGGGGGGCTTCCAGCCCCTGAACATTCAGACAATCCTTTGAGATACAAATTTAGCTGGAGTCCCCTGGGAGTCTTGACCAACATGATGCAGCCGGCCACCTACCTGCTCGATGGAAAGGTGAGGGATTATCCGCGAGCTTTCGCGAGGCAGACCTGCAGCACCTGTCTCGGCTGGGCCCACACTCCACCTCCCTGGCGCCAAGGCCTTTGCCAGTCCTCCCTCACCCCCTCCTCCACCCCCACCCCGGGCTGACGGTGCACCCCCACCCCGCACCCTCACCCCGGGCTGACAGCTTGCCCCCACCCCCACCCCCACCCTGCACTCCAGGCTGACAGCACACCCCACCCTGCACCCCCACTCCGGGCTGACAGCGCACCTGCACCCCGACCCCGGGCTGACAGCACACCCCCACCCTGCTCCTCCACCCTGCACCCCGACCCTGTACCCAGGCTGACAGTGCACCCCCACCGTGCACCCCCACTCCACCCTGCACCCCCACTCCACCCTGCACCCCCACCCCAACCCTGCACCCCCACCCCACCCTGGGCTGACAGCTCAGCACCCCCGACCCCCCTCACACCCCACCCTGCACCCCCATCCCCACCCCCACTCCCCGGGGCCACCTGGCCGGCTTCTGGTGCCCAGGTGCGATGGCCCCGGGCCAGGTGTAGTGACCATGGTGCCCCCTGATGTTCCTCAGGTGGTGACAGTGGCGGGCGGCATCCCCTTTCTGGATGCAGTGACCCCCATGGGGTATTTCCCGGGCCTGAACTTGGAGGGCTACCCCAACAGGGACAGCACCCAGTACGCGGCGACCTACGGCATCCCGACGGTGCGCACGCTGCTGCGGGGGACACTGAGGTACCAGGTGAGGGCGGCGAGGCCTGCGGCCATTTGGGGGGATGTGCCCGGGCCCAAGGCAACCAGACCAGCCGGTGCCCCCCGCTCCCTCGGGGCTCCTTGGAGGGAATGTCCCGGGCATGACTGAACCCGGCCCAGCCGGGAGGTGATGCTGTAAGGAGTTGGGTGTGGGGGGTGCAGGCCGCTGCAGGCCCCCAGGGATCTGGGGCCAGGTGACCCCACTGCTCCACTCCCCCTCGGTGCTGGCCGCCGTCCCAGGCTCCCCGTGGGGGCAGCATGCAGCCCCCGCCTCTTTGGTTCACCTCGGGGACTGGACGAGGACGCTAAGAATATCTCCGTTGTCCCCTTAGGCCCTGAGGCCAGGGGGTGAACTAGGCCGCTCGTTCCATGTCCCTACAGCTGAAGATGCGGTTAGTCCACTTTCCCCAAGCAAATCTGAAATGTCTTTACCACCAACTGGGGGTGTGGACCCCAGGAGCATGAACACAATCGTTCACCACGTACTTACCCATCACAAAGGAGCGGGGACAAACACCAGCAGACACTCCCGTCTGAACTGAGGCCGCAACACCCTCAGCGCCGGCAGATTTCTTGATTCTGTTTTCTTCATTTTTTTTTTTTTCAGAGAATATCAGTAGTATTTTTTGGAGGGGTCCAAGAATTAGGATTTTTTTCCTTCCTTTTTTCCCCCAGCCCCGTGCCCACTGTAGAGCCCACCGTGGAGCTTGAACTCACAACCCTGAGATCAAGACCTAAGCTGAGCTCAGGAGTTGGACGCCCAACCCCCCGAGCCGCCGGGCGCCCCAGCAGTTAGGGTTTTCCGAGGGCCTCCCGTAGAGGCTCTTGCCGAACTTGCAGACCCAGGAATAGGAGGTTCTACGAGTCTACGAGGCGACTAGAGCGCCCTAGGCCGCGTGGATGAGCGGCCCAGGGAGTGTCAGTGAGGCCCCCGCCGGCCAGGCCGGCGACCCTTCACCAGCTTCAGGGCTCTTTCCTCTGACTATGACAGGGACCCCAGGCCCCCCACGTGTCCCTTCAGGCGGAGCTGGTGGTACCTGCCGTGGCTCTCCCTCAAGGCTCCCCCTTGCCCCCCCATTGTGTGACTTAGGAGCCGCTCTCGGGGGCCTACCTGTGGCCCTGGCCGCCGTGTGCGGGGGGACAGCGGCCAGTCGGCAGGTGGCTCCGGGTTGGGTGACCTTCGGGTTCTGTTAACGGCCTCCCCCGAGCAGCGTCCTGGCCCTCGCCTCCCCTGCCCCCGCGAAGGGAGAGCCTCACAGCCGGTCACTGATCCCGTTCCAGGGCTACGCCAGGGCTCTCACCGGCTTCATGAAGCTGGGCCTGATCAGCAGGGACGCGGCGCCCGCCCTCCGGGCCGAGGCCCACCCTGTCACCTGGGTGAGTGACCCCCGAGCCGGGTGCGCTTCGCTGCTCCAGGGATGGGCGGCTTGGGCTTTGGTTCCAGGGAGGCTCCCAACCGCGGCCCGGACGCCCCCGCCCCGGGGACCACCCGAGAGGCCCGGGCCTGGCCCGCCACGAGGTCCCAGCGCCTCGCTCACTCCGTGGCTTTTACCTGTGAGCACTTCGGGTTTCCGCCACTGAACTGCCCGCACCTGTGCCGCATCAAGCCCTCGGGGCGTCGGGGGTGCCAGGGGGTCACTAGCCGCCGCCCTCACTCGCCGTGTCCGCGGGAAACGCCACCGACTTACACAGGGTGAGAAAGACCAGCGTGACCAGCTCCGGCGACCTACCCAGCCTCTGCATTAGGCGCGGTTTTCCATGAGGCCGAGAGCCCCCCAGTGTGTCTTACGTTTCACTAATGTACGTGTTGGACAGAAGTGAATGAACACGTATGGGGTGAATTCTGAGGTGGAGGCAGCTGGACGGCAGGGCTGGGACGTGTACCCTTAGGGGGGTCCCAGGATGCTAGTAGCTACAGAAGAGGCCCTGGCAAACTTTTTTTTTTTTTTTTTTGTAAAGGACCAGATTATTAATATATTAGGTTTTGAGGGCTGTACGTACTCATTTCTACATAAACAAATGAGTATGACTACCTTCTAATGCGAATCTTCTTTACAAAACCAGGTGGTGAGCCAAATATGGCCTGTGAACCATTTTGTTTTTCCTTGATCAAGAGTCTAACTTTTTCTCTTGGGATCCTGGAGAAAGTCTTGTTTGGAAAGTAGAACAAGCTATGACCATGCTTAAGTGTTCTTGCTTTGAGATTTTATTATCTGCAAGGTCTTTCTCTTCTCCTGAACCTACAAAAGAACTCTGGTTGCTATTGGCAACCATAGCAATGAGCCCATTCCATTTGATCCTGGCCAAAATGGACTACTGGAGGGAGAGGGAGAATGAGTGAAAACGTAACGGAGACGATGTGATGGTAAATACGGTGCCATCGTTTTAGAATTGATTTCATGCCATGGTCCATTTTTATTGCTGAAACATCGTTTTAGAATATCATTTGTTCATGAGTGTGTAGATGTGTGTGTCTGCCTGTGTCAGTATTACAGTTTATTATTTCTAGTCATTTCTGATTTAAAATATGAGGTGCATTTGTGATCGAATGCCTTAGTAGGATAATTTCTCAACTGATTACTTATTAGGAACTTAGGATTTTATCTTTATTTTTCTGACCAGAAAGAGCTCCTTTGTGATCTGGTTGGGATTTCACCGTCCTCCAAGCATGATGTGCTTAGGGAAGCTGTCTTTGAGAAACTGGGAAGAGATAATACCCAGCTGGAGGCTGCTGAATGGTAGGCACCCACCGGTCAACTGAGCACAATATTGGATTCCTTCAATATCAATAAAAATATCAATGATTTCTTAGTCCTTTCTAGTAAAAGGGACTAGACGTTTTTACATTGTCTTTGATTAATTTGCTGCTCTAATGTTGGCCTGTTGTAGAGAGATTTCCATGTACTGTGTTCATGTGGGGATAAAAAGGCAGATAGAAACTCAATGGCAGTTGTGACTTGGGAATTACTTGTTTTGAGACACTTCACTACTCAGTTCCCCAGAAAGCTGGGATATTTTTTTTCTGTCCCGTAGGAGATTCTCCTACTCTTCTGCAACTACTTCACACAGTTGTGGCCCATTATGCTGCTCTTCTTCCTGTGGGAGAACTAAGCTGTACGTGATCTCACAAGAAGCTTTGCCACAGTGCGGACTTAGCATGTGTCAGTTCTGCTCTGGGGAGCACTGCCTTGGGGAGTCTGATGATTCTAAAGATGAAAACTTTGCTATTGTTAATGTCTTTTTACGATTTAGGAGAGTCCTATGGCTTGGACTGTCACCTTGCGATTGTTCCCTTTTAAGATAAAATCCAAAGAGCTCCCTTCTCCTTCCCAAGTGAGATTCTGTGGAAGACTTGACCTAACACAGCCACCTCTTGTGCTTCTCAGGTTGGGCTTACTCGGGGATGAGCAAGTCCCTCAAGCCGAGTCTGTGGTGGATGCACTCTCCAAGCATTTGGCCAGGAAACTCTCCTACGGTAGGCCGTGGGCTATTAGCTCACATCCCAGAAGCGGCGTCATGGGATGCAGTCAACACAACTAGTGGACGTGATGGGAGGGCTGGAGCCAAGCTGTAGGGGTGGGGAAGTGTGCTCGAAGGGAGGGGGCACTTGGGCTGTTTTTCCAGAGGGAATAATAAGAGAATTATCACATAGGAATGAACTTGGGGAACATAGAAAAGGAACAAATGATTAGTTTTATTTTTTAAAAATTTTTTTTATGATTAGTTTTAGTGTTAATGCCTTTGAGAAACGCTGAAGGAGCATTTCTGGGGGAAGAGTGGGAGCTTTACCACAGCGCCTTCATGTGTGTAGCCAGGCCACAGTGCTACCAACCCGGGCAGAGGAACATGGCCAGAGTTGTCATTTGTTGAGTTTTTCACTCGGCCTTTGGGCTAAAGAGCAATATAGATGATTGTCTAAGGGCTGCACACGGTGAGAGGAGAAACCTGTGAGAGCAAAAGGTAGATGCTAATGAGTTCCGGTGTTGGAGTTGTTCGGTAATGACATTTAAGAATATGTGTTTATTTACCTTAAGGCCCTGGAGAGAAAGATATGATTGTGATGAGAGACAGTTTTGGAATCAGACATCCTTCTGGACACTTGGAAAATAAGATTATTGATCTTGTGGTTTATGGAGACGCCAATGGCTTTTCAGCCATGGCTAAAACTGTGGGGTTACCCACGGCGATGGCAGCCAAGATGCTGCTTGATGGTAAGTTCTTTCATTGGAGAACTGAATCGGTCTCCAAATCATCTCCAAGTCATTCCGTGCCTGGACATCAAATAATTACTCTTAGTGTGACACGAGCGTCCACTGAAAGTGAGCTGTCTCAGACTTCTGAGACAAGTACTGCCCGGGAGACCCCGTGGTGCGGGAAAGCCCTGGGTTTTAGAGTTACACCTCTTTGTGGCTCGGCTCAATCACAAGATGACCGAGTGATGGAGAGCGAGTTGCTCTCCGTAGCTGAGCTGCAGCTCATCTTTCACGTGAGGATTCTCATTCCTAATTCAGAATTTTTTTGTGCTGCTGAGGTGAAATAATACATAAAGCTCCTACCACACACATGACCCCACCAGGCAATGTCAACTCTTCCTTTCTCCCCTTCATTTTTCATATCTTAAGGGCGCTAACCCTGAAATAGCGGAGGGTATTCACTTTCAGATCCCCCCAAAGACAGACCGTGTTCTACTAACCTTCATTCCTTAGTACATTAGCAGCACTCGATAAATATTTTGAACTAAGCACATTTCAACTCCCCTGCCCCCTGAGATCATCTGTACGCTCAGGAAGCATCATCTCTGAGTGAAATCCTTCATTTGGCCCTCGTGAGTGTGTGAGGGAGTAACAAGCATCAAGCATATAAATGTGAAAAACGGAGAAAATGTATCTACAGTAGCTTATCAGCTAATATCAAATTAAATGACCTACTTAGTTATTGAGGAACCGGAGTAGAGAAGTGATGAGGGGGCGAAAGGAAAGTACTCAGATTTGCTGTTTCAGTTGTCTTAATGGAAGCCTGTGCCAGGTAATCAGACTGGTTTTAATTCGTTCCGTTGGTGTTCTGCTTTTTTAAAAAAAGCATCAGCAAATAAAGCAGACAAATTAGGTTTACTTTACGTTCTTATTGCGCTTTATTCTCCGATCATTTTGGCAATAGTTACTGCAGTTCATCCAGCTGTGCTTTCATTCTACAGTTAGCGTCTTTCCCTGTTTATGATACGGAGGCTTGTGCGGTGGAAATTAACCTTAATAATGCCTTTAAAACGATAACTACAGATTTATTTTCTTCTAGGTGAAATTAAAGCTAAAGGTCTGATGGGGCCCTTTTCAAAGGACATCTATGAACCAATACTGGAGCGAATTAAAGCAGAAGGCATTGTATATACAACACAGAGCACAATCAAACCATAATTGAGAATTATCTCTTGTTTTTATCTTCCCAGACAACATAGCTCTGAACATATGTGCAACAACCTGCTTGCTAATATGCTACTTTGAAATTTAAAGCATGGTATTTTTTTGAGTCAGTCAATACAATGATGTTTTAAAAATATAAATCTCTATTTTAATATGAAAACATTTGGAGCAGGAGATGCCAGTAATTACCAGAGAACTCTAATAATTTTACATTTATTTTTTCATGTGTATGTAAAAGTGATGATTGTGCTATATGTTAATTTATCGTGCATCTTTTTTTCTTATAAGAATATATTTTCCTATGATCAGATAAACTTTTATCTTTCTAGTAAAAAAAATATCTTCACACAGCTATATTTTTGTATTTTTCAAATTGATTCAGTTAGATACTCTTAGATTACCTATCCACAACCTTTGTAATAATTCTATTTTATGGCTTTTTTGGTAATATTACGATTTACCTAGTAAATGACATTTCTGACAGTTTTGAGTGTTTAGAAAAGGAAATAGGTAAGATTAAATCAAAATCCACATGATCACCTCATTAGAGACAGAAAAAGCATCTTGCAAAATTTAACACCCTGTCATAATAAAAAGATTGAAAAAAAAAAAAAAGATTCAACAAACTAGGAGTTGAAGGGAGCTTTTCAACCTGATAAAGAACATCTATGAAAAACCCATAGCTAGCATCATACTTAATGATGAAAGACTGAAATATTTCTTTCCCCTTGAACCAGAAACAAGGAAATGATGTCTTCTCTCGGCAGTTCTACTCAACTTGGCCTGGAGGGTGTGGTCAGGGCAATTAGCCAAGAAAAGGAAATAAAACACATCCAGATTTGGGAGGAAGAAGAAAAACTATCTCTATTTGTAGATGGTATGATCTTATACATAGAAAATCCAAAAGAATACTTTAAGAAAATGTTAGAACTAATACATGAGTTCAGCAAAGTTGCAGAACACAAGATTAATATACAAAATTGATAGTATTTCTATACAATATAAATAAATGAAACAAAAATAATACTGAAAAAGGCAATTCAATTTACAGTAGCATGAAAAAGAGTTAAATAGGAATAGATTGTGAGTCCAGAAATAATACTCATCTTTATGATCAGTTGATTTTTAAAAACGGTGCTAAGACAATTCAGTAGAGGAAAACAGTCTTTTCATCAAATGGTGCTGGAACAACTGGATATCCACATGCGAAAGAAGGAAGTTGGACCCCTTCCTCACAGCATATATAAATGTTAACTCAAAATGGACCAAAGACCTAAATAGAAGAACAAACACTGTAAAACCTTTAGAAGAAATAGATGTAAGTCTTCATGCCCTTGGATTAGGCAATGATTTCTAAAATAATTGAAACCAAAAGCACAAGCAACAAGAGGAAATTAAAAAAAAAATAGATTAGCACCATCAGAATTAAAAACTTTTGTGCTTCCAAAGGTAACATCAAGAAGCAAAAAGACGAGTCATAGAATGAGAGAAAATTTTTGCAAATCGTTTGTCAGGTAAGGGAGGAACCAGTATTTAGAATAAATAAAGGACTACTATAGCTCAGTAAGTAGACAAAGAGCCCAATTTAAAAAATCTAAGGATATGAATGGACAGTTCTCTAAAGAAGATACAAAACCAATAAGCACATGAAAAGGTGCTCAACACCATTCACTACCAGGGAAATGCGAATCAAACCTACAATGATACCACTTCATATTCACCAGGATAGTTATAATGGAAAAGACATAACAAGTGTTGGTGGGGGTGTGGAGAAGTTGGAGTCCTCAAAAACTGCTGGTGGAAATGTAAAATTGTGCAGCCGTTTGGGAAGACAGTTTGGCAGTTCCTCAAAAGGTTAAAAGTAGAGCAACCACATGAGCCAGCAATTCCACTCTTAGGTACACACCCGAGAGAAATGAAAACATATGTCCACACAAAAACTTGCAAGCAAATGTTAATGGGAAGTCTCAAAACAAGCCAAATGTTCATCGACTAATAAATGAATAAACAATGTGGCATATCCATACAGCGCAATATTATTTGGCAATCAAAAGGAAATGAAGTTCTGATCCATGCTACAACATGGATGAACCTTGACGAGATTATGTTAAGCGAAAGAAGCCAGACACAAAAGTCCATGTGTGATCTCATTCATATGAAATTGTCCAGAATAGTCAAATCTACATAGAGAGAAAGTGGATTAGTGGCTGCTTAGGGCTAGGGGTTTGGGGGAAAGTGGGAGTGACTGCTAATGAGTTTGGGTTTCTCTTTAGAGTTATGAAAATGTTGTGGAGTCGATGGAGGTAATGGTGTCACAGCTCTGAATATATTAAAAATCACTAAACTGTATACTTTGTGTGAATTATATCTCAAGTTGTTGTAAATGATTACATTATAAATAAAAAAAATTTTTTTTGCTCTTTGGGGGAAAATATAAACTAAATATTCCTTTAGAAATACAGAGTAAACCCTTGTTTGACTCTCTAGGACTATACACAGCTCCTGGCCCTATGGACTGACCTCTGCCCTTGGAATAAGTAGGTATTATATTTGGGGGATATGGAGGTTGAGAAAACATCGATGCTATTTAAAAAGGATCAAAGTTGATTGAGGCCTAGTCCTACGTGCCAAAAATAATGTATGGAGATCAATATTAATCAATATTAAAGACATTTCTGTTATGGCACTTTTCTTAAATCACAACATTGGGTTCAACAGAGTCAATTAGGAAATATGAGTGTCACCCTGATTCCACCTCCAACCAGGAATAGTGCCCGGATGGAAGGGGGACTAGGGAACTAGCCTTTAGTGGGGGTGAGGGAAACGTGTTGAGTCCCCGTTGAATTATTGGCTTCATAATACCAATGAACGATAGAGGGGAGAAGATTGAAGAGCTAGTCTCGCGGCAGTGCTAGAAAAGGGATTTCAGTAAACTCGAGTAAGGATGATGTCATCACACACTGCGTGGACTCTCAGTTTTCCATCAGGAATTGCAGAAGTGGAGGTGGTGGTAGTGAGCTGGGAATGAACGGATAAGTTGTAATTACAAGCATGTGGCTCACTCAGGGGTCAGCAAACTTTGACTATTAAGGGCTAGATATTACATATTTTAGGTTTTGTAGGCTAGAGGGGGCCATAATTGCTCATTTCTGCCTTTGCAGTGTGAAATCAGCCATAGACAGTACATGAATGAGTGGACATGACTATGTTCCAATAAAGCTTTATTTATAAAAACAAGTCACAGGCAGACTTGGCCCCTGAGCCAGAGTTTGCTAACCCCTGGTCCTCCCATTATTTTTAGGACTAGCTGATAATGCTGAGGAGGCGGGTGTTTCTCTGCAGGGGTCGCCTCTTTCAGCGCTGGTTCATAAGCCTGGACGTCACCTGGAGGGTGTCACCTGGTGATATGAGTCAGCCCCAACCATCGCAGTCACTGTGTCACCACGGGGCAAGACTAGGTCAGTCAGTCATCGGGGCTGGCGCGGTGAGATTTGTGCTCCGGAAGGATTCCTTTCGCTCCGGTGCTCAGAAGGTCTCAGGCTAGGGCGGAAGAGCAGGATACTCGGGGCTGCTACAGCCGCTCAAGGTAGAAGCCACCGAGAAGGTCATGTACACACTTGTCCAGGCCACCGAGTCAGCGTTGGGAAGAGGGAACAGAGACCCCCTGCTGGCATTTGGAAGAGCAAGGCACCCGAGGCGGTGGAGCAGGGGCAGGGGCGCCCACCCAGTGGGATGCAGGCGCTGGCCCTCGGGGCGCCGGGGGCTTAGGCCCCGGGGGATGCTCAGGTCACCAGCTTGGCCGCGAGCTGCAGCCCCGACGGAGTTTCAGGGAGGGGGGCACGGGGTGCGGGGCGCGGGGCACGGGCACTCTGCAGCCAGCGGGCTGACCTGGGCAGGCGGCCGTCCTGGACTCTGTGGCCAGGGTTCAGGGGCTCATTCACACCCATGCCCTTAGCTGCAAGGGAGTCGGGGACTAGAGTTTGTGGCCATTGGGCTTTGAAATGTAAGAAGTGTTGTCACTGCCACGACCGTGTCATGAACTACCCCAACCGCAGTGGCTTAGAACAGCACGTCCCTGGCTCAGGCTGCAGCTGGGGCAGGACCCAGGGCCCCACACAGTCCCACGGGGGGCTGACCGGGTGGAGAGGTCCTGTCCCCGGAGCTGGCAGGGTCGCGGCTGTCAGCTGGAAGGCCCCCCCACCCCGGCCAGGGGCCAGGACCTGGGGGTCAGACCACACGGATCCTTCCATGTGTGGGTTCCGTCCTGCCCTGGCACTGCCAGGAGCGCGCATCCCAAAGGAGCTAGCAGAGCTGCACCGCCCTTCACCGCTTAGCCTCAGAAGTCGCATGGCGCCTCTTTTAGCACAGTCACAGGCTCACCTGGGTTCAAGGGGAGGGTTCCCAGACCCCACAGTCAGCGGGATGAGTTAGGAAAAGTCCTATGTGGGAGGGAGGATACTGTTGAGCGGTTTTTGGAAAAGAGCATGTGCCACAGGAAGCCACCCGAGAGGGACAGTGGCGGGCGGGTGCGCGCGGCCAGTAGGCCTCAGTGGCCCCGGTTATCAACCCCTCGTCATTGGCCTTATTTTCTAAGCATCTCATGTTTTCTCGATCTAGTTCTTGAGTCTCTTTAGGTATCCTCACAAGCTTTAAACTGACATACCATAATGACGAAAGCTGGGAGATTTCTCATTTACTCTCTAAAAAGTCCAAGAAATGCAGATTTAGCTTCCTGACTCCATTACACCAACTGGAGTCAAGGTGCCTCAAAAGACTCCTCTGATCCCACATTCTGCACTAGGAACCTTCATGCTGTAGTTTTGGGGACGTGGCTTCATTAAATGCGTGAGCAGCAAAGGGAGGAATTTCTCGCATCTGTTCATGTCTCTGCATAATTCAGAACTGAGGCGACTCCTCTAGGGCTGAAGCAAGACCGTAAGCATCTGAGACACAGGCTGGTGGCCCATCCAGAGCCGCCGAGGAAAGTATCGCACATTCGCCCATCTGCAAAGTTCCTCAAACGCCAGCCCGTGTCTCCTGTGGGCTGCTCAGAACGCGTCACCGTGGACGGACTGCCAGGACTTGTGTGCGCGCTGAGAAGTTTCCAATTCACACCCACAGCCTTTCTTACTCCCACTTTCATATCTTGTTTTTCATTTTAAAAATGATTACTGCAAAAAAAAAAAAAAAAAAACACGCCTCCCAGCTCTAATGCCAAGAATGTCTGGTTTCTTAAAACTGGTGTGATGTGTCATTTATATGCCTTAGCATTTAACACCACCTACTCCGACACACTAATACTGTACTAATGAAGAGGAGACCTCTGATGCACCAGAACATTTTGCAATTAGCAAGTGAGTGGATGATATTCAATCACGCTTTATGATAATAATAAAAAGGTGTTTTATTTTGACAAATATGTAGCTTTTCCAATTTTCCCTAAAAAGTTCACTTTAATCCAATAAATGATTAGTTCTGATTCTATGTGCTATTTGCAAGTGGAGTTCAAGCCTAATAAAATATTTAAAAATAGATCTGCTTATAAGGAGATCTTAGTTTCCAAGTTCTGATTATCAGAGAAATGGTCTAAGGCGTCTTATGTGCTAACAAATTAGGGGGTTTCAGATCAGAAATAGGAAAATTAAGAATCCTAAGCTTCAATAATGAGTAGAATATGTATGTACGAAATGTCTGTGTTCCTTATATGTAAAGAAGGCGATGCCCCAAAGTCTCAGGGAGTCTCACACTGCAACTATGATGGACCTTACAGTTCTGCTACAGTTATTAGAATCTGCCTACAAAATGTTGACTCACCATACATGTTACTTGCATAACTACTTCCCTTTGGAAGACATTCTGCAAGGCGCCTCATTGATAAACGATCATGAAGGCAAAAAAAGAAAAAAAAAAAAAAAAAGAAATTCCAGTTCTCCCCGAAGGGTGTTTGCTCTCGGGACAAAGGCCCAGGGAGAAAGAGAGCAAATAACTACGGTGACACGTACTCCCGGTTCGCATCAGCTGTTGATCGAACACTGTGGCTTGGGAGGGAAAGAATATAAAGCAAGACCAGAAGGTTAGAAAAGCTACCGAGAAATCAAAAATAACTTTGCAGCTTTCTTCCCGAGACAGGGTGAGAAAGAAGCGCATTTCTTTCTCTTGTGCCTGGTAAAACCCTGCCCGACCCCCTGCGACCTGTGACACTCGGCTCTTTGGTGAACTTTTTCCTACTTCACATCTCTTTGTGACTACTGCTTTAAAAGGAAAGCCAATTAATTTTGGTTCTGCGTTAAGGATTTGGTGAACATTTCCTGAAGTGCTCGGGCAACTGGAGGCTCCCTGAATTGTTGCTGCAGAGCTTGGTCCCCAAACTGTAGCGCTCAGTAGACTGCTGACCTTCCACCTCGGAGCTGCTGCTGTGGCAGGTCAGGGATGGGAGTCCAGGGTTCGCATTTCTATCCAGTTCCCGGGTTTTGCTGATCCTGCTGGTTTAGGGACCAGACTCGGAGAGCCACTAGTTTTTTATTTTATTTTTCTTTTTTATTTAAATTCAATTTGCCAACATATAGCATCACACCCAGTGCTCATCCCCTCAGGTGCCCCCCTCGGTGCCCATCACCCAGTCACACCATCCCCCCGCCCACCTCCCCTTCCGCAACCCTTTGTGTTTCCCAGAGTTAGGAGTCGCTCAGGGTTTGTCTCCCCTGCTGGCTTTCCCCACTCAGTTCCCCTCCTTTCCCTATAATCCCTTTCTCTATCTCTTCTATTCCTCGTATGAGTGAGACCATGTGATGATCGTCCTTCTCCGACTGACTGACTTCACTCAGCATCACACCCTCCAGTCCCATCCCACCCACGTCGAAGCACATGGTGGGCATTTGTCCTTTCTGACGCAAGAGCCACTAGTTTAAAGGAAACTTTCCTGGCTCTGGCCCTGGGCGTCCCTGGGGGTTGGCACCTCCTCCTCAGGGCTGCTATTAAACGGTCCCAGCTGAGGCAGGGGGCAGCTTCCGGGCTCCAAGTCCGCCTGTCGCCAAGGCTGTTTCTGTCTCCCTGCACTTCAGCTGCCCAGGGCTCTGGGATGCTGCCCATGTGCCCCGCGTGGGGTGTCCTCCCTTCTTTCTACCCCGGGGTTGAAGAGCTCTGGGCCTGGGTTTGTCAATCCACCCACTGCCAGGCCAGCCTGGCTCGTCCCTGACAAGCAAATCTGCACAATTCTAGCCCCAGCTTGGTTCTAACTGAAGTTTCCCACCATTGCTTGGTCCACGGTGAGTAGTGAGGTCCCAGGAAGGCAATAATAGTGGTTGCGCGCATCAGTGAGCTCCCGTGCACCTCGGCGCCCAGGCTGGGAATCGCAGCTCCATCCCATCAACCTTTCTCCACTTCCACCATCCCAGGGGCCCCCGTGTCTACACTTTTCTACTGCACGTGCCCCAGCACGACACTCCCCAAACCACTGCAAATGGATAGCAATATTCATATTTATTTTTGCAAGGCCTTGGATAAAAACCATTGAAACAATGCTGGGTAAGGTGTTATTCTCATAAAAACATCTTTTGAAACAAATGTATTTCTATTTCCCATAAAAGTTAAAGTTACATGCTAAAACAGAGTTAATTTATAAGATACCACGAAAGAACGTCAGAGGGCTTGTAGAGTAAGACCAGATAATGAATTACATCATTAAAAGAAACAATTACACGTAACTAGAAAACTGACTCAGTAGTAAAATATAAAAATCTACAATTATAAATATAAATTTGGTCCATGGAGACACTAGAGCAGTATTTACAGTAAGTATCAGATTATTTCTACTTTAGGCGAATACTGCGGTTGTAAAACGCTGAATATCATAGGGAACGGCGTGTTTTATTTACAATCTACTATATTAAAAGTTATATTTCTAGCAAACCTGATGATTGCTACAAATACAGCTAAAATCTGACAGTACAAACGAACATGTGTTCTGTAGTTGGGAATTCCTAATATCTATAAATCAAAATTTTTCTGTTAAAATCAATATGAAAAAACAAACCCACAATTCCATTCTTAGAAATACTGTAAAATTCAACCATTTTAGTTCAAACGCAACTAAGAATCACAAGAAGTTCTGCAGAAAGGCACACGCTGTTAATGACGGGAGTTCGGCAGCGGGATCCCACGCCACGATGGTCCCGGTCAGGTGGTGGACGTGAGCAGGAAGCCACTTGTCCTGTCTCGATCTGGGGACGGCCGCGCCCCGGCCGGGCTACACCAGGGACTCCAGGCTCTCGGCCGTGCTCCCGGGGGCCAGCGGCGCGCCGTTGCTGTCGGTGGCGGTGGGCGGACTCTCCTCCTGCCTGCTGCCCACGAGGCTGAGGACCGCTCGGTAGAGGAACTGGTACTGGTCCTGGGGACAGAGCAGCACCGGTCAGCGGGCCGCCGCGAGGACGTGCCTGGCGGGGCTGTCCCCCGTCCTGCCTGGGCGCCGTGGGCCGGGGCTGCGGGCACCTCCGAGGGGATGGCCAGCACCTGCTGACCTGGAGGACTCCCCCACCCCCCCGCCGGGCAGGCGCTCCCCCACACTACGCCCTGGAATCAGACGGTGATGCCACCCGGCAGCGGTCCTGACTCGTGGACGCGCGTGACCCTTTGGTCCGAGGCTCCGTGAGGCCCTACTTAGGAGCCCTCACAACTCACCCACCCTTTCCCCTTCTCCAGCCGCGGGGAGGTCCGCTGGGCTCCCCAGGCACAGAGAACCCCAGAAGGGGCTGCGCTGTCGCCTCGTGCATAGTGTTTGCCAGGAGCCTGCACACCCCCCGCAGGTCTCAGGGTGAGACCCAGAAGGACAGAGATCTCTTCCAGGTGCCCGTCGGGGGCTATGGGGTGTAGAACATGAGCTGGGACCACAGCGGGAGGGCCTCGGGCCTACAGGTGCTGCTGCGTCGTTCCAGGCACTCACCGACCAGGGGCAGGTCACCAACCAGGGAAGGTCACCAACTGGGGGAAGGTCACCAACCGGGGGAAGGTCACCAACTGGGGAAAGTCAGCCTCTGGGGGAAGGTCAGCCTCTGGGAGAGCACCTTGCAGAGGTGCAGCTTGAGGTGACTCAGCTGGCCTGAGGGACTTTGAACAGGGCTCCCCTGGAGCGTGCGTGTGCCGGGGTCACCTTGCTTTCTGACAGGCCGGGGAGCGGGGCCACGGCCACCACGTCCCCTGAGCCTCTCCCCCGGGGACCCTGGCACTAAGCTCCCTGTTGCCTTTCCAGCCCTCGTTTCTACAAGAATCAAAACTTCAAGTTCTTCTCAGAGTTGAGACTTCTCTTTCCGAGTGTGCCGCGTCCCTTTCCTGGGCAGGTTTCTCTTTTCCACGAACCCAGGAACCACCCATCCGCTAAGCACCAGAACGATCCAGCCCCGGCCCCGGAGGACACCGCACAGCGCAGCGCCTGGGCCCCTGCAGAGTGTTCTCGGTGGCCCACGGACCTCGAGCCCCGGCCCCCCTGAACTATTTTTGCGGCTAAGGTGGATTAGTCGGTGCTTCGACTGAGGGTATTTTTCAGAATGTGACGTTTAAGGACTTTTATCCAGCAATTTTCTATGTTCATTGTTTATATTCCCGTCCTACAGCCTGTGGACGGATTACCGTGTCACTCAGCCCGAACGCTCTGCGGGGTAATAGGTTAGGGGTCCACCTGATCTTTTCTGAGACGTGCCTGGATGACTTTGGCGGCCTCTAGGAATCAGCAACGCTCTAACGGGGGAGTGGGGTTCACTGTCTTTTACTCACAATGTCAGCAAAGACTCCCGGCCTCATCAGGTTGATCATCTTGGCCACCTGGTAAACGTCCATTGAATTTTCTTTCTCTAGCTGGTGCATAAGGGTTGTCAGCGCACAGAAAGTTCCTGCCGTCACTCCTCCAGGCCTTGGAGCAAAGGGAAGGGACAAAGACTCCATTCAAATGCATCAACACTCACAGTGGGAGCTCAGAAAGCCCCAGAGCCCCCGGGACAGCCTGGCAGGGGGAACAGGGACACTTCTCATGGGGCGTCTCTGTCTTTGGTGCAGAGAACTAAGGTATAATTGGAAACGTCAGCAAGTGTTCACGGTGTTAGTAACGGGCACTTCATGGGACTTTAACGTCTGCTCACACACTTGTTTGTCTGCTCTGGGAGGGGCCGGCAAGAAGCCAGCACGACTGACAAGTCATCACACCTGGTGTATAATACGTGCAGATAGCATGTCATTACTCCCATGCTTCTCTTGTCTGCCCGTAACAGGAGCCTGGAGAGATCTACTGGATGGATTCCTGCTCCTGGTAAATAAAAACTCTATCCACCTTCATCCTGTCCAGCGTGTCAAGAACTTAGAAATGGGGATCCCTGGGTGGCGCAGCGGTTTGGTGCCTGCCTTTGGCTCAGGGCGCGATCCTGGAGACCCGGGATCGAATCCCATGTCGGGCTCCCGGTGCATGGAGCCTGCTTCTCCCTTTATGTCTCTGCCTCCCTCTCTCTCTCTCTCTCTCTCTGTGTGTGTGACTATCGTAAATAAATCAAAAAAAAATTAAAAAAAAAAAAAAGAACTTAGAAATGTCTCTCGGGTTAGCACCTGCAGAGACTCAAGGGCCAGAACACTGACTCGTCACCGAGTGTTCTCCGCACGCAAGGCCCAGGCACCTTCTCGTGGTTAGGCGTCCATCGTCTGCCTTCAACAGGATCACCAAGAGAAGTGGGAAAAAAAAATCTAGTTCTGTGTTAACCTTGTTTATAAGAAGCAGACAATCCCCCCTGGCTGAGTCACCCCAACTGGTCCAAACAAAACAGAGATATGGAGAGCGCTGGGGCAGGAAACAGTTTAAGGGGAGGGACTTACTCATCGTGAACAACCACAGGCCCATCTCTGCTGGCAGCTTCCTCCTTGATGATACTTATGAGTTCAAACGTCTTACTAATGGGGCTATCTGGATTTGGCCATTTGGGGCACTGAAAATGCCTCACTTCAAGCACATAATCGTCCTGGAAGACAAGAGAAAAATTAGTATTTCCAGAAGAGTTACCTTGGCGAGTGCCAGTATGAGTGGGATGGCTGGGGAAGCCAGGACTCCCTCCAGAAAGGTGATACAACCAGGGACACCACGAGTGAAGGGCAGCGGTTGAGGCCCGTCCTCCAGCTGCGGGGGAAGAAACTGCTGCGATGCCTCGTCTCCCATGTGCAGACGCAATCTCCTTTTCTCATACTAAAAATAAGCCTTATTTGTGGGTTCACTACGGCGATCGCACTATGAGGTCAGGTACCAAAGACGTGTCTGTGCCACTCCGTTTAATCCCAAAAGAAATCTTCAACGTTCACATTTGTCTTAAAAAATCCCACGGACCTGTTCAAATTCCGGCATTGCTCGGGATTGCTCGGGATCGATGCGGGGAGGGCGCAGGACAGCGCGAGGCAGGGCTGGCCCGACGCCGACGCCCGCGTGCCACCCCAGCCCCTACACCCCCTCTTCCTGAAGTGTACTGGATAAAATGCCACATTTAAAAATACGCAGCAGAACCTAACTTTTTATCCGGTCCCCCACTTTCAGAATCGAAGTGCGACATTTAAACCACCGAAAACATGATTTGACCTTTCTCTGGTTGGAGACGTACGCTGCGTCTCACACGCCTTCCTCCTTGGTATCCGTTAGGATTTTACTCAGCTGTATGATAAATTATGTCCTCTAATTACATAAATAGTCCTTGACAAAGGATTCAGGTGGCTGCCTTATAGGTAACCGGGAAGGAGCACCACCGCCCTGGTCGCAGCACCACACTTTCAAAGCCCTTCTCCACTGACATCCAGCACACTGTCTCCTGGTGGAGGGCGCTGGGCTCATTTTGGTAGATGATATTTCTCCCATTTTACTCAGAAGAGTTCAAGATAAAAATTTACCTTAGAACACGAGAATCAGGATTAATGGAATTATTATTTTTTCCCGAGTTTCTTTTCTTTTTCTTTCTTTCTTTTTTTTTTTTCCCCTGAGTTTATTTTCAATTTCAGTTCTATCAGAACGACTCCGGAGTAGGAGAGAAATCTTTGATTTCCTGTGTCTGAATGCTGTAGTTTGGTGGTGACTGATGTTTTAATGATTCTACGGGATTTTTTAAGGGAAAGTGACAAGTAAGGTAAAATTGACTATTTGGGTAATCTGTCTTAATTTGTAAGAAATTAGGTTCCTTCTTTTTATTTCTAGGGAAGATCCTTAAATCAGCATATATTTAACATAACATGTGCGTAAAAGAAAAAAAAAAGTTGTCCTTTCAAGTAGGTCCATACCTGTGTCGCTTCTAAGATAAAATCTTGAATGATAAGCTTTTCTTCATTAGACAGACATTTGTGTTCTTCAGCCATAAGGGTGACCTTAAAACTCTCACAGTTTATAGGCTCGTCTTTATTTGGCCAGTAAACAAATTCATCTTCTGCCTGGAGGATTAAACACCACAGAAGAGTCTAGATTTTACTCAAATGTTTAATAAGTCAGACTGTGAAATGAAGTTGACTGGTTGACACAGACAATTCAACTCGAATTTTCCTTCGGATCTCAAAATCTACTCTGGAAATGTTGAGCGTTAAACAAGTCTGATGTGCAGAATAAAATATTACACTTAAGAAACTACACTATGGCTTTGTGTTCCGCTCTCGGCTCTTCAGTAACAATGGCAAGTTGTGGCTTCCGTAAACGATAAGTGAGGAGAGATGATTCAAGTGATTTTAAGAGCTCGGAAATTTCCAGTGTCATTTGGAATGGTCAGTCTAACTTTACAGCTCAGAAATAAATCTCCGCGTGAAGTGTATGTGCAAAGCCTAAACACAATAGGGCTTTTTGGGGGGCATTTGTATAGATCTCCTTAAACTAGGGACTCTCCAAGGATCCTCAGGAGTTTTATTTTTTAAGAATGTAAATAGAAGCATATGGACTGACTTCATGGTTGCAGGGTCACAGAACACCTGAATTTAAGTTAATTTTAACTTACTTTTACTTAAAACTGTCATTCAACAATTTCAAGACCTGGGAGGCGACGTAACCCAATCGTAGACAAGGTGCCACTCCAGTGACATGGGTTCACGAGTTGAAAAACAATCATGTGCTGGAACGCGAGGGCTTCTGCCTGCCGTGACTGGGTGCGTCTTAGGAGGCCAGCGCCGAAGGCGACCGGGGGGCTTACCATGTTTTGACCATCAGGAAGCATGACTACCAGCTGGGCGTTATGGTCCCATATCATCCTCCAGAAATCTTTGATGGTATGGAGAAGAGGATGCTGGGTGACGATGAATTCACTGCTCTGATAGTAACCCTACGAAACCAAAGAGAAGACAGGAGGAGCCCTGGCACGCGGCCTTAAATGTTCCAAATACGTGCACGAGCGAGGCAGCCTTTCGTAGACGGCGCCTGTCAACAGCAACGTGACTGTTGGAGCCCGTGTGTCCACGGCACGGTCTGCACAGCGGGCACAGGACTAGCGCGCTCTTTCCCTTAGGTCCCTTCTGCCCCAAGCAGTCATCACGCGACAGGAACGGTGACCCCCTCTCTCACAGAGAATTCCACTGAGGCCTGAGAAGTTGAGCGCTGTGCCCACGGCCACCTGGCTGTCACGCCTGGGGGCGACTCAGCAAAGTGCACGCGGACCATGTCCCACTACAGTAGACAGGACGCAAACCCAGAGGGGAGCGCGTGCTTGTCACTTCCCACAAGTCCCAGTGCAAAGTGCCTGAGTCCATGCACTGACCACGGGGCGCCCTCGTGCCCAGACACCCTCCGCGGGAGAGGACCAGGGTGCAGTGGGCACCTGCTGGGAGGCTGGGCCGCTGCACTGGGGACCATCCGCACGCTCAGCCCTGCTCCTGTCCCCGGGCCTCAGTGGCCACCCGCACGCACCTCCCTGCTCCTGTGACCCAGACTGCGACAGGCCTGGGCACAGCACAGCCCCGCCATGGCCACAGGCCCTCGGGTCCTCCCGCGTCACGCTCCAGTGGCTGGCCGTGGGCCGCAGCTTGGAATGTGTCAGAGGATGCTGCGGGCCACGATCCTGGGACGTGGCTTCTACGCCACCTGGGTCTGCAGTCGCCGCTCGGGGGGCCCTGCCGGAGTCGCTCTGGGGACACAAGCCGGCCGGCGGCATTCGGGGACGTGCCCGACTTACCATGACATAGGAGGCGTTGATGTAGTCTGCGCCTTCCCCGCTCGGGGACGAGATGCCGACCCGCGATCTCTCCACTGGAACACAGAACAGTCGTGGTGACCCGCCGCGCCCACAGCTCTGCACCCCCCCCCCCCCCCCCGCGAAGCTCCCCTGCGTGTCCCGAGCGGAGCGCCGACGGTCTGCAAGCTAGTTTTTCTATTATTTTTGCATTTATTAAGAAGCACGTCAGGATTCAGGAGTCCCTTTTTAACAGGCACGTTATCGGACGTAATTAGAAAACCACGGAGCGCACGGACTCATTCCGCGATGTACGAATATTGCCAAGTTGCCTCCAAGGCTTCCACCACCGGACAGCGCTGGGTTTTCCATGGTGCGGCATCACGTACCGGGGATGATGGAAGAAGTCCTGTTCTTCTCCCTGTTGCATTGCTTTAGGGCTGTGGAATAGTCGCTCTGCTGTATATTTGATTGGCTCAGGAGCTGGAAAAATATAGACTATTTAAGTCACCCAGACACTCACACACACACACACACACACACACACACGTGACCCAACCAAGAAACCAAGGAACGATACTGGTTTTCCAAGAGTCCCTTGCTCTAACTCCCTGGCACACCTGTGTTCCCTGCACCAGGGCTGCTGCGAGCAGCACGCACCGCCCCCCCGTTGGACGTCCACCGCTGGGAGAGTGGGAGAGGCTTCCCCGCGGCTCCCTCCACAGGTGTGCACCCTCCATGTCTCCCACTGACGTCGCACACCAGAGTTGGGAGAAAATGGCGTGAACTGTGTGTGTGTCTGTGCACGTAAATGGATAGGGCTGGATTTCATTCAGTCTCTTAGTACCCGTTTTACGAACAATCGACTTGCTATTTTTCTATCCCCCCAACTAGTGAATGTTAGGATTATTTCCAATATTGTGCTTTTCTAGACTTTGTAGCCATGGATATCCCTTGCATATTTCTTAACACCCACACATGGAATTAGGAGGCATCACCATTTGATTTTCGACAGTCTGATAGATGCAACGTGGTTTTGATTTGCATTTCCTTAATTACTGTGAGATTGTGAATTTTAGCATTCATTAGCCATTTTGATTTCTTCTTCGATGATCGCCTTTTTATATTTCTACTTCACTGTCATTGATTAATTTGTAGGAGGTTTTGATGTCTTGAACGTTAGTCTATAATCTGTTTAAAAAGTTGCCAAAGTCTTTGTTCTCTTTAATCACTCAGACGCTCATGACCAAGTCATTTTTTAAGGTCTCGGCAAATTATGTTTTTATTTAAGAAGTCCTTTTCTACCTTGATGTCTTCAAAATATATATTGCTAGTATTTTCTTGTAATAGTTCTAAAACCTTGCTTTCACCTCTAGGTGCCTAATACATCCTGAATTAATTTTAGTGTTTGAGGTGCGGTAAGAACCCAATTTTACTTGTTTACACACGGAAACTGTCCCAGCCTCCTTTACTGTTTACTCTGTCATTTCCTCACTGATTTATAGTATCCTATCTACCCTATAACCCTTTTTGAATATTTATTTATGTGTACTCTTTTCTTTTCTCACCAATCTGGCTGTAGGTTTGTTTTATGTCTTTGACAGAACTTGCTTTTGGTTTTGTTTCGTCTCTGTTTCTATTTAATAACTTTAACTTTCTAGTTAATTTAAGAAAGCTTTAACTTCCTTAAAATTTTTCTGTCTCCCTCTTTGGGTGTACCATGCTTCTCTTCTAACTTTTACATGATATGCCTATTTCATTTGCTTTTTTTTTTAATTCTCAAATATATTTAAGGCTATAACTTTCTTTCCAGATATAACTTCAGTTGTATCGTATACATTGTGCCAAGTAATGCTTCTGTTGGCCTTTAATTCTAAAGATTTTATAATTTCCTCTTTAATAGATCAATTATTTAAAAGAACATTATTATTGTCCAAATACGTGGATTATTTTTAGGACCAGTTTTCATGGTCAGTTTCTGATTTTACTATATTAGATTCTGAGACTACAGTAAGGACTGTGCAGAGTCCTTGAAATTAACTCTTCACCCTCTGGCAGCAATTTGACATCATTATTTTAGAATATGTATACGAGCACACGTGTGCACCGCATGCCCATGCACACACACCTCCTGTGTCACACTGGGAATAGAAGCCACAGAATTTTCCCTCAGTCTCCAGCCTTGGAGCGCATATGCTTCCTGCCATACACACCCACTTAGGTGTCCCTGCTTTTGGCCGCAATCCCTCTTTTTTCCTGAATCTTACTCATTTGCACCTTCCCAGGATCTCCTCTCTCTCTCTCTCTCTAACAATCTCTCCTCCCCCCACATACCCACTACCATGGATCTCTTTCTATCAGTTTTTTTTTTAAGTAATCTCTCTTTGATTTAATTTAATTTAATTTAATTTAATTTTATTTTATTTTAAGTCAACGCTATTCCCAACATGGGGCTCAAACTCATGGCCCGAAGATAAAGAATCGCATGCTCTACTGACTGAGCCACGCAGGTGCCTCACTTTCTAATAGTCTTTAAACAAACTCAGATGCCTCTCATTAAAACATAAAAAAAAAAAAAACCCAAAATACAAAAAACCAAAAAATATCTCTTTCCTTCCCACTTGAAGTTGCCTTCTGGCTACCCCTGTCATTCTCTTCAGAGTCCAAAACAGCTTAAATTCCACATATGAGTGAGACCATAGGATGTAGCTCAGAGAGTTTAAGTCATTTGGCCAAAGCTGTAAAGCCAGCAAGGAGCAGAGTCTGAATTCTAATCTAAAATTACTGGTAAACAAATAACATTTTCTTTTCGTTACACCACTACATTTATAGCTTGAACTAATTTGATTTAGTTGTTCAATGACTTTAGAGATTAGTCAAATCTTTCACAAATGATAGGCCTATTTATAGACCCACCTCAAAGAAGTAGCCTGAATTAGAACATATCCAATCCTCTTGGCAAGGTACATTTTAACTTTGTTTTATAAAAGAATGAGCCTGTGTTTTGTAGAAGACGAAAGATTGGCTAAAGCAAAATCTATTTGCCTCATGGGATAAGCACGGGAACTCAGAAGCAAAAGGGAAGAATAAAGTAATGGTATCAATATAAAAAAATCATGTTTATATCCTAGTATCAAACACAAAAGCCTGCATGTGGTGTCCGAAACACACTTGTTTTCTTTTTAAAATGAGATATAACTGACATATGACATTACGGTAATTCCAGGTGTACATCATAATGATTTGATGTCTGTATATATCGCAAAATAGTCACAATAGGTCTAGTTACCATTACTCACCGCACATAGTCATGAAATTTCTTTCTAATGATGGGAACTTTTAAGATCTTAGCAACTTTCAAATATGCAATACAGTATCATGAACGATAGTCACCATACTGTACGTTATGCCCCTACGCCTACTGATCTTATAACTGGAAGTTTGCATATCTCGACCCTCTTCACCCATTTGGCCCACCCCCTGCCCTCTGCCTCTGGCGACCATCAATCGGTTCTCTCCATCTATAAACTTGATTTTTTTTTTTTAAATTCCACATATAAGTGGTATCATACAGTGTTCGTCTTTTTCTGTCTTTATTTATTTCATGGAGTTCTTTCTGATCTACTTCACTTGCCATAAAGCCCTGTAGGTTGACCCATGTTGCTGCAAATGGCAAGATCTCATTCAGTTTTGTGGCTGAATAATATTCCATGGAATACATACACTACATTTTCTTTATCTAGTCATCCTTCAATGGACACTTAGGCTGTTCCCCTAAATCATGCTGCAATGAACGTAAGAGTGCAGATGTCTTTTTGAGTTAGCATTTTTGTTTCCTGCAGATAAATACCAGAAATAAACAGACATGTAATTTATTTCAAAGAATCGTTCCTATAGATAAACTTGAATGGCTAATGTGTTATAGGATCATGCAGATGCGCGCACACACACACACATCCCTCCACCTCCCTACTTATGTGTTAGTAGGATACAGAGTCAAATGTCCCTCCCTTCACTAAGATTCTGGCCCCATAACTGATCTATCCATTTTGATCCTGGGTTATCTAGTCTAAGCCATATCAATTCTCTTATGCAGTCATGTAGGCATAAGTCATGCTGAAATGAGAATTCTGTTGAAAATGAGTAATGCTTACATATTTTTTAATTTAGAAAAAAAGCTATCCTAACAACCTAATGTTGATGTTTTATACTCCTTTATTGTCTATTTCTGGGAGCCAAGCAGCATACTTTTTCTTTCTTTAGTGTTCTGTTATCACTCAGATAAGCTCTGCTGAATAAAAACATTTATGTCTTCCCGACAGCAGGTTCCAAGCGCAGCATTCACCCCTAATCTTTCTCTTACTCCTCCAAAGGCACAAAAGGTGCTGACTGAGAAGGCAAAAAATCAGAAGGAATTTGTAGTGACTAACATCTTTTATGTGGTAGCCTGGGGAGAAGAGGAAAAAAACACCCTGCAATTTCAAGGTTTGTTAACTCTCCTGGGTTTTTCCAGGGTCTTTCCCATTTTCCCTAGACAGTCCTTCTTCAGAAATGGGCCCCGTTTCTTTAGGAATCCCGGGAAGCAAGGAGGTAGGACAGGCCTAAGGGGGAGTGAACAACACAGCCTCCATTCCTTGGGAAAGCCACATCTGTGCGCCTCCCCCTCGCTGCAGGGCCCAGGAAGATCTGCTTTCTGAATTCTGTGCTGACTGATTTCTGGAAGTCAGAGAACTAGGGTTGTGGGAGGTATGATATTGAACAAAACACACTCCCTGCTCCAGTTCACTGCCTCGTGATAAGGTGGGTGGGAGAGGCTGGGGTTGGAGAGCTATTGTTCTGGTGTAGCCTCTTCTCTAGTCCAGGGCCTTCAAGTGAGACAGATTTTTCCACAGAGTAGCATCAACAGCCTGAGCCGGAGCACTCATCGTCAAGTGGTCTGGTTTTCTCAAAGGAAAAAGAGCACTTAGGCCGTCTGTATTATGAGGTCTGCTTGCCCCTGTTCCGCTCCGTGCCCCCCTTTCCTGGACCAAGTCTGCATTTGCAAACATTAATCTAGAGTTCTTGAGAACTTTCCTTCTTGTTCCTCAAAATTAAGATTCTCCTTGAGATTTACCACGTGGCTTTGGTGCCCACTATAGAGAACAATCCAAAGCCACTGTACCAGTGGAGCTCTGAACCCATCCACCTGGCCTTGTCGACTCAACCGAGGAGACGTGGGAACACTGAATTGTGTGGTGACATCCAAGAGGCTTCCGAGAGAACTCACCTTGAATTGTTTCTCTAGCTTTGTTTTGCCAGTTGGTCCAGGAATGAGGAGCGCGTTGACATAGGCATGAATGTGGCTGTCTGGCACCTCGGTCTCCTTACTGAGTATGGCCTCGACCAGAGCATCGTGAATGAAAACATACTGTTCCTGGCAATGACAATAGGGGACATTATTTCAGGTTTCCTTTATATATGTCTAAGAACAAAAGTAAGAGTCTTCACGGACGGACAAAACCAGTTTTACATAATGGCGGAGGCGGACCCGCTCAAGATGGCCTCCTGGCCCAGGCAGGAAATCAGATGTAGGGAAGAAGGCGGTCGGGAGAGAATGCAGCTCTTCTTGTCCCTCACCTCTCTACTCCTAACGTGTTGACATTTGGGGGTAAGAGGCAAAGCGACACGCTCATCCTTCAAACCTGCGACCTGCTTCTGTGTATTTTGCATGAGGGCTTTCCTGGCTCTTCTACTTCTCATGGCTCTTCTTCCATCCATTTCAATTCTCCTTTTAGCCAGTCATATACAACTTAGCACAATTTTACATATAGCTTTTAATGGCCGTCTTCTGGCTCCTGTATGGGACTCTTCCCTTGTCTAATCTGACTAGTGTGTCATTTCCCTCATGGCATGGTGTGGCTGCATGGCATGGTGTGGTTTGATTTTCCCCCACATGGCCATATATCTCTGACTGCCCTCAGGTTGCCATCCATAGTTTGCAACTTCAATTCATTTTTATTTAGAAAGAGGAGGGAAAAAATACAGATATGCAGACTTCATCCATGTCACGTAAACTGCGTATGACGAACTCTATGGGCTTAAAAATGGGATATAATTCGAGCATAATTCATATTTCTAAAATATGAAAATGAGTGCATTTATTCACTATATGCAGGAGAGACCCGAGGTGTTTGCTAGCTGGGATGGGTGCTGTCCAATGCACTGACTCTTTTCTTTGAATCTTCTCTGTCATCAGTGTCATTTCAAAGATATGGTCACAAAATAGACAAAATGTAGCCGGTCCATCTAGGACATCTAATGCAGTTACCTGGTGTTGTGTGTGGAATTGTATCCCCCCAAAAGACACGCCGAAGCCCTAAGCACCCCTGGCCAGTACCTGAGAATGTGACCATATTTGTAAATAAGGTCACTGTGGAGGTCACTAGTCAAGATGAGGTGGTGGCTTTTGTTCTTCTAAGAAAAGGAAATTTGGACACAGACAGAGAAGACAGCGTGTGAAGACGGAAGAGACTGAAGGAAGGCTGCTTCATCCGCAGACCATGCAGGGCTCCCCGAAACTCAGACAAAGCAGGATCCTCCTTTAGAGGATCCAGGGGCAGCACGGCTCCACCAATACCTTGATTTTGGACTTTCATCCTCCAGAACTATAAGGCAGGATGTGTCTGTTCTCTCTCTCTCTCTTTTTTAAAATTAATTTATGTATTCCTGAGAGACACAGAGAGAGCAGAGAGCCAGGCAGAGGGAGAAGCAGGCTCCCTGCGGGGAGCCCAATGCGGGACTCGATCCCGGGATCACGCCCTGGGCCGAAGGCAGGTGCTCAACCGCTGAGCCCTGCAGGTGCCCCACGTCTGTGTTCTTTGGAGCCACCCAGTTGGTAGCGCTTTCAGACGGCGGCCCTGTGACACCAATCAACCTGGTGAAACAAAGCCTGGTGCTCCCAGTGCCAGCATCTTAGTGGCATCTCCAAGCCTTACGGAAGTCAAAGTATCCTCCTCAGTGGGGGAGGGAGAGAAGCAGCAACCAAGCGCACCCTTCTCATACCTCAGTTTGCACCAAATAATTTCTTTGTGAACGAATGTGTTTCAAGAAGCCAAATATGTTGACGGTCCCTTCCTGTTGAATTTGCTGCAACATACTGTCCAGCACGATGTACGTGCCTGTTCTTCCAACCCCAGCGCTGAAGGGGACACAAAAAGAGAACCGTTTCAATGTCAAGGATTAGATGAACCTGACGTTGGGTCACTCCTGGCTATCTCGTAAGTGAAAATAATTCTCTCCCCCAAGTGACTGAGCCACATGAGAAATAATTTAGCAATCCCAAACCAAACAGGTTAGGTGCTGAGTACAATGCTTCGAATAACAAATTGGTTGCCTTTTAATTTTTGGCCACAGGGCAAACTGTAAAACAACCTGTTTCTGGGGGAGATTTCTAATTCATTAATTAGAGATCTTTAAATCTTCAATAATCGTATTTGTTATTCATCATACGTGATACAGAATGAAGACGTTCTGCACCCGAGCATAGCAAGTAGACATTTAATCGGAGAAAAACGAAAACATCAGCTTCAGCCAACTCTGAGAATAAAAGGTCCTGGGTCTGTATTGTCAGGTAGACATGTTTGTGTAAAGGTTTTCACATTAATTGGAAAAAGAATTTGATAAGGCTTTCAGCTGAAAATATCATTTCAGCTGAAAGGTAGGAATAAAGCCTACCTTCAGGCATTTCTAAAGGGCCATTATCTATTGACTTCTTCAAAGCCTCTACCGGAGGGACGGGACTCATAGGCAGGGATTCTTTTCAAATGCTCTGACAAGTAGGAAGTGCTAGAGTGGAAAATTAGCACCTGCTCCTCACAATACCCGGGTCCTTCTCCATTTGCTAAGAAACAATCCCTGACCTTCAGAGCTCTTTTTCTTGCATTTTCCTGTTTCTCTCAGCTTATCGTCAGGCTAACAGATGAAAAACCTCAAGATAGGTCTCTCAAACTTTGTCTGAGGATAACTCCTGAGATAGATAATTAGAATGTGTCAGATAAGCTGTATATCAAAGGAAAACACTTGCCTCTGTAAAAACACAGACGGGCTCTGACACAAATACCGTCCACAGAAATCAACTTGATTTGTGTGGTCCTAAAGCGTGGCGCACACTCAGCGCTCAGTGCATGTTAACTGTTATTTCTCTTTTAACTGAAAAAAAACAGGAGGTTAAAACCTCTGACACAGTTTTTTTCTCTTTCTTTGAAATATCATTATTTCTCTTCATCAAATTAGTCTTGGAAATAAAGTAACCGGGTAACGACGAGTTGATAACACCTTAACCTATTAGACAGAACTTGGGAAAATGAGAAAACAAGTTTGATCCCAAGCTGTTAAAAACATCTTAAAAAAAAATCTTAAAAGTAGTTCACCAAACTCGTCACCGTCCGGGCGCGTTCGTTTCTCTAACATAAACCTGACGTAGTAACGGCGCGAGAGGCCCTAACTCCCAGGGACCGGGTATGTCCCACGCACTTTGGTCCCAGAATAAATGTTTAATGACGAAACACGTTTCAAAAGCTAAAATCCAACTCAACAGTGAAACAGAGTAAGAAACACCATGAACACGCCTGGTGCTTGGGAATCCTTGGCGACGGCGCCCCGAGTCTGCTGCGTGCATTTCCGAGCGGTCAAGATGCTGGAGTTCGGGCATGTAGTCTCGCTCCCCCGACTCCACAGAGTCACGCCAGCTCTGGCAAAACCCTTGTTCCAGGGACTCCCTCTTGGGTAGCAGAAGCCATGCTGTGGGTTCAGGAACCCGTGCCTGGGACTCACCTGCAGTGGACGACGACAGGCCCCACGGCGTGGCGCTTGGCGTGGGCCGCCTTCCGCACGAAGGTCAGCACGGGCAGCGAGTACTCCGGCACCCCCATGTCGGGCCACTGGGTGTAGTGGTACTGGGTGACCACACGCCCGCTGGGTCTTCCCTTCTGGGAGCCCTGGGAGACAACACAACAGGACACGCACGAGTGCGCTCGCGTGGAAACACACAGGCACACACAGGTCCCTACCACCGACTCGAGTTCCGTGGCCCATAATGAGGCATAAAAACACACTGTGGCTTGTGACGGTTAATTTCATGTGTTCATCTGGTGAGGCTACGGTGCTTGGTCGTTCGGTCAAACACCAGCCCTGCCAGATGTTCCTGTCAAGGTGGGTTTTTTTGTTTTTAAGAGATTTTATTTTCTTAAGTCATCTCTACACCCAACATGGGGTTCAAACTCACAACCCTGAGATCAAGAGTTGCATGCTCTACTGACTGAGCAGGCCAGGTGCCACCCCCCTCCCCGTTGGGGTATATATATATATATATATATTTTTTTTTTTGGTGTGATTGACATTTAAATTAGTAGATTTTGAGTAAAGCAGATCACACTCCATGATGTCAGCAGACCTCATCTAATTAACTGAAGGCCTTAAGAATAAAGACTGAGCTTTCCTCAAGAAGGAATTCTTGTGACTAGAACATAAAAACTTTGCTTGGATTTCAAACATGGAGTCAATTTCTTAAAAAATCTCCCTCTTGGGGCGCTTGGGTGGCTCAGTCAGTTGAGCGACTGACTCTTGGTTTCAGCTCAGGGTTGTGAGTTTGAGCCCTGCATTGGGCTCCACGCTCAAGGCCGAGTCCTTTTGTGATTCTCTCCCTTTGCCCCTCCTCTCAGTCTGCGCACGCTCTCTCTCTCTCTCTCAAATAAATAAAATCTTAAAAAAAAATTCTTCTTCTTTTGATGTCAATCACACACATGTGCACACATTGCTCTCGAGAACCCTGATTTATACGTCAGTGCTTTTTTTTTTTCCTGCCTTATTTCAATCTCCACTATTTTTAGTTAGATGCGCAGTTATCACATGGGGCAGGAACTTTCATTTGTGCATCACATCTTCCACTGCACCTGCTGGCACCATGACCAATCTGGCTCCAGGGCCATGGCTGGCATTTAGAGACTTAGCAGGAGCCTTTGGGGATGAGCGTGGTTGTGATAAGAACTCTTGATGCCTTCAATGATCTCTATTTTCAGCCTGTTTTGGTTGTACCACCCACTCACTTACAAAAAGACCAGATGTATCACTTGACTGAGGATGTCCTCCATGTGTGGACTCACCTTTTTTATCTTTGTGTTTCTTAGAGTAAAACTCCTCACAGTATAATAGGCCAGCATTTGAACACTCTTCTGAGTGACCAGGAAGTTCCCGTACTCTTCACTACCATCAGCAGGCCAGTACTGGTCACATTTTCTCTGCAGAAGACAAAGTAAAGATGCTATTTCCATATTTCAAATGTTTGATGTGAGAGTTGTCCCTGGAATCAGGAGGGGTCTAGCCCTGGGACACAGACGGGCTCCGTCACTCTTCCAAACATTTTCTTTTCTTTCTACAGGATTGCAAGTAGTTTAGAGGAGCCTGCCGAGCCGAGAAACCTGAAAGGATCTGACCCAAACTCCCCGTTTCAGATGAGGAAAGAGAGGCCAGATGTACTGAGTCACCACAAAGCTGGACTAGAATCCAGCTCCCGTGAATTAAAATGTTTCACTCTCCTTTGCTTTGCAGTGAAGCCCACTGCAAAGGAGCTCATTACTCTTTTCCTCACGGCATGAAGAATGCATTTAAGCAGCCAACAGCTCAGGGGCGCCTGGGTGGTTCAGTCACTTCAGTGTCTGACTCGACTTCAGCTCAGGTCACGATGGCAGGGTCCTGGAATCGGGCCCCACATTGGGCTCCACGGTCAGTGGAGGATCTGCTTGAGGATTCTCACTCTCTCCTCACCTCCTTCTCTCTCTTTTTTTCTCTAAGAATAAATAAATATTTAGGGGCACCTGGGTGGCTCAGTGATTGAGCCTCTGCCTTCGGCTCAGGGCATGACCACAGGTCTGGGGACCGAGTCCCACATCAGGCTCCCTGCATGGAGCCTGCTTCTCCCTCTGCCTGGGTCTCTGCCTCTCTCTCTCTCTGTGTATCTCATGAATACATAAATAAAATCTTAAAAAAAAAGAAATGAATTTCTATAAATGAATATTTTTTTTAAAATAGCAGATAACATGATTTACAGTGAAACTGTGTGACCTGTGACCTACAGCATCAGGCTTCCCATAGCCGTCCTCCACAGAGGAGGGATCCCGATTAGGCTTCAGGACTGCTGCTCCTTCCTGATGTTGAGATGTTGAGCCTATTAAACGCACCTCACAGCACTTCAGATGACTACCTGGGGGATGAGAACGCAGATCACGACCTACGTACCCTTCCTTTCTCCACGAGGTTTGTTATCATGACGATCACCTCCACGTTATGCTCCCATATCATTCTCCAGAAGTCTTCAGCAGTGGACTTCAGCGGGCCTTGGGCAGCAATGTAAGCTTTTGGTCGGTTGTAGCCCTGAAGAAACAAGTGACACACATTTTTTTTTTTTTTTTTTTGCTAAGTTGCTGATTTTATGCCATTTTTATTGTACAATAGTGAGTTTTTAAGGTCAGTGCATTTTTTTCCATAAAAGAAAAACAATAAAAAATAATCCTGCGATGGTGGAGAAACTTGGCAGTATCAGCAACAACAATTCTCTAACTATAATCTTTGGGGGGAAAAAGTTCTCTCTGCTTCAATCCAGATGCTATTCTCTGCATCTTCAGTCCAAGTACACTTGATCTATTTACTATGGGCTTTCACTGCGCTGCTTTGAAATGTTTTTGAGGCACTGGGGCTCAGCTGTGTCTGACAGTGGGGAAGCCTCTGGTGTTGTCTCCCTCCCCAGCCCCGGGGGTACCAGCAGTGCTAATCACGAACAGCTATCCTGCCCTGGGCACCTGCTGATACCCAAGATGCTCTATGAACATTTACCCAAATCCTTGCAAAATGGAAGCCTTATCCTTGGTCTAGAGATGGGGAGAAGCTCAGGGGAGTTAAGTGGCTCTCCAACCTTTCGTGGCCACCCAGTGACAGGGCTGGGATTCAAAATCAGTTCTAACTCCAAAGCCCATGTTGGATCCGACATACAGGCTGCCTCCTCTGGAGCACGAAGTGGCTGCCTGTGACAACCCCCTGGATACGTATACTCGGTGCTCGCTTCTGCGAACTAACTGTTCCACACAGCATAACCTGCAGGCAGCCACACGGGAGGTGTAACTGAACTCCCCGACACCAGCTGACCACAGTGAAAACCCAGTGAATTAGTCCGTGGCCTGTGGGGAGCTCTAATGAGTCCCACACGGTTGGGGACCCTGAGGTGTGTGCCAGAGATGACGAGGTCGATAGCTGGGCTAGGAATCACGTGTTTGTCTTTTAGCCAGGACGGCCTTGGGAATCCTTCAGTCAGGATTTATGGATCAACTGCTACCCATACAATATTGGGCGAGGAACTGTAGAGCATTCAAAATAAGCAGGAGTCCAGTCCCTCACATTTCAGGAGCTCCAAACCTGTCCAAGTGAGTATACACCATCCCCCTTGAACGTGCATTTCCAACCTGAAATACCTTTCTCACCCACGAGAGAAACCAAGTTCAAGCACTTGCGTGTAACTCAATCTGAAATCCTTTAGCCATGGGATGTCCGACTGCTGATTCATATTATCTACCGTATAACATGTATTAAGCACTATATAAGTACAGTACAGCGGCCTAATAAATTCCTAGTCTAATCTCCATGAACGTTTCAATTGGAGCATGCTTACATCGACATAATTGGCATTGATGTAATCAGTCAGCTTGCCATCTTTCTCAGCAAGTTGTGCAAGTTTAACCCTACTATGATCATCTGTAATAAAGAAAAGAAAAGATGTCACTATGGCATATGGCATGGACTAATTTTCAGCATAAAGGTCATTTATATTTACATAATGATACATCAAATACAATCCAAATAAGTGCAAAAATAATTTAATTTTAGGAGTCTTTATGGGGATACAGAGATGACAAAGGTAAATACAACAAGGGCCCCGGCCTTCAACAAGTTGTCTAATGCACATCATGAACGTGGACACATACACAGAAAGGAATGTTCAGGTGTCAAGGGAGGCGCAAAGTATGAGGGGGGACTGGAAGGCAGAGATTGTGTTGGTTTGGGATGTAATAAACATCTTCACTAAGGTTGGAAGGGGACACTGGCATCTCAGATGGGTTTCTAGAGATGGATCTTAGGGCTGTGAACAGTGGAGAGCCACTGAAAGGGAGAGAAGAGTGTCGGGGGCGTCTTAGAAAGCTAAGGAAGGATGGTAGTATATGTCCTCTGAACAGGAGGCTGTGGGGGAAGAGAAAGCAGAGAGGGGAGGAGAAGGGACCTAGGACATCTCTGTGTAGGGTTACGGCAAGTAGCTCTCTCAGGAACAAGCTCGAAGTGCTGCCACTGCATAGCGAGGCCAGAGAAGGGCTCCCCAAGAACAGGGGGTGTGAGTCCCGCACTGTCTATTTAAAGGGGTGAAAACCATGGTAACTTAGACATGGTCTCCTGTGGCAATTAAAATACGCAGAAATGAGGACTCTTAGATGAACTTCAGTTGTACAGAGAAATTATATGTATTTGGAGGAATGACATAATAAGAAAGGGAAGTCTTACTAGAAGGAAAACCGAGAATTTCAAGGGGCAGAATGTATTTATTGTTTTCAAGGATGAAGAAGTGAATACAAAAAAAAAAAAAAAAAAGCGGATACAGTCCAAACCATGACAGTGGAGAGATATCCTGGGATATTACTGCTTCTGGGACAACAGGAGCTCACAAAGTGCAGGGAATGTACCCAGAAATAGATGCATGGCAATGGAAGGATAGGTTTGATGCCAGGCTGACATTTTTGTTTTTTTTTGTGTATTTTGGTTCTAATATTTTTAGAAGGATGTTACTGGGTAAATTTTCTGGATTGTTTTACTTCATTTCTACAGTAGGATTGTTATTATTGATATGCCAGGTTATTTCAGGGATTAAATGGAATCATGTGTTTATGGGGCCAGGCACATAGAAGGTGCACAACAAATATTAATCTCCATCCCTTCTTAATTACTGGGTAGGTGTTTTCTATTTGGCTTGTAGTGCGAATAGTTTAACAGCTTCACCCTGCCCAAGAAGCAGCTGAATTTTTATGTGCAGCCAGGATAGTTACTTCAGTTGAGGAAGACAAAGATGAAGCAGAATGTCCTCCTTAAACCTTCTAATAGAAATTTGTGTCAGCCCTGTGCAAAGGAAGTAGCATTTATCCAAACTATTTAAGGAAATGTGACCATAAAAGGATTAGTATTCAAAATACATAAAGAACCACAACTCAACACTGAAAAAAAATCCAATTAAAAAATGGGCTGACGGCATGAACAGACATTTTTTTCCAAAGAAGACATCCAGATGGCCAACAGTCACATGGAAAGGTGCTCGACATCCCTCATCATCATGGAAATGCCAACCAAAACCACAATGAGACACCACCTGACACCTGTCAGAATGGTTAAAATCAATAACACAAGAAACAACAGGTGTTGGCGAGGATGTGGAGGGAGGGGAGCCCTCTTACACTGTTGGTGGGGATGCAAACTGGTCCAGCTAAGCTGGAAAACAGTGTGGAGGGTCCTCAAGTAGAACTACCCTGTGACTCAGCAATTGTACTACTGGGTATTTACCCAAAGATACAAAAATACGAATTCAAAGGGGTACATGCACCCTGATGTTTACAGCAGCATTATTTACAGTAGCCAAACTATGGACACAGCGCAAGTGGCCATCAACCGATGAAAAGATAAACAAAAAATGGGGTATAGATATAGATACATTACTCAGCCATGAAAGAGAAG
The DNA here is from genome assembly GCF_011100685.1 of Canis lupus familiaris. Lineage (NCBI taxonomy): Eukaryota > Metazoa > Chordata > Mammalia > Carnivora > Canidae > Canis > Canis lupus. Next base: position 60,054,526 of record NC_049235.1, on the reverse strand, counting down.
AGAATGAAATCTCGCCATTTGTAAAGACATAGACGGAGCTAAAGTATTATGCAAAGTGAAATAAGTCAGTCAGAGAAAGACAAATACATACGATTTCACTCGTATGTGGAATATAAGAAAGAAAACAATGAGCAAAGGAAAAAAAGAGATAGAGAAGCGCAAACCCAGAAACAGAATCTTAACTACAGGAACACACTGATGACTAAGGGGGTGAGGGTTGGGGGGAGGGAGGGGCGAAACATTGGGTGGGGATTAAGGAGCGCCCTTGTGAGGAGCACTGTGGTGTATGGAGGTGTCGACTTACTATACTATACGCCTGAAACTAACATTACACCATGTGTTATCACTGGAACGTAACCCAAAAAGTCTGAGGGAAAAAAAAAGGAGTGCAGTTTCATTGGCTTCCAGAAACTAGAATGGTGCCCGAACTTAAATAACCAAGCTGGTAATAGCATGCTCATAGGATCCAGGGAGGCCCACTGAATACTTAAGGAAGGAGAGGAGAATAAGTTTTGGGGGAGGGGATGTAGATGGATTTCAAGAGATGGAGGAGAATATAAAGGAAAACCAGCAGGAACATATGTAAACAGGAGATGCAGTATGAAGATGTAAGAAAGATGGTAATTTCATAGGAAAAAATTAGGTAAATGTGCATTAAACAAGAGATAGGTAGCTGCTCATTGAGGAAAAAAAAAAAAGACAACAGCTAAGAAAATAAAGGGAAAGAGGAATAAAAAACAATCCAACTAGCCATAAGACCCCAGGAAGAATGGCAAGAAAGACACGAAAGGCTAGAAGGAAAAATAAAGTCTAAAGGAAATCTCATTTGGTCAGTAAATTCACCCAGAAGTAAACAGATCTCAAGTGAAAATAGGACCAGGGGATGTAAATAATGACAGATTTACAGCCCATGGGGCTTGAAGGAAGGCCAGGATTGAATTTGAGCTTCTTTTGTTTAAAGGGCACCTATGGTTAATTGTAGGATGTGTAAGTTAGAGGAATATATGCTCTGGGCCACCTAACAGCAGCCCCACTCCCCAGTACCCAGGGCCTGAGCCAGCCACACCGAGGTCAGCAAGGCCAGTGACAGCAAGGTCAGGGCCGAGGAAGGACATACTCACAGGCAACGATATTTATGTACCGGTTCTTGTGCTTATTGTCGGGGTGATTGGAGCTGTCTGCTGTAATGCCTAAATCAACAGTACAGCTCTGCACCTCCTGTAAAGAAATTTACGTACGACATTTTAACACATATCCTTTCAAACCAAGTGCCTTAAAAATATAACATAAAAGACAAAACAAATTAGTCTATCCAAAAAAAAAATTTTTTTTTTTTACATGTTACAACTATTTCTTGGCTAAAAGAAAATGCAGTGAAATAATGCCTTACCTGGTAAAACTCTTTCAGTGTCTAATGAGGGAATGAATGCCAAAAAAGTAAAGAAATCAAATTCCACAGCACACGACAAATGAGAAAAAAAAGCGTTCATATTAGGTTTACAATGGAAAACTATGATCATGCAATAAATACATTTGTCAAATAGTAACAAAACAGAATGTTTCAAACAGTTGCATGCACATCAAAACTTCCAACAATTTGGAACCTTAAAATTATGTACAAGGAAAAAAATAACTTTTAAAAGGGGACAGTGGTATAATAATACGAATATAAAATGCAGATGAGAAAAACCATCTATTTGATGACACGTTTTCTTGTATTAGATTTGCTAATATCCAAATATAATTTTATTTGACCACTATAGCACTATTTGAAACTCTAAATTAGTGACACATTCTTTTTTATTTGTTTAGAGTAATTTTAAAGAGTAAACAGCTTCCTATTAGGTGGTTTGTAACAGATTTAGGGCTATCAGAACATTAACAATTCTAAGATTTTTTTTTATCACATATACTATATCATTTTGAAACAAAATTTAGACAGCATTACTTTCAACATATTTAACTAGCAGATTTCTTTTTAATTTAAACTTTGATGGGTACAAAAAATTATTCTGCCAATTATCTTTAAAATGAATTAAAATCCTTTTCAGAGATGTTTTCTAAGTACATTAGGTAGGAACTTACAATTATTTAATATAAGATAATAACATGAAAGCTTTATACTTTTTGAGAAAGTGTATAACCCAAATACAAATCTGACTCATCAGCAAATGGCCCAGCCTCCCGCAGTAAGTTTTTAAGGCCTCTTTTGCAGTAAGCCATTCTGACTCTAGATCTATACACAATTTAATATCTGAACCACTTAAAAGGCATAGCATTATTAGTTATTAAGCTAATTACTAAGTTAATGAAACATTTTCTTGAATCAGACTGTGAGTTAAAAGCAATGGAATTAAGAATACACATTTTTACATGAGGTTATTTTATTAATTTAATTATCATGAGCTGGCTTAACATTCTTGAAAATGATTTTATAATCATAAAAACTACAAATCTGCCTTTGTGCATATGCTATAGGCAACTTTTATTATAAATTGTCTATTTTTCCTTGTGGTTTTTAACATTTGGGAAACGAGGCCCATCCTCGTCATATTCTCCCTCTTTCAATAACAATTTTGTTTGATGGGAGTCTGATAGTTTCTGTGAGCCAACATAGTACCGCCTCCCCTCTAACCTCTATTCTGGTAAGAAACAAATAATTTGGTGTTTTAAATATATAATTCTTTATATTATTCCACTTAGTATTACCTTGTACTGCTTTCTATTTCAATGACTTAGAATTCTTTTAAGATTAAATGAACTGGCTTCTATTATTTTTCATTTAGCAAAAACACATCACATTTCACTTCTATTTCTTTTGATTTCTTAAAGCTTTCTAATTTATGGCATTTTCCTTCCCTAAATACATCTTAGCTGATGTGACTCCTGGGGAGCAGAAGTCACAAAGTGCAATGGGGAAAGTGGGCCACCCTCTACTCAGGATCAGAGCTCAAGGTGCTTCCAACAAGGAGGTCCATAGAGCACTTCCGGAGAGTAGGGATTATTCTAAGAGGAGAGACAGAAAAGTAATATGATGTTTCCTAGAGCAGAGGGATTAGAGGGGAGGCTAAAGATCCCTTGCTTGCTGGAACGAAAAGTATGTTTCAATTTTTATTATTTCTATTTTTTAATTCTTTTTTTAAAATTTAAATTCAATTTACCAGCATAGAAAATAGAATTTAAATTAAAAAAAAAATTACAGACCTAGGTTTGAATCCCAGTCCTGCCATTTTTAAAAATTAATTATTTAAATAGAATTATAATTAACATGCAGTGTTATATTAGTTTTGGATGTGCAGTATAATGATTCAATAATTCTACACATTACTTGATGCTCATGGTAAGTGTCTCAGCTCTGCTATTTAGGGGTTGTTAACTGACTTCTGTGGAAGTTGATTTTGTCAGTAATATGAACAGAAATAAAAACAAATAACCTCCAGAGTTGGGTAAAGATTGAATGTAGAAGCATTTAGTCCAACGACCGGCATGTTAGGGAGTGCTCAATACTGGTCAACTTTATTTTTTTGCAGTTGTCATTGTTAACTCCAACTTATTTTGAAAACTCTGTTTAACTGATAGTTTGGGGGCCATGGTAAATTTGCAGCAAATTTCTCTGCCTCTTCTAAGAGTATTTTATGGATATTACTAGAAACATTTTTACTGATTGTGCAGTTCAAATGTTTTTTAGAATTGCATATTTTCTTGAGGAGAAGATAGGACTTTACCTTGTTTAGTATTTATTAGAACTTGTATAATAAATGCTTCTGCATTTACACTGGTGTAATACTTACAACTGAGAGTTTATATGTACTTTGGTTGAAAATCATGAAATTTAGTAGTTTAGTATAATTTATATAATTTAGAAAATTAAAAGGAATCGGTGTTACTAATTCAGATTAAAATAATAATACTGGAATTCTGTACTTCATGGGAGAAAATTAACAATGTTTTTTTCTACGAGTACCACTTGGTTTTTAAAATGGGAAACCAATTTTCTAAATTATATGATAACCATAACACATCTCCTAACACATAAATGATTACAGAACTAATAACATTCTTCCTAGAAGTGAAAATGGTTTCAATGTCTTTAGGTCAAGAAATAGCCTACCGCTGAATCTTTTAAATTTACTATTTTCCATATAATTTAAAATAGGCATATTAAAATCATACCTCAAATTCTTCAGTAAACCCACTACTTGCATGTAAGTCTGCAACATGCTTTGGAAAGTGCTTTATTGGAATTGCCCCAACATCATCTAAGTAAAAAAAAAAAAAAAAAAATTAGTTCGCAAAGGATAATTCATCAGAAAGGAATACGCCTGTCATTTATAAAGATTTATAAAGTGCCTTCTTCTAAAACAACTTCAAAGTTTAATTATTTCTACATTCCTGAGGGAACCGCAGCTTCCAATGAAACATCAAGCAACGATCAATTTTCTCCAAATTTACTATCAATCATAATTTGCATTTTACATGCTTTGATCATGAATCGCTTTTCCTTTCATACTTTAAGAAATAAGAATCAATTTTTGATGTTAAATAATGAATGCCACCAAAGCCTCATGTCTTATCAATGGACTCCATCTTTTTATGGGTGATTTTCTTTAACATGAATAGGAGTTGTATTTACATTAACACATTTAACACGAATGTGATTTCTGGGTAAAAAAAATGCAGAAATAATATATTTTCAATTCTACCCCGAACTAAACATAATATAAAGCGTAATTTTAGTTTCATAAAATTACATAGTTTAATGTTTTACAGTTAGTCAGATGTTTACATTTGAAAACATTTTTCCTTCTCTATAAATAATAGAAAACATTGATATGCAGACTATTCATTAAGGATAATGTCAAAAACCTTTGGGACTTTTAATATGTAAAATTTCAAGAACTCTAACTTGAAAATATGCTATGTAAACAAAGTCATTGGATCTGTTAATTAATTGTGAAGGGGCCAAATTATTTTAACTGGCTCTGTTTTTTTCCCCCCTCTAGAAAGACTTTCTTAGATTAAACATATCACTAGTTCACAGTATGCAATTTCACAAGTGATTTCTTTGACAAGGAAACATCAAACACATTTCACGAGAAACACTTATTTACATCAACAGATGTTCAGCATCTAGGCCATTTAATATTTTTAAGCTTCAGTTACCAAGAATTTGTCGATTTTTTTGAAAAGTAGAATCCATCTGTTCTCTCTTTTAGATGAGTGTACCTGAATACTAAAATTGAATTAGCCAGTTAAGCTTGAGAAACACTAAACAAAGGTGTAATCCTGCCTTCACATCTACAGAAGGATCTTGCCTGGAAGGAGCGTTTATAATTAGACAAGAAAACAGAAATAACTTGTCACGTCTAAGTCATTAGCTCTTCCCGTAACGGTCCCTCAAGCCCGTAGATGCCGCCTGCACGGCTAACCTCTTTTCACAACCAAACTGACTACTATCTATTTCCAGTCATGTGTTTTGGTCATTTCTTTCAAAAACTGGTCTGCAAGTAAGTGAGACCAACATATCCTTTTAATTCCCTATGTTCTGTGGAAAGGCAGGTATCTGGGTGATCTGGAGCGCGGGTGACGTGAGGAAATGCCCTCGGTCACACGTGTTCTGAGAAGTACAGCAGGGGATGCTGGAGTTCCTGGACTGCGTCCTGACTTGGGATTATTTACTGTTAATAATAAGTGATATGGGACTTGGGAAGACCATGCATGTCAACTTGCTTACCCATGCTGAGAGCATCTGTAGGAGAGCCATGAAAGGGAAAAGAGTCAAAACGCAATAGGTACCCGAGAGCTGTCAATCTCAAAACCCTTAATATGTTAATGAGAAAGGGTGCTGTACTAAAAGAAAGGTACAGAATTTTAATATAAACTAGAAAAACAGAAATAAGTGGTATCTAAAGGCTCAGAGTGGATAAAAGAGGAAAAAGAGCCAAACACTTCTAATTCCTATGCCCACTGAAAATCACACAGAAAATGCTTCTCTTTGTTTGTTGGTTGTTGGTTTTTTTGAAAATATTTTTTAGATCATGAGATTTCAGAAGATAACATCTTGTGGAACTTGGGCCTCTAACAATAACATATAGAGTATCATCAGACAATTGAAAAAGAGGCCTCTGTAACATAACCACATTGATGAATTTCTCCTTTTGTTTTCCCTGGTTTGGTGGTTCTCTGTGTCCTTGTGTTATCCTCTATCCTCCAGGACTTCTTCCACGGTTCACATATTTCTAGGCAATTCCTTTTTTGTTATCACTTTTCATTCTGAAATGTTATGCAATGTTAATCAAATAAGTGTCTGTGAACTCCAGGGTCAGCGGATGTCTGGTTAATTCCTGAATATTGTTAACCAGGTGAGTTCTGATAAAAATAGTCGGTATTCAAGCTGTTTGACATTGTGACTTTAAGTATTTCAGGCAATTACACATTCTTCGTGCACTCATGTTTTTCTTCTACTCCCACCACTTTCTAGTTTTTAGTTTTAGAGTTGGTTTTCTTTTTTTCCTACTGTAGCGAAGGAAGTTCTTTTCACATAAATTCAGAGGATCAGAAAGGAACTAAGCTTTATCCTTATTTTTGTTATTTTGTCCTAGCCACCCTTACTGCATCGGTTTGGTCTGACTTTTGTTGCTCAGGTTTCCATTAAGGTACTGGAAATGACTGAAGGTCAGCCTCCAATTATATTTTATCGCTATGCCTGTGTTAACAGACTACAGCTGACTATCATGAGTTACTTAGCCATATCGCCTGTATGGCCAAGAATGTTCAAAACTATTAAGAACAAGATAGAAACCTTGGCGCCTGATACACGGCTGTAATAAACATTTTGGGCAGCTCAAGTATTTACTCATCCACATCAGAGCCATTTGCAAAGTACTCCAATAAGGACAACCCTTCCCGCATTATGCTTTTCATTCAACAACTACCAGTTACTCGTGGTCACACCTTACGCTATTACCTGAAATTGGAAAGATAGGTGTTGGAGGTGTGGATATTACTCGAGGGGATGTGCTGTCCTCTAAATAAAAGTGTGCAGTCTGGAAGCATTTCCTGGAAAGAAAAGAAAGCAATTTAGGTACCAGTTGCCATAAGGCCACTTCGGAGCTGCTTGAAAACTATGACAGAAACTTCCAGAATTAAAGCATGAATGGAAAGCTACATCTATTTTACAAAACACAAAGTATTAAAGAATTTCACGGCCTCCAAATTCATCTCAATTGTACGTGTGCCAGACGCACACGGGTGAGTAGATATCAGACGCCCTGAAAGCAGAGATGGCATTTGAAGTCGTGGTTGGTGCCAAACAGGATTTTGCCAGGATCAGGACATCTCAGGGCCCGAGTCACTCTCCCTCTGCTGCTATGTACCAGGGGGTCCTGCCACCTTGGACTGGACCGGAGGGGAAAAGAAACCACGTCCGAAGCTCTTTTCACTCAGTATTCCAGTGAGCATACCTTTCTGAGCACATTCAGCTGCTAGCAAAAGGTAGCTCTGACTTGTACAAATGAAATTCTACAGTGCCGTGATATTCTGATGAAAAAGGAAGACCGCTTTATACTGTGAGTATGATAATGCAGTAAGGACAGAACGAAGTGAGGAAATAATGAGCATATAACCAAAAACAGGCGTGATTTTCTTTCCAACAGATGCTAGCCTTGTTGATGAGGGTTTTGAGAATGAATATATTTGGAATCAACGACAACTATGACCTACAATGTCACCTGAATCTATTTTCATTCAGATAATAAGAGTAACATCTGGTAAGAGCACACCACAAACTATTGAGAAGAGCAAAGAACCAACTGCTGCTTTAAACTAATGCAAACCGTACTTAATTAAAAAAATTTAGATAATTAAAACTGCTAATGACACTCTTTGATGTGGGTCATTTAATTTATCTGAAATATTATTCATGAGTGGTTAGGCTTAAATAGAAATATCTGTTTGAGTAAAAATGCCAATCTCACTTTCCATTTAAGAGTCGAGCTACAAGATATTTATTCTAATGAGCTTTAACATAACATTTGTTCTTATAGGACACACCTCAATTGTAATATTCCTTCAGTAATCAGCTCCCTGCATAAAATTCATCAGTGGCTTCCCAGTGGAATTCGAATGAGAGTCAATTATTTCAAGAAGGGCTGTAAGACCCTCCATGACCTGGTCCCCCACCTACATCAGGGGTGTCCTCTCCTGGCCTCCTTACTACTGGCCTCAGGTCCACACTGGTCCTCTGTGTCTTCTTCCAAGAGGCACCATCAGCTCACCTTGGGGCCTTGGCTCTTGACCTTCCTTTTGGTTGCCTGCCTCCTTCCGAGCATATTTGCACTGGCTAATATGCCACCTCCTGTGACAGTCCTTCCCTGACCACGTCAGCTAAAAGGATCAGCTCATCCCACCAAGTCACTATTCCTCTCCCTAATGTCAGCTTCGCGTCACTTGTCGCTTTCTGAAATTCCTTACTTATGTATTTGTCTCGTGTGGTTTTAGCCGGTCCTTCCTCATCAGAATGGAAGCCTCACGAGGGCAAGGTGCTTGGTCTCAATGCAGTGTTGGTCCTCAGCGCGAAGAACAGTGGCAGGTGCCCCACATCTTCAAGTTGTAGGTGCCCCAAATATTTGCCCAATGAATTGACTGCTATGAGTAGTATACAATTATATAGTTTATTTATAACCTTAATGTCACAGGCAAAAAAAAAAAAATCCAAAAGTAAGGATGTGCATAGTAAAGACTAGCCCTCTGCTGTGATCGTGTAAGCCTTTGATAAGAGGACACGTATCACCAAGAGAACACGAGAATGTCTTTAAGGGAGAACAGGCAGTGTAGGAGGAAGAGGAGTGCACGTGGAATCAAGTGTTGAAGGGATGTGAGCTAGGTTCACAGCCTGGAAAGCGGAAAAGAGTACAGCCGACCATGAAGAATGGGAGGGATGAGGGCCACTGGTCTCACGGGAAAGAAACTACCCAGCTGCAAGTCTGCATTTGAGCACCCCTGCAAGCAGGCTGGAGCAGAGACTCCAGGGGAAGTTTGGTGTCTCTGTGCAGCCACAGATGGAGCATGTCCAGACACACTGATAGGAAAACACTGGGTTTGATACGTCTTTCAGGATCACAGTTAAATCTCTTTGATTCCTCTAAAATGCAGATTACTAAGGCTAGGAAAAGGGTTTCTATTTATGTTTCAATGAATCTTCAAGTCGTAAAATGTCTTAGGGGACCTCGTGCAATATCACAGCAGATGTTAAGAATCTTTCTGACGCATAAAGATTAGCTCTGGTGACAAGGACCTCACTGCTTTATGAGTCATCTCGAGTCACTAGATATTTCTTTCTCATGCTAACTGAAAGTACCTCTAAATGGTACCCACTGTTATGCCTCTTACTGTTGATATTTTTTTGGTATTAAGCCAAAAATCTATCTTCCTGTTACTTGGCCATATTGGTTCTATTTCTGTACTTGACTGTTAGATACTGGTACCTAAGATCTTTCAGCACTTAAATGCTACCCCTCTATGGCCCTCACTTGTTTTCACTTTCTCCTTGAAGTTTATACTCCAATAATACAAGTTGCAGATCACTGAACATGCCTTGTCCTGCCTTCACTCAGGGTTTCTTTCCCCTGCTTTAAAACATGGTTCTCCTGGGACGCCTGGGTGGCTCAGTTGGTCAAGCATCTGTCTTTGGGTCAGATCATGGCCCCAGGGTCCTAGGATCAAGTCCCACTTTGGGCTCCTTGCGCAGGAGGAAGCCAGCTTCTCCCTCTGTTTGTGCGCACACTTTCTCTCAGACAAATAAATAAAATCTTTAAAAAAAACTCTGCTTCTCCTGATCAAAATGCCTCACTCATGAATATGCCAGAGAAATACTAACCTCCTTAAAGACAACTCGGTGGTATCTTCTCTGTGATAAAGGTTCTCAATCCTAAGTAGCCTCTAACACTCCCATTTCTCTGTTTTCACTGCACTCAAGACAAACTTCCACTCATCCTCACCTTGACAAAGACTATTTTGAAAAATATGGTTAAGTAATCCAAGGATGACCTTCACTTCCTGAACTCTACAGAATTAAAAAAAACTTTATTAATTGGTAGCTAGGGTTATGATTTTGCAATATATTTGTTTTGTGCCTATATCCTCATTACATTTTTTAAAAGATGAGGCCATGTCTTTTGATTTCTGTAAACCCAACTCTGAATACAGTGCCAAGAGTACAAGAGGTGTTAAATGTCGAATGTTTAGATGGATTTCCAGGAGCAACTAAATCTCACCAACCACAGGTAATTCAGCTGCATCCTAGATTTCTTGCCTACCTGAGCCTCAAATGGGATAACTTAAAATCTCAAAACATTTGGGAGAAGGAGGTGAAACATATATAACTAGAGGAAGATGGATGGATGGATAGGTGGATAGAGAGAGGATGGGTCTGAGAAAATGGGAAGAAGGCAGGACCTCACAGAACAGAAAAAGGTAAATTAAAACTTATTGGTATTAGGCTTTACTATGTTTAATGTTCATTGTATCATCTGTGCAAATACCAGCTCTACTCTTTTTAGCTATGTAAGCTATGTAAATATTTGTTGGTTTAAGCAAATATGGTCCAATGGTGTTACTTGTATTAACAAGCAACAAAAGGGTATTATAAAATCATACCAAAAAACTCTGTAAGTTGGAAAAGTTAAAATTAAGATAGTGTAGGATAAGTTCTTGATGACGATCATAACATATTGCTTCAGTATACTTGATAGTGCAGTTCTATCCCGGAAGTGACACTCTCCCGGAGGCAGCATGGTAACCGGAGGCCTCCATTCTGGGTTGGTAGCTATCCTTAGTGACTCATAAATTTGAATTTAAGATCAAGAGAGAACTCATATTGCTTTTCTTCCCACTCCCCAAAGCTAAAACAACTGTCTACATAAAGTTCTTTTCCATACTGCTTTTGATGGAGTGCTATTTTGTTGATTATACCTTTGGTATTTTTTAGGTTCCAACTGTAAAAAAAAAGCTCCCAAAAGTTTGCCCTTTGTCTTCTTTAAAAAGAACTTTTTGAAAATCTTCCATCTTGACGTCATTTTGCAACTTAGAAACTTACGATTTGGCTCATGTAAATCCTACCTTAAAACATCTGGAAAATAATTTCAAGGCATATTATTTAATGTATGACAAGATTCAATATCTATAGTCCATCTGTTCTGTACAAGCAGCGAACGTCTTCACGTCTATGTGCTAAGTGTTGATAACTATGTCTCTTGCTAATTATCACTCAGCCATGATGAAAAAAGTGATGACTGTTTTAAACTTGTAGACATAGGTCCTATCAATCAATGTTAATCTGATTATTTGATTTACACCTTTTCATCACAGTATTTAGAATTAAGAGCTAGAAATGTGTAATTATTATTCCATTTTTTTTGGATCCTTACACAAATAGAACCACATTTATTCATTATGCTGCATGCATCACAGAAACCCTAAAGAAGGTCTGACTGCAGTCTTAGAAATGATCTAGTGAACCTTCCCCCAAAATGGTAGAGAGAGGAAAACCAGCTCATAGGTGGATAAGTGACATGTCCAAGACCGCAGAACAAATGGCAGGCAGAACCGGGAAAGGGACCCAGCTTTCCTCACCTCTAATTTCTTGTCTTCCTACTACAACATGCTTTCTCCCAAGTTTTACACAAAACCTAGGGGACTGCCTCGAGTTAGGTGAAGAGACAAAAGAAAAGACTCATTGTACCACTTTACAATTATTTTTTCTCCCAGGAAATTAGGTTAGAAAAATATAAATATATCGGCTTTAAATATAGCCTTTAAATATATCGGCTCAGAAAATCTCATAAGGACTGAGTCACTATTAGGACTTCTTTCCACAAAGGTCTAAAATGTTTTCATACTAGCTAGTGAAATCACACGGGTCTACATCAGAATTTGAATATCTCACAAAAACCGTGAAGAATTTACTAACACTGTCATTTTGTGATTCACCAACTAATACCCCTGGTGTATTACTGATCTAAAAAGTTACATTTTGAAGTGAATTCATTTCAAATGGATGTGAAAAGGACAGATATGTTAAATTTTAAATGGGTAAGTAAAAAGAGTGACAAATTTTATCAGAACGTTTGATGATAGATATAAAATATATACATAAAATCGTCAGAGTGCTCAGATTTTAAGCTAATGCACTCTACTCAAGGTACCAAAAGTGTTATTTGTGAGGAAAAGGCGAATATCTTATTGGTGAAGGTCAACTTAATATTTTTACAACTGGCAATTTCTTTCTTCTTCACATAATACAGATGAGATGACCCATTATTAATAGACTATAAAAACCGTTACAGATTTTAATTCTCCATAAAATACCAAATCATATTAAATAAGAAACTTTCAAATTTGCAAAAAGTAAACTTGAAATATTAAGTAACAAAGATTAAAATCCTCATTCTAATTATTTCAACATCATAACTGAAACCATCTGACATTTTTATTGGAAATTTATTCTAACACCATTTATTATGAAGTAGAATTTGGGTGTATTTTCCATCTCACTTTTAAAAAATTAACTCTAATTCCAATAACTTCAAAAATTGGTTTTGCAGGGAAAAATCAGATGAGATAAAAACCCGTAATCTGAACCAACATAAAATCAAAGTTGGTAAAAAGTTTGGCCAACAAATCCAGTGGGGAGTAAGGAGAAAAGCAAAATGAATTCTTCTTGAGCAAACATTTATGGATTGTGCACTGCGTTCATGCTACTCTGCTGAGCATGGAATCTTCTATTAAAAAAAAAAAAAAAAAGAGTCCCCAGTAACTACAGGCATCAGTTAAGAGAGCAGCTTTGTTTGCGTCACGTTATGGACAAAATAGCCTCCCGACTCCTATATCACAGCAAAAGGAGGATCTGTTCTCCGTACTCTGCAGTTTACTCTCTTCTGTAAAGGTGGTCAGACAGGAAGCAGTTGGTCATGAAAACGCTCTGCTCTAGTCAACCGACGTCCAACTACATGCAACCGCGTGCTCCAGACGTCACTGTCAGAGCGCTCAGGACCCCTGCTTCCTGTTGCTCCCACCCGCGGGGTCCCTGCCTGAACGCTGCTCTCTTGCCTCCACCTGGGTCCTGTGGCACGCAAGCCCTACCTGTTACATTTACTGTCATCCCGGCCTCTCGAGACCCCTTGTTCTCTGACCACTCCCACCGTTAGTGTTCAGTTGTCATGTGTTCACTTCTATATAGTTTGTTATAAATTTTTCATGGGAAATCCTCAATAAGCATACATTTCTCAGCCATAGTGACTCATTCACTTGTTCATTCATTCATTCATTTTTTTATATTTTCCACAGTAGTCAACATAGTACTATACACATAGGAAATAGTCCATAAACACGGTAAATATTTTTGAATAAATTGAGAGAATATAGTTTAGAAGAACACATCAAGAGTGGTCATATGAACTTGTAGAAAAATGTTGCTAAACAAAAAGGAATTAATTATAGAGCCTTTGAACAAAAGTCTCTTTTAAAACAAAGGAAGAAATCACCAGGCTATGATTCCTTATATCATCATAAAGGTTTTGTTTTCCAGGACACGGTTATAATAGTCAGACTGACTTACATGGCTTCCCCAGTAAACCCCCTAATTTGCAGTGTGTTCTGCTTGCTATGGGACAGGAAGCTTATGATGGGTGCAATTTTCTTTGTCCTTTAAAAGTTTTAAAAGGATATTGATGACAGCAAAGTTATATTTCATCCTCAAAGCAAATTATAATTAACTTTAAAATCCCATGCATCTTAATATAGTCATCATCTTTATTTTCTTATTATATTCATATTTTATTTGCTTGATTTTTACTTTTGTGTACGGGTTATCTTCTTTTTGTTATTAGTATGCTGCTGATGCGCAGCTTGTATAAAATCCACTATTGTAAATAAACTGTGTTTTTACTGTATCAAAAATTACGTTTTTCTAGACAATAGCTTTTGAGATTGTAACAGCTGGAGCATTTAAGCGGAGAAGCTTAGATTTACCTTAAATGCTACGATAACGTTTGAATGTTAATTAGATTAATATGAAAGCACACTGTCGAAATACGGTCTTCAATATTAACTGAAGCCAGAGTTCCTCCATTTCAACTTTAGTTGTTTCATGGAAGTATGAAGAACAACCAAATCTTTGCTTATTAGGTCTCTGGATTTACAGAATCACTGTATTCACAGTTAAGTTAATGGTAGATGCATAAATTAATGGTACCTATCAAGTAACAAAAATCATAAATATGCTTTGAAGAAGTTTCAGGTCAAAAAACAGGCAAAATCTAAGCTTTATGAAGCACATTTCTACAACAAGCACTCAACTTACCTCCAATAGATGAGAATACCCACAAGAACCACTAGACAGATAAAAGTCAGGGCTGACACGATCACAAGGGGTATAACTGCCTTCTTCTCGGATTCCAGCCCCTCAGCTAGACCAATACGAGACTCATGGCTACTATTACTGGCCTCTGTAGTTGGAGAAAATTGAGAGAGTTGATATTGAAGCTTAAGAAAAAGTCACAACATTTTTCAACCGAGTAATCGCAACCTTCATTGCTGTTGCTTACCTTTACAATTTCAAATAAAAAAATGTCTACCTTTACAAGCCGGTTTAAGTAAAACAAGGTTTAAAAAGTAAGGCAGGCTATCAGAGCAGAGACTGGCACCTAGGTACGGGTGCTGTGGCAAGAAATGAGCATAACACTGCCCTGAAAGGTTTGCTAAAAAGAAAACAGAAGTATTAAAATAAGAAAAACGATCCAGTTTTTAAATAAAATGACCAGGAAAAACAATGCGACTTACTGTACCATATATCATCTTGATTTTCCAAGTGTGATTTTAATAAAATGTTTCTGATCCTGCAATTAAGTAAGTAGCTAGGAGCAATTAATAATTCCATAAAGAGGGAATCTTGGAATAACCCTTCGTACATTAAGATAACCATTCAATCCAGAAAACTATTAAAAATTTAAACATAGGTTTCTCGTAAAGTGACAGCAAATGACTATTTTTGTGACCAGTTGGGTACACTATCGTTCTAGTACTTTTGAAATCATTGCAACTGGAGCAATCCTTCCAAGTTGCTAAAAAGAGTTTCAGAACTTCAGCGTATCTGCGGCCGGTCACAATGCTTCCCTTCTACTTTGAGGCATGTGCAGTGGCGAACCAAGGCAACTGGACATTACGAGTGCTCTGCTGTGATATGCTGACACTGCTACGGAGTTAAAGCTCTCAGCGTGTGCCTGCAGAAGTTCTGGAAGAACCACACTGACGTGCCCCCTGAGAGTCTATATTGCTTTCTAGACACCTGGCACATGAGGTGCTTTTATGCCAAGCAACTCACTTTAGTTGATATGAGACAAAGGGAATCGATTTAATTTAAAGGTTTCAGAATAAATTTGGGAGTAATAAATTCACAAATACAGCCCTGAAGTATACCTAACGGCAGAGCGCTTCAGATTTAAAATGGTGGCTTCCTTCTGAAAGATGAAGCAGAAAGGGTCAAGAATTTAGTCCATTGATTGAAGAAATGTATCCGTAGACAAAGGACACCCAAATTTCCCTAGACATTTGTTCTTCTAATTATGGATGCATTTGCTAGAAAAGAGTAGAATCCAAAGGTGTGACTTAAAAAATCATAAAACTGAGTAAAAATTGGGAATACTGTAAATCAACTGATCCCTCAGCTGTAGTTAATATTCTTGTGAGAGACCCAAGCTTTAGTTTCTATTCTGTTAATCATATGCTCTGGTCATTACACATTATGATGAGGCTCATCTAGAAGCCTAAATAATCTGATGGTGAAAGCACTGAAAGAAAGTTTCCTTATAAAATTTAAGAAAGGATCTTGTTTTAATACATAATTGTCTTCACTTTTTTTTTCTTGACTATAATATTGTTACCTAAATGGACATTTTGAGGCTAAACAATGAAATAATTCACTTCGTAAAGTCCCTGGCACCTAGAAATTACAAATGGCAGTTAATATCATTATCTAAATCATTCATTCTTGAAATGTGGTTCTCAGAATATTGGCATTGGCATCACCTGGAACTTGTTAGAAATGCCAATTTGGGGCCCCATGCCAACCATCACAAATATGCTGAATCGGAAACTGTGGGTAAGGCCTAGAAATCTGTGTTTTAACAAGCCTTCCAGGTGATTTTGATCCACATTTACGTTTGAGAACCAATAATGTACATTAATTTATGTACAACGTGAGCTTATATAATTATGTGACCACAAATATTTATAGAAATACGCACATAGGTGTGTATACATATATGCATGTATGTAAATACATATCTCACTTATATATGTACGTGCATATGTATATATGAGATAGATCTGATCACATATGTGATATATATGTAAGATTCAGAACACATAAAATATGTAACAAATTACCATATATATCACACTCACTATACACATGCACTATATACACACATGCACACATAGAAAATCTTGTGATACAGACTTTACTCGTAAGTTCTCTGGGAGGCCTGATTTTAAAATAAACCTTTTTACTGAGGAGTCAGAATGATAAATCCATGGTAATTATATATTAGGAAACCCAGGTATTTTATTCAAGATGAGCTACTACATGAAAGTATAGATAATACTGGCTAGCTAAGTGTCTGCTAGTGTTGAATGTCAGGGTCATGAGTTCAACCCCCACGTCGGATGCAGAGATTATCTTAAAAAATAAAATATATAAAATTCAAAAAATATATTTATAAAAAAAAGAAGCATGATCAACTGGTTGCTTTACATGTTGCAGTGAGGAACGACTACTGGTATTGATCTTTAGATTCATCAGTTGAGACTAAAATACCTATTTTGATATGGTTCAGGAGTGTATATGAGTTACCTAAATAGGACAATAATCTTCCAACAGATGACTAGTAAACATAAATGAGATTAATACTTCAAAATACATTTTTAAAAGAAAACAGTATAATTTTGGCATTACAAATTAAGCATCATATATATTTTATTGTCCTCAATGATGAAAGCATAGTCTCTAAGAGATGGACACCAACAACACATGATCCAGTCTCAGTTTTGTGTTAACTTCCTTTGAGACCTGAATCAAGTAATTTAGTATTTCTGGGTCTCAGTTTATGCCTTCATAAATTGCAGATACTCATATTTGCTGCCTCATCTACTTGGTTTTAGGGAGCATGTCTCATAAGTTATTCTACGTTCTAGAAGTGCATAATAAAATAGTAAGTTTCAGAATTACCCTGTTGCATTTGATAAGGAGGCATATTTAATTACGTTATAAGACAGATACAGTATTAAAAGTAGACAAGAATTTTTCCCTGATTTGTTTGATCTTATTACTCCATTAATTATGTTACCTGGTAATATTGGAAGTTATATTCCTACTGTTTTCTCCTCACCAGTGGGAGAACATACTCTTCATAATTAATCACATTAGTGCACTGATAAGAAATTACTAAGTTTTAATCGATAATTCTAGGTTTGGCACGTTGCAATATATATAGTTTCTCCATAACAGCATAATCTAGCAAGGACATACTGATGATGTTACTACCTAGTAAGATAGAAAAAAAAAAAAAAAGGATGAATTCCTAATATGTCTTTAAAATAAATCTAATAATTTTTTTTTAAAAAAGCCATGTACTATAATTGAAGCCAGATAACAATCATATATATGGCAACACTAATGAATATGGTGACCTATGGATTCATTATTCATTCTCACATATCAGAGTGTAATGTTTAAACTGGAATGCAATGTTAAATAGGTATCAAGTCAGAATGTAGAAAAACTTCTCTATCAAAATGTACAAACTTTTAATTGCTGCTGCACTGAAAGAAAAATATACAACTAATTCAAAGGATGGAAATAACGAAGAGAAAAAAATGTCCTAATGAGACTGGTATCTATGATATGGCTTATAAGTATCTGCATCTATGAAGTAAGATTACGAGATGGTACCTTAAACTATCTTTTGACTTACTATGTTGAGATTTAAATATTTTCATTGTTAATTTTTAAAATGCCTTAAAATTTAACAAACTATAAAATTCCTACGATCAACTCAATGAAATTATCTGGTATTTCATATGCTTAATGGTATTGAATTTCCCTTTCTCCCCATTGGTATTTAAAACAAACATCTGTATTATATATGTTGCAGGTAATCTGCTCAGAGAAACAGCTGGCCAATAAACTAATTTGCATAAAATACATTAACAAATGAAATGCATTTCTACAGAGAATGTTCTAGTGTTTTACATCTTGTCATACAATACCTATACAGACTATGCATATTAATGCCATTCTCTAACTTCTTAGAAAGGCGAATCACTGCAAGTCCAAAGTAGAACGTATCTTGTTAGTTCACACTGCCCTCTTTAGGCAACATTAGGGTAACCAAACAAAGACGACTTGAAAAAATTAAAACCTTAAAAAAAAAAAAAAAAGATCTTAGCATTAACTTTCAAAACTCAGCAACAGAACCCTTTAAAGCTCCCCAGGCAGACGTGGATGTGCAGACTATCATATCTTTTCCATGGGGTGGGTCAGAGAGGTGTTTCTATCATATTATTACTATCAGAATTTAATCATCCACTTTATCATTCAGTGAGATTAGATCACATCTTACTTTAGAACATAAGTGAATATAAAAGTTAAACTGTCCAAAAACAGCACACTCCAGTCTATCATTTAAAAGGCAGTATACTAAAAATGCATTGCACACACATAATTGCTCCTACATGGAACTGGCATCTTGAAGAATATGAAAAATTTAGAATAAATAAAAAACGTTTTTTTTTCTCTCTGCTACCAAAGCATGTCGAGTATTCGTTTGAAATGAGTAAAATAATACTTTAAAAACTGTAAATTGATTATGTCGAATGTCTTGATTCAAAAACAAAACGATGTGCCACTTTACCACTGCCTCCTTCCATGGTTTTTCTATTTTTGGAGGAAGAAAACCACCACACCTCGGTCTATCTCTCGGATCCAGAACTAACCTGCCTCTGAAATGTTGAATACTTCCGAGTGCCTGCTAGTCACCGTCGGCGTGGAGGACTGAGGGGATCTGGGGGGGGTTTCTGAGTCACCTGCTTCCAGGCCCCCATCCACATCTCTCTCATTAATGTCTGGAAAACTGAAATCTGTGGAGGTGTCGTTGTCATTCAGGTTATCCACGAGGGCGTGCCCTGAGCCGCTCTCTTCGTCACCGGCAACCACGGCCCATGCTCCGGGCTCCGGGGGGCGAGGAGGCCGGGCCTTCCCGGTCTGAGGGTCATGTTCCTGCTCCCCGCTCCGGGGCTCTTGGGGCGGCTCGGGTGCTGGCGGGGATTTCTCAGCGCCTCTGTGCGGGGCCGCCTGACTGTCTGCTATCACACCTGTGCCTTTACTGTCTTCTGCAGAGCTTTCAGATAGTGACCCTGAGGTCGGGGCGGCCTGATCCACACGACTGCCCTCTCGGGTGTCTGCCTCGCTCGTTACCCTTTCCTGGGACTCCCTATAGGAGGAGCACCACATACACCTGCTCACGGACAGGCCTTCTCTCTCCCTGTCGTCGTCGTCGTCGTCATAATCGTCAGAATCCCCATCGTCACCACCACCCACTAAACCAGCATCAGCCCTGGCACTCGGGATCTGCCCGGAAGCTGGTTTGGAAGGAAGGAGCACCTTGGTTGTGGGGACAGGGCTCTGTGTGCCGGTGGGGACAGCTGTGATGGAAGCGTACACACTTCCTGGGGGAACAGAATGACGGGTGGTTACAGGCGAGTCAGAAAACGTGGCTGGAGCCCCAGCCAACACCTCGTCGGCCAGGGACACGTAGGTGGAGGTGAGAAGCTCATGGGGATATACGAGCTCGCTCGTAACTGTGCTCGGTGGTGCAGCCGTCGGTAAGGCAGGGGTAGCAGGTGCACGCCTTCCGCCCTGGGTGAGCGCATGGCTCACCTGAAGACTGGCCGTCGAGGTTGGAGCCTCAGCCAACACCTCGTTGGCCAGGGACCCCTCGGTGGAGGTGAGAAGCTCATGGGGATATACGAGCTCGCTCGTGAGTGTGCTCAGTGGTGCAGTTGTCGGTAAGGCAGGGGTAGCAGGTGCATGCCTTCCACCCGGGGTGAGCGCATGGCTCACCTGCAGGCCGGCCGTGGAGGCTGGAACCCCAGCCAACGCCTCGTCGGCCAGGGACCCCTCGGTGGAGGTGAGAAGCTCATGGGGATATACGAGCTCGCTCGTGAGTGTGCCTAGTGGCGCAGCCGTCGGTAAGGCAGGGGTAGCAGGTGCACGCCTTCCACCCGGGGCGAGCACATGGCTCACCTGCAGACTGGCTGTGGAGGCTGGAACCCCAGCCAACACCTCGTTGGCCAGGGACCCGTCGGTGGAGGTGAAGACCTCATGGGGATATAGGAGCTCGCTCGTGAGTGTGCTCAGTGGTGCAGTTGTCGGTAAGGCAGGGGTAGCAGGTGCACGCCTTTCACCCGGGGCGAGCGCATGGCTCACCTGCAGCCTGGCCGTGGAGGCTGGAACCCCAGCCAACACCTCGTCGGCCAGGGACCCGTCGGTGGAGGTGAGAAGCTCATAGGGATATAGGAGCTCGGTCGTGAGTGTGCTCGGTGGCGCAGTTGTCGGTAAGGCCGGGGTAGCGGGTGCACGCCTTCCACCTGGGGCGAGCGCATGGCTCACCTGCAGCCAGGCCGTGGAGGCTGGGGCCCCAGCCAGCACCTCGTGGGCCAGGGACCCGTCGGTGGAGGTGAGAAGCTCATGGGGATACAGGAGCTCGCTCGTGAGTAAGGCCGGGGTAGCAGGTGCACGCCTTCCGCCCGGGGCGAGCGCATGGCTCACCTGCAGCCCGGCCGTGGGCAGCGGCTCCTCACTGAGCAAGGACGGAGCCCACTGCGAACTTTGGCGACTAGGCCACAGCGGTTCGAAGGATTTCTCAGTTGCACGAGAAACGGTTGAACCCTGGGGGTCAGCGGCGGGCCCCAGGGCCCCGGGGGCGGACGCGGTTCCCCCCGGGGCGGCCCGGCCTTGCCCCAGCCCGGGTCCCGGGCTGCCAGGCGTCGGGGGCTCTCGCGGCGCGGGCGGGGCGGCGGTGGGCGCGGCGTGCCCCTCGGGGGCCCGCAGGGAGGGCTGCAGCGGCTCCGCGGGGAGGGCCGACGGCTCGCAGGGGGGCGGCGGGGCGGGGGCGGGGGCAGCAGCGGGCTCGCGGGGGGCGGCGCCCAGCGCAGGGGTCGGCCCGGCCGCCCCGAGGGCCTGCGCCCCGACGGCGTCCTCCGGGGCGTCCTCCGGGGCGTCCTCCGGGGCGTCGTCCGGGGCGTCGGGCACCCCCTGCGGGGCGGGCTCGGGGCGGAGCGCGACGTCGGCCTCCGCTCGCGGCCCCGCCTGCCCGGGGGGCACAGGTGCGGCGCGCGGCGTCGCGGGGCCCGGCCGGCCGTCGGGGGCGGGGAGCGCGCTGTCCGCGGGGGCGCCCGACCAGTCGGCGTCGCCGTCGCCGTCGCCGTCCCCGTCCCCCGACGCGCCGGGCGGGGGCAGCAGCGGGGGCGCGGGGGGCGCGGGCAGCACAAGCGTCGGGGAAGCGGCGGCGGCGGAGTCCCAGGGCGCGGCGTGCGGGGCCGGGGCCGGGGCGGGGGCGCGGCTGGCAGCGGCAGGGCTGGCGCTGCGGGTCGGGCCGGCAAGCAGCGGGGGGGCTAGAGGGCGGGCCGGGCTAGCGCGGGCGGGCCGGGCGGGCGTCTCACCGTGGGAGCCGGGCGGCGTGCTGGGCGGGTGCGCCGCGCTCGCGGGGGGCCGCGGGGGGCCCGGGTCCTGCCGTCCGGGGGGCGCCGTCGGGGCCGAGGCCGCGCTGGCGGAGGGCGGCCCGTGCGCGCCGGGGGTCGCGGGGGTCGCGGGGGTCGCGGGGGCGCGCGGGGCCGAGGGCTGCGCGGAGCCGGGCCCGCCTGCGTCGGAGGCGGCGTCGGGCGGGGGCTCCTCGGGCCCGGAGCCGGAGCCGGAGCCGGAGCCGGAGCCCGACGCGGCTGGCTCCCCGGGGGCGGGCCCCGCGGGCGGGGGCGGGGGCGGGGGCGCGGGCGGGGCTGCGGCGCGGGAGCCCCCGGAGCCCGGGGAGTCGGCGGCGCGCGGGGCCAGCCCGAGCGCGGTCAGCAGGCCCTCGTCCTCGCCCAGGTCGCTGGACGCCTCCGGGGACTCGGCCCCCGACCCCGCGGGCCCCGGCAGGTGCAGCTGGGAGCGGCCGGGCGCGGGAGTCCCGGGGAGCCCTGGGCGGGGGGCGGGCGCCGTGACCCCCCGGGAGGTGGGGCGCACGCCCTGCCCCGGGGCTCCGCCTGCCCTCGCCGGGGTTCGGCGGGGCTCGGCCTCGTCGCGTTGGGTCCCCGCGAGCTTGTAGCCGGCTGTGGTCGGAGTCTGGGGCTCCTCCCTCCGCAGGTGGCTTGTGGCGCCGTCTCTGCGGGGATGCACGAGAGCGTCCTCTCCGCTGTCTTCGCCCCCGTCTTCCTCCTTTGAAAAGCAAACGAGATTCAATGGGACCTAAGGAAGGAGGAAGCGCCCGAATGCGCAATGACGCCTCACACCGCCCTGCACCGCTCACCTCCACGGTGAGGACCCAGGCCGCGCCCGCCCTCCCCTGCCTCCAGCCCAGGACCCTTCTCGTCCCCCTCCCAGGACACTCCGCAAACCCCTGAGGACACCCTGTTCACGGCTGCCTTTATTCTTTTTTTTTTTTTTTTGATTTTTATTTATGATAGTCACAGAGAGAGAGAGAGAGAGAGAGAGAGAGAGAGAGAGAGAGAGGCAGAGACACAGGCAGAGGGAGGAGCAGGCTCCATGCACCGGGAGCCCGATGTGGGATTCGATCCCGGGTCTCCAGGATCGTGCCCTGGGCCAAAGGCAGGCGCTAAACCGCTGCGCCACCCAGGGATCCCCTTTCATTTTGTTTTAAATATTTTCCACTCAAGGCATAGGTGGACATCGTCGTCTTCTTTTATATTTAAAAAAGTTTTTATTTAAATCCAATTAACATCTATTATTATTGTCTTAAAATATTTTATTTATTTGAGAGAGAGAGGGAGAGGGACGGGTAGACTCCAGCTGAGCACAGAGCCTGACCGGGAGCTCGATCTCAGGACCCTGAGACCATGGCCTGGGCCAACACCAAGAGGCCAGACACTTCACCAACTGAGCCACCAGGTGCCCCACAGACACTCTGTTAAAAACAAATTGTCAGAGTATGCTTCTAGCACCAGGTAATTTTATATTTTCCTTTGAAACACCATTGGGGTGACCCAGTCTTTCAGGAACACTTGTCACTGCTGTGGCCCAGGAGCACTCTGGCTAGAGGTCAACCAAGACCCATGGTTTTTGCTGTTTGTTTTTTCTTTTTTAACTGTGCATTTTATGACATGTCTAATCATGTGCTTCAAAAACAAAACGGCCACAGGTGTCGTCCAGGTAGGCTATGGGACATGCTGTTGTCACTCTGAAGCCTGGGATGTGAACCTCCTCGTGAACCGTGCTTCCCTTTAGGGGGACACAAGGGGAGGCAAGGCAGCAGCGAGCCCAGGTCCCCGGGCTTCCACTCTAGCTCGCTCTCGTCCCCAGCCTTCTCTCTGCTTCCCAAAAAGGTGTGAAGAGAGCGTACGCACACATTCACCCCCAGAGAAAGCAAAGGAAACGGCCACCCCTCACGCAGCACGGCAGCCCTGTCCCCGCCGCAGACTCCGGGTCACCACCTGGACTGGTGGACATGAAACAGCTGCAGCGGAGCCGGTCTCCTCATCTGCTCTCCCCGCCCCGGCGGCCAGCTTTCAAAGACCAGCCTCCGCTGCTATTGCCCCCGTCAGCCTCAGCAGCATTTAGGGACTTTCTTCAAACACCCAGCCAGGGCGTGACGGTTAACGTCAAATCTGGCCGCACAACATAACCCATGGGGCTGGGACATTTATCACATGGGGGGGGGGTGCTGGAGACTCCAAAGGGGCCTGAGGGGTGGGGGTCAGGCAGGGGGCTCCCGGCCTGGCTTTTCCTCCATCCTGATCCTCAGATCCCTCAGAGCCAGAGAGATCAAGGGGCTACCTCTGTTGGCCCGCAGGACTGTCACTTGTCAGATCTTTTAAAGTCACATCCCTTAAAAGAAGAAAACTGACAGTACAAATTAGTAAGAACTAACCAATTTTAGGAGAAAGAATCTGAATCTTAAACTGTGTTCATATACCTCTCAGAATCTGATGAAAATGGGGGTGCTGGGATGGAGCAGTCGGTTAAGCATCCAACTCTTGGTTTTGGCTCAGGCCCTGATCTCAGGGTCATGGGATCGAGCCCTGGGTCAGGCTCTGTGCTCAGTGCAGAGTCTGCTCGAGACTCTCTCTCCCTCTCCCTCTGGTCCTGCCCCCTGCCCACGCTCTCGGTCTCTAAACTAAATAAAGAAATCTTTTAAAAAATGTGATGAAAATGAGGTGCCATTCATTGATCCTACCTAACCACATCTTGTAGATCTCTATGAAGGCATGTGACCTCATGTCAACACTTCAAGAACAGATCATTCATCCTCTATGATTACTTTATACAAACCTGAAACCACAAATATTTTAATGTATACTCCTTCCTATATTTTCTTATGAAGTTACTGTGGATCTTTCTTCCACTATGGTTTTGAACTGTGTCACACCTGTTATTCTTCACAGCTTCCATTTAGGAAATTTTATTGTAAGGCCTGGATCATGCTGGAGATACTTTATCCTTCAAAGTAATGCATTTTTATTTGAAGACAATCTAAGAAACATCGCCCAAACTATTGGCTTCCAAATTCAGTTTTTAAAGACCATTACATGGACCCTGGGTGGCTTGGCAGATGAGTGCCTGCCTTCGACCCAGGGCGTGATCCTGGAGTTCTGGGATCGAGTCCCACATCGGGCTGCCCGCAGGGAGCCTGCTTCTACCTCTGCCTGCATCTCTGCCTCTCTCTCTCTCTCTGTCTCTCATAAATGAATGAATGAATGAATGAATGAATGAATGAATAAATAAATAAATAACCATTACAGATACGTTCCAGGAATCTGCCAACATTCATCCCTGCATGAATCCGTGGTAGTGAATAGTGTCATGCATGGACTAAATATTTGTACCTCCCTGAATTCCTATGTAGAAATCCTACCCCTCAGAGTGATGGTATTAGGAAGTGTAGCCTTTGGGAAGTAACTGAGATTAGATGAGGTCTTAAGGGTAGATCTTCATGAATGGGATTAATGCTCTTCTAGGAAGAGTCATGAGAGACCTTGCTGCTTCTGCTCTGCTCTCTACCGTGTGAAGATGCAACGAGAAGCCGGCAGTCTGCACCCTGGTGATCGCGGCTAGGTTTACACCTATCCATGTGTAGGCACACAGACACACACAAAGGTATCCTTGGCTGGATTTTGTGAACTCTCGTTGAAAGGTAGACTGCTCACTTTGGTAGAATAATCCTTTGTGTATAAATTAATCCTTTAATTTTTATAAGACATAAAAATTATTGAGATAATTCTACGTGTGAAAATACAACCTAGTGGCTATTCATTGCCAGATAGTAGTAGCATTAGTTATCATGCTCTATGGCCTCATACACACATACATACATACGTGTACATTTGTATTACATTAAGAACAGCACCTGCATTTAACATAATTTCAGTTACGATGAACAGTACATTTGGCTGTACGGTGAGGCAGAAGATGCACCAGTCATTTTGTCTCAATTTTAAAAATTAAGCTAATGTTAAAATTTATAAATCTTTTAAAGTACTTATTTACTTATAGGACGTTATGTTAGCAACAAACATTTATAATAAGAATAATCCATACACAATTGTTTAGATTCAATGGGCAGAAGCGTATATACAACCTATATTTTGGCTCATATTTATATCAATCTGTCAGCCATTAGTTATTTATAAATAAACTGCAGAAATGTTAAGAATTGGTTAAATATTAGTCTTTTAGAAAAACTTGAACATTGAAAAAATTCTGAGTTATAGTTTATAGCTATAATTATCTTGAAAGTTCACTTTTTAAATTATCACCAACCTTTTTGGTTTTTTTTTTTTTTATACTATCAAAGTGTCTTCCAACTCTTCCGTGGAGGAATCATGTATATCAATTACATGCCTACCTACGAAGCTCAGCAACTAACTCCTACAATGAATAATGCCGCACAAACTTTGGTTAATGCAACATCTGAAATCTAGCCAATAACTGAAAAAAGACTTTTTAATTTTAAAACATTGTAATATGAAAAGAGCTATAATACCTTGACTATTTCTTCAGTTCCAATCAATTCAGGGAAGAGGTCAAGTTCTACAAAAATAGAAACAAAATTATTAAAACGTTTATTCAACTATTTCAACCATGTGGGTTTACCTTTGGATGGAAAGAGGAGAGAGAAGGGGGGGGAAGGCTTTTTAGCTTTGAAAATACAGAATCTCCAAAAATAAAAATCTCAGATTTTAGTTTCCGACAGTACTGAACACTGCGTAACACGCCACCACGCCAACCTACGTGAAGCTGCAGTCGAAGCCTTCATTTCTATCCTCTACCCCAACTCCCTTCTCCTTCCTCCTCCCCTCGTGTGTGACTGAAGCTAAGAAGGGAGAGGGGGACAGGCTGACACTACGGAGTATTAAAAAACCCAAATGATTTTTTCTCAGTGTAGACCTCCATCTTTAACAGGGTTGATAGTTAGGGAAATGCCAGGGATTAGGGGGAGAATTGACAGGACTTATTTTCTTATTCGGCTTCTTATCCCTTCAGTTCCTCTTCGGAGTGAGGTCAAATGATCCTCTTATACCGTGGATTTGGGCTCACGCTCAGACGTACGCAGGGCATTGCACCAAGTGGCCGATGTCTTCCCGCAGGTCCAGCCTGGTGGCCACAGGACCACATCATCCCAGTCCCTGCATCATCCCAGTCCCTCCTCTCCAGGGAAACCCGGCTGTGCTGTTTAGACGGGGAATGCACTGGCCAGGATCATTCAAGCCTGCTATTCTCAAGGACCAGAATCCGTGTATTTCCAGTACATGGATTATCTCGATCTTAAAACCTGTCCGCGAACGAGGAGAGACTAGGCGCTGGTTCTCTCCCGCCACAAGGAGACCACACGGGTCACTGAGGGCCGAGCGAGAAGCAGGTTCACTCCGCATCTGAGCTGCGTCGGGCTCAGCTGGAACGAGCGTTAGCACAGCGATGCTTCTCTTGTTCCTATTACTTCACAGAATCTCATTCCACCCCCGACACTCACGCTCTTCCCTAGCCCAGTGCTGCTTGTGGCCTCTAGGTATCCTCAGGGGAGATGCACATTCTCTAAAGTTTTCAAAGGTAAAAGTAAACTAACAGGAAACGTTACAGGAAATGATCAAATCCAGGCCTCTTCTATAATACAGACTTCCTTGAGTTTATTTTTATCATAAAATTTCTAGGCATTAAGAAATGTTGAGGCCATAAAATGTAGTCCTGTGCATGGATTCCATTTAGAGGAGAATTCAAGAAAAATTTAGAAGTGAGCCAATCTCTTAGAGAATTTAGGCAAAATTAATACTCTTAGCCATTCAGCTCTCTCAAAGTTTGTTAGCCTAAACAATTTTAATTGAGTTAAATTCTAACCCTCAACTAGTTTTTTTCTTATTAAAACTGACCATGAAAAAGTTTGGAAACCTTTATTTGGACCATCAATGTTCTCTGTTTTCCATTTTTTGTTTTTCATGCTCTTTATTCTTCATGTTTTCGAATTGAGAGGATTTCAAT
Organism: Canis lupus familiaris; assembly: GCF_011100685.1. Lineage (NCBI taxonomy): Eukaryota > Metazoa > Chordata > Mammalia > Carnivora > Canidae > Canis > Canis lupus. Next base: position 60,026,727 of record NC_049235.1, on the reverse strand, counting down.
AGTTTGAAACATTTGTGTCTCTATGACCTCCAAGGAAATCAGTACAGTGAGTTTAAAGATGGGATGCAGCTAAACTATAAAAGGCAAATAAGAACCTTCAATATGATTTTCTATAAACTACATTTAGAGAAGTTCATGCATGTGAGAGCCTTTAAATTCAGCATGTGAGACCATGCATAATTTTACCAAAATGCTCTTAAGTGGAGTCACACCCTTCATGAACTTTTAAAATATTTTAATGTTAGTGAGGGCAAGTCATAAGAAATGTTTGCTAGTGACACATATATTATACTATCGATTTTTCTCTGCTAAGAGGCTATGGGAAAAAAGTTTCAATGATAATCCGTTCTCTTCAACATGTTTAAGGAAATGTTTTAAAATTAAAAACAAACAAGCAAGCAAATTAAAACATGGTCTATCTTTACCTAACTTCATACTTTTAACAGGCAAAAGTAGTTTTCTTATTGATTGTCAAGGCTGGGGCAGGGCAGGTATAATTATCACAGTGATGACTGATTTTCTTTCCTTTCAATATTCTCTGAGTGCATCATTGCATGTGATTTATCCTTATCCTTTTGCCACAGCATAAGTTAACTTCAATTTGGTTTCCAATTAGATTATTTGAATTGACTAAAATTCTGGGGTTGCCCTGGATCACCTTTTACCCCATATAATCCAGAAATCTCTCTGCTGAGTGTCTTTAGAACAATTGTTAAACACAATACTTTTAGAAAATTTTTTCTATCAGGGGCGCCTGGGTGGCTCAGTCAGTTAAGCGTCTGTCTTGGGCTCAGGTCATGATCCCAGGGTCCTGGGATCGAGCCCCATGTCGTCGGGCTCCCGGCTCAGAGGGGAGTCTGCCTCTCTCTCCCTCTCTTTGCCTGCCCTTCCCACTCCCCACCCCTCCACAGCTCATGCTCTCTGTCAAATACATTTTTTTAAAATGTGTGTGTTTTTTTTTTTAATCTTCCTGGAGATTCTGAAGCCATACTTCTGAGTCTGAGAGTTCACAGCGCCCAAGTCATAGTTCTGGTGATGGGCGCAAGCTCATATTGGGTACCCTCTGGCTTGCTGGTTCTTCACCAGAAAAACTGGCATTTTAGCAGCCATTGATCGGACTCAGGCAATACTGATATATTAAGTAGTTCAAAATCATACTGGTTTGCAGTCTTCTCACTCACTTCATCAAAATAGACTGCATGAAGGCTATAAAAAGTCCCACAGTAAAGACGGTTAATGTATTTTTTGAGCGAATACAGAAAATTCACATGTGTGATAACTGAACAAAAGCTATTATTGGTTCATTACAGTTTAGTTTGGGGGCACATGTTATGTTAAGTTTTCTAGAAGAGCATGTTAGTAACACATTAATATTCCACGACACAAAAAAGCAACACTGATGTAGGTTGGCAAGCAAGGCTTATTTAATTGTCTAAAGAAAGCCAAGTTTCACACTGCAAGAGGTCGAAGCAACGTAGACTGCAATATCTTGAAACTGTGATTTTAAATATTATATAATAACAGCCATAGCACATGATGATACAGAGCGAGGACAGAGAGACCGTGATTTAACAAACACAACTGTTACACAACTGACAAGCACACAACAACAGAAAAATGTGTGGATCTAAGTCACCATGCATTTAAATTTAACACATATAATTACCAAGACCCTAAAACGTGTACTTAAATGATATCCTCTATAATTGTATAATAATTAACTCTACATTATAGAATAGAAATGACACACTTATTTTAGTTACAATGAAATAAATATATTTATGAATAGTTTATTCATAAATATAGTTTTCTACAAAGTATTTGGAAAGAATATACTTTAAGCTTACTAACCTTTCCTGAGGAATTCGAATAGTTTCTTAATATGAATTTATGCAGGTTATTTTAAAATAGCAATTTATAGACATATTTAATGGACACTCGTTTTATGGTGACACTGTGGTACACAGCAAGTGTAATGAAAATGCACAAGCAATAATCAAATTAGCCAAAGTTAAATGCACAACTTAGAAGGTTGAGTTTTCCTTCATAGATATTGATTAAGATATTTGAAATCTACCATTGAAAGAATGAGGGCAATTAGAAGTGACCCCCTTCATTTCTTTTTAACAAAAGTAAAAAACAATACAGTATTTAGAAAACAGCTTATCCAAAATAATAATAATTCAACAGGGTACATTACAATGTTACTAAGGTAATGAACAATATGATTAACAGGATGAAATGGTACTGATGAAAACCATGAAATAAGCAGCAAACTCAAAAGCCACTTACATCTACATTAGCCACATAAATTATAAAATTCACAAAGCTGGTAGGTACCATCACACTAAAACACAAGATAGTACTTTTATCAAGACTTCTACTGTGATATATTTACAACAGACACAATATTTAAGATAATGTAGTTTTAGTAACAAATTAAAAATATATGAATTGAAACGCCATTGCCGCCTTTTAGATCAGAACAAAAGTTCCAAAAGAACAAATCTTTTCTTTATGAAGAAATAGGAAGACCCCAAACTTTGGGTAAGTTGGTTTTTGATGAAGGACTGCCACCAAATTATTTTGGTGGCAATAATTATAGAATAGTCTAAGTTTTTAACCTTGGATTTACAGAGGGATATCATAGTGAAACATCAAATCAAATACCATCTTTTACTAAAACATCATTACCGTACAAAATGCTTTAAGGGACTGAGATATCCATGGGGACTAACATCTCATTAGTTCGACATTGTCCTCAGCCTTTGAATAAATGGAAATCAAGTTATAATATTTGTTATTTTGTACAAATGTGAACGTTCTACAAATGATACAAGAATGTTGTACTTTGTGCCAGTATAGAGTCAGTCTAAAAGGATCACTCAGAAATTACTTCTGTAGAAAATAGACATTTGATCTGTTTTTCTTTATGCAATAAGCATTTCAAAAGTAAAAACGAAAGAATTAATAAAGTTTGAAATTCTGGCATAGTGGATAGAGCAAGAAAGATATAACACAAATAGCTGGAAGTAATTATTTTTTGTAAACTCCTGGGACATTGTTTCATGTGCAGAAATGAGAGTGTTATAATTAAACCAAGGTAGTAAATTAAATGAATGCATTTAATATAATTCATATCCTAAAATATACAATAGGATTCGAGGAGATTTTTACGTGCCATACTTCTTCAATTCACATATGATATTGGCCAATATAGTCAATGTTGCACTGCTAGGTGGATCGATATGGGGAACTGTGGTGAGGGATGACAGTGGAGGACGGTATAACTGAAGCCAGGGTCAGTAAATTTGATACCCACCTTTCAATAAGATTTAGTGTTCACATTCCATTTAAAAGTAGCCTAATTTTGAAGAACAATGCTAAATAAAAGCAATACATCATACCCAGGCCATGATGCAGATCGTAAGAAATATTAATTAGTGATACTGTCATCATGATAGTAGTAATTAATATTTATCAGCCATCAACATTTTAACCTGGGAAATAGCTTGGCAAGTTTCGTAGCCCGTGGTTTAGAAGCACATATAATCTATCATCTAATGCTCTGACATATATACATCAACTTAAAAATTTAACTAGTGAGACCAACTATGTTGAGGTAATCAATGAGCAAGCTCACAAGGGATTAAAGTCCTTGCTAATTCATATAGACCACAAAGGTTAATCAATATATCGGTTTTCCTTCAATGTCGAACTGGAATATGCTATAATTGATATAGTTTATTTACTATCCATCTCCATTAAAAATTTACAAAATATCAGTGAGTAGACTTAAGGTATGGTAGTGATGACCGAAGAATATCTACATTTGTGTATGCATGTTTGTATATATTTATGAATATGCGTATGCATGTCTATGTGTATATAAACATGTACATATACACATGTATACGTACATACATAATTCTATCCTATTACCTTAAAACTGCTTATGCTAACAAAGGGAAGATTTTAATTGTATTCATTTGTAAATGGTCAAATTATGATGTTGTGCACTTCATTCGATTATTGCATAAGGTTTTAGATCAAAAGACTTTTCCATAATTCTTAGAGAAGATCCATGCAAATAAAGCACAATTAGAAACATCTTCGTTTTGCTTTGTGAAAGAATACTGGCAAATCAGCTAAGAAGAAAACACTCTACCCCCTTCACACAGAATTATAGAAAGTGGATAAAAATACCTAAGATAAGCTGCTGGATACTTTGTACAGATATTCCAAAGTACCTCACATGAGCCTACGATCACATGTATACTTACTACAAAATGCTTTGGGTGCTGAAAAAGGAAATAAGCACAAATGAAATCAACTCTTCGTTATGAAAATATAAGTCTTGATATTTACATAGCTATTTTCATTTGATGACCATTACACATAACAACTGATTTTGCTGCTCTTAGTTTACAAATAGGAAACTTCAACGTTTAGAATGAATTTACTTATTGTCCTGCACCACATCTGCTGAATGAAAATGGTTTCCAAGCTTCATAAAATTAACTGATGATCCAGACCAAAAAAAAAAAAAAAAAATCATTTCGCCCTTTGGCCAAAACAATATAAAGTCAGAGATAAAGCACCAACTGTATCCAGTAACTAAACAAGCCTCATATATGTAGATAACATAAAGGATGTCAGGAGAGCACTTACCGGGGTCATCGGAAGGCATGTCAACAATGAGCTGGTCACTGTACTTTCCATATAAGCCATTAGTGCATATGGCTACTATCTGAAGCACATAACTCATATTGGGTATTAAATTATTGAGAATAGCACCCTAAAAGAGAGATGTCAGTAATTATACAAGTGTATTATAAGAGTCCTAACATAATAGACATCTACCTTTGGAAAACATTTCTTATTTGTCGGTGGAATATTTATCTTATTAATCTAAGAAAAAATTTATGGGCTGTTGTTAAGTTGAACTTGTGATATTTGTGAATTAGGCTTTTTTGGTTTAGAAATTAGTTTTAGAAAGTTTCATTTTGGGATGCCTGGGTGGCTTGGTCAGGTAAGAGGTTGCCTTCAGCTCAGGTCATGATCCCACGGTCTTAGGATCGAGCCCCACATCAGGCTCCCTGCTTGATGGGCAGCCTGCTTCTCCCCCTCCACCACTTATGCTCTCTCACATTCTCTTTCTCTCTAAAATAAATACATAAAAACCTTAAAAAAAAGAGAAAGTTTCATTTTTACTAGAACTCATCAAATTCATAAATGAGTACCCCAAACTACAAATTAAATATTTTAGACAAACATGCAGCATTGGCAAAGAGCAAGATGTGAAAAATACAATGAACACCCAACTTATCTTTTTATCATAACAATATAGATGCCAGACAAGCTAGAATTATTATCTTCTCAACATCATTATGAAAAGAAAGAATGGAATATTCTCATAAACCTCACAGTGGACGTACTTCATAATGTCTCTGTTCTAGACACCCGGGTTAAAATGTTGTTATGTATTTTATCAGTTTAGTCCACATGATACTCAGCACCGTGATAACAAGGACAGTTTTTGTCCAGGTGCAGATACCCAGACCTTGAGGGATGCTGGCCGTCTGAAGGCACAGTCAGTAGTGACTCCGGCCTGCCGTGGGGCTTTCCTGGAGCCATACCCAGACAGGGTCTTCTCAACTGGACCCCAATCTATGGCCAATCCTTCCCTACCAAGGCAAAATTTAGTACTGAGATGCTCAAGTCACAGAAGGAATCTGTTACTTTTTTTAAAAAAGTATTAATTTTAATTCCACCTAGTTAGTAGACAGTGCTGTATTGGCTTCAGGTGGACAACATAGTGCTTCAACTGTCCCATACCGTACTTTATTTTCTTTAATTTGCGTGCATGACTATGGAGGAAGAGGGAGCGGACCTTTGCCTCAAAATTATCTGCCTCCTATTCCAAAGGTTCGGGCTCAGGTGATTTCACATCTGCTACTTGGAAATTCGATGCAAAGAGTCCCCTACTGTATTTTTTTGTGCCAGCAGAGGATGGTGGGGACAACGATATATGACCGTATCAGAGCACTGAGATTCTACGTTCAATTATTTCCACAACTGTGAGAAAGTCAAGGTCATAGTCAAGGTATTTAGCTCTTTCTTGAGTCCCTTTATTTGTAAAGAGAGGCTACGCGAGATGAGTTTTAGTTCCCAAGTCTTCTGCAAGTGTCTGCTCTATAATGCTGTTGGTGGCCAAGCTGTGATCTTCCTGTCACTGAAAACAAGTAAGAACCTAGTGTGATTCACTGTGAGGTCTGACCTTGTTTGCTTGGTATAGCTTCTGCTCCCCTCCTCCCCACCGGAGCGTCTCACACAGAGTTTAGGGCAACAATATATCATCATCCGTTAAGTTCTCACCTTGAAAATTAAACGCTAGTGCTATCACTACATGAAACAACTGATCTTATAGTTACCAAGTCTTGATAGCCGTCGGTCAAAAATTCACGCTTGGTTTGGTCTTCTCCCTCTAGCTGCTGATACAGAACGGCAAATTTCTCAATCATGGTATCATAAACCACTCGTGGTCTCTCCCACGTCACAAGCAGACTAGTATAATTTTCCGGGTCAGCTTGGACATTTTCTGGTTCTGAACTACAAACTTCAGAGAGAGAGAGAGAGAGAGAGAGAGAAGGTACAATTAACGATACAAATGTCGGCCTCCAAGATTTTAACAAGTAAAACACATTCTACGAAAACGTGTTGCGTTTAATTTCAACAGAAGGTAAAGCGTTACACTTCTCCACTGCGGAGCTTTTGCTTATGGCATCTCATGTACCTGGAACACTTTTCCTTCCCTCCTACCTCCACCTGCGTCTACCTTCCCGTTCAGGAAAGGCCTAGGTCAGAGGCTCCCTCCTGTTAGGTGGGCTCTGATCTCTGAAGCGATCTGGGTCGTTTTCAACTGTCTGTCCTAACACACAACTATTGCATTAGTTGCATGTTCTCTTACATTATTCTCTCCTCAAGAGGGCTTAAGTCCTATACTAGCTTATACACACAAGCATCACAGCTTTCTATTTCTATATTGCTTAGAATACTGTCTTGAATATATTTGGCATACAAATTCATTTTTAAAAATAAAGGATGTCTTCAAGCTCGTGATGTTTTTATTTCTCGTTTCATGCCCAACAGATATGTTTAGCTCAGCATGAGGAGAATTTAAAATGACAACATATGGTCTGTTATCAGACGTTGTTGTTTCAAAATCCTCGAAATAGTGTAAAGTTCCCTATCAGAGAAAACTATAGGAGAACAACTAAAGCTACCGTTTCTGTATTTTTCAAACTTGCTGACAAAAATCCCACGTTGGCAATTGATTTTAGGAAATTAGAAGGGATCCCTGGGTGGCGCAGCGGTTTGGCGCCTGCCTTTGGCCCAGGGCGCGATCCTGGAGACCCGGGATTGAATCCCACATCGGGCTCCCGGTGCATGGAGCCTGCTTCTCCCTCTGCCTATGTCTCTGCCTCTCTCTCTCTCTCTCTCTCCCTGTGTGACTATCATAAATAAATAAAAATTTTAAAAAAAGGAAATTAGAAGATTTGTTTGTCTGATCTGAAAAAAGAGTTTGAAAATAGTTCAGGGACTTCCTAACAATGAATTCAAGCCCGTGCTGGGAATCCTGTCAAAAAATTTTGTCCCATTAAAAAGAGGATTTTGATACTTCCTGAAGTATATTCATAAGGTGATGATTTGGACTAATTACAAGGATGAAAATCATGAAATTTTATGATATTGTGCTATTGGAGCAGAGCAATAAATATAATCCGTTCACAAGCCAGGTCAGTTTGCAAAAGAGGAGAAAGGTCTGTAACACTAAAGACTGACATAGTCACAGAATCCAAGCTTTGCTCCTGGGAGACACCTGATGTTATGAAGCCACGAGATGAGACTATGAGGTCGACCTGAGTCAGCCGACAGCCGACAACCGACCGCTACAAAGACTCAGTGAAAATATACTCAGGATAGCATCAGGGTGGGACCAAAAAGGCTGTGGTCTCTTCTAGCTTGCAGTTTTGCTCATGAACACAAGAGAGCAGTCAAAACTAACACCTGACCGCATAAATCGAAATCTGAATGGTCTCTGCATGTGTGATAACAGGAATTTGAGCCCATGTATGCTCTGCTGGCAATGGTATGTACATGATCCAGAAAAATATAAATATATATGCTTAATAATACACGCATGACTTTACATGAGTGAGAGACAGGAGGATTCACTGTACAAACTGTCATGTGTTGTTGTTGTTGTTGTTTACTAAGGATTTAGGGTGAGGTGTTCCTTTGGGAATAAGAGGACAGTTCTCCAAAAATGTGAATTCATCAAAAAGCATGAATTCAGACTAAGACAAGGCATTCTTCTCCAGGTCTAGACGATATCATTACTCATCTAGGGACACTTCTTCAGTGGCCACGAGATGGCAGCAGACCGTCGATTATCCCCAAAGTGAGCCAGCCACGCTGGGAACTGTCCAGGGAGGAGCAGGATTGCCTGGGTCTTGCTGCTAGGGAAGCCCAGGTTCCTTCTGAGAAGGTCAAAGCAATTCTGGACAGTAGCATGGGTAGACTTTGTCCCACAAAAAATCAATCCCCCTTTTTAGAAAGCGGGAATGATTTAAAGTGAACTATTCTCTCCCCCCACCAAATGAAACTATCTTAAAATTCATTAGAGTTGTATGCATGCACACAAAGCAAAAATCTCTTGAGAAAATAGAAAATTATTGGCTGCAAATATGCCCAAAGGACTGCTACTTAATTAACACACAATTACTTTGGCTGGATGTATGTGTTTATTCCGCCTTAATAGTTGAAATCAGCAGATGTTTTGAATTTTAAGAATCAGCATTAATATAAAGTAGGAGTTTAAAAACAAACTTGCATTTCCTTGTCATCGGGTTATTATTCCCCTTGCTTTCTGTGTTTTACAAATCTGTAAAAGCTTATAGGTAATTTAATAGTGTAGGTTTACATTTTAATTAGGGATTATTTTTTTAAGATTTGTTTATCAGAGAGAGAGAGACTGTGTGAGTACATAGAGGGAGAGGGAGAAGCAGATTCCCCACTGAGCAGGGAGCCCGACCTGGGGCTCAATCCAAGGACCCCGAGACCATGACCTGAGCCAGGGCCCCCGAGACCATGAGCTGAGCCAGGGCCCCCGAGATCATGACCTGAACCAGACCCCCCGAGATCATGACCTGAGCCAGGGCCCCGAGACCATGACCTGAGCCAGGGCCCCGAGACCATGACCTGAGCCAGGGCCCCGAGATCATGACCCGAACTGAAGGCAGATGCTTAACCCACTGAGTCACCCAGGTGCCCCAGGAAATTTTTTAATGTTCCTTTTGTTTAGTGATAATCAACAGCTTAGTAATATGTTATAAACCTTTAGCTAGACTTTATCATTTAGATGCTGAAATAGGTGATTTTATGGGAATAATACACTTTAGAATGTGCTCCAGAGGAAAACCCGTACTGCTGTATATTGCTTATGGTCTTGCCAAAGGGCTGCCCTTCTACAGGGTAGGGATGGATCTTTAAAAGAACAATCTAGTTCATTCCATATACACTACGTTTGGTGTACACACAAAAAGCTGGGTAATGGTCATGGGGTAAGTTATTAATTTGCACTAAATTTTCCAGGTTTTCCTTATTGGAATTGGCTTATGTTATGTTCGCAGGATATATACTCTGTAAAGCACCGTACTTGGATTAAAAACCAAGAAGAGTTTTCCAGATTCACATGTACTCAGACACCCAACACAAGCTACTAACTGATACAATAAATAGTAGCAAAACTAATTTCCTTCATCATGGGGAGTGCCGAGGGGCAGGGAGGCAGGGGTGGGGGGGTGGGGGGGTACAGAGAGGCCCAGGGGTAGGGAGGCCAGAGGATAGGGAGGCCGGGGGTTGGGAGAGGCTGAGGGGCGGGGAGGCCGAGGGTAGGGAGGCCGGGGGGCGGGGAGGCGGGGGGTAGGGAGTTCTGAGGGGTGGGGAGGCCCAGGGGCAGGGAGGCTGAGGGGCAGGGAGGCCTGCTTTCTTCAGGACTGAAGCCCACGCCCAATGACTTCCACAGCCACTCGTGACCCGGTCACAGGTAGTGTCTTTGAGCAGCACAGGCCAGGAAGCGGAAGCTGGCTCCCGTGGGCCCCCTGCCGGGCCCGGCCACGACAGAGCTGGGGTCCGAGGCGGGTCACGCGGGGGATACCTCGTGCCCTGGCAACGGGCGAAGGCCGCTCACTCAGGAAGAACGGGGGCGGGGCCTCCTCTGCGAGCCACTGCAAGTGTCACTCCTTGGAGGCCTCGTCACCGTCTGAGGCCACATGAGCAGGGGGTGCGGTCCTCGCCCTCGGGGAGCTCAGTACCAGGGCAGGGGCAGGGCGGGGCGGGCGCTCCTGGGAAGGCGGAGAAAGTGTCACTGCTGTCCAGGACGTGCCCAGAATGTCCCCAGGATGTCCTCAGGACGTGCCCAGGACATGCCCGGGACATGCCCGGGATGTGCCCAGGACTTGCTCAGGATGTGTTCAGGACGTGCCCAGGATGTGCCCAGGATGTGCCCAGGATGTCCCCAGGACATGCCCAGGATGTGCCCAGGACGTGCCCAGGATGTGCCCAGGACGTCCCCAGGACGTGCCCAGGATGTCCCCAGGATGTCCTCAGGACGTGTCCAGGACATTCCCAAGACGTGCCCAGGACCTGCCCAGGATGTGCCCAGGATGTCCCCAGGATGTCCCCAGGTTCAGCCCGGCTGTGTGCCCCTGGAGCAGAGGCCGGTGCGGGTAACACAGCTCGCAGCCCCGCTGAGGCCCAGCCGCCCTGCAGACACGGGGGTCCTGGGGAAGCCTCAGCCAGGAGCCCGAAGACTCGAAGGCAGGAGGGAGTAGCAGGTCGTGACAAAGTGAACGTGAACGCCAGCACGAGTGTTAAAAGCCATAGCCCAAAATGACCTGCCCCAACGTGACCCTGTCCGCGGCGGGACCCTGTGCGCGGTGGCGTCCTGGCCTCAGGTGAGAGGCCAGAAGGCGTCTTTCAGCTTCCAGCCCAGTCATCAGCCTTTCCGGGGACACATGGGCCTGACTTCAACAAGATACAGGACCTTCTAGGGAGAAAATGACCCTCAGGTCACTCTTCTGCATACAGCTGGAGGCCAGGGGTCACGGCCACACGACCTTAACGGATGCTATTTAAAGCCACTGACCTTCAGGAAGGCGAGTCTACTGCTGTTTAATTCATCATGACATTTTTCAGGGAAGTAGAGAAAATGTCTCGCGACTCAAAGGCGGTTTTAGGCTGCAGGGTCACCCTTTCATGCAAACCTGCCTTGAAAAGCATTTTCTATCATATTTTTTTAGACTGTTTGCATTGAATGTATTGCAATGCTAGCAAGTGAAATCTGAGGTGCGTTTATGATTTAGTTCAACAAGCCAAAGCCTTAAAACATGAAAAGCTTGAGGAACGCCCCACACCTGTCGTGATAGCTTGCCCCCCTGACACGCACCACACGGCTGTGTGCATGCACACACTCCATGCATAGCAGCGGCAAGTCTGGGACATATTATGTTCGAGGGACTGTACTGCGTTACAGACTTTAGCCCATTTAAACCTCACAACAAGGTGGTCTGATTTTATAGGTCCAGTAACTTGACAATCTTTTAAAGATTCTATCTATCTATCTATCTATCTATCTATCTATCTATCTATCTATTTTAGAGACAGTGTGTGAGCCTTTGTGTGCATGCGCGGGGCAGGGTGGGGAGGAGGGTGGAGAATCCCAAGCAGATTCCTCGCTGAGCGCAGAGCTTGAGGCGGGCCTGACTTGGTGACCCAGAGATGACCAGAGTCGAAATCAAGAGTCAGGCGCTTAACTGACAGCCACCCAGGCACCCTGTGACTTGACAATTCTCATTTAACCAGTAAGTACTGGCAGCAGGGTCTGATACCAGAGGCCGACCGGATTTTAAAGCCCCAGCTCTTCCCCCGCTGTGCTCCGGGAGGTCCCTGCTTCTTAGCTGCGGGAGAGACCTGCTAAGAAGGCGGCAGGAGAGCTCGAAGTTGAACTTCACCTCCTTCACACGCATGCTGTGTTTGTACAGTTAGTCACACAGATGTCTCATTATCGAAGACAGTTTTTACGGACTCCTTCAAGGTTCTGTTAAATTCTGTGGTTCTTAGAAGAGGCGGGGTCCATCCCACGATGCCAAAAAGAAATGTCTCTAATAAAGGGCAGCTCTACACAGAGACGCAAAAACACAGGGCCGAAGTTCTAGTAAAATAGGAGTAAAATACGCATTCATTTACAAACATTCACTGAGTTCCTGCTATGAATGCAAAAATGAACACGTCTTAATCTGTACCTTGCGGGAGTTTACATAGATATACAGACCTCACGTGGTTTTTGCAATTATTTGCAGTGTGTTTTTTGCAAAATGTATTTTTTCCACAGTGCATTTACTAAAAACCATATTCTGACAATTTTCATGCCACCTCTTCTCTCTTGGTCAAAATGAGGATGCTAGATATTTGCAATATCAAAGTATACTAATGCAACCTGAGTGTCCAAAATTGAGCATCTGGATTAGTAAACTGTTATGACTATACAATGGAATGCTACACAAAATTAAGAATGCTGTATTGATATATTTGTATCATCGAGTAAAATAAAATCAACAAACATATATGTACTGTAGTCTCATTTTTGTGAGGCATAAGAATATATTTCCAATTTAAGAGAAAGTCCTGAAAGGATAGTCACCAAAATCCTCATGGTGGTGATCTCTGGGCCATGACATTACATAGGATTTTACTTTTTTTCCTGTGTTTATATGTGTTCTCTGCCTTTTTAAATAATGTTCATATAATTAAAAACTTATTTTCATTTTAAGTTTAATAAAGATTAAAACCAGGACATAAATGCAATCCTCAATTTTTATTCTCAAATTAAGTCCCAGAAAGTAGAAGGGGTATAGTGTGTCCATTAAGAAGAAAAGCATCACAGGAATATGCCCAGGAATATGCAAATAATAAATGCAAATACTCATGATGGAAAAACCAAGAATTCAATCTTTCTAGTTTTTGAAAAAAGCCAATGCCTTTTTTTTTTTTTTGGTAGGCTCCATGCCCAAGGGGGGCCTTGAACACAAGAAATTAATTTCTTGAACAAGAAATGAAGTCTCATGTCCTAATGAGTGAGCCAGCTAGACACCCTGCCAATGCTATTTTTTTTTTTTAAAGTGTCATGTCATTAAGGCCATCAGTTTTTGTTGTAAAACTTGGGAGGCTTTAGAATCAGATCTGTGTTCAGGTATAAAGATATAGCTCTGTGCAGGGCAAGCCACTTGGCATCAGCTTCCCAAACTGTAAAACAAGAAAAATAAGGCCAACTCCACGATGGTGTTGGGAAGCTGCAATCAGATTCACACGGTTCCGTGCCCAGTTAAACCACTGGTGGACACAATACATGGTGATTATTGCTGCTTTTGTTATTACTTGGTTTCATCACTTATCTGTGAAAAGAACAATGTCCTACACAAAGTTTATACATAAAACAGTGCAAGAGGCACCCATCAAGCATAACTTTTTTTTTTTTTTAATTATTTTGTTTATTTTAGAGAGAGTGAGTGCATGAAGGAGCATGAGCAGGAGTGGAGCATAAGGGGAGGGAGAGTGAGAGGGAGAGAATCTTAATCAGACTCCAGGTGAGGGCTGAGCCAGATACTAGGCTCCGTCTTACAAACCTGAGATCATGACCTGAGCAGAAACCAAGAGTTGGCCACTCAACGGACTGAGACACCCAGGTGCCCTGCTAAATTTTTATTATATGAAAACGGATTCTTTCAGCGAATATTTGCTGAAGGAGAGCCTTGTATTAGCCCAGCAATGGAGGTAAAGACTTAATTACTTCCAACACGGAGCCCATGTCCAGTGGGGGAGGCGAGTAAGTAAACAGACAATTCTTATACTGTGGCAACTGCTACACACTTTAGATGCATGGAAATGACACTACTCCACGTGAGCAACACTGATTTTGTCCTCCATGGGCACGGCACCTTCACACGTGCACAGTCCTATGCCCGGGCCACAGCCAGGCTTGGTGAGGATGGAGACAGACTCAGAGATGGCTCCCCAGTGGATACAAAGTCTGCTTGAGTGTTGAAGAACAAGGAGGAGGCAGGCAAGTGAAAACAGCAGAGAAGACAGCCACGGCAAGGAAATAGCATGTAAAAATACAACCTGGGAGAATGTGATTTTCCATCTTCACGGGATATCAAAGAGTCCATTCAGTACAAGAGAAGGAAGCCAGTGGCGGAGAATAAATGCTAAGACGAGTAAGTGCTAAACAGGACCATGTAATGATGAATGGTTTGGGTTTTATTCTAAAAGCAATGGAAAGCCACTGAAGGGTTTTAATAAAATACAACTGACAAAAGTACATGACAAATAAAAATCATATTTATTTAATATGTTATTTGATCTATTGTATTTTTTCAAAGGAGATGGTTAAATGTAGTTTTTTTTTCCTAATCAATCCTCTATTATTTACCAGCAGAATGTTATAAGTATTTAGTACTGCTGGTAGAAATATAATGAAATTTCCTCACTTTGGGGCAATTCAATTAGAAATTTATTGTCATGTTACATGTAGGTAGCTATTCATCTCTGTTGTGCTCTATTTTACTGTTGCTGTTAAAGGATAAATACTTCTCATAAACATTACATTAAAATAATAAAAACATGCTGTTTTAATGCTAATCCTCAAAAGCAGATGATTATTAGATTAATATTACAGACGGCCAAAAATTCATCGTACAGCTGAGATCAAAGAAGGCCGTGTACTTGGAAATGTTTTAAGTCCCCAAAGCAAAGGCTATTTCACCCATTTGTTTCATCAGCTGGTACATTATCAATGTCAATGGAAAAGGAAAAGTCAGTAGGTGTATCTGATTGTGTTCTCTGGACATCTTCAAAGGCTTATGACTGTGTGTCAACTTCAAAAGACACAGAGGGCACTCTGGAGATGTCTCCCTGGTGTTCTCTCCATTGCTTGGCCCTGACAAACATCTTTTCCCCCAAAGAAGGAAACTGGGGGAAAGACTCCCTTTTTATTCATTAAGAATGCAGTCCATTTGATTTTCATCCCCATGTTATACTCTTCCTTCAGAGCTGCCAACACAAAGACTAACACTTTACACCGCAAATCATGCACCAAGGCTCAGCTCAAATGTTGTTCTCTCACCGAGGCTCCTGACCACCTCAACCAGAAGTGACCTCCCCAAGCTCTGTGGACCTAAGCCGCGTATGCATTCATTTCCTGAAGCTCTTAGCACAAACACTAATGTGCATTTGGAAGTTTGTGCATGTGGTTTTGCCATCTATTACTATGTGTTTAATAATCACTTTCCTTACTGAATCTCAGTATTTCACATCTGCAAAATGGGATAATTCTGGTGGGGAAGAACAGCTTTATTTATTTATTTATTTTAAAGATTTTATTGATTTATTTTGAGAAAGAGAGAAAGAATGTGAAAGTATGCAAGCAGAAGGAGAGACAGAAGCATAGGGAGGGAGAGAATCTCAAGCAGACTCCATGCTGAATGTGGAGACCAACATAGGGCTCAATCTCATGACCCTGAGGTCATGACCTGAGCTAAATTCAAGAGTGGGATGCCTAACCGACTGAGCCACCCAGGAGCACCAAGGACAGCTCTTTTTACATGTTATTTTATAAATGTGGTGAGATTCAGAGAAGTCAAATAGCTTACCTAAAGCTATAAAGCTAATAATCAAATATTTCTAAAATCTAAGTCTTGTATATTTCCCATTATTCCACAATTATCTGCTATAACATTGAATCTGTAAAAGTAGTAGAAGAATTATATTTCAATACATACCTGCTTCATGAATCTCTTCCTTTCCAGTATATGAGGAAAACACCTGTCTAGAGAATTTGTACTGTTGTTCTCGGAAATTATTTTGTAAATAGTCCATCAGCATGACATAACCAGACTGCTGCATTGTAAGAACTTCACAAAACACAGCCAACTGGAAAAAAAAACATCATTTAACATATAGCTTAACATATCTGCTTCAAAGGCATCTGCAAATGCTTTAAAATAGATATTCAGTAGTAAATCTTAGAAAGTAATTATTTTTAAGTTGCTTCAAATTTCTGCATTTGTTTGAATTTCCAAGATTACCTGGCTTTCAGAGATGCTAACTGTATCTTTAAAAATAATCCAGTCCACAGTGTCTGTGCAGGGAGGAGATGTCAATGAGCCGTTGTAAGTGTAATACTTGTCAGTCGAGTTTGGCAGAAGGTTCAGCAATATGAAGGGATCTAAGGCAGCCTGTTTCCCTACAAAGTAACAACATGCATCTCGGTTGGAATCTCAACACCTGAACTTGAGTGGCTCAAGGCTTCTATGAAACAGAGGCATATGGTTTGTTATAAATGTAATAAGAAATGAAACTAAGAATATTTGAGATACATTTCAAAAATGGTGACAAAACCAACATATTTTGAATTTCTTTACAAATATTGCTACATAGGGTTAAATATTTCAACTTTCAGAGACTGATTTCTCAACTGGAGAGATTATTTCACATATAAAATATATTCAGAAATCATGTAATCATCTTAGTAGATACAGTAAAATCATTTGAGAAGACTTAATACCAGTTTGTGAAAAACATCAAAAGCAAAACCATATTCTGGTGAAGATTATTTTCAAAAGCCTGTAGTAAACATTGTATTTAAGAATGACTTACTAGGTAAGTTTTCCTCCTAGAGATAAAGAATGAGAGAAAAAACTCCTGCTATCACCATTTCTAATTAACCCTGAACTGGAGGACTGGGCCAGTGCAATAAGGTAAGAAAAAGAAAAAAAAATCATAAATATTGGATATTTTCCAAATACATGATTGTGCATGGAAAACACTGAAAAGGATTTATAGACTTAGAATTAAAAAATATATTTTGTAAAGTCACTGTACATAGGACCAATATACCAAAATTAATTTTATTTCTATGTACTGGTATCAAACAACAGAAAATGAAACTTAAAGCAACGTAACAAATATCAAATACAAGTAAACCTAACAAATGATGAGTATGACATCTACAATGACAATCACAGAACTTTCTTGAGATTAGATAAAAACCTTAAAATGATGGGAAATACCAAGTTCATGAGTCAGAAGATTTAGTATTGTGAAGGTGTTGATTGTCCCCAAACTGATTTATGGAGTCAACAAATCCCAGAAACTTCTGTACATGTGTGTATGTATGTGTATTTACTGACACACTGATTTTAAAACTTAAATGGAAAACAAAAGTTAAGACAATCTTGAACAATAACAAAGTCACTGGAGAACTTTCACTACCAGGTAAGAAGATCTATTTTATTAAACTATAGAAATCATGACAGTGACATATTCATGCAAAGATAGACAAAGAGAATAATGAAAGAGAATAGAGAACCCAGACCCATACATATAGAGTCACTTGGTTTAAGACAGGAAAAATTACCATGTAGTGGGAACAGACAGCCTTTTGAGTAAACAGTGCTGTATCAGTTGGCTGTCCTCATGGAAAAGCTGAATCATGATTCCCTACCTCACACCGTAAGCACCATGAGTTCTAAGTAGATTAGAGATCTAAATGTGAACAGAATCATAAGGTTTTTTAGAGGAAAATAGAAAATTATTTTTATGACTTTAAGGTAGGCTGAGATTTCTGAAATGGCACACAAGAAGCTTTCACCATAAAGGGAGAAATGATGATGTCTAGTACATGATAATTAAGATCTATTTATCAAAAGCCACTACTAAGGAAATAAATGGTAAGACAGGATGGAAAGCATAGTCTGGATACAATATACAGGATAATAAATATGGATTTTATTTCTACATACAACAATAATGATTTTATATCTTGTGCCCAGAATAAAGAATTCCTTTTTTTAAAAAAAAGGATTTTATTTATTTATTCATGAGAGACACAGAGAGAAAGGCAGAGACAAGAGGAAGAAGAGAAGCAGCTCCCTGCAGGGAGCCCAATGTGGGACTTGATATCAAGACATTGGGGTCATACCTTGAGCTGAAAGCATTGAGGTCAACCATTGAGCCCCTCAGGCTCAGAATAGAGAATTCCTATTAAAAAATTGGTAGAGCTTTCCATCTGGCCTTACACCTCTGAAACATTCCAACTGTATCTTTTTCCTAGGATCCTCCCATTTTTGCTTTTGGATCTTCCCAGCAGCACTTCTCAGTAGCACCGTCTTGGCTACTCAGCTTTCCGCCTACCAGCCCTCACTCAGACAGCAATGTGCCAGCCAGAGGACATGTGCCCCCTCCCCTCCCCATCCCATGTCCCCCTTCCATCTCCGTCCCTTGTCCTCCTCCCCTCTCCATCCTGTGGCCCCCTCCCCTCTCCATCCCATGTCCTCCTCCCCTCCCAGTGTCTCCCTCCCCTCCCCATCTCGCCCCCCCATCCCATGCCCCCTCCCCTCTCCATCCTGAGTGCCCCTCCCCTCCCTGTCCCATGTCCCCCTCCCCTCCCCATCCCTTGTCCTCCTCCCCTCAGAGCACGCCCCACTGGGTGCGGGGGACCCCCTGCCCCAAGCTGGGGGGTGGTGCACTAGGGCCTCGCCCGGGAGCCCGATGCTACTGTAGTCATCACAGCATCTCACGAGTTGATGAGAGCATCATCCGCGTGGCTCTGTGGAAACCGAGCAGGTGGTGGGAGCTGGGGGTGCGCAGGGCGCACGGGGCGCGGGGACCGCATGAGCTGCGGTGGGAGGACCCCCGGGCCTCAGCCCCCCGCGGCCCGGCTGCTGCGGGAGAAGCAACCCCGCTGCTTGAGCTCCCCGAGGCTACCCGGAGGCCCCGGGGCTGCACAGGAACCCAGGACGCCTCTACCCTCTGGCCACAGCGTCAGCCGGCTTTCCGATCAGCTGCGGGGCTTTAAATAAAAACACCAGTGTTGGGGATCCCTGGGTGGCTCAGTGTTTAGCGCCTGCCTTTGGCCCAGGGCGCAATCCTGGAGTCCCGGATCGAGTCCCGCGTCAGGCTCCTGGCATGGAGCCTGCTTCTCCCTCCTCCTGTGTCTCTGCCTCTCTCTCTCTCTCTATGTCTATCAGAAATAATAAATAAAAAAAATATTAAAAAAAAAACAAAAAAACCCACCAGTGTTCCAGACCCCCCCCGGACCGATTTAATTTAAATCTCTAGGAGTAGGGCCTGCGCATCTCCATTTGCAGGAAAGCATCCCCTGGTGATTTAAACATGCAGCCGGCACTGAAAACCCAGAGTAGGGGCACCTGGTGGCCCAGGGCGTGACCCCGGGGTCCCTGGGATCAAATCCTGGGTCAGGCTCCCCACACAGAGCCTGCTCCTCCCTCTGCCTGGGCCTCTGCCTCTCTTTCTGCATCTCTCTGAATAAATAAATTAAATCTTAAAAAAAGAAAAAGAAAGCCAAAAGTACGGTGAAGCTTTTGCAAGATGTTAGGTCTTTTTGAACCCTCTTTCCACCTGATAAAGTAAAATGACTGGCCCAGATTATTTTCATAGTCTATTCCAACTCTAAACTCCATGAAGACTGGGCATATCCAGAAAGCCTCAAAGAAAAAGAAATCCATTTAGAAGTTAAATTACTGAATGCTAATTTTTCTACAATCCAGAAAGTTTTGAAGGAAGGAGGGAATGCTGGTAATAATTAAAATTATAGATAACTGCTTCCAGTCTGAAATTAAGACTGAAACTTAGAAATGAAAATCTGCTTGGCTGAATCGATAATGTTGTGTATATACAACCTAAATCTAATTTTAAACCGTTGGAAAATTCAAGTTCTGCTTGGTTTAGCAGATTCATTAGTAACTTCTAAAAGTATGTCTCCCTCTCTTTTCGTATCAACATGAGATTATCAGAATTCAGACTCGGATTCACGTTATCTGAAACTGAGAAAAATATCTTTAATATGTGAATGTTTCCCATTTTCAGATTTATGCTTTTAATATCCAAAAAATGTTATGATTAAATAACCTCCTTCTTAATCATCAATGGGCTACAACTGTTTCTTTTTTCTGCTGAAGATGAAATTTATCCTACAAATGTTCTGTGGAAATGCGGATGTGGAGAATACTAATTAAGTCAGGAGCCAAACATTGACTCACTGCTAAATTAGGCGGGAAATGAAATGACACCGTGAGAGTTTTGAGGCCAGAACTCAAAGGAAGAAAGGAGGTGAGATCTGAATAGGGACGGTGAAACAGAGAATTTTCTTGAAATACTGTTTTGTACCTTGTTTTGTTTTTAAAATGTTATTTACATATACATCCTAGATTTCTGTCTTGGATATCACAGGACTTTTCAATTGAAAGTAGAGCTTTTCAATGAGGCCATGGTCTTTCAAGAAAATTGGAATAAGGTAATTTTTTGAATATACGTCTAGCAAAGACATTTGCTTCCTCTGAATCACCTCGCTACTGTTAACACAGGCGAGAATCACACCTGAGTCAATGCGGCTGTACTGGCAACCAGACACTATTCATTTGAACACACACTGGTGACTAACCCATCAACCAGATGCTCCCCTTTTATAGGAGGTTGCTAGCAAGGGGGGAAGATGAATAGGAGGGAGATAAGGAGACAAAGACCGTGATAGGGTCACGCACAGGGAAGAGCCCCTAAATACCTGACCGACTCTTGCTACTTAGGGCGGTAAGATTAAGAAGGGGCCATGTCAACACAGTCTGCAAGGACTCTGCAGTATACAAATTCCTGGGCTGAATTTGTGATTAAGAAAGCATCAGAAACCGTCCTTATGCCAACTCCCAGTTGAGAATCACGGATGATGTTCCTTGGGGTGTGTCTCTTCCTCTGCAACTTGGAAGAGTCCAACCAACCAACAGTTCTCTTGTTTTCGTGGACTCCGCCTGGGGGTATCAACATGCCAGCCTGTGTCGATGCCGCCTCACCCGCTCTCTCGCCCGACACGGAGCAGGTATGGTGGAAGGAAGGGACAGAAGGAGAGGTCGGAGTGGGGAACGGACGGGACATGGGTCTGTCTCTTGGAGGAATATAGGAAATGAGGAATCGGCCCACGTTGGAATAAGAGATTTCATAGTCTCGATGATCGCGGAAAGTGTTGCTCGTTGAACAACTGACATTCTGCGGAGAATACGGAGCAGGACCGGGGAGCGAGGCTGCAGCTCCACGTCACCGCCTCCCGGCCGCCACGGCCAAAGGCCAATATTGGGAAGCCTTCAGTTTATGGGGCACGAGGGGATTTTCTAGACTCTGAGATAGATTTAGTCTAAGAACTCTCAAAATAGAGACATTTACCTTTCAGAGGATTTCACTTATTTGGTTTGTACAGATCATATCTAATAACCATTCAGGTCAAATTGACGCATATAACTAATACGAATCCCCACAGCGTAGAGGGAGCAAACTCCGTGGACAGAGCAGGATCTGCACCCTGGCTCTACTACCACTTCTTAACCATATAAGCTCACGTGTCCTTGCTGACTATATTGAAATATTAAGTGTCTAGTGGGGCAGGTGATACACCTGCAGGATTATTATTCTCTTTTCTGGTAAAGGAGGAGGAAAGAAGCCAGTGCACAGGTAGCAGGGCAGAGACTCAGAGAGCAAAGGACCCGGGGGGCAGATTGGGAAGTGGCCCCAGGCAGTCCGAGAGACAGGAAGTTCTGTTTCCAAACTAAGAGCCAGGAGACAGGCCGAATGGCGCTGCTGGGAATCCAGATTCTCAGGGAGGTTATTAGGCGGCAGCCGAGGCTCCGATGAAGCGCTTCCCTCAATGGCTTGCGCACAGTTAACATTCAAAAGGAAACCTTAGCCAAAGAATATGAGCAAATTGGTTCTTAAACTCCTGTGAGCCTCATAGGACGCTCCTAGGGAGACCCAGAAACAACGATGAAGCCTCGGAAACAAGCGGCCCAAGTGCCGCAGCCCAAGTCAGGACTAACCTCCTCTTATTGGGCCCTGGGGCTGCCGCAAGGCCTGGAGACATTCAGAGTTCACGTTCCACACGAGTTTCAGTGTAGGGATTCAAACAAGCTGCCTTCCTTCAGTCTTGATAGAATCCACTTTCCGACTAAGTGAGGGAAAAATTAAGCGTGGCTTATGGCATTCAGTGCCCAATTCCGCAATCGAGTGGATGGAGGGAGGTAACAACTTCATCTTGCATTTGATTGCACCTTTCAAAAAAAACCCAATGAAAGCAGCCCTGCGTGAGCTCACCGATTCCTGACTTCTGCAAAGTTCTGTCAATCAAGATCATCACATGTGGGCGACAGAGAGGAATCAATGCTAGGCCTGGCTTTTGCTTTCAAAAAGGATCTATATGAATTTGGTTCCTGCTTTCAAAATTTTGCAGCTTCCTGGAGAGGAATGATTCTTATTTTAGCAGTAACTCAGAGCAGCAGCTTTAATACCGTGTGTGTGGATGCTTACTAAAAATAAAATAACAATAATAACAGGTTGGCTGTCTGTTGCCCATGTTGTCACAAGCATTCACCGTGACAAATGCCAAGATCCATGGTGGAACAATATCAAAGCATATGGCATCTTCTTCTATGTAAGTGTTTGCCTTCTTCCAAAAACCCTGTCATACTGGAAAAGCAAAGGACCTATCAAGGAAACCACCGGGAAATAAATTTTAACTTGAGTAATAATTCTCTTTTCAGTTTAAAACATAATGTTTATGAAATTAACTGGTCTCAGATTATAGAGTCTTTAACAAATGTACAATGCAGTCAGAATGGATGAATACATTTTATTTTTTAAAGATTTATTCATTTATTTGAGAGAGGGAGAGAGCATGCTCCAGCGCATGTAGGGCACAGGGGGAGGACGGAGGGAGACACAGAACCCCAAGTGGACTTCTCACTGAGCATGGAGCCCAACTCGGGGCTCAATCCCAAGACCTGAGATCATGACCTGAGCCTAAATCAAGAGTGGGATGCTTAACCAACGCCAACGCAGGCGCCCCCAGAGTAGATAAATACATTTTAAATGCGTGATGTCATTATCTTCAAGAATAAAATCAAAAAACTTCAATTTCCTGCTTGACATGAACATTTTATGATTTTTATAAGACCAAAATTTCAGGTAAGATATTCTTTAGTGAGACGCGTATAAATCGTCAAGTGTGAGAACTGAAAGATTGCTCCTCTTTGAAAAGGTCTTTCCTTCCTCCTCTTGGAACAACTTACATTTGTAATATTATAAACATTCACATGCATCCAAAGGAGAAATCTGGAAGAAAGAGATTTCTCCAAAGAGCTTACCGAAACGGCTGACACTCTCGACTCCGTCAATAATTGCTTTGTAATCCAGATTTTCTTCCATGCCAACCTATTAAAGAACAATGACATTCTAAGAATGGGATAAAATATTTGATTAACTCTTCAACGACTCTTATTTGATGACTCTTCAATGAAAAGATGAATGCATTGCATTTTCAGTGCCCAAAAGCAAAGCCCTCCAAACGCATACTTGTTTTTTAAACAGGGAGATAAAAACAAGTAACGCACACAGAAATCAGCTACCTTTTCAATTCTGCACTGAGAAAAGTACACCGTAAAACTGCGGCTTCACAGCCCCTGCTCCACGTGCTTAGGATGCTGTGCGTGTGCCCAGGGGCCAGTCCGGGCCGCACAACAGCCGCCCGCGGGAAGCCACGTACCCCATCAGTGAAAGCAAGAGCCCCCTCTGCCACACAGCAGCCAGGGGGCTATTCTGTTTGAAGACCATCACCAGTTACTCCCACTGGCAAGCTCTTCCATCAAAGAGCATGCCTCAAAACGTCATATCAGGTGATCGCGGAAGGAATTAGGTTAGCGTTCAATCTACGCATCATGATTACCTCGAACAGAACGGATAAAGCTCTTAACTTCCCTTTTGCTTTTACTGCTTCCTCAAAACTTGAAAACCGGTCCGCGTCAAAGCAGTAGATCTGCATCTGCGGATGCAACAGTGACAGCTTTATTATACACGAGGACATCCAAAGGGCACCACAGGAGCGATAAAGTAATTCACCAATTCAATAAATACTGTTAGAAAGGCTCTTTAAAGCTGCATGACTCTATATTCTGTACAGTTTCAGAATCTTTTATCCATTACACGTGCAGACGCCTGCATTCACTATCACTTACCACCCTGCAGGGAGGAAGGAAATGCAACGTGAGACACATGGAGGACAGAAACGGCCGCAATGGGGCTAACAGGGAATACTGAGGCAATAACATCCTAGAAAAGCCGTCTCATAAGATAAACTATCAAATATCACTGTGACTATTTTGTTGGAATTCTTTCAAGTGTGGTTTCATCTTTGGCTGGACGTGCCTTTCCTAATGGTCTGGGTTACCTTTTTGGACATTATCATACCACCTTTCAGTTCTTTTGAGACTTCTGTATTTATTTGAGAGCGAGCGGGAGAGGGCGATTGCGGGGAGGAGGGACAGAGGGGGGTGGGGACGGAGAACCTCAAGCAGACTCTGCACTGAGCTCAGAGCCCAGCACAGGGCCTGACCTCCCAACCTTGAGATCATGACCTGAGCCGAAGGCAAGAGCCGGGCGCTCGGTGGACTGTGCCGCCCGGGGCCCCCGCGTTCTGCTAATGGTGAAACGCTCAAGGACTCTCCACGTCTACCTACAAAATACCAAAAAGAATTTCAAGGTCCTTATTCCGAGTGTCCTGTCCTGCTGCCAGGCTGTGTCCCTTGTGAGGTTCTCCTTCAGCCTCTCCTCTCGCTGCTCACCGTGCGCCCCACGTCCCGAGCGTGGAAATCGGGCCCCTCAGCCCGTTGGAAAGCCTCTGCCAAGGCCGATGCTGGGTTGGAGCCACAACTGGAGAGACAGCAGGTGTGAGGGCCAGGATGGCCGTGGCTCCTGCCCCAGGTGATGGCAAAGACTGCTGGGAGAGGGGCTGTAAACCAACCTGGGGGGGGGGCAGCTGCAACACTGGTGGAGGAGGTGAAGGCGGGTGTGGGCAGGGGGCGGGCAGGGGGCAAGAGGGGAGGACCGAGGGCACCGGGAGGTAGCTGGCTGTGACTGCAGCTGAGCGCACGGCGGAGAAGACACAATGGTGGGGGACAGGCAGGGGCCACGCCATGGGGCTCTGGGGAGCGTAGGGTCCCTCCAGCCACCTGGGCCGGGGGCGGGGACCAGTTCCGAGGCAAGAGACAAAGGTGGGCCGCAGTCCCTCGGCCCTCCCACCTCACC
This sequence comes from Canis lupus familiaris, assembly GCF_011100685.1. Classification (NCBI taxonomy): domain Eukaryota; kingdom Metazoa; phylum Chordata; class Mammalia; order Carnivora; family Canidae; genus Canis; species Canis lupus. The sequence goes on along the minus strand of NC_049235.1, from coordinate 60,001,467 downwards.
TAGGGCCAACCTGAGAGGACGGGGTGCAGGAGCCAACCCCCACCAAGTCAAGGATACCCTGAGCTCCCTGCGTGCACCTTGCTGGACAGAGTCCAAGGAAGAGAGACAACAAACACACAGTCCCTGGGAGAGAACCCGAGGGGCTTTCTAATAAGAAGATGTCTGAGGTGTAGTGCACAGATGCTGCACCATTTGTTCTGCTGGTGCAGGGGCTTGTGTGGTGAGGGGTTTTCTTCATTCTCCTCTTTGCTCTAAATGAGCAATATTGTGACAGAGTGAATCTCCCTGACGGGAGAACGTTCTATGTGTAAGGCATTGACTCTTATTTCCTTCGACAAACCAAATTTGATGAATGTGCTTTTCCTTAAGGATAATTAATATCCTTAACAGTTATCCACTGGGAAAAAAAATGGATCAGCTGTAAATGAGAATGTGCTTATCCACATTAAAAGTTTTTTAGTCCTTTAACAGATAATTCACTCATCTTATTTTTATTCTTGATAATAACTATTTTGACAACAAAAGGAACACAGTTTCATTACAACTAACTTTAAAAATATGGGAATTTTGAAGGAGAAAAGAAAAGGCACCTATCAGGCCGTCACCCAGGGAAAATCACTGTTCATGTCTTCTTGGCTTCCCTCAATTATTTTTACAACAGTAATAATTCTCTCTCTCATTTAATGTTCATAATAACTTCATAAGGCAGGTGCTACTCCTCTTATGTCACTTTCACAAGGGAGACATGGAAGCTCAGGTAAATTAAATATTTGCATAATGTCACGTCCATGATTCCTAAATGGTGAAGTCAGTAGTCAACCCTAGTCCATCCGACTCAGACTCGGGGCCCTCAGTCACTGTTTAACGAGCTTCCATGTTTTACAAAATCAGAGTAATGATACTGCAATATTATTTTATATTCTGCTTTTTAAAAACAGTATCTTAAAAAAGAAAAAAACCCATTAATATCTCATGATGAAACTTTTCTGCGTAAATTAGTCATTGAAACACATGATTTTTACAAGATCGGTAATATTCCATCATAATATATTTTTTAAATACATTTTTATTCGCTAATTTCTAATTTCTACACTGAATGTGGGGCTCAAACTTCCAACCCGGAGATCAAGGGTCACATGTGTCACAGACTGAGCCAGCCACAAGCCCCTCCATCATGATGTATGCAACCATTTCCTTTTCTTTCAATTTTTTATTATTAAATATCTTTGCACATACATTTTTGAGCCTGTCTTCATTTTTTAGACTAAATTGTTATGAGTAGAAATGGTGGGCATTGGGAATAAAATGTGTAAAGTTCTGGATAAAAACAAGGAAAATACCAATTTATACTATTTCCAGATGTATCAAAGCGTTTGTTGTATACTCATTATTTATTATATGTATATATTTTTTTACCAAATTCAAACTTTAATTTTTTTTATTTATTTATGATAGAGAGAGAGAGAGGCAGAGACATAGGCAGAGGGAGAAGCAGGCTCCATGCACCGGGAGCCTGACGTGGGATTTGATCCCGGGTCTTCAGGATCGCGCCCTGGGCCAAAGGCAGGCACCAAACCGCTGCGCCACCCAGGGATCCCTTTTTTACCAAATTCAAAACTGAAAAATGTTCTCATTTTATTTTGCATTTCTCTGATACTCCAGTAAATTGATAAAATTTTCTTTTTTTTTTCCTCCTCCTGAGCTGTAAGAGAAATTTCATTTCTTTTACTCAACATCTGCTCAGACGTCAGACGTCTATAGTGTGGCCCCCTGGGTTGCCAAGAAGCGGAAAATCAAGTATGGGTCTTACTGAGCTTAGTCCAGTGAGGAAGGCAGATATCAACCAAGAAACCAGACAGATATAACTATAATTTATAAAATTTGATCATAAATTAATCAAGTCATACACTACATAAAAATCTCAATGGTTTAGAAAACGAAACAGAGTAACCCGTGGAACCAGACTTACTTCAAGTGGAAATTTTTGTCCTTCTAAACTATGTTCCGATCCTTCAGAAGACATATTGCATTTTCCCCAGTGGAAACTTATCTTGCTTGCTTTGAACACCATTTCTGAAACTCCTCCACTGAGACGGTAGTCATTAGTGAGATTAATCTCCACTTTAGAGAAAAACAACAACAACAACACAGAATTGCATCTCTTTCTGAACATCAAAATTACAAATTTCAACTAACTTTTCCTCAGTCAGAGGTACATTAAAAAAAATTATTTGCTAAATGAAAAACAATGAAGTTGCCATTTGGAAGCTAAGCTTGTAACTCTGCAAAGATACACTGGATGTATCTCAGTGAACTAAGACAAAGACCTTCACTGCCTTAGGACTCGAACTGCAGCAGGCAGCTGGTCCCTCTGCCCTGTTCTGCTTGGCGTCCCGAAATCACCTGCCCCACAGCTCTGCTTTCCTAAGGCATTTGATGGTGCTGAGGGGACAGCGCAGAGAGAGAAGGAACAGAAAAGTGGAGAAGAAATGTCTTCCCTTGGAGGTGCCCCCCCCTCACTTTCAACCCTCCCCACTCCTTATCAGCAGGTGTCGTGTCCCATGTCCTGGTCCCTGCAAGCAGGCATCATCCCCGCTTCAGGAGGCTCCCGCACTTCTGTCGGGTGGGAAATCCCTTCCCACTGGAGGGGTCTTAGCCATGTGATGTTTGCACCCCAAGGGGCAACCCAGAATCTTAACTGCTCTTGTTTGAGCTCCACAGCAGATATTTTGACTCTATTTTACAAACGGTCTGAAACCAATGCTTCTTTTAAGAGCCTTTTACTGTCTCTCCATCAGATTTAAATAGTCTTTGTTCCATGAGACAAGAAACCATGGTTGGCGTTAGGGACTGAACCCAACATCTTGGCCAGCTGGCTAGAGACCTAAACTTCCATTAGTAATAATAACAACAACAACAAGCACAGTAGCAGCAATGCTCAACATTTCTGTATCACTTGCAATGTGCTAGGCACTGCACTGAGTACTTTATATGTGTTAAACACTTGCCTTTTACACAACCTCACACAATGAAGGAAGGGACACCATTAATACTCCCTTTTACAGACAGGGAAACTGAATCATAGAGTTTAGGTAACTTGCTAAACGTTCCACCCGTCACGGTTCCACTTGAAAGAGCCAGCAGTGAACCTAAAAAGGTCAAGCATTTAACTAGATTCCACTAAGGAAAATAAAGCAGATATTACCTGCTTTACTCCTCTGTAACATCTTTCAAGACTGGTAATGAGAATGTCAAGTTTCGGGACAATATGCTGTTATGTATTTAATGAACATCTTATAATGTATAATCATTTTATTAGTTATTCATTAATTTAAGAACACCTATTAAATGCTTAGTGTGTATAGGAACTGATAGAAAATTTCTTACCCTCATTGGACTTAAAATTACTACATTCAAATAATTGCATTACCAAAATATCAAGAATAAAGACTCACTAATGATAGAACCACTCAACATAGCTTCTATTATAATTTAGAATAGTTTTTCTGATGAGTATATTTGCTTTTATTATAGAACTTCCCCATATACATACAATTTTGTTTAAAATATAGTATCAGAAAAGGAAAGTTATTCACTCTTGAAGATTATTTTGTCCCTCTATTGTTTACTGGAATTTTTTGTGGTATTATATTTTGTATATTTAGGAAAAAAAAGACAGTCTATTTTAAAAAAGCATTTAGAGAATTCTTTCTAAGGACAGTATATAATTTTGAACTTTCTATATAGAAGCATTAATTTCTTTATTTTTTTTACTAATTTCTTTTCTTAAAATTCAATTATAGTTGATTGCTTTCTTTCGTGTCCCAATATTGAACATAGTATGGGGCTGAGCAAACAAGCGCCAACACAGTGTCCGAGGAAAGGAAATTCTGATTAACTAGGTGATTTAACCAGAGATGGAGTTATTAAACTGCATCTGCTGTATCCTGTGTTATCACATCTTCTGGTGGAGGCATCACTATTGTTCTATTATTGGAGAACAGGATGGGATGACCCAGGTCATTTTATTTTTGTACACATTTTCAAAATGTCATCTAAACTTCCGATTTACTGTATTCTACTTGGTTTCTTCTACTATAGTTTCAGGGCAGTTCATAGTACTTTACACACACAAAAAGGAAATGAAATAAAATGAAGGAAATGAAAATAAAATGAAATTGATATAAACATACTCTGAGCCCAATAGGCACACTCAAGTCAAACAAAATGCAAACATTTTACCTGTTTTCCCCGTGTTATGAATGAACGTGTTTTCCAAAGACGTTTTATCCCAACTCTGAAATTTAAGTTTCTTAAGATTCACGTTGACTTGGGTAAGATCTTCATCAATATTGATGGGAGACTGTTTGGGGCTACTACACGTTGGGTACTTCTTTCCCCAGTTTTTTTGATTCAGTGCTCCTAGGGAAAGGAAAGGGTAAGAAGTTAGTTTTTTAGATACTGTGCAAAAGCTCAGCTTTGTATTCTCAAGTAGTCCAGACATTTCGTAACCATAGATATAATAGTAGAAAATACTGGAACATCTTTGAATCGGTTCCTAAAGCAGTTGTGCCAGGGTGGGGTTCTGGGCTTTGCTGTGATCCACGGTCGGAGGCCTCTGTGAAGCCGCTCGAGCTCTGACTCAGCAAGGGCTCGGCTCAGCCCTCGCTCCTGGCTAATCGACAGCGGCCTCCCACCACCTCTCCGGCCTGTGCAAGGCCAGGTCCACCCAGCAGGTGCGGCAGGTGCCAGGTTCTGGCCTCCCTGTGTGCTCCGTAGGGCGGGTCCCTTCTGGCCTCCTGTCACCCCACCTACGTGATCCTCATGCTTTCCCTGAAATGTCTCCTCCTCTCTCTCACTCTTGTTTGTTATTTGTTATGTTGTGCCCAAGATTGCGAATCCGAGAAACCACTGAGGAGCTGACACTGATGCAAGTACACGAGGGTTTATTCACAAGCTCGAGCTTGGGTCCAAATGCACCCGACACAGCAGAGCAGGGACTTGGACCCAAGATCGAGCTTGTGAATAAACCCTCGTGTACTTGCATCGGTGTCAGCTCCTCAGTGGTTTCTCGGATTCGCAATCTTGGGCACAACATTTGGGGGCTTGTCCGGGATCCTAGAGACCCCCAGGACCACATCCAGAGGGTTTCACGCCTGGTGAGTGTACTCAACTTTTTCCACTTTTTGCACACATATTCTCTGAGAGCTCTACACTGTACTTTTACCTGTAGGATTTCCCATCTGTATTAGATTGACATTGGCTTAGGCGGATGCACTGGTGGGCCGTCGACCGGGGGTCTTGAGGAGATGTCCCTTGCCCCTGCCAGGAGGACTGGGTCCTCATCTGCAAGGAGGGCCGTCTGCCAGCCCTTTCAGGTTACTTTCTGTTTTGTCTCTGCAGCCACACTGGAATGTTTGTCTGTGTTATTGTGTCCTTGTTAATCGTCTTTGCTGTGTCTTGGTGTGGGTGGGGGACATAATGGGGCAGACAAAAACCAGTCCCCTGCCTCTTATGCTCTCCCACGTCTCAGACGTTAGGGAAAGAGCTCATAATCTGAGCACAGACATACGGAGAGGGAAATTTCAAACTTACTGCATGTCAGAATGGCCAACCTTTGACGAGGGATGGCCCCAAGAAGGAACTTTCCACCTACCTATTATCTTAAAGGTTAAGGCCGTGATCTTCAGGGACAAGCCAGACGGCCACCCTGACCAGGTGCCCTACATCCTGGTCTGGCAGGACATGATCGAGAATCCCCCCCCTTGGCTAAAATCATTTTTACTCCCCAAAGCACACAACTCGCTGAAGGTTAGGAGAGACTCTAGGTCCACTGCCAGACTCTCCCGGCAGGTCTCCAGGCTCCTCGGCAAGCCTACCGATCCGGCCGAGGTATATGGTGTGAGACAGGGTAAGGATGAGAGTCCAGCAGCCTTCTTAGAGACAGTCATGGAGGCTTTTAGGCAGTGCACCCCTAGGAACCCAGAAGCCCCGGAAACAAAGGCCACAATTATCATGGCCTTTGTTAACCAGGCCGCTTCAGACATTAAAAAGATATTGCAAAGAGTAGAGAGACTGGGGGAGAAGAGCTTGCAGGACTTAGTAATAGTAGCAAAAAAAGTCTATAATAATAGAGAAAGTCCAGAAGAGCAACAAACCAAACTAAGTGACCGGCAGACCTGAAACTTGGCCAAGATCCTGCTGGCCACAACCATGGACGACCCACGGGAAAGACGGAGGCACCTCAAGAAGCTGGCTTCAGGGACAGGTAAGGAGGATGGCCCTGGTCCCCATCGGGAGCGCCCTAAACTGAACAAAAACCAATGTGCTTATTGCAAGGAAGAGGGCCACTGGGTGAAAGACTGTCCTAACAAAAGATCTAAGGCCCCTGCCAAGGTCTTGGAGATGGAGGACCTGGGCGACCAGGGGAGTCGGGGTTCGGCACCCCTCCCCGAGCCCAGGGCAACTCTCAGAGTGGAGGGGCAACCCATTGAATTCCTAGTGGACACTGGGGTACATTTGGTTTTATTACAACCCCAAGGGAAATTGGCAAACAAGACCTCATGGTGCAAGGGGCCACGGGCGCCAACAGTACTCATGGACTACCCAAAGAACTGGGGATCTCGGCATGGGCCGGGTATCCCACTCCTTCATGGTCATCCCCGAGTGTCCCTACCTGTTGTTAGGTCGGGATTTGCTCACCAAGATGGGGGCACAAATTCGCTTCTACCCCGAAGGGGCACAAATCCTAAACAAGGAGGGGCACCTGATTCAGGTGCTTGTCCTGAGTCTAGAAACTACTATTGTCTCCATCAAACGCCCTCAGCCCCAGTGACTGGCACTGACCGTTGGCTGCAGGAATTTCCCCAAGCATGGGCAGAAACTGGGGGAACTGGGCTGGCCCGGCACCGACTGGCCATATACATAGAACTAAAGCTGGAGGCAGACCCTGTCAGGGTCCGCCAATGCCCCATGCCTCTCGTCTCCCTAACCCAGACTGGGACCCCCCTCTGCATGACTGTCAAGAAATTTTGGCACAGGTGCACGGAATCAGAGCTGATCTGAGAACTTATTCGGAAGACGCGCCCTCTTCCTGGAGAGCCGGGAGCCGATGGCCTTCACCCTGCCCCGGGCCTACTCTGGCCTCTAGGCACAGCTTTATGATTCGGCCCATCTGTGCCTTGTCCTGCAAACGTCGTGGGCCCGGGGCAAACTGCTCGGCCGACTGATGGCGTGCGACGGCAACGGGAACGTGCAGCAGGAGTCCGTGGGCCCGCGCACGCTCCTCTGTCCTCCCGCACCCAGCAGGAGGCTCACGGTCGTGGTGCAACAAACACGAAACTCCCAGGGTCCTCGAACGAGCCTGCACTGCGCGCGTGGCTGGCGGTCACCTCTGCGGACCCTGGCGCGGCGCGGCCACCACCGAACGCTGGACTCCTGCCGGGCAACCAGCTGCTCCTGCCATCTCCATCATCCCCTGCACGCAGAAGCCATCCCGGCGCCCGTCCCTGTCTCCTCCCCATCGAGCCTCTGGGTCCGCCTCCCAGGGACGTCCTCCAGCAGACGGCTCAGGACTGCCGCTAGCTGCCCAGCCCAGGCCGCTGTCCCCGCGGGCCCCAGTCTTGCCGCGCCCCGAGCACCTGCCATCACCCGGAGACCGTGAGGGAGACCGAGGGGCAGGTCCCACCAGGACGCTGCTAAGCCACAGGCTAATTTTAACCGGGTCCCCAGGAGATGCATGGACACATTAAATTTTGAGAAGCAACGGCTTGGACGTTTCCAGGGCCTTCTAGTGGGTCTCCGGCTTCTCCTCTGGCCCCCACCTACAAACCCACTCTCCCTGACATGGTGGGAAGACCTCTGAGAATATGACGGGATAGCCATTCCCGTAACCAGGTCACGTTACACGACAAAGGTGACGGGGGTCCCTGCTGCGATGCTGTGACGGTACAGGAGGCTCGTCCCGGCTCACTGCGGACGGAGAGATCCAACGTGCCAGACGTTCGAAGCCGTGCCTGCCCCCCGCCGGGGCTGGAAGAGCGGGGCGTCCAGCCAGGCCCCGGATCCCGGAGCGGCCCCAGGCCGACAGCCAGCAAAACAAGCACACCACATGCCAGTTACAAACAGACCAACACCGGGTGGTTCCTCTACACACGAGGCTCCTAAAATAACCAAATTCACGGGGAGAAAGCAGAACGGCTGTCACCTGGAGACGGGGCGCTGCTTAATGGGTACAGAATCCCACTGTGCAAGAGGAAAAGTCCTGGGGATCTGTTTTCCAACAACGTGAGTACACATAACACGACCAAACTGCGCACTTAAAAATGCTGAAGATGGAAAATTCTGTGAGTCTTTTTTTATGGCAGCGGAAGTAGTAGTTAAGCAAATAAACAAAATAAACAAACAAAAAATAGGGACCTGGACCTCAATCTTGCAAAAAGGAAGGGAACCCTGCCAACGCCCTGCAGAAGCCCCGCACTTCACGTGAGAACACAGCCCAGCCAGCGGCTCGGTTTCACTCAGGGGACCCTGAGCAGAGCACCCGGTTCAGCGGTCACTCCTCTCTGACCCCTGACCCATGGAAACTATGAGATAATAAATTATTTTTTTTAAAGATTTTATTTATTTGACAGAAGAGAGAGAGAAAGAGACAGCAAGCATGAGTTAGGGGGAGAGGTCTAGAGGGAGGAAACTCCCCACTGTGCAGGGGGCTCGACGCAGGGCTCGATCCCAGGACCCACAGAATCACGCTCCATGCCGAAGGCAGACGCCCAACTGACTGAGCCACCCAGACGCCCTGATAAGAAATGTGCTTAAAAGCCACAAAACTTGGGGCCCCTGGGTGGCTCAGTCCATTAAGCACCTGACTCTCAATTTGGGCTCAGGTCATGACCTTGGGGTCCTGGGGTCAAGCCCTGAGCCCAGCTCCAGTGTCAGGCTCTACACTCAGTGGGGAATCTGCTTAAGATTCTCACTTCCCCTCTCCCTCTGCTTCTCTCCTGGCTCCCTCCCTCCCTACATATATAAAATATTAAAAAATAAATAAAAGCCACTAAATCCGAAGCAATTTGTTATGTGACATAAGAAAACGAATACAATCAATAACTTATCTTTTAAAATATTTATCAAATCACGTTGTTTCCTGACCTGGGTCCCTCTAATATCCTCCATCTCACTCAGAAGAAAATGCAAGCTCCTTTTTAAAAAAAAAAAAAAAAAAAGATTTTTATTTATTTATTTATTTATTCATGAGAGACACACACAGAGAGAGAGGCAGAGACACAGGCAGAGAGAGAAACAGGCTCCACGCAGGGAGCCCCACGTGGGAATCTATCCTGGACCTCCAGGATCACGTCCTGGGCTGAAGGCGGCGCTAAACTGCTGAGCCACTGCCTGATAATGCAAGCTCCCTAACGCAGCCAAGAGGTTCTCTAAGACCCCATCTTTCGCATCCTCTCTGATCCCATTTCCTGCCTTGGATTCCAGTCACACAGGCTTCTCTCCTTGGAGCACGGGAGGCCTCGGGGCTTGGCACTCGCTGCCACTTCTCCGGGAATGCTTCCTGACGGCTCCGTCCTAGGTGTCTGCAAGGCCCACCCACTCACGTTCCCACGTCTATCAGGTCTCTCTGCTCAATGCACCTCCTTGGGGAGGCCCTCCCTGAACACCCTGCATAAAAAACACTTTCCTCCGTGGTCGTTCTCAATCCCTTCTCCTTATTTTGTATTTATTCTCCTAAAACATGAGGTTTACTGAGTAGTTTCCGCACCCCAGCAGCTAGGAAAAAAAGCCTGGCACGTAGTACATGTTCAATAAAATACTGGTTTAATGGCTAAATCAGACAAATAAAACATGATCATGTTTTTTGTTTTATGAGTTTAAAATCTCAAAGAGATCTCCCACGCGATGACAACAGAAAAAAAAAAAAAAAAAGAAAACAATTAAGAAACGTTTCTGAAACAGGCTCTAGGTCGTATCTGACTGGCACATGATAATTTTGTTGAGTAGTCCCTATTAAATTTCTGCTGAAGAGTATCCAGAAAGACTTTAAGTCTGGACATTTTAAACCTCAATGACCCTAAATGACTAGATTATGTGTGAAGTGTATCAAATGATTATATTGAGTCTAGATTCAGTTTTAAAAACCAACTAGATCATGGGACCAAATACAGTACAGGTTCAAGAACACTCTTGAATCTTTGTGATTAAGTTGTGGTTTAATTAATTGTGATTAATTGTGATTAAATTGAATGTTTGTGATTAAAACACAAAAAGATTCCAAATTCTTTTCGTGAAAAGTCTGTAAAGCAGAAAAAGCCCAGAAAAAAAAATAAATAACTTGAGGTTCTTCTTGCAGAGGGCTCTAGAAACAAGATTGTTTCAAATCATTAGAAGTAGCAAGCCAAAGGAAGTAAACTAATGAAGTGTTAAAATTGTGCACGAGGATGAAACACAAACCAAGGAAGCATTAAATAGATTTTACCTATCTTTAATAATGAAATGTCAGTTTACTCTTATGCTTAAACATTATTTTTTAAATTCCCAATTAATATGCTTAACATTGCAGCTGGAACCTTCAGTGGCTGAGGCAGGTTGGCGTCCCTGAGAAAGCAGGTGTACAGAACTGATCACAACGACCCCGTATCCACCTGAGTGTTATCAGCGACTGTCGTGAAGGAAGGATTAGGACTCACTGTGGTTGCAGCAGGAGACGATGAGGTGCCCAGCCACGCGGAGGCCTGCGGAGGACCACTCGTCCGCTCTAGACAACTGAAATAAATGGTCCGTTCACTTACTCCTCCATTCTTCCACCCGCACACCGACTCCTGAGTCAGGGTCACCTGTGAGATTCCCGCGCCCTCCCGAGGGCCCTCAGCAGACCCTATTCTGTTGGTGGAGCCTTAACTCATCGCCACGGGATTGCCAGACTGGGAGTCAGGCACAGAGTAGAAACCCACCAAAGGCCGTGGTGGGGGCTGTGGGCAGCAGTGCACGGATTCAAGATTTACACTCGGTGCAGCCTCTACTCCCACCAGGAGGAAGGCAGTTGGAGGCTCTGCGGGAGATCTGCGAGTTCAGGCTGGTGGGCTGGTCTGCGTGCTCCCGCACTCCAGAAGGTCGTGGGGGGCAGTGCAGAGGCCGGGGCCAAGGGAATCAAGGGCTGACCAGGCGGGGCAAAGCTCAGGCGCTCCGAGAAACGAGCAGTGCAGCGTGGTCCGGGGAGCGCCAGCGGCCACCAAGCAATTCCAGGAGGCCATGGAAAGACAGACGGTCACATGCCACTGGGTAGGCCGGTGGGAGGCAGGGAGGCGTGGAGGAGCGCAGCTGCCCTGTCAGAGACGCAGCTCGCCGGGCCGCGGGACGGGGAAGAGGGACGGGCGGCCTCGCGGGGCAGTTTCAAGGGCATCTTCCGTTCGTCTTCATTCGATCTTCACAGAATCCCTGTGCAGTAGACTGAATGCCCCAAAATCCATCTTAAAAATTATAATACGATCCCCCGTGGGATGGCCTCCGGGGCGTTCGGCTCATCAAGGGCAGAGGCCCTGCGATTGGGGTCCGTGCCCTCGCGAAGATCCCGGAGAGCTCGCCCGGCCGAGCTAAGGAAGCAGCGCCCCCGGGGTTCGCCCTGGGCCTCCAACCTCCCCCCCTGAGAAACAAGCTGCGGCCCACGGAACCGGCCGCTAAAGCACTTGCTGCCCCTCCAACTACACGAGGCCTGTCCCCTAATCAAACCGTCACTTCAGTACCGTTCTTAGAACCTGGCACTCAGGATTGAACAGTCGTTTCCTGAAGGAATCTGTACTTCAGTCCGACGGCCAGTTACCCCCCTCCGACCTTCTTGTGCTGACACCTGGACCAGGGAGCATTCTAAACCCAGACACGTTTTTAAAGACATTCTGTGTAGGAAAATATTACTTCACCAGTACCTAATATGAAAATAATATAAAAAATCAACTGAAAATAAATAAGTAATAAAAATAAATAAAAATATCAACTGAAAAAAAAACAGTTAAGTGAGTTTAAAAAAAATTGCAGGTTTTTAGCATTTGGGGAAAATGAGAAAGGGATGAAAACAAAGGAAAACCAAAGAAAAAATTATTTTGCTTTCTTTTTTGCATTATGCTTGTGGAGTCTTACCTTCCAGTCTCAGAAAAATGGATATATTTGTTATAATAATTATAATATTGGGTAAAGTATTCAGTAGACAGCCCCTGAAAATTCACAGAAATGATAAAAATCCCAACATTTGCTTTTTTTCTTTCAAGATTTATTGATTTATTTGAAGAGAAGGACAGGGAGAGGGCAGAGACACAGAATCTGAAGAGACTCTGCACCGAGCGTGGAGCCCGAGGTGGGGCTCAATCTCACGACCCTGATCTCAAACCTGAGCCGAAACCGAGAGTCAGAGGCTTTAACCAGACACTGTGATCAAATGCGCCACCCAGGTGCCCCCCCAAATTAATTTTTTTAAGGTTACAATAAATTGCTGATTTTTAGCAAGATTTGAACAACACCACACTTAGAACTGATTGTTTAAGGACCACAATATTATTAATAAAAATATGTACTTCTTTTAAACATTATGAATCTCTTTTCTAGGATCAGCTTTCATGCAAGAACATGTTTGCAATGTCTATATATTTGCATATAAAAATATTAGTAAGAGCAAATACAAATGTAATATTGAAGTGCGGACTGTAGTGATGATCATAGGATCTGTTATTACTTGCCTTGAATTAACTTCATTCAAAATTCCACACACTAGGAGTCTCAGCTTTAGACACTACTAGGGGCTTCCTTTATATATGCTAACGAATCTACCAAAACCCAAAACTTAGGTCACTGAAATAGTACAGAGCTATTGGTAGTGAACGACTTGGATCAAATATCAGTTAATTCCAATATAGAAATGAAACAAACCAGTGTTCTTGCCACTCAAGATTTAGGATAGAATTCAGAACTCCAGCAATGGAGCTCCTAATGGAAATGGTGAGAGATTTCAGTAGACACTTCTCAGGTGCGGCAGCCTGAGAAAGGGAGCTTCCTCAACGTACTGAATAACGATCATTAAGTGATGTTACGTTACACCAGTAAATGTCATCACATAAATGGACAGAAAGCAAAGAAGGCTGTCTGAGCTCACTTCCCATGATGGAAACCAGAATGAGGACATATTTACATGCACACATCAGCGTGTCTGTTTCTGTTCTTGGCCAAACAGAAGTTTTTGGAGCTCCTAAGAGCGAAGCAGTTGGCGAACATAGATAATGGTTGTTACTAAAACTGGACTGGAACCGGATCAAATGCAAACAATTTCAGAAGAAGCTGTTTGGTCAAGACTGCATTTTCCTTTGTCATTTGTTCGAATGGGACCCTTGCATCAGAATGGCAGAAAGTCTTGGCCTGGCCAATATATCCAATTGAGACACGTCGGGGAAGGCCATTATCAATTTATCTAGAAAAATGCTAGCACAAAGGTTCCTTAAACATTAAGATATTTAAGAAAATAAACCCATAAATATAGAGGATTCTGGTGGTTGCCAGAAGGGAAGGGATTGGGGAGATGCGCACAAAGGAGAGAAAAGGAGTGGGGGTCACAGACTTGTAGTAATGGATGAAAAGTCACAGGGACGACAGGCACAATGTAGGGAATAAAGTCAATGGTATTATAATAGCACCGTATGGTGACAGATGGCAGCTTGTGGTGCGCATAGTGTGACATATACAGTTGGGAAAAAAAGAAAATTATTTTTATTTTTAGATTTTATTTATTTATTCATGAGAGACACAGAGAGAGAGAAAGAAAAAGAGAGAGAGAGAAAGAAAGAGAGAGAGAGAGAGAGAGAGGAAGAGACACAGGCAGAGGGAGAAGCAGGCTCCGTGCGGGGAGCCCGATGTGGGACTCAATCCCAGGACCCTGGGGTCAGGGCCTGAGCTGAAGGCAGACTCTCAACCCCTGAGCCCCCAGGCTGTCCCAAAAAAGAAAATTATTAACTGAACTTCAGTATAAATAGAAAGAGAGAGATTGGGCAGCCCAGGTGGCTCAGCAGTTTAGCTCCGCCTTTGGCTCAGGGCGTGATCCTGGAGTCCTGGGATCGAGTCCCACATCGGGCTCCCTGAGTGGAGCCTGCTTCTCCCTCTGCCTGTGTCTCTGCCTCTCTCTCTCTGTGTATCTCATAAATAAATACATAAAAAATAAATAAAATATTTAAAAAATAAAAAATGAATAGCCTGAAAAAAATTACGAGTTTAGGAGAAAGGAGTATTGTGAAAGTCATAAAGACAGTTTTGTCAACGAGAGATTATCCCACGGTAGATATCACACACGGAGGAAAGCCCGAAGTGTCATGACTGAAGAGTAACTACTGGATTTGGTTATTTCTTAAACTGAAAATCTCATATTTGTAGAACAAAACAGCTTCAGTAAAATGATGAACCTGGAATCCAGACTACAGTGTGTAGAAGAGTGAACTGGAGGTGACACAGCAGAGTTAAGAAAATGCTGTTCAAAAGTTTGCTATGAGGGAAAGAACAAGGATAGAGTTGCATCCAGAGACAGATACGAGGATGAGGAACGGATTTTTAACACAGAAAGAGCTTTAAGCATGTAGATGTATTGAGGCGATAAAATGATTACAAGAAGGAGCCGGAAGTTAAGGGAAGTCCATGCTCAAGGCCCACCCAAGGGGAGAAGACACTGGCCACGGATGGAGGAAAAGAAGCATAAAAATAATCAAAGAAATATGGATTTGTATCTAAATGTTCAGAAATGGGAAAAAGAGAAAATTGATGGATAATACCACGAGCTTCAGCTGTAAAGCAAGGCACATCACACGGAAGGAAAAGCGGTTTGGGAGTAGAGCACACCATTTAGAGGCGCCACATGTCTGTTATGTTATCTGCAGTAGGAATAGTAATCTCAGTACTCTCAGTGTGAGAGTAATCTCCCACTCTCAGACTGTGCCGATTCAGTAAGATAACATATGTACACATGCTGGAGTGCATGAATCTCCTTACCCTCCCTCCTCATGTTCTCAGGAAAACTGGAGGGGAGACAGGCTCATCAGCTGCGGGGTAGAGGCAGGAGAGCCTGGGCTCAGGAAAATCATGGAGAATGAACTAGTGGACAGATGAGACTAACAGAAAGCACCAAGGGCCCTCCTGAGGTGGGAGGCCGTGAATTTGCAGAAACATCTCTCAAAAGCGGGTCCCTGTGTGGTTTCGTGTGTGCAAGTTCAGTGGTCCTGATGGACAAGCACAGAGAACAGGGAGCTGTGGTCCTAGGGTGGCCAACAGGAGCATGGGCAGGATGGACCTCCGAAAGGTCAGGACCCTGGAAGCTCCCTGCCAGCCCCTCGCTCCCCTGCCCCCCAATCTCAAATCCGATATGGGGAGAGAAAGGTCATTTTTAAAATAGCTGTTCAACAGCTACAACCACAGCATCCTCTGTCACCTTTCAGAGAAGTTAGAAAATGGTAGGAGTGACAAGAAGCCCAATACTGCAGTGTTTCTACTGCTATGGGCTGGTAGGGAATATTTAACTAATTAATATCGGAAAAATCCTCATTGAAACCTAACATTCGCCAGAAACTATGGGGCCTTCTTGTTGCTCTTTCATCTCCTGATAAGCCACCACTTCTAAAAGGAAGAAAAGGCTGAGGGTTTAGGTAACTCTGTGATTAATGTTACGACCTGTATATTTGCCCGATTCTCTCCAAATGAGTCCACTGTTTAATATTCAGGATTGAGACTGAGGGCAACGCAGGCTGACTAATGGCACAACTTCTCTGTTGCATTTGTTGTTAACTAACTGACCTCGATGCACGGCAGGCAGACTCTGTAGATTGAGGAGAGGCACACAGAGCGAGCAAGGTTTCTTTTCTTTGTTGCTATAGTCTGGCTACTACTGATGTGATCACAAATACAGAACCAAAAAAAAGAAAGAAAGAAAGAAAGAAAGAAAGAAGAAAGAAAGAAAGAAAGAAAGAAAGAAAGAAAGAAAGAAAGAAAGAAAGAAAGAAAGAAAGAAAGAAAGGGAAAGAAAGAAAGAAAAAAAGAAAGAAAGAGAAAAGCAAAGCCAAGCCAAGCCAAGCCAAGCCAAGCCCTGGAAATGACTCCTTCGTATGGAATTAAAGATAAAAAAACTCTCTGTAGCATAGCTCCGAATGTCGCTTTGGCGTCCCTGTGGCTCTTTCCCATACCTTTGGTCAGAGGACCAGGGATTCAGGGTTGAAGTCTGAGTCATGGCTATAACCTGATATCCTACCACTTGTGATAGGATAAGACTTAATTCCATTAAATATAGCTTTTATTTGTTCATTTGTTCACTCATTCATCAAATATTGGTGGGGTGCTTAACGTTGGACAGAATAGAAGTCTGGTAAAAACAACTCAGACAAATAAAAGAGTAACCATCGTCAAGAACTCACATTCTGGGGGTGCCTGGGAGGCTCAGTCGGTTAAGCATCTGACTCTCACTTTTGGCTCAGGTCATGATCTCAGGGTCGTGTAACTGAGCCCCACGTTGGGCTCTGCACTTACTCAGCCTGAGTCTGCTTGAGTCCCTCTGCCCCTGCCCCTGCTCCTCGGGTCGCATGCATATGCTCATGCTTTCCCGCTCTCTCAAATAAATAAATAAATAAAATCTTTAAAAAAAGTAATAAAAGAACTCATGTTCTAGATTAGTATCCAAGGCATATCAACTATTTCTTTTAAAGATTTTAATCATTTATTCATGAGAGACAGAGAGAGAGAGAGAGAGAGAGGCAGAGACACAGGCAGAGGGAGAAGCAGGCTCCCTGCAAGGAGCCCGACGTGGGACTCGATCCCGGGACTCCAGGATCACACCCTGGGCCGAAGGCAGGTGCTCAACTGCTGAGCCACCCGGGCTGCCCAGGCATATCAACTATTAATTAGAATATAATCTAGTAAGTATGATAGTAGAGATGTGCATGGAATATTGCAGGGACACAAAAGAGTTCTTCTGAACCCAGATGGGACAAAAGACGAAGAAGGCCTCCTGAATGACAAGATGCCCGAGATCCATCTTAACCAGAGGACAAGTGCGATCAAATTAAAGGTGGGGAAGGAAGTCGGGAAGAGGGAACAGCATGAGCACAGAAGAGAGGAAGAGTGGCTGACTGGGAGGAACGGTCGGAGGGTCTGTGTGCTGACAATGAAATGCAAGGCAGAGAGAGAGATGGAATGGGAAAGGTGAGCAGACACCGCAGCTCTGGATGCCGGGACGAGGGGCCTGACCTTTGTCTGCTGGGCTTCGGAAGGGCTTTACGTCACGTCACGGGGAGCACGGTCTTATTTAAGTTCTGTGAAGAGTCTGTTGGCCTTTTGCAAGTATTACCTTTCCTCAGTCTCACTAAATTGTACCACGGTCCTTCCAAACCAAGCGCAAGTCCTACAGACAGACCCTCCCATGGACGATTTGAGGGAAATGACAACCACATGTATTTCTTCACGACCAATCTGTAATAAAGCGTGAGAGTGAACAGAACTCTGAAATACAAGAGGAACAGATGACGAAAAACATCACCCAAATCAAAAGGCTGAAACAAGAAAACAAAAAACGTTTAAACGGTAATTAAACCAAACTTCTCTTTAAAGATAGCAAATTTATTGTGAGGTTCTTAAAATCTTAAAGTCGAATCATGAATTATAATGAGTTTTTTTAAATATGGCATTAGGCAGCTTGTGAGAATGACATTGACTGCTGCTGTGTCTCCGACCTGTTGGCTCATTCTGCACTTTTTTTTTTTTTTTATTAAATCTCAGGAAATGCCTATAAAAGAACAGAAGTCTGAACACAGGCTCTTTCCTTTTATTTCTAATGTATATCTTAGCAATGAGGTTTAAATAGAAGAGTTTTTGAATATAAATAATTCCAGTCCATGGCAGTGTATAAATCTGATAAAACAAGCCGGCAACCTATTCCATTGCAGACACTTACTGCCAACGTCCCTGAAGCTAGCAAGTGCCCCTACTCTTTACTTACATATGTAAAGAGGTTAGAGAAGAGGAAGGATTTAAACCTGGATGATAGGAGTCCCTGCCAAGGGACTATCAATCCCAAAGAAGGATAAAATAGTCATGCAAAACAAGTAGATTTGGTTTTGAATGAACTGGTTATTCTAGGTTCTATCCTTTATGCAAAATCAAGGTATACTTGCATGGATTCGAAGGTATCTGAACGTGTGTGCAGCCCACGGGATGACGCCTTAGGAGCCTTTCCAGTAATGACAGATGTAAGCAGATCTCTTTTGGGACCAGCAGGTTTCCTGTCCTTCCTTGCGTGACTGCATAGCATTGGGCCAAAGGTGCAGAGAAGGGAAATCCCTTGGGGAGTTCCAGGAATCCTAAGGAGGATTTAGGATTTTCATGGGCCATGGAACTTGAGGGAAGGAAGAGGCAGGTTGGCTTCTGAGCCAGCACAACCTACATCTTTGAAAGGTTGGAAGGCTCCAGATGACATCTGTTTGAGGCATTTTAAACTCTGTGATAATGAGAACTGGCTGACCCCAGAGCAAGTGACCGGCAGCTGTACACGGCCAGAGGGGTCAGCTGCGGTCTCTGCAGCCCCACATCTTTACATCTGCTGCTACCAAATAGTAGACCTCACGCTTCTAAAGTATCGAAGACAAATTGTAAAACATTCTTCAAATAAGTCATTCTTCACAGCTCCGCAACAAAACTTTTAAAAGTTTAGTAGTACCAAAGCACTGCAAGGTACCTTTTTCTTCGGTGGTGGGCAGCAAAAGGGTTACAATAATCTCCACTCCAAGGGGCCACAGCTATCCCTTACTTAAGGAATCCATCTAAAATGTTGGGCGTTTCAAAGAAGTTGGCCCTAAGCCATATCTCTGTAAAAATCTACACACTGGCTTGGCATAAAACACTTATTTTCAACCACTTCCCTGCAATTTCCTCTGGCAGACCTCTCGAACACCAAATGGAGAAATACCTTCCAGAGCTAAGATCTAGTTCTATCACAACTCATCATGCCTTTTACTGAAAACACTTGGATCTTACGATCTCTTCAGTGAAAGACGTACTTTGTGAATTCGTGTTCTGACGCCGTGGTCAAGGGGCACCCCTCTAGGATAACTGGAAAGTGAATGCTGGCCACAAATGCACTTCTAAATCCAGGTTTGACTTTCTGATCCTACGCTCGGCACCTCTAAGGGCTTGCTACTTATGGTCTCAGTTACTTTTTCGTAATACTCTAGACCTGACAACAAAAATACGAATTTTCCTTCAGTGGCTCTAAGGTCTAGCTGAAGACATTAGATGAACCAATCGATACACTGAAAATTACAAGTAATCTAATAAAGACACGAAATATGATCAATTCCCTGGGGTGTCAGGATTGGTTTAGAAATGGACATGATGTTGAGAGTAGAAAGGTGAGGACGGGTTCCCTACGACAGGGTGACTCCTTCCAAGTCTCAGATGGGTCACCATAACTAGAGAAGACAATGGGGTTTCAATATCTAAGTGCAGCCCTCCTATTTGGGATCTCACTTTGCTTCTTCAGCTCTGTCCCGCCTGGGGGTCTCTGCCATGCTCTGCCAAGCCCGAACCTCATGGTTTCTGATCATAGCTTGTCCATCATAGAATCTCAGGATTGGGAAAAACCACCCAAGTTCAATGATCCAATCACGGCCGGAGCCCTCCCTTACACAATGCTTAGTAACAGGTTTTTTTTGCCTCAGCTTAACTACTTCTGATGTTGGAGTTTATCTCCCTCTGCACCGCTTTTCCCAGTTTTTAGATTTTTTGATGTCAGAGTCATTTCCTTTATCAAAGCAAGCTCCTCTCCAAAAGTAATTTCTCCCCAAACTGTATCTACTAGGGGGCCAACAAGACGTCTAATTATTTTTCCACCCAATGACCTTGAAAATATATGAATAGCGACAAAGAAGTGAACAGTCTCCTGAGCTGCATCTTTTTCGTGAGTCACACCTGCTTCACCTGTGTCAACATTCTTCACTAGCTCTTCCCGATACTCTCCAGTTCGTCTACATTCCTCGTAAAGCTTGGCAAATGGAGCAGGGCGCAACGTTCCTTGCGGAATGAAGTACGGAAATACAGAGGAGTTTTTTAAGCTATAAAAGGTAACTGAAACTTTATCATAACAACCAATAAGTAATTTACACGAGTATGGTGCGGTCTTTGGGAAACAGCATCATGTAAGGCTGAAAGCATGGGTTCTGAAGTCAGACTTCCCGGGTGAAAATCTGGTCCGGACCACTTACAAGTTGACTAATCCTTGGTGGGTTTCTTTATCATTCTGTTCCCCGGCGTTCACCCACTTAAAAATATGGACCATGTTAGGATGAGCCTCTTAGGATTGCTACAAGGCTTAAGTGAGCTAATCAGAGGAAACCATTAGCACAAGGCTTGACACAAAATAAGGGGTCATGTGCCCTCTCCATTTTACCACGCTCCTCTCTCCCTCAATCATACCTCTCTTTTTTTGTCCCAGTGCCTTTGCACTTGCCATGCCCTTGCCTGAAACACTCTCCCCTCTATAGGTCACTGGCCAGCTCCCCCTCTTTCTCAAATCTGAGCTGAAATATCCCCCTCTTGGAAGCCGCCCCCCTTCTGCTAAGCTCTTACCTGTCACATCACACTGTGTTTATTCTTTTCGTAGTTCTTCTCATACTCGGCAATTACCCTGCTTGCTTGTTTTTCTTTCCCTGCTAGAATACGAGTTTAATCACAGCAGGTACCTTATCGGCTCTGTCACTGCTTCTACTACAGAGACTAGCACTGAAGAATACATTGATGAGTATCGCCTACGACTATTACCCTTTTTGGATTTGTTAGCGTTTATCATTTCTCTTGGTTCTCCTGCGCGCTCTCTGCAGCCGGCAGATAAATGAATTCACAGTTTTAGAATAACTAATGTGTGCAGCAAAATGCATTTCACAAAGGTTAAGGGGAAGCACGGTCACGAAAATGAATAAATCCTCTAAAACGCTCCAAATGTTTCTAAGCAGCCACAGAGAATTCAGTTCAATGGAGCATAAAACTCCATTTCATGTGCCCCAGTTTGTCGTATTAGGAAGTTTCAATATGCGTATTAAATGAAAACACTTATTTAGAACCCAGAATGATAATGTAACCATGGCAGATCTATTTAATTTAGTCTGGATTCCGCCTCACAAACAAAATTCTTCTAACAGAGGCTAAACAACAAAGTCTTCAAGAGTCACAAAACAAATTCTCACTGCAACATCCTGTTTTCATTTTAGTTAGAATCCTTGGCAGATTTGAATAAAGGGAAGCTCACATTAAATGATGTATTTTTGAGGCTCCAGTATTATTTTCTAATCCAAACTTTTTCTATAGAAAAATCATTAAGCTCAATGCAAAATTACCAATTGAATTATCTCTGTTTTTCAATTAAAACTCAAGGGTAATTCAACAGTTGAAACTAATTGAATTTCTGCTTTGGTAGGCACATAGTTGCAGGCTCTATGATATTATTTTTCCCTTTTCTATTAAACAATTCGAATTTGCACGCAGTTTCAAATGAAAAGAGCAACACGTAAGACTATAGAGTAAAACAGTAAAAGCCTCCATTTTAACCCTCCTCCTCATCTACTCCTCTCTTATGTATTTTTTATTCTTTATTTTCTTCCTGGTGTAAAAAGAGATTTTTCTTACAGCACGAGGACAGGACCAGTGGGCTGACTGGGCGGCCTCGGGATGGCCAGGAGCGGTGGGTTAAGTACTTTTAAATTGGGAGGGACGGAGAGAAAGGATGTTTCCAGAGGGATTTTCATCATATGTTAAAGAAGACTCCCCGGATCCCGGAGGTCGGGCTATTGTCAAGCGAAGGTTGCTCTTGGGCCTCTAGCGAAGCATTAACACTAAGACAATTGGGAACTCCGGGAGGAGGGTCCCACTCGAGGCTAAAGGAATGTGGTTTTATCTGTACTTCCTTTTGTCTTTGTTCTCATCACGCCCCCCTGAGCACCCACCCCCCCCCCAAACCTTTCCGGTCCCTGAGGGTGGGAGGCCTTATCTTCTAGAACTTCTTCCTGCTGGACTGGGGCACAGAGATGTCCCCATCTGTGGTCAACATTGGTCAGTTGGGAAACCTATGTCTCTCTCTCTCTATCTCTGTCTCTCTCCCTCTTTTCTCTATCTGTGTATCCCTATCTCTCTCTCTATCCCTATCTCTCTATCTCTCCATCCCTATCTCCCTCTATCCTTATCTCTCTATCCCTATATCTATCTCCATCCCCATTTCTCTATCCTTATCATTCTCTATCTCTGTCTCTGTCTATCCCTCTGTATCTCTCTCTCTCTCTATCTCTCTGTCTCTCTCGGTCTGTCTCTGTACCTCTACCTCTGTCTGTCTAGGAGCTACCAAAGCAGGGGCCACTGCATCCGCGGGAGACAACACACCTGAACCCCGCTGGGCCTCCTCGTCTCTTCCAAGTTAAGTCCCGTTACCTGGTCGTCATGATGAGGGAACCGAGGGGCCCAGCCGCCGCCCGCCCCAGGGCGAGGTCCCTCCGGCCGCCCTAAGCCAAGGAAAGGGAAAGCAAGCACTTCGCTCCCGAGATCGCGGCCGGCGACACCCGAGCGTCCCCCGGTCTGGTCCCGGAGCTCAGCTCCTGAGAAGAGCGAAGCGTCTGTCAGCGTCCGGCTGCCCGGGTTGTGCCTGCGACCCTGCAGCCCGCGGCCCCCGGACGGACCCGGCCACAGGCGGCCTCGCTGTGGCGCCTAAGGGCCCCGACACGGCCCCCGCTGGGCCAGGGCGAGGCCTCGGGAGGTCGGGCCCTCGGGTCCACACGGAGCGCCCTCCGGGGCCCGGCGCAGCCCCGGGGCGGCAGCTCTTCCCCGGCACCTCCAGGGCCGTCCTGGGGCTGCGCCGCCCGCACCTGGAGGCCGCCCGCGCGGTCCCGCCGCACCTGCCTCAGGGGGCGCCAGCGCCTCAGGGGAGCCCGTGCCTCAGGGGTGCCCGCGCCTCAGGGGTGCCCGCGCCTCAGGGGAGCCCGCGCCTCAGGGGAGCCCGCGCCTCAGGGGTGCCCGCGCCTCAGGAGTGCCCACCCCTCAGGGGAGCCCGCCCCTCAGGGGTGCCCGCGCCTCAGGGGAGCCCGCGCCTCAGGGGATCCCGCGCCTCAGGAGTACCCGCGCCTCAGGGGAGCCCGCGCCTCAGGGGAGCCCGCGCCTCAGGGGTGCCCGCGCCTCAGGAGTGCCCACCCCTCAGGGGAGCCCGCCCCTCAGGGGTGCCCGCGCCTCAGGGGAGCCCGCGCCTCAGGAGTGCCCACCCCTCAGGGGAGCCCGCCCCTCAGGGGTGCCCGCGCCTCAGGGGTGCCCGCGCCTCAGGGGAGCCCGCGCCTCAGGAGTACCCGCCCCTCAGGGGTGCCCGCGCCTCAGGAGTACCCGCGCCTCAGGGGTGCCCGCGCCTCAGGGGTGCCCACCCCTCAGGGGAGCCCGCGCCTCAGGGGTGCCCGCGCCTCAGGAGTACCCGCCCCTCAGGGGAGCCCGCGCCTCAGGGGAGCCCGCGCCTCAGGGGTGCCCACCCCTCAGGGGTGCCCGCGCCTCAGGAGTACCCGCGCCTCAGGGGTGCCCGCGCCTCAGGGGTGCCCACCCCTCAGGGGAGCCCGCGCCTCAGGGGTGCCCGCGCCTCAGGAGTACCCGCGCCTCAGGGGTGCCCGCGCCTCAGGGGAGCCCGCGCCTCAGGAGTACCCGCGCCTCAGGGGAGCCCGCGCCTCAGGGGAGCCCGCGCCTCAGGGGTGCCCGCGCCTCAGGAGTGCCCACCCCTCAGGGGAGCCCGCCCCTCAGGGGTGCCCGCGCCTCAGGGGTGCCCGCGCCTCAGGGGAGCCCGCGCCTCAGGAGTACCCGCCCCTCAGGGGAGCCCGCGCCTCAGGGGAGCCCGCGCCTCAGGGGTGCCCACCCCTCAGGGGTGCCCGCGCCTCAGGAGTACCCGCGCCTCAGGGGTGCCCGCGCCTCAGGGGTGCCCACCCCTCAGGGGAGCCCGCGCCTCAGGAGTACCCGCGCCTCAGGGGTGCCCACCCCTCAGGGGTGCCCGCGCCTCAGGAGTACCCGCGCCTCAGGGGTGCCCGCGCCTCAGGGGTGCCCGCCCCTCAGGGGAGCCCGCGCCTCAGGGGAGCCCGCGCCTCAGGGGTGCCCACCCCTCAGGGGTGCCCGCGCCTCAGGAGTACCCGCGCCTCAGGGGTGCCCGCGCCTCAGGGGTGCCCACCCCTCAGGGGAGCCCGCGCCTCAGGGGTGCCCGCGCCTCAGGAGTACCCGCGCCTCAGGGGTGCCCGCGCCTCAGGGGAGCCCGCGCCTCAGGGGAGCCCGCGCCTCAGGAGTACCCGCGCCTCAGGGGAGCCCGCGCCTCAGGGGAGCCCGCGCCTCAGGGGTGCCCGCGCCTCAGGAGTGCCCACCCCTCAGGGGAGCCCGCCCCTCAGGGGTGCCCGCGCCTCAGGAGTGCCCACCCCTCAGGGGAGCCCGCCCCTCAGGGGTGCCCGCGCCTCAGGGGTGCCCGCGCCTCAGGGGAGCCCGCGCCTCAGGAGTACCCGCCCCTCAGGGGAGCCCGCGCCTCAGGGGAGCCCGCGCCTCAGGGGTGCCCACCCCTCAGGGGTGCCCGCGCCTCAGGAGTACCCGCGCCTCAGGGGTGCCCGCGCCTCAGGGGTGCCCACCCCTCAGGGGAGCCCGCGCCTCAGGGGTGCCCGCGCCTCAGGAGTACCCGCGCCTCAGGGGTGCCCGCGCCTCAGGGGAGCCCGCGCCTCAGGGGAGCCCGCGCCTCAGGAGTACCCGCGCCTCAGGGGAGCCCGCGCCTCAGGGGAGCCCGCGCCTCAGGGGTGCCCGCGCCTCAGGAGTGCCCACCCCTCAGGGGAGCCCGCCCCTCAGGGGTGCCCGCGCCTCAGGGGTGCCCGCGCCTCAGGGGGTGCCCGCCCCTCAGGGGTGCCCGCCCTGGACTCCCGCTGGGGCCCGGCTCTTGGAGGCCCCGCCGTCGCCCCTGAAGCCGCAGCCTCCCTGAGCAGCCCCCAACGGCCCTTCAGGTCCCTGGGGAGGCCCACCCCGCCGGGAGTAGCGGCCGCGGGAGCCGGCGCCGCCCTCACAGCCCTCTGAGCCGCGGCCGGGCGCCCAGCGTGGTCAGAGGCAGGTGAACGCGCTGCGACCTGCGGAGTGACCCGAGGGCACGACGGGGCGGCCCCAAGCGGACACGCGGCCCTAACCCTGGGGGGCCTCAGCGCTCCACAAGGTCATTCAGGTCAGTGATCTCTCTTCCATTTTGACGCCTTTGCCACATGAAAACCAGCCACTGTGAATCAGACACACACACGCGCGCACACACAATCGATTAACCGTAAAACAGAATCAGAATCCAGGTTCCTCAGCAGTTACTTGACTGAAAACCCGCGGTGACCAGTGTTAGGGCAGCAGCAGGGCTCCTGGGGCCGCCAGGCCTATGCCAGCGCGACTATGACACAAGAAATTGTGATGAATCATATTTAACAAGTTTACCGCGATAATAATTCTGTTGAGGTTTGAAGCTAATCTAGGATTTTTAATTAAATGAAATTATGCTCTTAGCAAGTCAGCTTCATGAAGGAACTCTAAATATGTCTAAAAATAAATCCGCCACTGAAAAATAATTTATCTAAATTTTATCTCTTTTGTTTACAAAGATAATTGTATAGAAAAATATCGCTCGAGCGACGCCTGGGTGGCTCAGCGGGTGGAGCATCTTCCTTTGGCTCAGGGCATGACCCCGAGGTCCCGGGATCGAGTCCCACGTTGGGTTCCCTGCATGGAGCCTGCTTCTCCCTCTGCCTGTGTCTCTGCCTTTTCTCTGCGTCTCTCATGAATAAATAAATAAAATTTAAAAAAAAAGAAAGAAAAATATCACTCAAGGGGAGTCTGGGTGGCTCAGTTGAGCTTCCGACTCCTGATTTTGGCTCAGGTCAGGATCCGTGGGTCTTGAGATCGAGCCCTGCCTCCGTCTCCTCTCTGGATGTGGAGCCTGCTTAAGATTCTCCCTGTGAACTGCCCCCTGCATCCTGCTCTCATGTGCTCTCTCTCTCTCTCTCAAAATAAATGAATAAAATCTTCAAAAAAAAAAAAAAGGAAAAATGTCATTCATTAACGTTATCTCATAAAATCCAACACTCTTCAAGGATGAGTTAACCTAGGCAACCAGACTCTCACATGTGTAGGACAAATTTAAAGGGACATTTTACTCTGAATTTCATCAGCCGATAAAAGGAGAGGTTGGGGTGGGAGTCAGTGACACAGTAACCAGGACACAGGCAAGTGAGAGGCAGCGAGGAGAGTGACCTGTGCGTGTGATTATGGGGCCTGAGGCAGATGTACAGCGACTGGGAGAGCAATGACAGACATCTAAAAAAAGAGGTTTAAGCAGGTTAGACTGGGTTCTTCACAGAGTCAGGGAATCGGGTGCTCTTACGAGGCTGGTAACAGAACTTTAAAGGGACTAGAACTCATAGGATCCCCTTTGGGTGACCCCCTCTCCCACTGTCCCAGGAAGGACAAAGCCAGGACATATCCAGTGCGGGTGGCCAGGATGGGCCTGGCTGTGCTGCTGTTGAGGATCTAGGCTGCAGGCCGAGGGTTTCTGAACCCGTCCAGGGGAACGCCATCTGCCCTCTTGGCCTTGCAGGGATCCTTTAACTCCCAAAGTTAATCTGAGACGTAAAGACAGACTTGGCTCTTCTATTCCTCAGAGGCCCTAGGGATTCTTTATAAAATTCTGAGTTATCTGTTAGAATGTTGAGACTCTTTTGTCTTAAAGGAGCTTGAGTTTCCCATTTTATTGTTTGGGTTTAGACCCATCAAGTCTAGACTGCGTTCTTTCAGAGTATAACCATTTTACCAACATCCCTACCCTACCAAGCAAATACCGCTAAAATCTGCACCATTTCTTTTCTTTTTTTTTAAATTGAAGTTCGATTTGCCAACATATAGTATAACACCCAGTGCTCATCCCATCAGGTGCCCTATTTGGTGCCCATCAACCAGTCACCCATGCCCCCCCCCACCATTTCTAAAGGGGCCCTACAGACCCTTTTCTCTACCTTCTTATGTGCAATGTCTTTTCTAAGAAATGGATTCAGACCCATGGCAACTGATTTTAGGGTTAATATAAGAGGGAAATAGCTCCTACATCCCATAGTCTCTCATGAGGGAGGCTCTGAATTTCCTTCCAGACTTCTATGCTCCCTTACATCCTTTGGGGTACAGCCCTGTCCTTGGAGTCCAGCAGAGGTTTCCACTAGAACTAGTATTCTGGGGCCATCCTTACGTACAGGAATATGAGAGTGGAGAGGAATGTTAAGATGCTCCACATTGCTGAACAGTGCCTTAGGATCTGTAGGGAATCACTAGGTCCTTTCTCCATTTCTTTAGGTAGAAAGAAAATTCTTATTTCAAATTCAGGACACTCAACAACTATTCCCCAATTATAATCAGATCAGAGTAGGAGTGTTCTTCAGGATTCTCTGGTATTAACAACCTAGAGTCCTGACCAACATCTACTAGTACACACATGGTAGGTAAGGTGCAGAACTATATATTTTTTAAAAAGATCAATTTATTGAAAGAATACAAGTAGGGGGGAGGAGCAGAGGAAGAGGGAAAGATATCCTCAAGCAGATTCCCTGCTGAGCACACAGCCAGGGAGTGGGGCTTGGTCCTGAGGACCTTGAGACCACGACCTGAGCCAAAATCAAGAGTCAGACACTTAACCGACTTAGTTACCCAGGTGCCCAGTGCGGAACTTTTAGTGAGTGAAGGAGATGTCACAGTGAGGGCATGGCGCCTATGAATTCTACTCTGAATGCTTAATGATAAGAATTTGACCAAAATGACAAGCTGCTTCTTATAAACGTTTGAGAAAATAATACTGTTACTCAGTCTAACATTCTTCCCAGGGTTCTGGAGAAGAGGTTATCTTTTTTTTTTTTTTTTTAAAGATTTTATTTTTTAAATTTTTATTTATTTATAATAGTCACACACACACAGAGAGAGAGAGAGAGAGAGAGAGAGAGAGGCAGAGACACAGGCAGAGGGAGAAGCAGGCTCCATGCACCGGGAGCCCGACGTGGGATTCGATCCTGGGTCTTCAGGATCACGCCCTGGGCCAAAGGCAGGTGCCAAACCGCTGCGCCACCCAGGGATCCCAAGAGGCTATCTTTAATCCACAAAAGATATCTCCTGGCCAACAAGGGAGAGAAAATTCCTCCTCCCTGCACTGGACCTGGATTGTGATATTATGTCTCCAAAGTATGGGTAAAGGGAGGTCCAGAAGGTAAAGAAAGAACAGGTATGTCTAGTCACAGATACTAGTGAGAACTAGGATACATTCAGTAATTTTCTAAGAGTTGCCAACATTGAACCAAGCATAACGAGGCATGGCTTACTTGGGATTTTTCATATGAGCTTGGAGGTATAGTATGACTCTTTCTTAGCCCAGAGGGAAAAGTGAGTCAAAGGAAGTAAAAAAAAAAAAAAAAAAAAAAAGGAAGATGAAGAATTTGCAAAATTTTCAACTTTGAAAGTTATTAAAAAATAGTATTTACTTAAGATAACATCTTGGCCTTAGAAATTGTGTAGTTGTTCATTTACTTGCAGTTGTGGTCGCAAATTCTAGAATTTTGGAATATTTCCAGAGCTAAGAGAGTAAAATGACTGCACTCAACATTCATGAATAGGACAGCATCCTCACACAGCGCGGTGTAACAAGTCACCATGAGTCATTTCCTTTACCTGCACAAATTTGCCTTTAGTCTGTACGGTTTCTTGTTGCCAAATAGGAAATGCTCAATTAAATGTGTTGAATGAGTGAATGAATGAGATTATTACCCAACAAGTACAGGCTCTGTCATCCATTCTACAATTGTCAAACAAGTTCTGTGCTACAATCATGAGATGTGGCAGGTGTTTTCTCTTTTTTGTTTTTTCCCCTCAATTTTTATGGACAACAATTACAATTTTCAAAAATATTTCCCAAGGTAAGAGACTAAATCCCAATAAAAATACAGGCCAAGGATGGAAAATGTAATTTGTATGTGTAGCAGTTGACATTAGTGGTCTGAAAAGTGACAACTACCTGTTGGGTGACTTAATTCTGAACAGTTGCTTAAGAAAAGAAAAAAAAAAAAAATGAGTAACGTTTCCTGAAAAGAAGCTCAGAAATATTTCTATCCTATTTTTGAAGTTTTGAGGGTAGCACTGATTTATATTACCAACAGCCAGAAAAACATGGACAAAGTCATTATTAACAAGAGAGTTGAGGAGGGCTTTGACACTGGAATTTGGAAACAAGGAAAGGAAGAAGAAGGAAGGATGGTGGAACTGATAACACAATCTTGTTATCACCAGGACCCAGGAGCTTTGGGAGCCGGGTCAATAAAAATGATTTTTAAAAGGTTACATAAAAAGAACGTTCCTTGGAAATTGCTATGGATAAATGTGTCAAGAATAATTCAAGGTCAAGATCACTTGCAGCCCAACTCACTAGTAAGAGATTCCCAGTGGACGCACCTGGGTCAGGAGCTCTCCTTTGTAGGGAATGAGGCCCCCGTCTAGATGAGCAAGTAACGGAAGCTGTGTTAGCAACTGTTCAGTTACCTCACTGCTTTGCTGATACGGATGGTGGACTTTGAAAATAGCATCATCATATAACATTATATGCTGAGTGGAAGCCACAGCATTATTTCATATCAATGTATCACAGCTGGAGAACCAAAGCAGTTTCCCATATATGAATTTATTCATGCATATGCTTTCTCTTTTTGACTCTTAACATTCATTCATTTATTCCACAAATCAAAGCAATATAAGGAGAGACCGATCTAGATTTGGATACTGCAATATGAAATTTCCCAGACCAGTGGCAGCAGGATCACCTGAGAATGTGCTAGATATGAAATCTGTAGTCTCCATCACAGAGCTACCAAATCAGAAATCCTGGAAGTCAGACCCAGCAATCTTATTTTAGCAAGCTCTCCAGGTAATTCCGATGCACATTAAAGTTTAGAAACCGCTGTTCTAGATTACAGACCATCTACACTTAATGTTCTCTTTACTCTTTATCATTGCAATGGCTCCTTTGGCAATTTCATTTTCAAAAAAGAAACAAAATGTAAAGGTTTAGAGGCACTCCAATTAAGAAAATAGAATTCCCTGTTAATCCAGTATTTTATTTTATTCTATTTTATTTTTAAATATTTTATTTATTTATTATGAGAGACACACAGAGAAAGAGAGAGGCAGAGACATAGGCAGAGGGAGAAGCAGGCTCCATGCAGGGAGCCAGATGTGAGGCTCATCCGGGGTCTCCAAGATCACGCCCTGGGCCAGAAGGCAGACGCTTAACTGCTGAGTCACCCAGGTGTCCCACCAGTATTTTATTTTTTAAGTGTTATTTAAATGTAAAGCACTTTCACAAAGATTGTTACAAAAGTTATTTTTTACTTGTTTTATGTTCATAAACTGTGAGTAAATGTAGACTAAAGAATTGTGATTAAAAAAATTGTGATAAAAATATTGTGATAACTTAGCATGAATCCTAATATGAAACAATTGTTCAGTGATAATCTATATCATACAATCTAAGGTATATGAATTTTCAACATGTCTTGTAATCTGTCCTAACATAGTCCAAATATGGTAAAAAAAACTTACATATATTTGGCAAAGTTTAACATTTATCTGGCCAACAGCTGCTTGCTGTTTAATTGCTTAGCATTAGGAAATTAGAAAGTGGTGTGATTATCTACTTAAGGCCAAATATTAATTAGGATCAAATAAATATAGTCCCTTAGATCTCTGTGGTATCTAATCTATATAAGCATCTTGCAGTGATAACTCATAAATGATTAAACAAAGGCCAGATACATTAGAGGAATTTGCATCATATGCCAGAACTTAATTTTCTACTCAATTTACTTTTAAAAATGTTGATGGCATAAAAACACGTCAAAAGGACTTAGATATTATTTTAAATCAAGCCTTCTTCCTTATGCTTAAATATGAAGAAGCAATCACCACAAATGAAAGGACTTATAATTTCCTAAAATATGCACATTCTGGGGGGTAAAAGATCATCATGAAAAGTCATAGAACCTTCTCTTCTTATCTCCTCTGAAGCCACATGAACATATCCCAAACTGGGATGTGTTCCTCCTTCATCATCTCCACAGAAATTAGAGATGTAATTATTCTGCTAAAAGGAAACAATAGAGGCTGTTCTCTAAAGATGAGCTGAACTGTTCTCCTTTCAAAAGAGAATGAGCTCTTTCATGTCAATAGAGACTCACTTAGAGAATGGAGCATTGGGGTGGAGAATCCTTTGATCTACAGGTCAGCAACATCGTAGGATCAATTTGGAGACGAAGTTGAGCTCTAGGAGTGGGTGACCACTCTGCAGCACATTTGGAGGGCACGTCAAGGCGACAGGTTACCTGCATAATTGTTCTGACTTTTTTTTTTTTTAAACTATACTTCCTGGTAAATGATGTAGAAAATGTGACCGAGCTGACAGTGATTCAGACAATCAACTATGAGAAATTGATTCTCACTGAACTGGGATAATGATCCCAGATTGTGAAATGAATGTGAAGTCAGTACGCGGTGCCATAGCCGAGAGGAAAATCAAGTTGTGTGATCCTTTAAGTGCCCTCGATAGAATCCTGGCTAGGTGAAGTCCAGGTGAAATGCAAATGTACAATGATATGACCATTCTTCTAGGAGAATATCATCTATTTCCACATGGATTACAATTCATCTGCCCTTTAAGGATACAGATGACTATGACAGTATTTCTGACCTTACTGATGAGTAAAGAAGTTCACCTGTTACGGTCACATAGACACAGGCCCAGATATAGGCCCTTCAGACTCATAAACCATGAGACCTTTACAGAGTGAGGAAATACGCAAGGGCAGAGGACTCTGTTATGCAAACCAACTTGGTAACCCCCCATAGAACAAAGATGAACTTAAATAGATTCATGTTATATTAAATAGACATTTAAGCTCTTTTTTCCTCCCTGCTCAGTTATAAAACAAACACATGTTTGGGGTAGGGAAGCTAGAGGACATGGACGAGCAACGAGATGAAACAGAAGGCACCCACCTCTCCCGAGCGGCTGCTCTCAACACTGTCCTTGAAAAGACACATGAATAAAACAAAAAGAGACCATACCAAGCACAATGCTCTGGAACCAACATTTTCTATATCCACACAAAAATTCAAAAATCGAACAGCATTTTGCCTGTGCTATTGGCCAGATCCCTGAAACAAAGGAATGAGACGTGCCCCCAGGACTCTCAGGAAACAGCGCTGGGAATCGAGGCCCAGGCTCACCTTTCAAGTCTTCTGCTCACTTTGAGATTCTGGGCAAGTGACCCGAATCTCTGTTTCTACACTTGTAAGATGAAACCACGGTCTTCTCAGATCCATTCATTCATGCCAAGCACACCGACTGACCACATACCGTGCACCACGTTCCTGTTTTCTGTCCAAAGGCAGGAAGGATTTTACAGCTTCCTCACTCACCTACAGGTTAGCAAAACTGCCCCCTTGCCCTGGAATAATCTTTCACCCGTGTTGGCTCA
Organism: Canis lupus familiaris; assembly: GCF_011100685.1. Taxonomy (NCBI): domain Eukaryota; kingdom Metazoa; phylum Chordata; class Mammalia; order Carnivora; family Canidae; genus Canis; species Canis lupus. The sequence continues at coordinate 59,968,846 of NC_049235.1, read as the reverse complement.
GCTCCCACTTATGCTCTATCTCGATTTAAAATACCTTTCAGGGATCCCTGGGTGGCGCAGCGGTTTGGCGCCTTCCTTTGGCCCAGGGCGCGATTCTGGAGACCTGGGATCGAATCCCACATCAGGCTCCCGGTGCATGGAGCCTGCTTCTCCCTCTGCCTGTGTCTCTGCCTCTCTCTCTCTCTCTCTGTGTGACTATCATAAATAAATAAAAAAAAAAAATTAAAAAAAATAAAATAAAATAAAATACCTTTCATTGGGAAGCTCTCCGTCAACCCCAGAGCAATGTAGGAGTCTCTAGACCTGTGTCACCACAATCTACCACTAGGCATTTGTCCTACTTTGTAATCGTTGTTGTTTGTTGGCAAGCTTGTGATTGTTTTCACTCCTCCCCGCGTCCCCAGAGCCTGCACATGTTATAATCCTGGTATTAGTTAATTAAATGAAGTGATCTCAAAACCTTACATTTTCCTTTCCTGAAGAGTATCTAATGACATTCAGGTAGGAGGCAAGCCAGGATAGTGATAAGAAAATGGACTCCTTCATGTTCTAACAAACAGATGAACACAGATGAACCTAAAGATCTTTTCGAGGGTATGGGAGGTACATTCTCAAATGCAACTGCTCTTCAAGGATAAACTTCTGGGGTTTTGAAAAAGAAAAACTGTATGTTGTTACCTATAAAAAAAAACTGCTGCAGGCAGCTCTTACTTCCTAGAGATGCTCATGAAATATGAGAGGACGGGAACCACACTCATAGAAAAGCTAGATTAGTCCTTCCCAGTTTAGAGATAATGTAGCTTGGCATATGCCAACTTTTTGGATTGGCTCTGCCACTAATTCTGGGCCGTTCTGCTTATTGCTTCTATTTCTAGCTGGCAGAGGGCTTCAGAGTTCAGCCTTTCCTGTGTTCCAATTAATTAAGATTTATAGCTACTTCTCATATACTAGAACTTGCACCTCGATACTTACTTTTCATGTATCCCTCCCTATCCGTTGCAAGAAAGATTTCGGTTGGTTCCCTAAAATTATGTTATTACTAGTCACAATTCCTCCCAGGGAAAATTAATTCTGTGCCCCAGTGAGGCTGAAGGAAGTTGGGTAAAAACTACCTTTTATGGGCCACCTACATGTGAGGTCTGCTGCAGGCATGGGGCTACACCGAAGAGAAGCAAGCTCTGCTCTTAGCAGAGGCCTCGTTCGGTTTCCCTCACCCTTAGTTACTTAGGCCTGGCTACAATATTAGGAAGGTATTCACAACCTCTTATTGAGGTAAAAGCAGAGCACAGAGCAGTACATACAGTAAGGGGCTGTAACGTGTCAGAAACGATCATTAGAAAGGACAGACGGACACCAAAAGTCAGAGACAATTCTCCTTGTTGGATATCGGGAAGACACTTCTCCCCTTCCTTTTCTTAGAGCATTTACTTTAGAAGATTCTCACTGTAAGAAGTACTTTAACCTCTCTCTCCTTGACATATGTAGAAATCCTTTTGAGACCTTGGTAGGTCTTTATTCTGCTTTATGATCCCGGAGTGTCTTTCTCAAGGGCCTGGGAGCCATCCCCAATGAAGGGAAACGGCGAGGGAGGTAACACCCGTCTCCCAGTCTCTGCGGGAAGGTAGGAGCCTAATTGTGGTGGGCACCTTGTTCCAAGTTGCAAAGCTACCTCCTCTCATGAAGATATGAGGCTTGCTTTTCCTCCCGAGAAAGCCAATAAGCTAACACACGAAGCCACTCCAATTACCGGGTGAAATTAGGATGAACTGTGTGTCACCAAAGCTGCTGTCAAATCTGCATGGAAGAACAGTCATCGTTTATCTCAAAAACATGTATGCAATGGGTTGTATCTGCTCGGCTAGGAAGGGGGCGAGATGCCTTCTTGTTTCTTCAGTCTCTTAGTGGACTGTCTGGCTTAATGCTTATTCAATAATAAAAGTGTTTCCTTTCTCTACTGTCTTCAGAAAGGACGTTTGTGGGTTGGGAGATTTTTGTCTTTAATTATATTTCCTCAACGAAAGACACTAGTTTGGCGTATGCCAACATCACAAATATGTACATATTTGTGAATATATATTTAGATACTCATGTATTTTGAATATTTAGGTATACATCAATGTATATTTATATATAAATCACATATATATGATGCTTTTTTAAATGATGATGTATTATTCTTATAACGAGAAGTAAATGCAGTGGTTTTCATTTAGGGGGAGACCATAGACCAAACTGGCACCTAAGATACTCATTGAGATAATGGCCCAGATCTGGACACCTCATAGACCTCATCATTGGGGGAGACTCATCAGAAAGGCATCTAGAGTCAAACCACGTGTGGTGTCCTCAGCCAGGATACAGTCTCCTCTTTCTCCATTCATCATCACAAGTCATTGTCTTAAATTAGGGGGCTGAACAGCACCCCTAAGGGAAAAAAATTTAGTCCGTGTGGACCAGAATCTGATTTTAAGTCCAAGGTTGCTGCTCCTTGCTCCGGACCCTCAGTCATCATCCCCGGCCATGGCAATGGCTTGAATGGACTGGACGCCTGCAAGTCTGCTGGTCTGCCCTCCTGTGTCCGCCTTGGAACTCCAGGGTTTTCCTCTTCTCATTCAGGCTCTCTGAGAAGGAGCTCCACAATGGAGTTGCTTGGGCTCTGCTTCCAGCCCAGCGCCCGCAGGCATTTAAGAGCCAGGGAGGCTGTGGGTGGGGAGTGGCCTAGCAAAGCAGCCGGGAGCCTCACAGGGAACCTGGCACCTGCTCTCCCAGATAGGGCTCTGCACTCAGCTGCCAGGTTTCTTCCCTAGACACCATTGTTGCCTCTCAGGGGCTCCCTATTGCTTCTCTTTAGGTTCTAGCATCCATTGGGCCCACCTTCCTTAGGTTATCATCTGCTGCTTTGAACCCTAACTGTAAATAGGTTTCGAGTTCCCTCCCCTTTCCTTGGAATCCTAGGCTTATACAGTTTGAGGAACAAATCTGAGCCGCTGCCACAAGTGTCCCAGAATATTCTATGATAGTTAAGCAGCTCCTTGCAGTCTACAACAGTTTGCAGGCTGGCATGTCAGAAGCCACAAAGGACTTCTAAGACTGTCTGCATTCCAGCCAGGAAAAGTCCCAGGGTGTCTAACTTGAACAAAACACACTGCATGGTTAAAACAGAAACTTGGTATCCAGAGGTGGCAGGACGGAGACACAGTCATATAGATATACTCAAAGGAAAAAGGAAATAAAATCAATGAATCTTAAACATATCCGAATATATTTCAAGGTTATATTTTTGTAATTCTGTGCCTCATCCATAAAAATATAGTTCATTTAATAAAAAAATCCTTCTGAGTGTAAGAAATGAGTCATTTGGATATTTTCTCACTTTTGGTCTTTGAAAATCCTTGGTTAAAAGAGTCAGAATTACCATACAGAAGAAAAAAATAAGAAACTAAGTAAGCCTTGCACTTTGCCTTTACTGATTCCTAAAATAGGAGGGTGACACAGGTCAACTTAAACTATTTGCCATGGTATTTTGCCCAGAAGTTGAAAACATTTAAATGAGCTTTGTGTGGCGACACCAACCATAGCCTGATCTTGAATTTTGTGTTTTTTTTTTTTTTGTAGCCATGTAATAAATACGCTTTGCTTTTCTTTTGACCAAAGATATAGTTCATGGACTAAAGCACTTGAAAGTAGAGAACACAGAGTGAGATAAAAGAATTCCAGAAAGGAGAAGGTGAACAATACATGCAGACACAGCCAGAAGTTTAAGCACAAAGGAGAAACAACCAGATTTTCTCCCCCTGAGCTGCTAGAAGACATCCAATCCATTTAAGACTCTACCAGATGCTGTCAGCAGGGGCACTTAGGAGTCCGCACCAGAGAATCTACAGGATTTCAACGTTACTCGCTGGGGAATACTCCTTAGCATACGGTTTTATTATTAGATAAATTTAGCAATGATTGTTTAATTGTGATACTCTTCTGCAGTCATGTCTCTTTTTTTCAATTCTATACTGAATGAGAGTTGCATATAAATAAATTCTGAATTTTAGATCATTTAACTAAACTCTATGCAGTTTTTGCAGTGAGGCACACTCTACTTCCCATATTTAGCACAGGGAAAGTTTGCCTGGAATATAAATCTTAGTGGAACTTTTAAAAATATGCAGATGATAGGAAATACCTGTCTATAATATGCATTCAAGTCAGTCGGCTCCGAAATCCTCTTGCGAGATGATCAGAGACACCCAGACTTGTTTAATGTGTTCAGGCTCAAGCTAAGAGACGGTCAAACCACAATCACTTGGACTCGTATACCCGTTCAAAGAGATTTCCTCTGACAGCGTGGAACACGTATCTCCTCTATGTGTGAGGACATTAGGTCCTACCTGTAGTCCTCATGCCCTACAGTGACTATGATATTATTAAAAAACATTTTACTGGCAAGAAAACTGAAATGCACAGCAGTGGGGTGGCCTGGTCTGTCTGCATGTTAGCGATGTCCAGAGCATGAAGTGCACTCCATGCTCCCAGGGGGTATCTGCGACACCCTTTCACCTCAATGCGGCTAAGCAGAGACCCTACATTCTGACTGCTGAAAACACAATGCTGTGGTTCTTGCCCAGACACCTTGCCCTTCTTGTCTAAAACTAATCTAAGTACGTTGAAAACACTGGTTTCAACATATTTATACAAAACATTAGCACAATCCAAACAGTATACAGTAAGATGTGAACGTCTCCCGGCTCCTATGGCCTTCCAGTCCCATTCCTCAGGGGCACCAGTGCCAACAGGTTGGTGTGTCTCTTTCCAGGCCTTTCTTCTATGCCTATATACACATGTAGTGTTTTTACAAGGATGATATAATGCTCTGCATAGAGTTCTGGAACTTGCTTTTGCATTCCTAAGTTGGAAATGAGACATGAACAGTCTGTTTACTATAAGGAGTGATAGATCAAAGATGAAAATATCGTATGTTAAAAAGGTATTTCAGATTCTAGAAGAAAGGCCTGGACAAGTCAGAAATCAGCCATTACGAGACACGGATTCAAAAAATTCTTCTTCAAGTTATGTGTGGCCTACTTTCTTCTAGGTTAAGAGAAGTAAAACACAACACCTAACTGTATCCAAAAATAAATGCCAAACATCTAACCACATTGTACACCACCTTATATTATGGCCCCTTTGTTTTCCATAATAGTATCTTCTAGTCTATATATCTCTTGGAATGGAAATACCATTTAGACTAAATATTCTATTTAAGGAAACAATAAATTCAGTGTTTAAAGCCCTCCTTCATTCTGGTATATTCAGCCAAGCATCTAATATTGACTCCTGTGTTTCCTTTCTTACTTTTACCCAATGCACCTCTTCAGCTAAAGCTTAAAAGTGCCTATAGGTTTAGGAACATTTAGGATATATCGGTATAAAATTTTCAATTTCAAGTTGCTTTAGAGTATGATGGAAAGGAAACAAGAGTAATTCTTAAAGTCCAGGAAATAAAGGCTGTATTTCAATAGGGACTACTTCTAGGGCGAAGCAGTAATAGTTCATCCATTTCTGATGATCTTATTGCTTGAAATTACAAATGTCTAACAACCCAACGGAAGGAAAACGTGTCGTCTTGGAGTATAGCTGACAGACACACAGACATAGCTTCAGATGCACTACACAGTGATCCAGTAACTGGGTATGTTACACTGTGTAACAAGGGTGGCGCAAGGGTGGCGCAAGGGTGGCGACCATCCATTACCATATGACGCTCTTACAAACCACTGACTATATCCTCTTGCTCTATCTTTTATCCCTGTGCCTTACTCATCCATAAAGAGGTCTGTGTCTCCCACTCCCCTCCCCCCCATTTTGCTCATCCTCCTACCACTCCCCTCTCCAGCAATCATCAGTTTGTTCACAAACAGAAGGAAAATTTTAACATCTCACATAATTGTGGGCTATGTGTTCATGATCTCAAAAAAAAAAAAAAAACCCCACACCAAATGACTCATTTTTTTTTTCACTGAACTGTCTTTTTTTTAGGCATTGTCATAGAAAATTCAAGGTTAATAGGAAGAAGGAAATTCACTTTCTGAAATCCTTAAATTAAATGCAATTACTATGGAAAGAACTAGATTTTAGTGCTGACATTCCCAGATTTATAATTCACTCTTTTATAGCAGCATGACAAACAAACCTTGCTCACCTTCCTATAATAACTTTAAAAATGGGATTGTCGGCTGTATTTATCAACCCTTTCATTTCCCAGCATAATTATAGCATACATCCCAAATAGAGAAGTTGTTTTTAACCTATGTAAAAAAACACAATTGAAAGAGTAATACTTTCTCCTCCCCCCCCCACCCTGTTTCCCCACCTGCTGATAGGACAGATCTGCATTGTTTCTTCACATGATTGTGCAATCTTTCACAAACAATCTTAGTCCTAATGGTTCCATTTCAATAACATCCACTATCTGCTGTATATTTTTAAATGGCTTATGGTAAAGCCAGGAGCTCTTTTACAGAGAGATGTTATGATTATCTTAGTAACTGTTGTTAACAGAATTCTATATGTACAAATATTCAAGGGCAAGTCCTTCCTTCTGAGATTGTAGCTAATCTGACAAATTTAAGTGATAATAATACCGGAAGGAACAGAAACACAGAGCTCAACAAGATAAGCTGTTATGTGTGAAACTAGGACTAAGATGTGGTAGAAACCAACCTACTGGGCAGCCCGGGGGCTCAGCGGGTTAGCGCCGCCTTCAGCCCAGGGTGTGATCCTGGGTCCTGGGATCAAGTCCCATGTCAGGCTCCCTGTGTCTCTCATGAATAAATAAATAAAATCTTTTTTAAAAAGATTTTATTTATTTATTAATTAATTAATTAATTAATTAATTAATTTATTTATTTATTTATTATGAGAGAGAGAGAGAGACAGAGAGAGAGGCAGAGACCCAGGCAGAGGGAGAAGCAGGCTTCATGCCAGGAGCCCGACGTGGGACTCAATACCGGGACTCCAGGATCGCGCCCTGGGCCAAAGGCAGGCACCAAACCTCTGAGCCACTCAGGGATCCCCAAATAAATAAAATCTTAAAAAAAAAAAAAAATCAACTACTTGGGCCATTCATAAAAGTACTTAAATTTAAGAATCTTAAAACTAATTTATCCTGAAATTCTATACAGCTACATGGTTTTTCATTTTCTACATGGAATGAGTATAGAAAGGGAAAATACTACCAAACTTTAACTATTTGTATTAAAAATAAAAAAGAGGCAATAAATTTATGGCAAAGAATCTACATCTTCAATGCCTGGCTTTCGTGTAATCCGCTTGGAAGAGATGTGCTCATTTGGATAATGGCTTTCATTTGTTTTTCTTTTTGACATTCTGAGAATTCAGACAGAACAATTCATCCACACTCTGTTTGAGCTAAGCAGCTGTAAAATGTCCTCATCTGAAACTCTTTCTAGTCTCTTCCCTAGGATCCTCAAATATTCTAGGAACAGATAATTTTCCAACCCAACGAGAAGTACCAATGTAAGTAGAGCAATCCATTCTTTAAAATTCTGATAAGCTCCACCTTCACCTCAACTCTGGAAAATCTCCTCTTGAGACCTACCATCCCTCCCCCCACCAAATAACACTTTTGGTGTTATTTGGTGTTATTACACTCCCTTGATCACTAGACTGTCTCCTAAAGGACCTAAAGCCAATAGGCCTCAAGTTATAAGCAGGATGATGAACTTCTTAAGCAAAGAATTGTGCACCGTTTATGCACAGACCCATCCACGAAATCCTGACCACTCTATAAGCACCATGTCCATACACAATTAGCTCATTAAATGGAAGAGCTCTGTGGCCTCCTCATAAGACAATAGGATATGCATAACAGCATGTGCATAAAACCAATGGTAAATCTGTCTTTTCTTGACTTGATGAGGCAAATCCAGCTGCGCAAGGAGCCAGAGCTGCTGAAAAGCATAGGTCCTTGCTTGGGGTGGTAAGAACTGCTACCCTCTCTTTCCAGGCTACAGGTCCTCCATTTTCTAAGTCTCGGTTTGGGGAGAATGGAAGATGCATAAATAATGCCCAGATGATGACAACAGCAAATAATTTCCAGGAGAACCAGGGTGCTAAGCATTGTGATAGCATCTTCCATGGCTAAGGAAGAACTCCAAGCATTCATAGCCTTCACTAATATGATTCTTATAATTACTAGGGGGGGCAAAAATTAGCTGTAACTTTTATCAAATACTAGAATTTCTATTTTGGAGAAAGAGAAATACAACATGGATTATAGTTGTCAGATATAAAGTTACAAAGCATATATAATTTTTATATATAATATATATTATTATCATATTATCTTGTCTACTATCCAGTGGGGTAGTCACTGACTTATACTATAAATAGGGTAATCTCTCTGGAATGCAATTAAACCATAGTATTAAGAATTGTGGAAGCATTTACTTTTTTTATGCTTAGTAACTGCCTGTCAAGGATTCTCTAATAAAGAAATGATAAAAATAAAAATAATATGTATGAAAAATATGAATGATACATATCTGTTCATATCATATCTATTCATCCATTTGTCATTGTTTATAGTAGCTTAGATATATAATCAAAATATATATAGAGAGAATATAGAGAGTCAAAAATAAAACATTTATTCAATGGAATATTAGGCATACCGTTTAAGTACCATGATCATTAGGAATCATCACTGAAATGAGGAAATGTTCAAAATAACTCCTAGAGTAAATTGGATGCATAATTCTATGTAAAATATACAAATATAAAATAATAAAAATTGGCCTCAAAGGAATATAACTTTTTTTTAAAGTGAATATCCCTGGAGTGAATAGTGATATGTACTTTCTAAATTTTCCAAAGTAAACATTTACTACCTTTTTTTTTTTTTTTTTTAAGTAGACTCCGTGCCCAGTGTAGAGCTTGAACTCATAACCTTGAGGTCAAGACCTGAGCAGAAATCAAGAGCTGGACATCGAACCTACTAAGCCACCCAGGCACCCCAATATTTACTACTTTTAAAACAAGAATAAAAAAAGAAAGAAAAGAAATGCATGGCTATCTACTAAATTCATTGTGCTGCTGCCCTTCATCTGTAACATAAAGTTCAAGTTGGCTAGGCTCATGTTAAAGCCCTTGTAATCCAATCATGTCTTATCAGCCCAATGTTATTTCTAAGGAATACCCAACTCTGTCTTTGATGGTCGGTCACCAGGCCTGTCATGGGCCATCTAGATTTGACTTGTGCTCTTCTGACAATCCTACAAAAGTCTTTTTGGACCCTCATTCCAATTGATTCAGCAAAAATAATTTAGAAGGAAGCCCTGCTGAGAACAAGAATCCCATCAATATTTGTTAAATGAATGAACAATCACTACTGTGGTCATAATAGTAACGGCAAGTAACATTTATTGAAAGCTTTGTATTTATAAGAATGCACTGTGCCAACTTCATTGATCTCATTTAATACTTTGAACAATCCTCCATTTCACGGGTGAAAAAACAGAGCCTCAGGTAGGTTCTGTATATTTTCCAAGGAGGTACAGCCAGTGTTGACTTGGGATTCAAATCCCGCGGTGTCTGATACCAGTATGCTCTTACACTACCAAATTCGCTAATGGAAATCGTTCTGCCTATGATATATTTTTATTAATTAATCTAGCTGAATATCCATGAAGCTAAGTAAAAATGATGCGTTGAATTACAAAGTTTTCTTTCCATATAAAAATAGATACAAAAGCAATAAAAATTTTCTGTTGAATCTCATTACATAATGAAATGTTTACCTGTATAGGACCAGCCAATCTCTTCAACAAGTTTTCTTTGTTGTCTGTAGTATCCATAAGTCCAATCTACAACCAAGAAAAATCAATTGGTCAATGTGTAGAAAAATATATGTGACCAAATTAAATATAAATCGGATGCCCAAATCATTCATACCCCAGATGGTCCTCAGATACTCCTTCCCATGTCACCTTCCCCAAGATCCCCTGAATGCCAGCCACCATCATATAGTCTCTGTTTTTCCTGTTCTAGTAGTTGATGTTTTAAAGTTTAGGGGGCACATTAAAAAAAATTGAAGTTCTGGTAGGGATAAAGCAAATACTCGGGGTAAAGCAGGAGGAACCTAGAGGGATACATCCCCCCAAAAGATGGGTCAGAAAGAATAATTTGTCCCATCTCCAAATTTTTAATATTCCTCAAGTCAAACATCTAAGATCCTGTTGATTAGAGATACTTTTAGGTTTACAAAACAAGTTTGATCTATCAATGCACCCTAGGATACCCAGAGATTATCATGTTTTCAAAATTTGTTTCCTTTTTGCCAAAAATGAAATTAGTCACCTTGAGGAAATGAGAATTCAAATGTGTATATGTTGGCCGGGAGGAAAGCTATGTTAGACAGTGTAGGTGACTTTGTCTCTTAGAAGAACCTAGATCCCCGAGAGAGGTAATACAGTGGGAGATTTAGGCCTCATAAAAGAAGATGCCTCATGACCCCAAGAGAGTGGTTCTAGATCAAGAACACAGGGCAAGTGAGATAGAAAGGAAAATGGATGGAAGCCAAAATCTCGCTCTGCATAATTCAAAATGTTGCCAGGAGCCACCCCTGCACTCAAAAGAAACTGGGATGTGATGATGCAACCTCCTTTCTGTGCCACTGTCTGTTACTAACATTCGATTTCAGCTACATGGTAGGCAAAATAAATCTTTGTGAGCTAGCTTTAAAACCTGGTCACTCTTGACAAAGCATTCTGCAGAATAGCTAATTTACAAATAAACGCACAGGACATTACTTATTCATAAATGGAGTTTCTATCAATATGGCTTTCATTTGAATACAAGGATTTTATACTAGATCATACCATACCTGTATTTAAACATATATTAAACATTAAATATGTTAAATACATTTTATATATTAAAAATATATTATATATTATAATATATTTAATATATTATATTAAATATACTATAATTTAATATATTATATTAAATACAATACATAATATATTAAATATATTTAAATATGGTATGGTATGATGTTTCATCATTTGGGAAAAAAATTCTATTCTTATTCTTGCTACACAGTTGTTTTCTCTTTATTGACAATTCTCAATTTCAGGAATGTAAATATCTAAGGACACTGTGGAAATTATTTTCCTCTCGTCTGTGTCATATATTCCCTGGTTAGTACAGCATGGTAATAAATAACTGCTAAACTGTTTCATAAAAGCCAGAAAGCAGATCTGCTGTCAGAAATACATATTCTGAATCTATAGATTATTCAAAACCAAAACTTACTTTTAAGAAACAAAGATTTTCTTTTCGTTGTACAACTTTGGTCAGAAATATAGGTAACTATTCTATTGTCCATATAGCACATTACAGCACATATCTATTTTTATAACAGCTTTACTGAAACAAAATATATACATCATACAATGCACCCATTAGAGTATACAATTTAATCCTTTTCAGTATATTCACAGACTTCCGCAATCATTTCCACAATTTTAGAACATCTCCATCACTCCCATAAGAAACTCCAATCTTTGGCAGCCCCAAGCCACCCCCAATCCCATTGGTCTAGGCAACCACTATCTACTTGGTTTCTATACATTTGGACATTATAGACATTTCATACATCAGGATCACGCAATATAGGCTTTTGTGACTGGCCTCTTAAGTTCAGCACAACTACTGTTTTCAAGGTCCGTCCATGTTGTAGCCTACATCAGCATTTCCTTCCTTCTTTCTGGTCGCCTAATGGGACCTTACCGTACGGTAACCAAGATAGTCTTGAAGTTTCCTTCAGCTCCGTTAAAGTTTGGACAGGCTTCTTCCAGACTCTATGTCCCTGGTCCCCCTTTTCTGAGTACTTAGTTTAGAAAACCTGTCATTGTAAATTCCTTCTCTGGCCCTTTGAGATGTAAATCCTTTTTTTTTTTTTTTGAAAGCCACATGCCAGTTTTACAACCAGGAATATACCACTCAAAGACACGGGAGCCATCTCTTTGAAAGGAAACAGGACCCTTATCTCCCAGTTTCTGTGAAAGGGTAAAAGCTTAATTTTGGCGGGGTGCCTTGCTCCAAGTTGCAAAAACCAGTTCCTGTCAGGAAGATCCCAGTTTATTTTTCCTTTGGACAAAACCAATTAGCAAACAAATGGCTTATGACTCCTGCGAATATCATGCATTACTGTTCCACTGGGGCTCAACATCACCCTCAAAACAATGTACCCCTCTACTTCATCCAAGTTGAGTTCGGACTTGGTTCTGACTTCTCTCCTCGTTGCAACAACCCTGAATAAAGTCTCCCTTGCTTGTTTAACTTTATCCAGTGAAATTTTGTTTTGTTTTGACAACAGATATGCCACATTTTATTTATCCATTCTTTTTTTTTTAATAATAAATTTATTTTTTATTGGTGTTCAATTTGCCAACATACAGAATAACACCCAGTGCTCATCCTGTCAAGTGCCCTCCTTATCCATTCTTCAACTGATGGATACTTGGGTTGTTTCTTCCTTTTGGCCATCATGAACAATACTATTAATATTCATGCCTATGTTTTTTTTTTTTTTTACTTAAAAAGGAATATTAGGTTCCTAATTTATTTTTCAAATACAGTTGTCAACATAAAATGGTAGTTATTTAAGGTTAAATTCTGGGAGCAAGTGTTTCTTCATGATCAAGAAGTATATACAACTAGATGTTAGAAAGGGCTCCAAAGGTCATTTGACTGAGACTTTAACAGTCTACAAAAAAATGATTCCTAGAGATCAGGTAATTTACTCAGCCAAAATGTAAATGGTTTCTAGAAGAAGAAAGTGGCAAAATGGAAGCAACAAGGCATGGCTCCTGCCTTCTACTCCAGGGAGCCTTCTCCAATATCAAGGATCCCTAACGACCTTGACCTCTTGGTTACTCTCTTAAGGTGCTTTGCCCAAGGAGGAACCTCTATAGCATGTATGCTTTCAAGAGAAACAAAATGAAACACAAAAATAAAAATTCAAGTGGCCTAGAATTTAACCCGGAGAAATTATTTGGACAAGTAGATTAAAGAGAATTGATTATACCTGTTTTGACCTGGCTGTCACTTGAAATTTTCCTCTGAAATTTTGCACTGGCCGGAAGGAAAAGATGTATTGTCATTTATTACATGTCTTACATAGAAATATTTTTTAAAGGTAAGGCATTTTTGTCATATAAATGGATTTGGAAGATTTCAGAAGATCAAAACCTACGCTTAACAAATAACCCATTGAAATAAATAAAACAGTAGGCTCTTGTTTTAATGATTCGGTCTAAAAGATGACAGCAAAATATCAGCAGATTTTAGCTTTCCTTGCAGGGCTTTATCACTACACAATGAGCATTTGTCCTTGGTTTTTAATTACTCACATTAAGAAAGCTTTATTCAATACAGGATTCCCAGGTGTTGGTAGCTCTCTTCAATTCCTTTATGTATTGTTCCCTTAATTGTTACTTCAAACAATCCGTTACACATTCATATGCTAATTACACAGTCCTTGGGCGTGAGAGAGTACCCCACTTTTAAAATTCTACTTAGAGGTCTGATAGATGAGATGTGATAGCTTCAATGAACAAGAAAAAAGAAGCGAGGTTCACTTTTTTGTTGTTGTATTATATACTTTGAAAACCAGTAAATCCTATATAAAATGAATCTATCAAAGTGCTTACATGTTTTTAAATCAATTAAAATAATGAAATATAGAATGTTTTTTTCCGGCTTCTGTGAATTTTAGTTTCTTTCACTTTTAATATTTTGTTTCTTTCAATTTAAAAGTATTTGCCCGGTCTGTTTCGGTGTGAGTGTTTTATAGTGGAAAAACGAAGAGAAATTTCAGAAATGAATTGTACATGCGATGTACAAGCAAATACACATGACTAAATTTTGTTAAGGCTACCCTAAAGTTTGTCCTGAAAAAATATTCTTCATGAAGTGGCCTTTTGACCTGCTACCAAAATTAGGAGAAACCTCAGGCACTCTTAAATGTTCCTGTTTCAACATATTCCATCTTGACCTACCTTGAGCACCTACAGACGTGCAAATATGTGTGTGTGTGTGTGTTTTATTCTTAAATTCAGATAATGGAAATCAAAGTCTATCACACAGAAGATGTAGATTAATCTAGCTTTTTCTTTTTACATTTTCTTTTTTTGTTCAAGTTCTTTTTAAAAAAACAGTAACAAAAAATCTGGATGCTTATTTCCTACTAAAAATATCATTAACTATTTTGAATTATTGGGGTGGCTGGCTGGATAGGCCGTGGAGCATGCGACTCTCGGGGTTGTGAGTTCGAGCCCCTTGTGAGTCCCGGAGCCTGTCAAAAATTTAACACAAACAAATAAATGATAAAAATGCCTCTGATATTGGCCTGAAGAAAGTCACTGCTTCATGTTAACTAGTAATTTCATCTGTATCCTACTATGTAATCTAGCAGCAGTCCTCTGACAACACGCTCACACACGTATTTGATGCTATCAAGTGGGCAAACATGACAAGGAGAGGAAATAGACTGGTCCTCTGAAAAAGAAACTTCAGGTAGGAAATAATGACAGATAACACTTGAAGATGAGGATTTAAAACTAGATTAGTCAAGGTGGACTTTCCGGGGTAAATGATCCTTGCATATTTCACTAAAGAACCATAGAGGCAGAGGGGCCCCTGGGGGGCTCAGGCCGTGACCCCGGAGTCCCAGGATCGAGTCCCACATTGGGCTCCCTGCATGGAGCCTGCTTCTCCCTCTGCTTGTGTCTCTGCCTCTCTCTCTGGGTGTCTCAGGAATAAATAAATAACATCTTAAAAAAAAAAAAAAAACAACTACAGAGGAGGAGAAAAGGATGTTAGATGATGATCAAAACCTGGAAAGGCAAAGGAGAAGGATGAGAATTAGGGACAAATTTTTAAAGCCCCTGAACAACACTTTGGCAAAGAAAGACTTGGGGAAAAGAAGAGAAACCCTGCAGGTAGAGGAGAGGCCTGTGCACTAAGAGGTGGCAAATGGTGGAACCCGCGGTGGGAGAGGCCAGTTGGGCTCTGGCGTAGGCTTTGCAGGCAGGTCACCAGGGACTTGTGCTTGGCGACAGCTCACCAAGATATAAGGGTGACGTCAATTTTCAGTTTTTGTCCTCCTGCTACGGTCGCCTCTGACCTAGATTTCTTCTGAAGAAGAAAAAGAGATCGTCTGCTGAACTATCACAAAGCCTTGCATGTATTTCCTTTTTAAATATATTTTCAAAATGTTAAGAAGGGTATTAAACAAACAAACAAAAGAATCAGCGTATGTAATTGAAGTGAAAGGTAAGGGGCTGGCGACGCCCGGGGTACAGCCTCTGGCCGTGGGGGCCGATGGAGCGCCGAGGCCCAGGCCGCACCAGGAGCTCCCCTGGGAGGACAACCGCCTGCGACTGAGGGACGCCCGCGACCGTGACCGTGACCCGGCCCCGGAGGCCCTCTCCCTGTCACACTCGCTGCGACAGGTCCCTTCGGTGGGTGGAGGCCGGGTCTATGGCCAAGTGACCTCGCCCAAAGCCTTGGTAGCAAACCGGGGCCAACCTTCCAAGTGAAATGACATCCGCCCACGTGCGTGGGATCCAGTCTACACCATTACACACGGCAGATTGTTCCTCGGTGGACTTTCCTGTCACTGAACATTAAGAATTAGCCTGCTGCCTACCTGTGCCATCACGAGGCCTGTGTCTACCTACCTGGAGTGTAGACTTTTATCCGGCACGTACACAAAAGCACTTGTGAGGCATAATTCGGCTGCTTGTGATATCCAGACACGCGCAGGATACGGCTACAGTTCAAGCACATTTGCACTCATCACTTCAGATACAACTAAATGCCTTAAAAACAAACTGCTTTTAAAAAAAAACAACAGATACGTATCATTTTCTCCTAAGTTTGCTTTCTAATTTCTGCTGCTTTCTAGGGTTACAAGAAGAGTCTTCTTGGTTTTCTCCCCTCCCCAAAGGATTACAAATTAAAGTACTTTTTAGAGTCTCTAAACTCAAACTGTGACTTATTGCCAAATCGGAGAGCACATGACATCCTACTGCTAACGACAGGGAACTCTGGGGAGAGGTGAGTTTCTAGAGTCCAAGCGACCTCAGTTGAGGGATAAGGTTAGAAAGATGAAAAAAGGTAGATATTTGAGGCACTATATGCAAAAAAAAAGGTCAAATGGTATATTATCAAAGCAGATGGAGATACTGGGCATATGGATAATGAAAGGAAACAAAAGGAGCCATTTCTTCCCTAGGTTTGTTTTAATAGCCAGACATCCGATTAAATACATAGTTCTCACAGGACAAAGGGCGAGCCTGGAGGTGAGCAATTAGGTCTTTACTGTCCCTTAACACTGAGGACAGTGTTTGCTTTCACAGGGGGGACGTGTATGGTCCCGGAAAAGCACCCAGTGTTTGTCCTCGTACTTTAGACACAAGTGTTTAACCTAACGTGATTTGTCTATATTCCTAGATTGAGGTATTTTCTGTTAAAAACATTTAATAATTTTATCTTTATCACATGAGCAATAATACATGTCTGTTTCAGATAAATTAGAAGAACAAAGATAAGCAAAATAATTTTAAAACTCATCTGTAATCCCGTCTCCTAAAGATAACCATTCTTTACCATTTTTTACGTGTGTATGTTTTCCTAGATGTTCTACTGTGCATACATAGAAAAGTTACACTTTACATAAATTGAATTACATTACCTCATTACTTGCTGACCCACATTTTCTACGCAATAATAAACTGCTATCGCTCAAGTTAACAAATATGGCTTCGCAGCATCATAACAGTTCATTTAAAGAAGTCTCTGCTTTTGGATATTAAGATAAAAAGTTGATTTAACTTTAGAACATTTATTCTTTAGGCTTAAATGATACGAGGAATGAAAGAAGTTCCCATTAAGCTAGTGTGAGCTTTATGTATAAAATAAAGTTTGTAGGACATTAAATACCACATGTTTCCCGTCAATCTTTTTCTAAAACCCCCCAAAAACACTAAATTACATGAACTCATCACTATAACATGATAGTGAATATACTCCACCATAAGAGAAGATCCAATTGTTGACGAAATAGTGATAATGGCCACAGAGATGGAAATAACAATGTGTAAGAACAACTATTAGGAGAAGAGTTAAAGACAAGATTAAGAGCAGGGAGAGAACCAAACCTGTATAGGAGAAAGCAGATGAAAGTGGGTAGAAAACATGGAGTTCATCAGATCCCAAAAATAATGTGCCATTCTCCCTGCTACGTATTATCATATTATTACACTATTATGTTACTATCCAGACAATAGTAGTGTGCTATTATTTACCAATCTAACTGATGCTCCTCTTGTAAAGTCTTACGTCCTTGCGCTTTCCCTGAGGTCAGGAGCACGACAATGGTGTCTGTTCTGTAGCTCTATGATTAGGATCGCTTGGCAGGTTTTGGACAACTGGCACACTAAGATAACCAATTAGAAGATATAATGGGATTCCACGAACATTTACTATGAAAAGCATAAAAGGCCAAAAAAGTGCATAAACAAAACTATGAACTACTATTAATATGCAAAAAAAGGTGAATAAAGGGACTCACTCCTATCCTTTTTTTTTTTTTTAAAGATTTGATTTATTTATTCATGAGAGATAGAGGGAGAGGCAGAGACACAGGCAGAGTGAGAAGCAGGCTCCCTGCGGGGAGCCTGATGC
Source organism: Canis lupus familiaris (assembly GCF_011100685.1). Lineage (NCBI taxonomy): Eukaryota > Metazoa > Chordata > Mammalia > Carnivora > Canidae > Canis > Canis lupus. The sequence continues at coordinate 59,951,074 of NC_049235.1, read as the reverse complement.
GGGACTCGATCCCAGGACCTGGGGTCACGACCTCACGATCCAAAGGTAGATGCTCAACCCCTGAGCCACCCAGGCATCCCTGTTAACAGCATTTTTAACTTCAGTTTAAGACATCACAGCCACGTCTACGTACGGCTGTACTTCAGCTCCCAAGACCTTAAACAGAAGAGCCAGAGCGAAGCAGAGCACGCGGCGAACTCACAGATCATCCTCTGGGCCCTGATGACCAGCAGACTGACTGGATCGTCTATTCATCATCAATACGGCCTTATTTTCATTTGCGCCTTACTTCTAAAACACTACTTTTTTGCTTAGGTAAAATGAAGCCTAAACCTAAGTATAAATCCACTAAGCAGGAAAATCTGCCGACTTTAGGGTTTGACTTTTCACCCTGTCCCAGCAAGGGTGAAAGTTTTCTTGACTTCTTTCCATGGAATTGACTGAAAATTCATTTTTGTCATTTTTTTTTAGGCTTTCTTTTACTGTTCTAGAAAAATAAAATTTTTATTCGTAAGAAACATACTCATTTGAATACACAGACTGATGTTTTTTAATGGATTTTTCATGATTTAAAATATTTTCAATTTGCCAACATGTTTTACAAGCTTACTAAACCACATACTATTGCTTATTCAGCCTACTTAGGCTTTCGAAAAGAAATCAGGATGACCATGGTAGGTCCATCTAATTTAACTATAAACAACTATCAGTGTTTGGTGCCTCTTTTTATTAATCCTTAGGGTCAGAAATCTAGACCCTCCCTTTGAGTCGAGACCTTGGATATACAATTGTGTATCTACAATTATAAAATGGAAATAGGTGTCCTCCACTTGCTAATGACGATACGGTCACGAAAGCTGGGGCATATGTTAAACCATCTGACTCTTTGTGAAATATATGCTTATACCACCTTATATCATTTCCTGAATTTATTTTTCAAGGATTTCATTTTTACTTTCAATAGTGAAGCAAAGTCCAAAAAAAGCAATGTGATGCTTGTGTCATATGCATACACCTGACCAGTTACAAAAAATATTCACTTGTTTACTGACATTATCCAGCTCTCAGGCTAACATATTCTTTAGTCTTAAAGATAAATGTGGATCCTCAGCGTAGATGGAAAATACAACTCCCTATATTCAAGTGTTGAACTGAGTCCTACAAGAACGTGAATGATGAGAACATATAATATTTAATTTTAATCAAAGAGACTACCATTATCTACTTTTGTAGCTACATTCCAAAATGAATACATTTCTAAAAGCAAAACTTCACAATATTTGTATTTTCCTTGTTTCAGAAGACTTGGGGCAGCTTAAGACCATTATTTAGAAGTTCATATTGTTCACGTTTTAAAGTTCTTCATTTTAGAACCACTTTCCCCACTAGCAACCTTAAGGAATTACACGCTTTGATGACATTCTTAATTTGCTGACTTTTCGTTATCAAGCACTTACCTATATTAGTCACTGATTTTGTTCGTAACTATTTAAAAATGATTCTATCTGTTGCTTTTCTGGTATAGACGTTTCATCGTACTAGACTACCAAGTGATAATTGTTACGTATCTTCTTATTTGCTCTGTTATAAGATTTATTTGAAGTGAATGGAAACTGCTAAAATCCTCTTGGCTGAATGGACGGGCACAGCATAGGGATGTTCTATCTGGCTGCAGAATCATTATTTTTGCTTCACTTTCTTCTGCTTGATATTTTTATCCCCGTCACCTTCCCCCCCCCCCCCACCTCATGCCTCTACTCCTTGTGAAGCATCCCCTGGGTATTATCTTTCTCAAGCAGATATGTGAATCTTCCTTGGAAACTGGTGTCTCCACGATGCTCACTCTGTGACCCACCAAAGTCTAAGAAAAGAGGTGTCTGTTCAACCATCAATCACAACACACCTATCTTCAAGTCTTGCATTGGTGACCTCTCCTGACCAAAGGCAGTACTGGGACTTAGTGGGCCACTGTTGTTAAAGCTTTTCCCAACTCTTGCCTGAAATTTGGAAGTTCTCTGCAGTGGCAGATGCTCAGAGATGTTCATTAGGTTGCCTAGATGACCCAGGTTCATTGCCCTGTTCCTGTTAGGACATAATTAATATCCTCGGAGAATGCATCTCATGAGCTACTTTTATACACAATCACAAATGGCCAGCCAGAGACTGGATATTATTTATTTTGGAACAGTTAACTCACTTGGAACAAATATGTTTTCTCTCTACATTTACCTTTCTGTTGGCGAGGATGTCAAGAAACTGAACAAGTTAATGCAACGTTTCCAACCTGGACTGCAACCAGGCTTCCGCTGGCATCTTGCCCTGAAGTTACTGGGCCACTGGGACACCTCAAGATAATTAACATACTCCTGCAGTGTCTAACGTGATCATCATAGTGGTTAAACGAAAAAGAACATCCTACAACAGACCAAGGGTAGCAGCACCTTTGCATCTCAAGGGAAAAGAAAAAGTGTTTTTTAGAGATGAAATTTATGCCTTAGACTTCATGATATATCACGAAGGCTTAAGATATTGACATAAGACTTACATTTTCTTAAAGGACATTCAAGCATCTAAGTGACTTCACACCTTTATGAAATTTATGATGTTTCCCATTAATTTCACTAACAATGGGATCCCTGGGTGGCGCAGTGGTTTGGCGCCTGCCTTTGGCCCAGGGCGCGATCCTGGGGACCCGGGATTGAGTCCCACGTCGGGCTCCCGGTGCACGGAGCCTGCTTCTCCCTCTGCCTGTGTCTCTGCCTCTCCCTCTCTCTGTGTGACTATCATAAAAAAAAAAATTTAATTTCACTAACAACAAGTATCTTTTGGTGGAAAATGTTTAACTGGTCATCTTTCATTTATTTAGCCAAAGACATCTTGATTTAATCTTGGAAATAAAATCTAAAACCCATTTTGTGTTCAAAGGAATGCTATTTTATCGATGTCTTGATTTTTGCAATAAAAAATAAACAATCTGTGACTAAACAGACCTGTGAGTATAAAGAAATGCTGTGCGTGGCACTCCAAGGTCAAAGTATAAACACGGGGGTGTGCGGTGCCTGGGTGGTGCAGTCGGCTAAGTGTCCAACTCTGGGTTGCGACTCAGGTCATGATCTCAGGGTCATGAGATCAAGTCCTGCGTTGGCCTCCATGCTGGGTGTGGAGTCTGCTTGAGACTCTCTCTCTCCCTCTGCCCCTTGCTCCTCAAAAAGATGAAGTAGAAACACGGTAAACTTTCACTTAAGAACAATACTTTACTCTTCTCCCACATTTATTCTTTAAATGGTCATACAGACCTAGTACAGATTACAGAAAGAAAAGGCAAGAGCTGAATGTGCAGTGACCGTGTACCTTTGACATGGAGTCCTAACATTTCGTTCAAGGTTTTATATTCACGTTATCTACTTTATAGCTACTTTCCTCCCGTCGCATCTCAACTTCTCCAGTCAAGGGTGCCTCTCCCAAAACAAAGAGCTTGTTTTCATGTGTGACACTCTCAAAGGCTGTGCATCAACGCGAAAAGAGATCGGGATGAGAGACGGGGCCAGAAGAACTCGGAATATAAGCCCTGGCTTTGAAACTGCCCAGCTGCGGACCTTCGGAAGAGTCATTTGCCCTCGCGGTTCTTCTGTCTGAAAAATCAGGTCCTCCTCTGCTGGTGAGGAGTTTAGAATCATATCGATTAATTCATTTGAATGTGTTTATAAGGGATAAGACAGTATATTGACATAAGTAATAATGCTTTCGTCGGGAAGTAAGCTGAACTCATTACAAATTATTTTCTCAGATGACTAAAGGCTATTTAAAGGTTATTTAAGGCTAGCGTGTTCTATTTTTTCTTTTACGTCCCATGTGAGATAGTACCCAATGACATCATTTAAAATGGCTCTTATGGGGGGATCCCTGGGTGGCTCAGCAGTTTAGTGCCTGCCTTTGGCCCGGGGCGCGCGATCCTGGAGACCTGGGATTGAGTCCCGCGTCGGGCTCCTGGCATGGAGCCTGCTTCTCCCTCCTCCTGTGTGTCTGCCTCTCTCTCTCTATGTCTATCATGAATAAATAAATAAATAAATATTTAAAAAATAAAATAAAATAAAATAAAATAAAATAGCTCTTATATTGCTTATCATCTCTGTGGGCAAGCCGATGTTTCCGTCTCGATTCCTATAGCCACATAACAGGCATAATAATGATATCAACATAAGCTTAGGATAAAGCACATATAGCCATTAGTCCATATATATTATGTTAATGTATATCATAGTAATTTATAATTCATTAATATACGTTAGCTATGTAATTCTATGTTATTACATATTTAATAGTTTTTTTAAATTTTTATTTATTTATGATAGTCACACACACACAGAGAGAGAGAGAGAGGCAGAGACACAGGCAGAGGGAGAAGCAGGCTCCATGCACCGGGAGCCCGACGTGGGATTCGATCCCGGGTCTCCAGGATCACGCCCTGGGCCAAAGGCAGGCGCTAAACCGCTGCGCCACCCAGGGATCCCTGTTATTATATATTTATTCATATTTGTATTTCACTTAGAGTTCATTCTACTATTGCTTTTTTCCCCCAATTTCAGCAATTTCACGGATTCATTATTTTCTGTGCAAAACAACAAGCTTCATTTGCCAACAAATACGGAGTGGCGAGTCATTTTACACAAACACACCTTGAGGAAAATTGTTCACTGAATTTCAGTACAAGCAAGAGTACACATTTCCCCCCTATGTGAATAGAGTCAGTTCTACTCAATAACACACTCAATCTGGCTAAAAAGATCCAAAGGAGAAACAATCAATAATATACAATTTTAATTTAATTAAACTGAAATAAATTCACTTCAAAAGATGAATATTTATAGAGAGAGCTCTGGAGCAAAGGGATGCACAGAGTTGTTCTTACATCACATTGGCAAGAGAGTTTGGGTTCTGACATTCTCAGTATATATACAAGTATCATGAATCCAGGAGAAAGTAAGAGTCACAAAGAGAATCTCACAGTAATAGATCTAGTGTAGGAAACTGTCTAATGTGAAGGAGAAAATCTGAGGCAAGAAATTCAAGCAGCATCAAAAGGTGACAGCAGAGAGTTGAAGAAGGTCACCAGACAACCATTAAAAATCAAAAAGACAACTTAAAAAATAGTAATGGGCTCTTTCATGACACGGAAAATGACATTCATTCTCCAACAGTGTCTTAAGGAACTGTAACAACTGAGAACGCCAACAGAGATGTCATCTAAAAAGTTACATTACACTAAAGATATTCTTTTTTTTTTTTAAAGATTTTATTTATTTATTCATGAGAGACACACACAGAGAGAGAGAGAGGGGCAGAGACACAGGCAGAGGGAGAAGCAGGCTCCTTGCAGGGAGCCCGACGTGGGACTAGATCCCGGGACTCCAGGATCATACCCTGGGCCGAAAGCAGGCTCTAAACTGCTGAGCCATCCCACACTAAAGATATTCTTTAAAATATTTCATTTATTTGACATAGAGCTGGAGACAGGGCACAAGCGGGAGCAGCAGAGGGAGACGGAGACACAGGGTCCCCGCCGAGCAGGGAGCCCGATGTGGGACTCGGTCCCAGGACCCCGGGGTCACGCCCTGAGCCAAAGGCACATGCTCTACCGCTGGGCCACCCGGGCGTCCCAAGGTCCCCTATTATTAAAGATATTTTTTAACAAAATGGAAAAACCTGTTTCTATTTTAGAAAGACTTTTATCATACACCGGGGAGATTTTTAAAACAAATAATTTGTGCTTTAAAGGATTTATATCAGTTACTCCAAAAATTCAATTCTGTAGAATGCCCCATTCCATCAGCATGATGCTAAGTGGAACGTCATGCACAGTTCACAGCTGGTGGCTTTCTATTAGATGTCACCCACCAGAGATGCACAGCTCAAATAAGCAGGGCATCTTCGAGGAGGCCCCCGACCAGCAGCTATTGCCTAGAGTACCTTACCACGTCGTTCAAGTTCATAGACAAGAAAATGTACTTATTGAAATAATTATTTTGTTTTTTTTAAAGGTTTTGTTTACTTGAGCGAGAGCGAGAGCGAGCCACGCACTAGCAGAGGGAGGAGGAGCAGGCCCCCCTGGGATCGCAGCCGAGCCCGAGCCCCGAGGTGCCTGCCCCCCGCCCACCGAGGCCCGGCCACCCCGAAATAGCAGCTACTTACGCTGTGTTTTTTAAAACCTCAAAGAAAAAAAAAAACAACCAGTTTACAGAACAGTCAACTCCTTCAATTTTAAGTAGTATTTATGCACCTCCAGTGACTGAAACGTCTGCTTCCTATAACATTGAGATGACACGAATATTTCTCCCGCAGATGCAATTCCCAGAGGCCTCTGTGGTGTCAGATGCTGGGCCTTCCTGGCATCCCGGCCACACCTGCCGTCCCTGACCCCGGGCAGGGAAGGTGCAGGGCACAGCCGTCCCCGCGGGGTCAGGGACCTCCCAGGGCATCCCGGCCACACCTGCTGTCCCCTACCCCGGGCAGTGAAGGTGCAGGGCACGGCTGTCCCCGCGGGGTCGGGAGGTCCCAAGGGGCCCCCAGGAGCGCTGAGGGTCCGGGTATCACCGCCGCGGCGCTCCGACCCCAGGGCCCCGTGGGCCCCACTTTCCCGCCCTCCGCCAGGTCATTTAGGGCCAGCCCCGCTCTGAGGCCGACGAGGAAACCTGGTCTGTCACCCGGGGAGCCGGGCACACAGGGCACACGGCATCGCAGTCCTAAAGCTCTGCGGGGTCAGCCCTGGGGTGGCCCGACAGCCAGCACCCTGCCACACCCTCCGGGAAGGGGGGCGCTGAAGACCCCAGCCCATGGGCCTCAACAATCCTGCGGCGCCTGACTTTAATCATTATTGTTTACCTGGGTCTGTACAACCCCACTGACCACAGGGACATTTGGGCAAAAAGAAAAAAATTAATAGATAATTTATGATTTTAATGAACTTGATTCTTTGAATTCAAGGCATGTCTTGAGGATGTTTCACAAAGACAATTGATCCTATCCTGGCTTACTGCCCCGAAACTTCCTGCCCCCAGCCAGCAAATTGCCATGGACACACACTCCCACGCTTTTCACACTCCGGGTCTCCACGAGTTTACATTTGGGTAAAAGAAGAAAGAGCAGTGCATGTCTTCTACGCACGAAGCTTACTCACTTAAAACCCTAAACAGGCACCTCTGTAAGTGACCATACAAATCCCTACCAGAAATCTAGGGTATGCTAAAATTTTTTTCTACACAAATAAAAAAAGAGTAATGCTCTAAAAATTCAGATAATATCAGCCCACCGCAAACCAAAGACTTAAGACAGGTGAACACGAATGTTTTCCCAGAGGTTGAACATCCCACAGAGAAGAAAAGCCATGCCAGGATTTTAGTTTTTAAAAAACAGGCACCGAATCGAGAGGTAAAGAAGAAAAATACACAATATCAAAAATAAACAGTCTGTGCGGCTGGGTAATTCAGGCAAAAGTTCTAGTTTTTCCAAGCAATGAAGCTGGATTATTTTTGCCTGAACGTTAGAAATAATAATAAAAAAGAAAGAAAGAAAAGAAATAATCCCCTGCGTGTACTTAGTCTGTGTCAATAGTGGAGAATTCTTTTGGTTAAATATTAATAATTTGAAACTCCACTCAATCTGATTCTATTGTACAGACCACTCAATAAAAAAGGAATGAGAGAAAGATTTTCCCCAGACCCAGTATGTCCAAGGTAGGAGAATTCTTACTCTCTTGGTAAGTAATTCCCCAAATAAACTTCCATTTTACATGCCATCTGGGCATAGACGGGGTAAACACAGCATCATTTTCTCAAATACGTATCCGCCAATCAAATGAATTACGCGATTGTAAACATGAAAAGTGTCAACCTAAGTACCAGAGACCTCATTTGCTCCGGGCGCCTTGCCCGTGATCCAGGTGAGAGGTCCTCAGGCTCAGCTCCCTGCACGCACAGCTCCCCTGTGCCTCCCGCCCAGGCAGCGAACGGTGACCCTGCAGCGCCAGCACTGGGCGGAGGACGCGGCACCGTCACCTGCTGCAGGCCCAGGGCAGCGCGGCAGGAAGCACCACCCTGGGGCCCGCACGCGACTCACCTCAGGGCCTTTGCTCAGCCGGTTCTCTCCCCGCATACCCGACCCTCCCCCTTCTCTCCTTTCCCACGCCCAATCCTCCCCGCCCTTCAGGGCCATCTTAACACCTCTTCTTCGAAGAAGTTCTTCTGCGAATCCTACAGTCTTTCTTACAATCATCACTGAATAATTTGTGTGATAATCACTTAGGTATTTGTTTACCGTGCGAGGCTGTGAACTCCCCGAGAATTTCCAATGTGTCTCCCTTGGTCGGTTGTGAGCTCAGCACCCGCTTAGGCACACAGTGTTGTTCAACGAATACCCACTGCGTGAGTACACTACGAATTTAAGATTTATAATCTCAGAGGAGTACCCCCTGCCATCCATAATCATTTACCCCTCTACGACCATCAATATTTTCAGACCAGGTACTGTGCTAAGTCCCTCCCTTTACTCTTTGGTGCGGACTCAGCATTCTGTCAGCACCAAGAACGTGGAGGCCATTGCACAGGACTTTTTGCAAGTTCCCTTCTGTCCATCTTCACTCCTAGGCCTCTTTCCCATAGAGGAAGGTGTCCCCACACTTTCCCTTCCTTCTACCTCCTATAAGCTATTTCTTGAGCTTCAATTCTCCCTCTTTCCTTGGGCTCCTCTTTCCCAAATGTACTAAGCATCTGTTCTCCCATGTATTTGCGTAATGGCAGCCGTGACCCTCCTTCAACGAACGTGTCCTTGGCTGTATCCCTTCTGTCTGGCGTTCACTTCAGGAGCAGAAACCAGTGAATCCTTGCATCCTCTCTGGTGCCAGGCACAGATAAGTGCTCAACACATATTTAATGCAAAAAATTTTTTTAAAAAATCCTTGTACATAGAATGATGCAAAGTAGTGCTGAACACAATATCAACTTTATAAATATCTCTTATTCTGTTTCCCATACTTGACTGCTCTCAAGGAACAGCAGATACAATACTGATAAGCATATGCAAACTTTGCCCTGTCATTATTTTCATATAAAATGGTTATTAAAGATAAATATATAAATATATAAATATATTTTTACTATATATAATATATATAATAAATATATATAATAAATATATAAAATTTAAAAAGTAAATCTATAAATTTACTTCAAACTTGCACCAAAACTGACAAGATTTTGTGGGGTTTTTCTTTTATCTAATACTTCTGTTCAATTATTGAACTATTTATAAACTAGTCCCTTATGGGTAAAAGAATCTTTGTATTCACACTACTGGAAAATGTTTCATTATAGATTTCTATTTCGAATATAACATGGAGGGAACCCCAGGTGGCTCAGTGGTTTAGCGCCACCTTCAGCCCAGGGCGTGACCCTGGCCGGGGTCCTGGGATCGAGTCCCACGTCGGGCTCCCTGCATGGAGCTTACTTCTCCCTCTACCTGTGTCTCTGCCTCTCTCTGTCTCACATGAATAAATAAATCTTTAAAAATAAAATTAAAAAAATAAAATTAACAAATATAACATGAAAACAAGCATTTCCCTTTTCTTCTTTTTTAACTTATATTCAATTTGCCAACATATAACACCCAGCGCTCATCCCATCAAGTGCCCTCCTCAGTGCCTGTCACCCAATCTCCAGCCGCCTCCCCTCTGCCGCCCTTCGTTTTTTTCCCCAGAGTTAGCAGTCTCTCATAGTTTGTCTTCCTCTCTGATTTTTCCCCACTCAGTTTCCCCCTCATCCCCTGTGGTCCCTTTCATTGTTTCTTATATTCCACATTATCAGTAAAACCATATGATAATTGTCTTTCTCCGACTGACTTACTTCACTCAGCATAATACCCTCCATGACATTTCGCTTTTCAAAATAGCTCTACTTTTTAATTACCAAGTCTTTAATAGAACTTTAATGAATTTTACCATTAAATTCTTCCTGGGTAGATTTGCCATTGAGATAAACACAGTGATTGACCTTCCATTTGTTGAGGTGCCAAAAATATTCAATAGCCTATTTAAATATTCAATAGCTCATTAAAATGAAAGGTATTATATACACACATAAATGAAAGAGAGAGGAAGGGAGGGAAAGGTTTTTTCTTATAGGGTATATATGAGATGACAGATCTTACACTTTGAAAGGTACAGTCATGAAGGAGAGCGACAACTGGTTGTGAAAACAACTGTGTTTATATTGTAAAATACTGGAGAATGGGGTTATTTCCTCTGAAACTTTTTCTTTTCACCTTGAAACTTCTTAGCAGGATAAAAGGCTTTGAAACATTTGCCACTTTCCTACCACCACCTATGTGCTGCCCACCTAGGTTTCAGAAAAGGGAGGGACTATGAAGGGCAAGAAATGGAAGAAGAATCAGATAGTGGGAGGGTTGCTGTACACATCTGCTCAGGGTGTGCACGAGAATTCAGGCACGAACACTAACTATATATGTTTTCAATATAGAAATATTTATTCTTAATATGAAAGAAAACCACAATGTATATATACTAGTCATCACTAGGGGGAAAAACAACAACAACAAAGGAGTTTATTAAACTGGCTGATTAAAATGTAATCATACTAATCCATAATCAGTGTTTTCAGATATACAGTCAAAATGAAAACAGAATCTTTTTCTAATTATCTTACAGTTTAATAAATCACTGCAGGACATAACTGTGTATGTAATTATAAAGAAATGTATATAGGTTTTCTTTTCTAAACAAATGTTACAGATATTTGTAGATAACGATTTGCTTTCCTAAATTGTCATCAGTAACAATCGACTCTTTTAAACAAAAGACTATTAATAAGTCCAACCTTTTCTTTACCCAAGGTATGAACTGTTACATCCTAAAGCAGAAACAGCTTTATCTTAGTAAACTGCATCCAAGCTAAATAGATGATGAAACTTATTGGAAGACTTTTGACAAAAGCTTTTTGTGGTTGTTAGCTAAATTATTACACCATTCTTTTCACTCCAAATCCAGAACTTCCATGGGTTTAAGTGAAACTTAATTATTCTTAAATTCCATTTTTGCATGGCTGTGAATACTGTTCACTTCTAATAACATATATTAGAATCCTGGTATTTTTAATTTTCAGGTATTTTCTGCTCACAAACTTGCTGAAATGTTGGTTTTAGACATACTGTATATTTTCCAACCATTTCATCAATTCCATGTTCAATAGCTATCTGCAATTACTTCTCTGCGCTTGTCTTGCCTCCACCCAGACTCAAACTACCACCACTGCCTATGAAATAATGCAATCACTTCCTAAGTAGTGTCCTGTGTTTGCCCATCCCTCCATTCTTTTTGTCCTGCTTTCCTTTAATCCCTTCATTTAGTTAATTGACTCACTTACCCAACATATACTGATTGCCTGTTGGGTGCCAAGCACCAGGCTAGGTACCTGGGATACACTGGCGGGAAACCAACCAACCAACCAATCGACCTGTCCTTGCAGAGTTCTCGTTTTAGTAAGGAGAGGCAGAAAGTAAGCAAGGAAGACAACAAAGAAGTCAGTTGTACAGTATGTAAGAAGGGGGCAGGTCCCCTTGAAAAAAGTATTACAGTAGAATAAGGCGAACAACAGAGCAGATGCAGTTTCTTTTTTTAATTGATATGTCATTTTTTTATTTTTATTTTTATTTTATTTTAATTTTTTATTGGTGTTCAATTTGCCAACATATAGAATAACACCCAGTGCTCATCCCGTCAAGTGCCCATCTCAGTGCCCGTCACCCCCGCCCACCTCCCCTTTCACCCCCCTTAGTTCCTTTCCCAGAGTTAGGAGTCTTTCATGTTCTGTCCCCTTTTCCGATATTTCCCACTCATTTTTTTCTCCTCAGATGCAGTTTTATACTGGATGCTCCAGGGCGGCCTTGCTGAGAACATGCTGTTGAAAACCTTGAAGGAGATAAGTGAGCGAGACTGTAGACACCTGAGGGGAGGGCAAAGCCCCTAAGACAGGATCGTGCCAGGGGGCTCTGAGGAACAGAAAGGAGGCCAGCAAGGCTGAGGCAGAGAGAGAACAAAGAAGAATAGTCGGAAATGAGGATAGAGGCTCCCTGTGGGGCAGAGTCCGTTAGGAGTCCAGCTCTTGGTTTCAGCTCATGTCACCATCCCAGGGTCATGAGACTGAGCCCTGCCTCTGGGGCCTTGCTGAGTGCGGAGTCGGCTTGGAAGGCTCTCTCTCTCTCTCTCTCTCTCGCTCTCTCTACCCCCCCACACTCTTTGCTCTCTAAAATAAATAAACCTTTTTTTTATTTTATTTTTTAAAAGATTTTATTTATTTATTCATGAAAGACACACAGAGAGAGGCAGAGACACAGGCAGAGGGAGAAGCAGGCTCCATGCAGGGAGCCCGACGCAGGACTCGATCCCGGGACTCCAGGATCACGCCCTGGGCCAAAGGCAGGCGCTCAACTGCTGAGCCACCCAGGGATCCCCAAATAAACCTTTTTAAAAATGAGGATGGAAAGACAAAAATGGCCTATTCTCACCTACTCTACAAACTTCCAGCCGCTACCTATTTAATTTCTTTCTTTTAAAAAAAATCTAATATTATAGAATAATGCATAAATGCAGTTTAAAACTTCAAGTACTAAGACTGAGAAACAGTCCTCCCTTACCTCACTCCACCTCTCTCATACGGTCTCCTTGAGGCCACAATTCTCCACTCTTACAGCTCTCTCTTCTGTAATTTAACTTCATAATTTTAAGTCATAGTTTCACTGTGATTCCTTGTCTTATGAATTTTAGATATTATATATTGCCTTTTTGTTTTGATGATGTGTTTATCTTCCAACTGAAATAGCCCCCTCTCTCCTCTCCAAACTGGCACTATGGAGATCATCTTTTAGAAACATTCAACATTATGACAGTAAATCCTGATGACTACTAAGGGGAGTCATCCTTAAGTGTATGATTACACCTTCTAATCAATGGTTTCTTTTCCTTGCTGTTAGTTAATGCCTTTAAAACTTTTTTTCATTTTCCCAGCACCAAATGCTAATTTCCCTCAATGTAAATAAAATCTCTCCAGATCTCTAAATCATCTATAGATTTCAATATTGTCTGATGTGGTCAATGAAGTAGGTAATATAGTATTTTTATTTTTTATTTTTCCCTTGAAATCCTTTTGTTCCAATTGGTGGCACCACAGACTGCTGCCTAGCTGGTATCCTCAGGTTTTCCTTCCTTCTGATCGCTGTTTCACTAGTTATAACCCTGGTTTCCTGAATTTCAGGCATCTTCTTTATTGATTTATTCCCTTGTTTTTGGTGGAGTGCTGAAGCACATCCTCCAACAGCTTCCAAGAAAAAAAAATGCGTAGGATAAAAGTTTTAAGATTGTCAGTTTCTTGCAGAAATCTCAGGTCTTTCTGGGTGATCTAGTCCCGTATTTACAAGGTTTTGTTGTAGCCTGAAGTGGGAAAGTGAGGAGAGGCATCCTTTACAATAAGCGTGGTACCAGGAATTGCCCTGTCTCTCGTCCAGGACTGTCCTCACAAAGGCTAGAGAGCAATGGGAAGGATGCAGGGTGATAACTGACTGCAGTAGGAGCTGTTCTCCTTGCATGCCCTGGGGTAGGGTGGGGGTGGGGGCTGCCTCCAGCTGTTGGTTTTCTATAGAGTGTGGGACTTAGGCACCTTTGTTTCCACCCAACGAAAAATACCAGCAATTCCACAGCAGGAGGAAATGTCTTTCTCAGCATCTTCTTGCAGAATTAAATTATGTATAGTGTCTCTGGTGAAATCAGGATGAAAAGTATATACTAAGGCTCAAACCAGTAACAGAGCAAGTGTTTTAAAGGTAGATAAATCTATATAAATAGAGTTCACGTCAAAAATCTTTAAATGGACTGAATAACTTAATAGGTAGTAAAAAATGAAATTATTTTCAATCTATCAAAGTCAAGCTAAGTACCAACCCATAGTTCTTAGGTACATTAAAAATTGAAATATTAGATTTATAATGTAGTTATTTTTCTAGTAGTTGAACAAAATTGCGTTTGTTAAAGCAGCGCTACATGAAAGTTGTTTCCTATCCAGAGTCAAGTTCTCATTATCTTCAGACACCAAACCATAAGTTCTAGAGATTACAAAATGATTCCTTCCAATTCTAGAGACTCTGGAAGCTACAAACTCTGGAAAGCTATCCTTTCAAACTTACAGGACAAAGTTATCTATCTTATGATTATTATGTCATTAAAATTTCATTAGTAAAGAATTAAAACACATTTCCTGCTTCACAGGAACAAAGAGTGAAAATTATTTATTGTGTTAAAATGGATAAACAAATTGTTAAAGCCTAAAACAATTATTGTATTACTTATGGTTATCTAAGAACATCACGAGAGCACAAAAGCAGCACATGAAGAAAGATATAGATAGGAGTGCCTGGCTGGCTCAGTCTGAAGAGCATTTGACTTTCAATCTTGGGGTCATGAGTTCAAGCCTTACCTTTGGTGTAGAGATTACTCAAATAAAACTTGAAAGAAAGAAAAGAAAAGCCAAAGAAAGAAAAGAAGAAGGAAGGAAGGAAGAAGGAACTGGTAAGGAAGTCCGATTCCTCCTCCCGCCTAAGCCTCCCTCCTCCCTCAGCCCCCCCCCTACCTCCCTCCCCTCCCTCGCTAAGACTCAAGACAGAAAAAATATTTTGTTCTCTAAATATCAATTGAAAAAATGGATGAGTAAATGAATAATATAAATTCAAGATTTTGCTGAAAGTTATTAATCTGAGATATATTAACTGTGTTCTAGTCTTTAAGTCATAAAAAAACAGTAGGTGTATGGCCCTTAAGAGTTTGAAGGAAAAAGGTAAAAATAGAAATTCAAGTGAAAGACCTCCTTTGACTACAAATTACTTTTTCTCTATTATTCTGTTAAGCGAGGACACCTCGAGGCCTTCACTGATAGATCTCCAAATGCTTCTCATGTGTTGGGCATGTGTTTAGGAAGAGGGTGTGTGGATCTTCCACTTCCTCCCTGAGTAGGGAAAAGGGGTTTGTTGAGACAAGGGAGGGTGAGCCATTCCTCAGGCATTCCACCCAAGAGGCTGACTGCCAGTTGAAGGCCGCCCAGAAGGAAGAGAGTGGGATCATGGGTGGTGAATACTGAGATGGGGGAAGAGGACAACCTGAAACCAGGCCTCCCATACTGAGGATGTGTGCGGGCTCTACTCAGCCTCCTGCAAAGAAAGCAAACGCAGCCAACACATGCCCCACAAGAGAGTCAAGCCTTTGGGCCCCACCCATGGGAGGCATTAGCCAGAGAATAAGCAACTACTAACAAGGAGAGGATTACTAGAATAATCCTTTCTTTTTCCTCCTCTGTGATTCTCAGATTAAAGGAGTATTTAAGAGGGAGGACGGGAAAGGCGCCAAAGGGTGGATTAAATCTCTCTTTATACTTCAAACTCCTCAGGTCTGAGCTAAGGAATGGGTAAAAGATGAGGTTTGAATTGAGTTTGAAGCTGTTTTTTTAAACAGAACTGGACTTTTAAAAAACCAAAAGTGACCAGAAAATTGTGGAACCTGCCCAGGATGTCATTATTTGATGGGAAAGTGTAATTCAACCTAGCTTAGCTGGACATAATGACGTGATCAAAAATAAACATGCTTATGCTTCTATTCCATGGAATTGATACTCAAGTGTCACAGTTTTACTCAGAAATGAACAACAGAACCTTCGTTTTCCTCCAACTTGTCTTAAAATCTGGTAATCTCTGACGACTCAAAACAAATCACTGCTTCCACAATAGGAAAAGTCTATCATGACCATTTTCTTATGGTTAAAAAATATGAATATGATGACAACTTTTAAAGCGAACAATATTGCAAATGATAAAGTGACAACTAGAGAATTCCTAGCAAACTCATGCCTGCCAGAAAAAAAGAATATGTATGCATTTTTATTAGGTTAATAAATCCAGTTTAAAAATTACCATTCAATATATTCTAGGATAGTTCACCACAAAGAAGAGTTGCCCAGCCTTAATTAAGTGACGCTATCATGACTGGATTGTGCTCGTAGCAGGACGTACAGCAGCGCTATTCTGCTGGGGCAGGGCTGGACGGTCTTGCTCTCCTCCACATCCCAGCACTGAGCCCGCTGCCTGACATGGGACAGTGGCCCTATATGGAATGAACGCTTCGAGCATTGAGAACAAGGAATCAATAGTGACAGGGAATAAAGGGGAAAGGAGAAAAAATGAGTGGAAATATCAGAGAGGGAGACAGAACATGAGAGACTCCTAACTCTGGGAAACGAACTAGGGGTGGTGGAAGGGGAGGTGGGCGGGGGGTGGGGGTGACTGGGTGGCGGACACTGAGGGGGGGCCCTTGACGGGATGAGCACTGGGTGCTATTCTGTATGTTGGCAAATTGAACATCAATAAAAAATAAATTTATAAAAAAATAAATAAAATAAATAAATATTTAATGCAATGCCTATCAAAAAAAAAAAAAAAAAGAAAAAAGAAAGTAAAGAAAAGAAAAACAAGGAATCCGTGGAAAGCACCTCTGGTTTTTCTTTCTCCTACATTAATCTGTAAATCTGATTTTTCTACCTGGTTATGGAATTTAGGAGAAATACAGAAAGCAATATTCTAAGGTTTTTGCCTCACTGTAGGCATACAAGAAGGATATTACAAACAAGTCTATAAGCGAATAAAATAAAGAAATGAATAAGAACCTTTTT
Source organism: Canis lupus familiaris (assembly GCF_011100685.1). Lineage (NCBI taxonomy): Eukaryota > Metazoa > Chordata > Mammalia > Carnivora > Canidae > Canis > Canis lupus. The sequence continues at coordinate 59,934,305 of NC_049235.1, read as the reverse complement.
CATAACACTGGATTATGAAAGGTGAAAGAAAATTTAGGATGACAAATGAGAGGGACAAAAGAATCTCTCATGCTCCGATGTGCATTTCTGGAATAATTCCTACAACCATTTCAGTAAACAAAATCAAAGGCCAAGCAATCAATATTTTCTAAAAACACTCTTCCTGCAATGAAACTTTGAAAGACTAATTATTAACAAATTCTGGTTTAATTTGTGAACTATTTCCTTCAACAAATTTTAGAATATACTAACCCAAACATTTTTTTGGTAATGATATAATTCCATAACATTCACTGAATCTTTAAAAAACGGTCTATGTTTTCTAGTATACCCCAGGACAAACACACGGAAGAGATTTTAAGGGCTCGTTGCTCTGTTTCCCCAATTACCAACCACTTTAACAAAGTACATCTCTCTTTGCAATAATATTTACCTAAATTTAGCTATTATGACATTGCTCAGGAACTTTACATTACGTTGCCTCATCCCTATTTTTAGTTTTGCTTTCTCACTTCGAGTAGGTTGTGAACATGAAAATGAGATTACTGGCACGCATAATGTCTTTGGCTGAGTTATGGAAGAAACTTCTTCAAACATTGTTCTGTTACTACTTTCATTCTTAAGAAAGAGACAGTACTCAGAACCTAAGGGCATTCATGGTGGTAAATATTAGAGAACGGGGTACATACACAGGGCTACCCCAAGAGCCTCCCTTTCCTTTGGGCTCAGACACTTTAATCCAAGCTCTCCTACTTACGAGCTACATGATACTGGGCAAGTTACTTGAGCTCTCTATACTTCATTTGTAAAATGGATACAACAAAGCTTTTGGTTTGCTGTCACAGCAAAGTCACACAAAAAGGAAAACCACTGGGCAGCCCGGGTGGCTCAGCGGTTTAGTGCCGCCGTCGGCCCAGGGCCTGATTCTGGAGTCCCGGGATCGAGTCCCATGTCGGGCTCCCTGCATGGAGCCTCCTTCTCCCTCTGCCTGTGTCTCTGCCTCTCTCTCTCTCTCTATGTCTCTCATGAATAAATAAATGAAATCTTAAAAAAAAATGAAAACCACATAGTAGTGTGTGACATGAGGGTCATATACAAGAGAACAGTGGTCATCGTGCTTTAGCATTAGACTTTACAGGTAGTGATCTCATCATCTTCATTTGTACCCCAAATACTGATTGTGGCCCACCCAAAAGTACATACACCCCACTTCGGGCTCTGGGCTTATGCACACATCCCCATGCCCTTCCACCAATGCAAAGATCCAGAGCAGGCGGAGACATCTGAATGGATGGTGGCAACCGGCTTACCCTTATCCGTATCCCAGAATGAACCAATGTATCAAGGCTACTTGTTGTTTCCTCCACACACAGATACAGATACTCCCAACATCTCTGACCACTCAAGACCGTCCCTATGCCCTGTGGTGAGTCAGACTCTGGCACCAAGGCGTTCACAGACCAGAACGGGCAGAGAAAGCTATGGTTACTATATAGTGGGATCCAGGCAACCGGAGGTACCAGGGCAATGCGACTTCACGGAAGAGGGAGCGACCCTCTTCGGGTGGCGAGAGAGGAGTCAGAGATCCATGATGTCCGCATTCCGTGGTGAGGATGAGGGGCCTCTCCCGGGTTGTCCTGGTCTTCTGAGCTCCCAGGGCTTTGACCCCGTTCATATTTATGACTGTGTCTGTGGATCCTATTTCAGGCCACCCTTCTCCACGGTCATGTTTCCTACTTCCTTCCAGCTCCTAAACCTGACCTCTGCGCTCTATAAAGCAAATACGGATTCTTGACACTTGCATCTCAGGTTTCAACGTTTGTTCTTGCGTCCTGCTCCCCCTCAGTGCACTCAGCATCCTGCCTCGGTGTTATCTCGACTGACACTGTGGTCATGAGAGTATCCATTGACTGGGCTAGAATTTTCTTCAGAAGATGGATCTGGGTCTGTGGCAGGATCAGTGCAGGCCCCGGTGTTTACCCACAGAAAACATCATTGTCCTGCTGTCACACAACTAGGTCCTGAGGCACAAATGATCGTTCTAGAATCTGCTTGCTCTTTAAGAACTCTCTATGGTCCCAAGTTCCCAGTGTGGTCCTCAACCATAGAAGGCACCCTTGGACTCCATGCAACACTACTTCGGGGGATCTGTCAAGCCCCCATTGAAAGCTGCTCCACATCCCACACTTGGCCAGCAGAGTTTCACAGCCTTCCAGCCAGATCTGGTTCTTGCCTGGGCCAAGGCCCAGGCCTCCCTTGTCCCAAGTCAAGAGACACCTCCATCTCCTAGCCTCAGCTCTAACTCCCAAGAGCTCCAGAATCCAAGCTCTCTCAGCAGGGAGAGAGTCTGAAAGAAGACTGGGTGACGGGCACTGAGGGGGGCACTTGATGGGATGAGCACTGGGTGTTATTCTATATGTTGACAGATTGAACACCAATAAAAAATAAATTCATAAAAAAAGAAAGTAGATCAAGTTTCTAAATGATCGTTCCATTCAAACAAACTCTGAGCTTTTGGTAACTTGGAAAATAAAACTTCTGATAACATAAATGTGAACTTGTACACATATAGCAGGATTGATCATCTCCACATTCAGTGTTACATGTAAACTACTGAGGCTACACGAGAGCGAGGGAGAGGCAACCTTCTTGGGTCCCCTTCCTCCTCGGGAGCTTGGTACTACTGCTCAATAAAATTTGTTTGGCTGCCCACCAAAAGGAGAAAAGAAAAAAAAAAGAAAAGAAAAAGCGAGAAGGGAGGAAGATGCATAAGAGAGATCTGGAAGTCATTTGCGAATCTGTTTCTAAGCATTAGACCTTAGAGACATTCTGAGTCACGACTGAAAATAAATGTAATCAATTTGAATTGGGCTGTGAATTGCTATGTCTAATAGGATTTCCAGAGAACAGCAAGAAAAATGGACACATTCTCATCACCGCTGTTTCAGTCCAGTGGAAGCCAACAGACTGAAGGGCCTCTGAGGCTAGGAACTGTCTAATACCCTGGAACTGGACTCTTGGTAGATGATATTATATGAAATACTTTCCTCGGTAGCTTATTCCTGGAGGCGCATCCTCCTTGTTCCGATGTATAAATCAGTGGCACTTCTTGGAAAGACGTCTCAATTTATTTAAAAAAAAAAAATTCAAAAATATCCCTTCATCTACCCAAAGCAAGTGTAGTGATACAATTGAACTTGCCACTATTCTTGCAGGGGGGGAAAAACACTATTCAAAAAAAAAAAAAACAAAAAACACCCCCAAACAGTAAAGGTTGACAGCGAGCTACAATTTCTCATGCCTTAGAAGTTACTATTTGAATATAACAGAGATGCTACGTATCATAGGTGTAGTGTAATCCCGCAAAACAGCAGATTAAAAGGCTTCCGAGAAATCCTTTTAATAGCAGAGACACATTCTGAAATGTGTGGAACGAGGCCACGCTGGGATTGCAGGAGACTTCCATGTCCTGCTTCTCTTCTTGGGTCCCGTGACCACCCCACGCGAGAGCACGAGGAAATCCACCCAGCACTTCCATGGTTAGCAGAGGTGGGCCCTGAAGGGAGTTCAGTGAGTGGGCTGGAATCTGCGAGAGGCACACATGTCCCTGGGCATCCCTGAATGCTTAGGTCATTGTTTCAGTGCCAACTGTACACATTTTCAGGCATTACTTTCTGCTACTACAGCTAATTGAATATATTACCAATAGATATTACTTTACTACTTACTGGGGGAAAAAAATCTCCTCCTGTCCCCGCTCTTCCTTTCCCCCCACCCCGCCCCCTTGAACTGGGTCAACCAAGGGATCTATACGGCATCACAGGGTATTAGGGAAAATGACAACTGTTGAAAACCCGAGTGGAATGACTGAACGAGCCACGCACGCAGGAAAGGGCTAACTGCCTCCGTGTGTTTCTGGCCAATACGGTCACTGAGTGCCGCGCATCACTTGCTCTTTTCACCCAGAGAGCGGACACCCTCACTGCATGTCGCACGGGGAAAGACGTGCGCCCGGCTCTAGGGGCAGGGCTGCGAGAGACCTGCGGGAAGGTGACCCGGGCCCGCTCCCAGGGAGGAAAGGGACGGGGCCTCGTGGCTAGTTACAGGGAGGGGTGTTGGTGACATCTGGGCGTTAGGACAGGCCGCAGCAGACACAGCCGACTGGCCCGCCAGACGCCGCCGTGCTCCAGACTCCGGGAGGGACAACAGTGACCGACGTCCTTACTTCTGAAGGCACCGCGGTAGCAGCGAGCCTGAAACCAAAAGCATCGATGTAAAAAAGCTCAAGATTCTGTTGTTGTTTTTAATGTGCTCCATTTTCCCCCAAAGAACTTAGTGCTTTGCACTGCATAGGCCGCGAGATGCAAGGCCGCGAGACGGAAGGCCGCGAGATGGAAGGCCGCAGCCCCTGCCGCTGCTGTGAATAAAGCCACGTTCACCGAGCGACACGGGGGTTCCAGGCGGAGGCTTTGTGATCAGCAGCCCTGGGTTCGGGTTCTAGGTCTGCCACCTTCCAGTTATGCTAAAGCTTTAGCTTCCAAGGAAGCTAAGGGTGAAGATGGAGAGCGGCCATCACGTCTACCGCAGCAGCGTGAATTAGATGAGGAACTAACTATAAAGCGTTGGCGACCATGTGGATCTCAAAAAATGGTAATTATTAGTAATGCAAATGTTAAGCTAGTGTCTCTCGTCACATAGGCCGTGCTGGTTATTAAATAAATCCCTTGTCAATTTAGAGATGAAGACAAATGACCAATGGGGAAAAAGCAGACCGGCTTCCCAGGCTCGGAGCAACGGAAGACGCTGCACCCGAGAGCCCGCTGCCTCAGTCCCTCAAGCACACCTGCTTTGTGCTTAGGCCAGTGACACAGTCGTCGATGCTCAAGTGCTTCTCCCTTAAGATGTACGGAGGGCCTGCGCTCGCTTCGGCAGCACACATACTGAAGATGTACGGAGGTCCTTACTAATTTTGCCCATTTACAATGGATTTCAGCAATCAGATAATGAGTGAAGAAATATGCAACCGAGCAGTCAGGGCAAAGAAATACGCGATTTCACGGGGACGAGAGGGAGCAAGTGACTAATCAGGACTTGGCGAGACACTTGGCAAGAAGGACCCCGAGAAGGTGTAGCAAGAATGGACACCGGCCGTCAAGCGCAGCCTGAAGAGCTACGTATCCGGGGAGGGCAGGAGAAGAAGAATGCATCAAGGACCAAGAAACCTGCTAAGCTAAACTTTTTTTTTTTTTTTTTTTTTTTTTTTTTTGCGTGGGTGTCTGATAGGCCCGGTTTTAGAAATTATTTTTTTGAATGTTTTGGTGTCCAAACTCTAGGCTGACGATTCCTTATATATCCTGTCCTCACAAGGCCAAACTGAGCCCTCATGAAGACTCTTGAATGATGTTTTAAGACAAAGGGATCTTTATCCCTGACATTAAAAATGTGCAACACTAGAGGATTCATAATAGCATAGCACAGAATATAATACAACTTTGTACACTAAGCCTTCACCACAACGTGCAATATATAAAAATCTCTCCTCTCTTCCTAGAGTTCACATTACTTAAAATACTATTTTTTCATATCTCTCTTAATAAATATCAAAAAAAGGGGATCCCTGGGTGGCTCAGCAGTTTAGCACCTGCCTTTGGCCCAGGGCACGATCCTGGAGTCCCGGGATCAAGTCCCACATCGGGCTCCCTGCATGGAGCCTGCTTCTCCCTCTGCCTGTGTCTCTGCCTCTCTCTCTTCTCTCTATGTCTATCATAAATAAATAAATAAATCAATAAATCAATAAATCAATAAATCAATAAATCTTTAAAAAATAAATATCAAAAAAAAAAAAAAAGAAAGAAAGAAAGAAGAAGGAGCATCGCTATTTTGGGGGCAAATGGTCTGCAAGAATTCTAATCAGTTTATGGAATCACTCCCGCCCAACACAGTCAACTCCTAGCTGTCCCCATTTTCTTGCACTAGAATTCCAACACCTGTCCCCCCAAAATACATAGCTATCATCACCCCACACCTGCAGAACCTGAATCGGGGCAAAAACAAGACTAGATAGACGGGAACAGCAAGGTCTTGTTTATTTTTCTCGTCAGGGTCACAGCCAGACTTGTTTTGGGCCAATGTCTGTTTCTATGGGACTTAAAACCAAGGGTACATCCTCTGTTTTCAGAGAGAAATAACATATCTTTTCTAAGCATCTGGATCTCAAAAGAGCTAACGATATTTAAGTAAAAGAGATAATCGACTTATGCAAATAAAAGCCTTCAGAGAATATATTTCACTTCTGTCCTCCACACTCTAGGAGAGAGGTATTATTTTTTAAATTAGGGTGATACTTTCATAAAGAGTCAGCTGTCATGACATTTAGGCTATTTTTCACTTTTAAAGTCTATTCGCTTATGGAATGATAAATTCCAAAATTATTCTAAAAGCTAAATAACAAAAATAGTGAACATAAACAAATAGAATATGTCAAAACCCAAAGATACGAGGGGAAATCTGATGTTTATACATGTTTAACACAAAGACTTTTAGTAACTTATTAGTAAAAGAACAAACTTTATGGGATAAAGAGCAAAATATTTGTACAAAAGACAATTCACAAAAGAAATAATAAATACAAATGTGTTTAACCTTATTATTCATCAATCAATAGATGTCAACTAAATGCAAACTAAAACAAGAATAGGGTTTTTTTTTTCTTTCTTTTCTTTCTGGCTATCTTTCTTTCCTTTGCTGTTTTTTTTGTTTTTTGCCTCTAATATCTAACCACTAAGGGACTCTCTCATCCACTACTGATGGGAGCATCAACTGCTACCTGCTTTCCAAAGGGTACTTTCTGGGGCGACTGGGTGGTTCAGCGGTTGAGCACCTGCGTTTGGCCCAGGTCATAATCCTGGGGTCCCAGGATCGAGTCCCGCATTGGGCTCCCTGCATGGAGCCTGCTTCTCCCTCTGCCTGTGTTTCTGCCTCTATCTCTGGGTCTCATGAATAAATAACATCTAAACAACAACAACAACAAAGGGTACTTTGACAGCGCGCACCAACAGCGTTAGACTTACGCATACCTTTGTGGTAGAGCTTTTCTTCCAACAATTTCCCCTAAAATGGTATTTAGACAGTAGGTACTAGGACTTGGATTCAGAAGTCAGATAGTCACGGATATGAATTTCATGTTAATCAACTATTTATTAGGGCTCTGAATGTGACCAGGCCTTTCAACACCTCGTTTCCCTTCCACGCATCCGACACAAGACTTCCTTTCTCAACTTCCTCAGTCTTCTCTCTGAAGGAGGATGAAGAAGGGTATGACGGTCGGCTGAGAAGACGTATGTAAACTATTACCCGACACTCGGGCACCTGATACCGTTCCGATAATCCTGCTCCTCATCCAGAAGTTAGCATCAGAGGGCGCGGGTGTGGGATGATGAGGATGCTCCAGCCGGTCGGAGCGCAGTCTCATGAACTACTATTCCGACAGTGACCTCCAGTTACCCCCAACAACCATCCCCCTCTCCTCCGACAGGAGCAAAATGTTTAGCTGGGCAGCCGGCTGTCTAAAGAAACCTGAAGTTTTCAGGTCTTGGGACGCTCGGGGAGCTCAACGGTTGAGCGTCTGCCTCCGGCTCAGGCTGTGACCCCGGAGTCCTGGGATCGAGTCCCACATCGGGCTCCCTGCAGGGAGCCTGCTTCTCCCTCTTCCCGTGTCTCTGCCTCTCTCTCTCTCTGTGTCTCTCATGAATAAGTAAATAAAATAAAATAAAATAATTTTTTAAAAAGTGCACGCTTTTCTCCTCCCCTCCCTGTGCGCCTGGCATGTGTGTGTACGTACGCAGAAAAATGTCAGGAAAGAGCTAAAGCAAAATGTTAAGAACGTCTATCACTGATGAAGCTCTGCGGGATACTTGTTTATCTGTATTCAGGCAATTTCTGAATATCTGCAATGATAATTTCATAATCATGAAATAGATTTTTCTAAAAACCAGGAAATTGGGATCCCTGGGTGGCGCAGCAGTTTAGCGCCTGCCTTTGGCCCAGGGCGCGATCCTGGAGACCTGGGATCGAATCCCACATCGGGCTCCCGGTGCATGGAGCCTGCTTCTCCCTCTGCCTGTGTCTCTGCCTCTCTCTCTCTCTCTCTCTGTGTGACTATCATAAATAAATAAAAATAAAAATAAAATAAAATCATAATAAATAAATAAATAAATAAATAAATAAATACCAGGAAATTCACTACCGTGCAGAAAGTATTATACACCGTGGAAGGGCTAGTGCATTTTTAAAGTTTTACATTGTTATTATCTTTATTTTGGGCCAATCCCAAGGGCCTTATCAGAAAGACTGGATTATTTTCTTGAGTCACTGCATGAAATTCATACATACACAGGTACACGTACACACATGCTCGTGTGTCCATACGCAGATCCAGACCCAGACATGATGGGAAATGCCCGCCAACTCGAAGATCCATCAGACATTATGACTTTGCCTCTCAAACGGTGAAGTGGTCGCGCGCCTGCTGGGATGAGCCCTGGATGGTATACTCTATGTTGGAAAACTGAATTTAAATAAAATATATTTTTTTAATTTAAATAGAATATTAAAAAATTGAAGAAACAAATGGTGAAATAGAAAAGCCAAATTGAACACTCGTGAGATGGTCTTGTTAACATTACAGTTGCAAGTACATGATTTTTGATGTATTTAATTATTTTGACAACGGAAGAGAGGATACCTTCTGTCGGTGCAAGGTCTCGGTCGATCCAATGCCTGTGCCCCCTCCTTTTACCGCAGACATTACATTCTGAAGAGACCAGGGTGCTGCTGTACCCCCTCAGCCCTGCCTTCTTTTCCAGCCATCAGATACGCCCGTTCTGGCCGAAAAGAAGGGGCCCTTGGGGGAATTTTTTATGGATTTCTCAGTGACAATAAGAGCTTCAAGATTTAAAAAACATACATTCAGTAAGAAAAAGGTCGCAATCAAGTAATTTTACACCCATCCTGGTTACCTTTCATACGCGAAGGAAAAAAAAAAAGGCTTCAGCATACAGAAAGCAAGTCACCTACGTCTCCTTTGAGCGAGGACGTCAAGGAGGAGTCCAACCAAGAACGATAAAGTTACCGTAGGAAACAACAAAACTGTAGACTCCGCGGCTCTGAATGTAAGCCAGATACGTCTTCTTCAGCTGCTTGCTGAACCAATCATGAATGCCCCAAAGGAAAGGTAAAAAATCCTAACTTAATAACAATGTTCTGTGTTTAGTTACTTTTTAGTTTTAGTCTTTAAAGATTTTTATTCATTTATTTGACAGAGAGAGAGCGAGAGCGAGCACACAGGCAGGGGGAGCGGTGGAGGCAGAGGGACAAGCAGGCTCCCTGCCGGGACTCGATCCCAGGACCCGGGGTCGCGCCCTGAGCCAGAGGCAGACGCTCAGCCACGGGGGCCCCCGGGCGCCCCAACATTCTGTGTTTCGATAATGAGCCTGTCTTATGCCACCGGGTGCCAGGACCACGGTGGCGGCGGAGGCTGGTGGGTGTCGGCACCCACGTCTGCTGGCGGTGAGGGAGTCCCAGGAAGCGTCCCCCTTCCCAATCGTGCCACTATCAAAGCTGTGCAAACAGCAGGAGCCGGACACTGGGTCCCTTGAGCCTTAGGGTCGCACCCCCGTCCTCGGCCGCGCCGCGGTGTGCAGAACTGCGGGGACTTAATTCATTCCCTACACAATTGCGTTGCAGAATCCGACCTTCCCAAAGCAAGGCCCGCGGGAACCGTCCCCCGCTCGGGCTTCCTCCACCGGCGGCGTCGCGTGTCCCCACAAACGCGGTCTCTCCAGCGTCCTCTGATCGAGCGCCTGAGCGTCTGGGTCCTTCTCGGCAGATGTGCCGTTTCCCCTCGGTTCTGGGTTCCCTCAACTCTCCCGATCCCATTTCTGTGCTGGACGGATTAACAGTCGGAAGCTGTTTCGGGACCCAGCCGCTGCTCCCTGTCCCCGCCACACACAGAATGACGGCGTCCCGCAGGCCCGTGTCCCGCCAGCGGCCTCCCCGTCGTCGCCCGACCTGGGCAGCTGCACAAGTCCGCGTGAACGACGTCTACTTGCCCACGAGCCTCACAGATGAGTGACGCCGGTCGACCAGGGCCTGGCGTCGAGGGCACCTCGGAGGCCCCCGTCCCATGTCCACAGACCCGTTCCCTCGTCCCGTCGCCCCAGGGATGCTCCACTGGGACCAGGATCCGGACCAGACACGACACTCAGATTCCTGCCCCAATGCGGGGTTTTCAAGTGTCCCCGTCAGTCCCCAAGGCGGGGGGCGGGCCGGGCCGGAGCCTGCTGCTCTCTGAGGTTTTGCGGCCGGAGGGCCCGAGGAGGCCGCCTCCTTTCCACGGAAAGTAGCTTTGATCCACGGCGCCCACGCGGCCGCTCGGGCTCCCCGGTCAGATCCCGACCACACGGCCCTGCTGCACGTCGGCGGCTCGAGCTCAAATGGAGACAAACGGAGGAACAGGGCAGCTCTCGAGGGACAGGTCGGGGCGCCGCAGGGTGGAGCCTGGGCGCCGTCCCGGGGAGGGGACCTCCGGGGCCAGGAGCGACGCAGGGGACCGCTGCTGGCCGGCGCGCTGGAGGACGGCAGGTGTCAGCCCCGGGGCCCCGGCCTCTTGGCGGCCCGAGCCGACCCCGGCTGGACGGCAAACGGCGGCCACCGACGCGGCCCGGCCTCCGGGTGGCAGAGGAAGCAGCCGGTCCCCTCCGTCCCGTTCGGGCCCTGCGCTGCCCCTCGGCGCTCACCCCCGACCGCAGGCCAGTCACTTGGTTCTCCTTCCTGCAGCGTGGACGCGGAGTACAAGGCCCGAGGGGGCGGCCGCGGCCCTGGGCCAACGCTGTCCTGAACCCACAGAGACGCTCTGGCCCATCACGACGAGAATGTGACTTGATTGACCTACTTGTACTTTACTTGTTGAAAATAAGGGGGATTGAGTGGATTTGAGGGTGAACTGAAGTCTAATTCCAAATGCCGTAGCGGGACCCCAGGTTTCCTCTGCCGAGGAGCGTCCTGAACGAGCGGGTGTGGGGGTGACACTTTGGGTGGGACAGGCTAGATCCCGCTGGTCTCTACTGGGGACGGCCTTGGGGGGTACCGCGTGCCCTGATTTACGCTGTATTCGCGGGGCACCCGCCACACGGGCAGGGGCTTCACGGCCCCGTGCGCTGACCTCTAGACACCGACTCCTTCAGGGACGAGGGCTACGGACAGCACGGAAATCCGACGGGAGTGACGCTCCCGCCTCCAGGCAAGGGGCAGTGATGCGTCGCGTGCACAGCACAGGTGCACGGTCTCCGGGGACGCGAGGGACCTCGGGCCACCCAAGGGAAAGGAAAGCAGGAGCCTAGAGGCAGGAGCATAGGTGCGGAGGTCCAGGGGAGGCCGGACGGCTGTGGCCTGCCGTCGGGTCCTGCGGGGCCTTGCGTGCCCGGCCACGAGGCCACGGACACCCAGGGTCACCCCAACCTATGGCTCCTTCCTCACGCTGGGCAGGAACAACACCGCACCCAGTACTTTCTTGACGGTGTCCACGGACGGAGATCCTCGTTCCTCGACCGTGTTCAGTCCTCGCGGCGGGGGCGGGAGCATCTCCTCCTGACCATTACTGGACCCCCCCTCCCCCCGCACCCAGGACTCAAGTTCCGAAGAGCCTTGCAATGCCCCCCGCGGCGAGTTTGCAGAACACCTGGTTAACACGGGCCTCAGCGAGCCGTAACTTCTGTCAAGCGAGTGATGGGTCAGTTGAGCTGCATCCACTCTGGCATTTCTGACCTGGATGTCCCAGGTCAGCAGGGACGTGTCCGAGCTGTTTTCCTGGCCCTGTGTGGGGGCCTGGGCGACTTTCCAGCTGCGTTGGCATCACCGGGTTTGTGCGCACGGGGTTCACAGGTGACCGAGCAACGGCGCATATCAGCAAGCGAAACTCTTCATTCTTTATTACTGGGCGCCGCGCAAGAGTCTTGGGAGGGGGACGCCCGGGGTGGGGGGGCTCAGCGGTTTAGGGCCGCTTTCGGCCCAGGGGGTGACCCCGGAGATCTGGGATCTAATCCCACATTGGGCTCCCTGCACGGAGCCTGCTTCTCCCCCTGCCTGGGTCTCTCTCTCTCTCTCTCTGGGTCTCCCATGAATAAATAAATAAAATATTAAAAAAAAAATGACTCTTGGGAGGGTCAAACGCCTGGGACTTAAACTCCAGCCTAAAACGCTAAGCGGGATTCCCCGTGAACAGGCTTCCCCCGGACCCGCGTGGCCTGGCACATTGGATCGTGAGCAGGACGCAGTGATCCTGCGGAACTGCTTCCGCCCAAGGAAGTCCGGTCAACCTCTGTCGATGACCTACTTGCAGCGGGGCTCCTCCAGGAAGGCCATCACCCTAACAACCGCGTGCTACAGTCTCAAAGCCTCACATTAAAAAGCACAGAGCACACCGGCGCTCCGCACGCACGTCTGAGGGAGCCCTGGGTGCGAGGAGGTGCAGGGGCCCTGCCGGCACCCAGAGGAGACCCCACCTGTCTCCCCGGAAAGGGTGAGCGGACGGGTGAGGCGGCTCCGGAGCCGTGACCCTTCCCCGGCCTGGAAGCCGCTGCGCCTGACGCAACTGAACCTCTCATCGTGTCTGTAAGGACTAGGAGTCGCTTTATTTTTTTCAGGTTGACAGATGCTGCAAGATTCCAATTAAAAAATGTAACGGCTGGAGGAGGGAGAGGGAAAGGAGAAAGGCAGAGAAGCCGCCAGGCCTGGAAAGCTCTTGCCAGACAGGGACCTGGAACCGGAATACTTTCTTATGGCTGTTTTATCATTTTGGGGAGTGGGGTGCGGGGGGGGGGTGAGGGAGTCGGGGGGTTAGTATTCAATTTTGAATACATTATTGAGGCACAAAGAAGCATCCTGTGTTTGGTCAATCCCTTCTGCCAAGAATACTAAAGAGCTGAAATGCGATGAGAGGTTGGGAAGAAAATAAATCGGCGTCACAGGCAAGCAAGGAGCCTGGGCCGACCGGCCGTCCCCGCGCTGGGACAGAGGAGCCCAGCGCGCCTGCCCCGGGGGGACTGCGGCCACGCTGGGCCGTGCTTGGCCCATTAAGACTGACTTCCTTCCTTCCTTGGTGCTTCTTTCCAGGACCCATCTCGCGGCCGGCGCTGCAAGCTTCCCGCCCCCCGACGGTCTGTGGCCCAGAGTCCCACGCGGGGAGGCGCCAGCAGCTTGCCTGCGTCCCTGAGCAGCGGCTGCCGGCACCGGGACTCAAGCGGCAGCTCGGGACAGAACCCACTGGGAAAAAAAAAAAAAAAAAAAAGAACCCACTGGAAACTCCAAGCCACTCCTGGGGCAGCGGCGGCCAACAGGACACGCCCCTCTGGGTCTCGCCCCAATGCGCTGGGGTCCCCGGGGTCGCCCAGGGTCGGCTAGGGTCACCTGGGGTCAGCCAGGGTTGGCCAGGGTCGCCTGGGGTTGGCTGGGGTCACCTGGGGTCAGCCAGGGTTGCCTGGGGTCGCCCAGGGTCGCCCGAGGTCACCTGAGGTCACCTGGGGTCGCCTGGGGTCGCCTGGGGGCCGCTGAGAAGGACAGGCGTCCCAGACCAGAGCCGCGCCCGGCTCCCGGGGCCCAAGCCTCTCGGGCCAGTCATCCACGGTGGGAGGGGGCCATGTGTCCCCCGCTCGGAACAGGACAAGGATGAAAGGAAAGTGGGGCACGCTCCTGCTCGGGCGACGGGCCGCACCCAGCGGCACCTGTGAGGTGAGCTTGCGGCCGGCTCCCCTCGCGTGACCTGCCCAGACCTGGAGCCTGGCCCACCCGGTCTCTGCGCCCCATTACTCTCCATCCCGGGGGCTCCCACGGGCCCATTTCGCACATGGAGGGACGTGAACGCCCCAAGGAGACGCAGCCACAGGCGCCCAAGCACAGCCGGGAGCCAGGCAGCTGCTCGGGGCACCTGCTGCCACCTGCGCTCCCCCAGGCCCGGCACCCCCAGACTCTCGGCTGCTCCGTGAATCGTCAGGCTAAGCACCCCCAGACAATTCCCGCCGAGGAGACTGATGATTTTCCCAAAGGATTTAGTCTCTTAATGCTTGGAATTAAACATAAAAGCACGGAGAAGCCGGAAACCACACACACATACTCCTCACGTACGGACTGTGTGTATATACACGCAGACAGCACGACACACGCTCACGTACACATGGGCACGTGAGGAGCACTTACGCAGGTGCGCTTCATAGCGCGTGCATCCCACGTCGTTTCTCACTCTGAAAGCCGTCAGTCGAGGTCTTCCCATAACTATGTTACTATTAAGAATCTATTTATCTGGATTTCTTAAACACGGAAGGCTGCATCCCACTTCTGTCGAGCACAGTACAGATCTCCTTCTTCGTTATGTGACTTGACATATACCACGCGTCTATCCTTGACAGCCGCCACTTTATCCCTTTCCTAAATGTGATCCTTTGTCGATTTTTCACTTCACGTACCCTTGACGTATGTTAAGAGACATTCAGTAGATAACAAAATTCTATTGCGTTTTTCATGAGTTAAAAAAAATTTGTTAAAATAGATTTTAAATAATAGTGAAAGGGAATAGAGGGGAAGGGAGAAGAAATGGGTAGGAAATATCAGAAAGGGAGATAGAACATGAAGACTCCTGACTCTGGGAAACGAACTAGGGGTGGTGGAAGGGGAGGAGGGCGGGGGGTGGGGGTGACTGGGTGACGGGCACTGAAGGGGGCACTTGATGGGATGAGCACTGGGTGTTATTCTGTATGTTGGCAAATTGAACACCAATAAAAAATAAATTTATCATTAAAAAAATAAAAAAAATAAAATCGATTTTAAAAATTCTGGGAAGCCTATCCTAACGGATTATTTCTCACTGCACTGCTTTTATGTAAAACACAAGTTGAAGGCAATTTACGAACACGCTAGTTTATGCCACACGAACGGGCCACCTTCACGCAACCTGACGTTGTGGATGTCGAGCAAGCCCGTGTATTGGCAGACGGCTGACTGAAACGTCTCAGTAGTTCCTGAGCACAAATACAGGGATTTTAGAGGTGAAGTCAATAGTTTTGATGAGACTTGATAAAATAAGCCTGACACGATGCGTAAACTCCAACTCCTCCCATCCTCAGGAAAAATGGTGGGCCTTTTTTTTTTGTCGGCACTATGACCTCTGCTAAAATAGATAAAAACAGATCATTGTAAGTGGCACTATCTCTTCTTACTAATCCTCCAGGCCCCGAGTTAATCAGTTCGGGGGAAATGTTTAGCTTCAACTCCGTCATGCTATGGTAACAAACGTGGAGTTCCACCATCGGTAAATGAGCCATCTTCAAGCTACCCGCCTCTACTTCTCTCTCCTCTTCCCTTCCAGTTATCAGCTTCTGTAGAACTGTTATGCATTTGCTGCCTCGACTTCTCCTTTCTGGATGATTGCTTTGACTCTATGTGGTCCTCGCTACACCTTCACCTTTCCAGGGAAGATACCCCCTTGAAGACCACCAACGACCCATTCTCCAGAGGGTGGCACCAACTCCCAGCAATTACACCCACTGCACTTACATCAAACGAGGTGACGTATTTGCAAGTACCTGTTCGTCACTCAAGTATTCTTAAAAAAGGACGGTGCAATTACACCTCCAAATGGTCGACCAAATATCCCCTCTGACTGCCACCCTGTAACAGCCTTTTGCTTGTGCTTCCCGAGCACCAGTCTCGCTCTCCAATCCATCCTGTACTGATACTTACCCGTCTACAGTAAAGAGACCTACTCAAGTCATTCCACTACTCAAAACCCTTCAATAGTTGCCCACTGTATACTGGATAAATTCCAAACTCCAAACCCTTCAGTTAGCCATGGGGAATCCTACCTACTATTCGGTGCTTTTCCACTAGTACACACCTCTCCCAATTTTTTCCAAATACCACACTTATACGCAGTCCATGCTTCTGTGTATATACCATCCTTTTTGCCACCGATGCCCTTTCATCCCTTCCACTCTATTAATGCCCTAGCCAGGCACCCTGCAGAGTCTACACCCAACCCCACCTCCTCCGAGGCACCTTCCCAGAGGTGAATTTAGCCTACACTCCCAAATTGCTCACACTTTCATATTCTACAACATCTGCATGTATGACAGCTACTTTTTTTTTTTTTAAGATTTTCTTTATTTATTCATGAGCGACACAGAGAGAGAGAGAGAGACACAGGCAGAGGGAGAAGCAGCCCCCACACAGGGAGCCCGACATGGGACTTGATCCCCGGTCTCCAGGATCACACGCCGGGTTACAGGCAGTGCTAAACCGGACAGCTACTTGTGTATGGATTTTTCTCTCTTGCAAAAGCCCAGGCAACCACTAGGAGAATAGTCTCTCTAGGGGAAATATTTATTATACGGAAGATGCTCGATAAAGATACAACGAATTGATTTCTGCTTGCGTCTTCACCATTAATGATAAAGAATATGTCAGTAGGCGTTTGGACCATGTAAAAAGGTCTTTGTTAACTTTTAAACAGAGCTCTTAGTGCTTCTCAAATACAGTAAAAACCAAATGCCCTAGACCTGATAGATAATGCACATGTAATTTTAAGATGCACGGGTGAAATGAAGTGCTGAAATGAAGAAATGCAGCTGAATCTTGTGTCCACCACATAACAGAAATAACTCAGGTTCTAACAAATTGTACATGCAGAAAGGAAATAAGCAAGACAAGGGAGCAACGAGGATGTGCATCATTGACAAAATAAAAGCCATTATGTGCCTATGTCCTGATAAACGCAATCACCTCCCACCTCAGAGGCTGAGAGAGACTCGGATCTTTGGACCAACTCCAAGAACGTCTGGCCTCTTGAAGTTTCTCTGCCTTGCAAGACCATGAGGTCAACCACCGTAGTCCATACTCCTCCTTCTAAGGTTACCCTGAAACTGAAACTGCCTGGAGAAGGAGGAGGAGGGCTGGGCAGCTGTCCAGGGCCTCTGTCCTGGGACACCAGCTTTGTTTAGGGCAGCGTGGAGCCTGCCAATGCCTCTACCTTAAGACAAGTGAACGAAGATTAGTAGTATCATGAGGTTGACCTAGAATGGTGGTTTTAAACCTTGGCTGTCGTCTGTAGTCACTGCCAAGTCTTTAAAAATATACTGGTGTCCGGGCTCTGCACCGATGCATATACTTGATCCAGGGTGGGGCCCAGACATGCGATGTTTTAAGTCTCCCAGGTATATGGTCAGCCCGGGCCGCTCTAACAAAACACCGCAGGCCCAGTGGCTTGCACAGTGTCTGCTTTTCACAGCTGTGGGGCCGAGAAGTCCAGGGGCGAGGGGCGAGCTGGAGGGAGGCCTCTTCCCGCTTATGCCAGCTGCCTTGTCACTCTGTCCTCATGATGCAGGAAGACCAAGCCCTGGTCTGTCTGTCTCCTCCTCTAAGGATATTAATCCCAGCATGGGGACTCCCCTCTCATGACCTCATCTGAACCTAATTACTTTCCACAGGCCACACCTCCAAACACCATACACCTTCGGTGGGGGGCTTCCAAACAGGAATGTTGGGGGGACGCAAGCGTTCAGTTCTCGACCCCAGGTAAGTCTGAGGTGAGCCAGGACCGCGAGCCACCGACTAGATCCATGGTTATCCACCTGTTTTTTCGGCATCGAAACAAACGTGACAACCAAACCGCACGTGCAGCGCCGAGAGTCCGTACGAGTCCGTGTGTACAAGTCCCACTCGGGAAATGCAAGAGGGTGAAAATGTCCCCACGGAAATCACTTTTAATTTTCAGATGACAATGTGACTGAAAACCATGAGAAGATCGGGAAAGTTCTTTATATCCGGCCCGTGTTTGTTATTCTAAGCGCACAATCAGGACTCTGGTGGTGATCACGATCTCTGCGTTAAAAAAAGGTCTTTTTAAAAAGCAGCATTTTCTTTTATTCCCTCTCATGGTATTGAGTTGATCAGTTCAGAGGAAAGGTCTTGAGGTAAACGTATGAGGGCTTCAGAATTCGAGAAATAAGCGGTCCAGTCAGTGACAGTGAAAGAACAGAAAAATTATGGAGTAAATGTTAACAGGGAAGGCAGAGAAAAACAAGGACAAAGTAATTCTCCAAGAGTGGAAAGCTATCTGTAGTCTCTGTCATCGGTATTTTAATAGAAAACCCTTCTTTATTGCTATTTAATAAATCATTCTTTCCAAATATATAAAGACTGTATTTTCAAGGAAATCTGTAAAAAAATGTATCTTTGGTCAACATGTACATAAATCGATGTGCGCTTACTGAATGAGACTAGAAGGTTCACATTAATGAGGACCCTGAATAATTGAATTTACTTTAATCTGTGTGCAAATATCACAAGTAAAATTAAAAAAAAGAAAAACAACCTGCCCATTTTAACATACAAGAATTTTTAAGAGGAAAGAGGCGTTAACCCATACTTTTAAAACACGGGTTCCTAGCTGGCTCAGTCAGAAGACCATGTGACTCTTGATCTCAGGGTTGGGAGTTCAAGCCACATGCTGGGTATAGACATTACTTAAATCAATACATAAAAATTAGGGATCCCTGGGTGGCTCAGAGATTTACCGCCACCTTCAACCCAGGGCTTGACCCCGGAGACCCAGGATCGAGTCCCGCGTTGGGCTCCCTGCATGGAGCCTGCTCCTCCCTCTGTGTCTCTGCCCCTCTGTCTCTCATGAATAAATAAGTAAAATCTTAAAAAAAATCAATACATAAAAACTTTAAAAAGTAAATTAAATTTGTTAACTACAAAGCTTCCCAAACGATATCAACACAGTAAAAATATTTTTAGATAATCGTATCAAATAGTATCAGTCTCCTATCAAACTTCTCATCAAGATGCTGAGCAATGTTGACTTTTTTTTTTTAAATCTTAGATTCTCGTTTAAAGGAAGTGAAGATGGAAAGGAAAAAGCCACAAATACACACGTACAAAGAAGGAAGGATGGTGAATGAGAAAATGACACAAATGTCCTATTAGAAGAGCAAGTCTTTTTTCTGCTTTTAACTCCCGTGGGGATTTCTAACTCATCCCATTGTCTGTTCCATTTGCATCCAATTCAACCCAAATGCTTGTGGGGCCCTGCTGCGCGCAGGGTGAGCACCATCTCCGTGATCCACCCACAGACCAATGCTGAGCGCACACGTGTCCGCATAACCCAACCGCACTTCCTGCCCTTACCCAGTTTCCAGAGCTGCCTCGGGCGGTCACTGATGGAAAATACAGTCTCCGTGGATTCCAGGCGCTTCATTTCTCATTGCGGCTGCCCCTCGCCCCGTTCCCTTCTCCTCCCCGACAGGTGAGCACAGGTGCGCACCCACGGCTGGGAGGGGCTCTCCGGGCCGTGACGCCCTGCCCCCGGGCACAGAGCCGGCTTTCCTGGGGCCAGGCCTCTAGAGACCAAGGTCCCAGTGCTCCTGCCACCACACCGGCAGGATCCGGCAGGGGGGCTGGATTTGCAGGCACAGAGTTGACGTGATGCACAGGCTCTGCATGAGGCTTACGTGCATTCGAGGGAGAGTCAGACGGTGGGGTCCCGGGGCCAGAGGAGCCCTGGAAGTGAGCGGGCCAAGGTGGATGCTGACCGCCCCGGAGAGGCGAGGAGGCCGGCGGGAGAGGCCGCAGAGGGCCGGGCCACCCCACCCCGAGGAGGAGCTGCCCGCGGCCTCGCGGCGCCACCTCTGCGGCCCTGCCGCTCAGGCACCTGTAGGCGCTAAGGCCCACACTGCGGGCGGGTGCGGGCGGGTGCTGGCAGGTGCGGGCGGGTGCGGGCAGGTGCAAGCCGGGTGCGGGGCCACAGCGTCTGCGCTGCACAAGCTGCCCTGAGAGCCGCGCCACGAGCGCCGGGCGGGGACGGGCCCTGCCTCCTGGACTGGCAGCCGGCTCTGCCCGCAGGCTCCGGGAAGGCCAGGCGCTCTGCGCTGCTCACCCACGGCTCATCTCTGGTTTTCAGAGGGCCGACATAACAAGGACGCAAATAGCCCTCAGCTATCAACGCTTGAAATAATTTTAATGACTTTGGGGCCCCTGGGTGGCTCCACGGTGGAGCGTCTGCCTGGAGTGCAGGGCGTGACCCCGGGGTCCTGGGATCGAGTCCTGCATCGGGTCCCCGCACGGAGCCCGCTTCTCCTCTGCCTGTGTCCCTGCCTCCCTCTGAGTCTCTCAGGAATAAATAAAATCTTAAATAAAATTTTTAATGACTTTAAAAATGTTTTTTGCTGTCGACAACTTCTCATCATTTTATCCACTTTTTATTACTCTAAAACAGCTATTCAGTAGACTCTCTGCAGTGACAGACATGTCCCGCGCCTGCCCTGCCCCGTGCAGTGGCTACCGAGCACCTGAAATGTGGCTACTGTGGATGAGGAACTGACTCAATTCACTTTAGTGAACTTAAAGTTGAACTGTCACATATTCCTAGCAGTGATCAGAAATCACAGTCCTAAAATATAAGTGTTTTAGGATTGTGCAATATGACCAAATAATTTCCCCTTAGTGCCTATGTGGTATGTTACACGTGTCTGTGAAGAATTACACACATGGGACGCCTGGATGGCTCAGTCAGGTAAGCCACTGCCTTCGCTCAGGCCACAATCCCGGGGTCCTGGATAGAGTCCCGAGTCCCAAGCCCCCCACCGGGCTCCCAGCTCCATGGGGAGCACTCTCTCTCTCTCTCTCTGCCAATTAAATTTTTAAAATCTTTAAAAAAATTATAAACATGGATAAAAACCGATTTCCTTCCATAACCTGAAGTTGCGGCTGGGGGCGAGACTCCCATTAAAACATTAAAGTTAAAAAGCACATTCTAAACATGCCTCTGCCTTGTTTAAGTTGACTTTGACTTTTATCACTGGCTTTCTTGCTAAAATGGGAAACATTCTAAAATATCTGAAAGTTAAGACAGGTAACACATTAAGAGATACTTCAGAAAGACTGTTTTTTTTTTTCTCAACTAGTGCTAACCTAAGAAAGTATCTTAAAAGTGAGATTTAAAGAAGGTTTTCCCAGTGGGGACTGACCCGGATCAGCTGGATGGGAGGCATCGCGAATGTGAGGGCTCTTTATGCCCTGCAGAATGATTACTGCCTAGCGGAGGTCAGGCACTCAGTAAACACGGAACAAAAGAGTAGTTGATTGAGATAGTTCGGGCAGGAATATGCCACATCTGGATCAAGGTGGTTAAGTGACCACATGCATCTGTAAGAACTTGCAAGATGGTAAGCTTTTTTTTTTTTTTTTAAGATTTTTATTTATTTATTCATGGGGGGGGGGACGGGGGGCAGAGACAGAGGCAGAGGGAGAAGCAGGCTCCACGCAGGAAGCCCGATGTGGGACTCGATCCCGGGTCTCCAGGATCAGGCCCTGGGCAAAAGGCAGGCGCTAAACCACTGAGTCACCCAGGGATCCCCGATGGTAAGCTTTCTAGGGTAAATTATGCCTTAGTTTCGTTTTTTGTTTTTTGAAGGGGAAAAAAGTGGTATGGGAGCACACGGGAACGTGAAACGTAGCATCACCTCTCTTATGAAACAAGCCAATCGATTCCAAACAGGAAACTGGTCTCCTCGGAAAGTAAAGAGAAATAGGCTCAGGCTGGAGGGTCAGAAGCGATGCATAGGCTGAGCCGGGCTGTGGGAAACCGGGGAAGTCATCTGACTCTTCTGCGTTTCACTTCCCCCAGCTGTGAAAGGTGTAAAATGAAAACACCTACCTCCCACGGTTTGGGGAGACTGCAATAAGAAAATATACATAAAATATTCAGCACCTGGCAAGCACTGAGTAGATGGTGAATGGAATTAAAACACAAGCTCATCTTTTAATCAAGCCCTTCTTCTGAGCTCCTCCAGCTGGGAATGGGGGGTTCCATTTCTCTACCACCCTCTAAACAGTTGGCAAAGGGGTGGTCAAGCAAAGCTACCAGATTAGACATAACTCTAAGCTCGCTGGAGTAAGGGGAATGGGGAAATGCAGTGCATGTTTCCAGAAAAACCTGAAGTTTTGCCAGAAGCAAAATTCCCACGACATAAACTTTTAAGCAAGTTCCCAAATATCTAGCGCAGACACGAGAGCAAAAATGAACTGGTCAGTGAAATGATTTATCCTGGCAAACTTCCCTGAGTGAACACAAGTACAGTCTATATAAAAAAAAGGAGAGAGAAATGAAATAAAGAAAATTGCTACTCTGCAAATCAAAAGTAATTAATTTTCTGAATGGAGGCTACTTCTTATTTGGGGAGAAAAAGCGTGAATCTTTTCTATTCCTGGTTACATTTGTTTTCAGAGAATAAACAGACCAAGCTGAGAGTCACAACATTTTGGATTCTACTGATTCCATACTCAGGATAAACTGAGCAATTAATCCTTGCAAAGGAATTGGATATAATTTGTAATTAATGTGTTCCTTAAAGCAGTGAGATGTGACCTCAAAGTTCGGAATCGGATTCATTACATATTTTACAATGTGTGAACACTTGAATCTAGTGTACCCTGCAAGGCTGTAACTTACTTCATTCAAAGATCCTGAATTCTCATGAGCTGAGAAAAACTATTCCTTCAAAGCTCTTAAAACACCTACCTTAAGAGTAAGTTAAGTCTCCTTACAGGAAAGTCACCGCATGCAGTTTTCTCCTATTACCTGTTCGGTGGGTCAAGATTAAATAATGACAGTGTTGTGCTGCCATTATATTAGTTCTCCACCTACCAGAAAACCTCTCCATTATTCTAGAGAAGGTCCAAATTCACTTGGGGAGTGATCTTGGAGTCATCTTCAATTTCTGCCTCTCTGACCGAGCATCTCCTTCAGCTGAGTAACATTCAGTGTTGTCTAACTCATGCCATTTCAAAAAATACTATTAGGTTAGGTATCAGAAATCAAGTCCACAGTAAGGACCTGTTAATAATCCAGAAACTTTACTGACATCTAGATGTCAAACTTGGCTCAGGAGCTGTCAAAGTATGGACTGGCACCAACAGCATCACCATGTCCTAGGAATTTATTAGACAAGATTCTCAGGCCCTGCCCCAGATCTACTGAATCAGCAGCTCTTTGGAATGGGCCCCTAAATCTGTGTTTTAATAAGTTCTCCTGGTGATTCTGATGCTTACTCAAGTGTGAGAACTGTGATCTAGCTAGTTCTGGCAAAGACAGTTGAGGCCACAGGCCAATCTTGATAGAATCACCCAAACAGATGAACCCACTAATATATTTAATCCCCACCCACCTAAAAACACCCATTTTGTTCCTCTTTAGTCTCCAGTGATCCCTGCTATTTGGAAAGAAAGGATTTGTTTCAGTCCAAATGATTTAATAATAATTTTTTTTCTGGAGAGTTATTAGAAAGAAAACTGGTCCAGTTCAAAACATGTGGATATTCTAACACGGAGAGTGGTGGAGTCACTAACTGCTAACTCATTCTTAATTGCTAACAATGAACACTTCAGCTTGTTCCAGGACAATGGTTAAGAACGGCAGCCTATCCTTCATTCAAACTGGGTTGGAGCCGTGACTCTGCACAGCGCTTCTCAGTTGACAGACCTTTCCTGAGCATCTGTAACATGTGCTGGGCCACGTGATTGGCCCCGAGGACTCTGAAGATAAGCAATGAATATACCCACAGATACAACAGTAGGTGTTGAGGGAAAAATAATTGAAACGGAGGTTGCATGTTTTATTTGTAGATAATACGCTTCCGTTTTTCCAAGACATGTTATCCTGAAATCGAGATACTCATCCAGTGTGAGGTTGACAAAGCCCCTAAGTCAACGTGTGGGCAACAATGTTCAGAGGCCAACTTTGTTCAAATGGGAAGGGATACAAAAGCTGTCACCCGTCAGTCACAGAGAGTACAATGTGAGTTCTGACACAGGCTTACCTTCACTATCATTACATAAACTGTGATACACTTAAGCAATTAGTTTGATTCTTTACAGTTAAATTTTACATCATCAAAGCCTTAAAGACAACATCCAATAAACCAAAATCTGTATAACCGAAAATATTAGGTTACAAATAATGCTTTATTGGGAAAAACCTTTGCAAACCATGGAATATCGGAATGGAGTATCTATCACTGAGCCACAAAAAGGAATGAAATACTGATACAGCTTACGGCATGGATGAGTTCTGAAAACATTATGCTAAGTGAACGAAGCCAGGAACCCAAAGGCCACGTATTGTATGAATCTATTTATATGAAATGCTCAATAGGCCAATTTACAAAAAAAAAGAGAAAGTAGCTTAGTGGTTGCTAGGGCTGGGGTCAGAGAGAATAAGGAATGAGTATTAACGGAGTTTCTTTTGTGGGTGATTATAATGTCCTGTGATTAGATAGTGGTGGTGGTTGAACAACCTTGTCAGTATATTAAAACTCACTGAATCGTACACTTTAAAAAGACGAACTGTGTACCATGCAATCTATGCCCCAATGTATTCAAAGCAGCGGTCTGGACGGCCTACAAAGCAATGTTCTCCGGTTTATTTGTGCACTACAGTGAGATTCACTTTAAATAATAATCCGAGTACCAAAAGGATCTGGGTTTCTTGTTAAAACCGATCTATAACAGAAGTGTAAATTCAACAGGTGTATATTTGATGAGCACAGCACTTTAAAAAAATTTCTCCCCCCCTCCTTCCAGATTCAACTCTGGGGTTTTAGGGAAAACCAGGACCAGACTCTCCTGCGAGTCTTCAGCCTCAACCTTGTGTATCACATCATCCCCGAGTATTCTTGTAAAAAGCTTTCGGAATTTAAACTGCGTCCCTGTATCTGGAGATGGGAGCCATCGGCAATCACCACCGCGTTCAAAACGTAATTCTCATTAATTAGACCATGAAAATGATGTCTCTTTGTAAAGGTTACTGTGCCAAGAGCAGCACCGTCCATTCTCAAAATGTAGGTTAATATGTACTTTATAGGAATAATCTAAAACGTTAAGACATGGGATGCTCTCGTTGAAAAGAGTGAAATATGTGTATATTTGCAAGTGGAGGCACAGTTTCCAAACTTTCAGCTTAATACCTCCCAACCTATGATACAGTCCATCATAACAGAAAATCATTACGAAGGAAAATTTTTTTTTTTTAAAAAGGGTAAAAATCCAATCTTACAATTCTTCAGGGAAACGCCTGGCCCTCTTGAATCTGCATGCCAGGTAAATAATTCCCAACTGGCTGCTGCAAAATGCGATCCCAGGACTGAATGCATGACCTGGAGGGGGGCGGATGAGGGACGCATCCCTGAATCCGTACATCAACCTGCGGCTGCCCTGCAGAGAGATTCTGATAGAAAACTTTTTTTTTTTTTCTTTTACGGGATGGCCCAGGCTTGATGGCGACTAGGTTAGAGGCAGGGGAGCCGGGCAGGTGGGGCCGGGGCTTGTTCCCGCGGCTGCCTGGGCGCGTGCGGCTCGCGGCGGGCACGTGTGTCTCCGGGCAGCGCTCGTGCGCCTGCGGCCCCGCGCCCCTACCCCGCGCCCCTACCCCGCGCCCCTACCCCGCGCCCCTACCCCGCGCCCCTACCCCGTCTGGGCGCCCGGGGGCCGCACGCTCTGCTGCGGAGCCTCGGCGCGGACGGCGGGGGCACCCGGCGCGCCCCGACCCGGCCTCCGCCTCCCTGGACCCCCGCGCCCCGCGCCCCGAGCCGGGGCCGCGCACTCACCCAGGCGGCAGACGCCGAGCAGCTGGAGCCACGCGAGGAGGCGCCGGAGGACGAGCATGTCCACGCGGGCCGGGCCCCCACGCGGCCTCCGGGCGGACGCGGCGGGGGCGAGGGAAGGGCTTCCTCCTCCGGGCCGGGGCACACGCAGCGCGTCCGGGCGCCGGGGGCTCCGGGGGGCTCCGGGGGGCTCCGAGGCAGGGCCGCTCCGCGAGGCTCCCCGCGCCGCGTGCAGGTGGGAGCTCCGCCGCCGCGCTCTGCTGCTCCGGGCGCCGCGCTGCTGCCGGCGGGGGCGCGCTCGGGCGGGCGGGCGGGCGGGCGGGGGCGGGGGCGCGCAGGGGCGGGGGCGCGGCTGGGCTCGGGTCCGGGGGATGCGGGGCGGGGCGGGGCGGGGCGCGCGGGGGGGCGGGGCGCGGGGGCGCGGCTGTGGCTCAGGGTCGGAGGGCGCGGGGTCGGGGGCACCGGGGGCGCGGCTGAGCTCGGGGTCCGGGGGGCGGGAGCACGGGGGGCGCGGGGCGCGGCTGAGCTCGGGTCCGGGGGCGCGGGGGCCTGGCTGAGCCTTGGGGTCCGGGGGCGCGGGGTCGGGGTCCGGGGGTGCAGCTGTGGCTCGGGGTCGGGGGCGCTGCTGGGCGCGGGGGCGCGGCTGGGCTCGGGTCCGGGGGCGCGGGGGCCTGGCTGAGCCTTGGGGTCCCGGGGCGCGGGGTCGGGGTCCGGGGGTGCAGCTGTGGCTCGGGGTCGGGGGCGCTGCTGGGCGCGGGGGCGCGGCTGGGCTCAGGTCCCGGGGCGCGGGGGGCGCGGCTGAGCCTTGGGGGTCCGAGGGGCGGGGTCCGGGGTCCGGGGGCGCGGCTGGGCTCGGGGTCGGGCCCCGCGGGCCTTGTCCCCTCCCTGCGGGCGGACCCGCTGCGGCTCAGACTCTCCGCGCGACGAGGTGGGTCCGCGGCGCGCGCCCCGGGGGAGGGGGGAGGGGGAGGGGGAGGGGGAGGGGGCGGCCCGACCCCCTTGTCCCGCGCAGCGGGGGGCTGACCTCTAGCTTGACCCCTGGAAGCGTCCCGGGTTCCTGTCCGACCAGCAGGTGCCGGCCGGGCTCCCCTCTCGGTTTCCTTCCCTTTTACCAAACCAGCAGAGGGGCCGCGCCGGCCTGCAGGGTCCCGTGAGGCCTCCCGGTCCTCGGGCCGCGCCCTGGCTGTCGGGCGGCCTGGAGGACCTTCCCGCGGGCGGGTCCCCGACGGGTCCGCGGCCCCGAGGGTGCAGAGGCCTCGTGCACGGTGCTGGGCGGCCCTGGCGGCCGAGGTCACGCCCCCGCGCCCCTCGGTCTCTGCAGCCGGACTGAACCCCTGGGGGCCGCAGCTTCCTCGCGCCCTGGGCTGACCCTGACCGCGCTCGCGTGCAAAGGCAGGACTAGGAGCTGGACCCTAAGGTCTGTTGAACTACCCTGAAGCCTAAATGAAAAGAGAAGGCACCTGGTATCCTCCAAGACCCTGACTGCACAGAGCCCTGAAAACCCGCGTGCTCTCTTCCAAGATTTCCATCTACATATTCTTTAGGCAAAAGTACATTTTTTCTACTTAGGTGACACCCAGTCGGAGCAGGGAAGTCAAGTTCTGGAATTATCCCCTTTATCCTTAGGAACCATTTGATGTAGGCGACCTGTACTGTGTGTATTCCCGTGTCCTGCTCTTGGTTCTAAAATGGCATTTCAGCTTAAATATTTAAAGAAAGCTTTTCGCATTCAAAATTGGGTTCTGAATGTATTTTGACGATTACTATCAGTTCTCGCTAACACACCGGCCTCCGAACACTCGTTTGACACGTGCAGAGCTACTGACGCAACCTACTGTTGCTTCAGGAATTGATTACAGTCCTGTAATCACAAATCTCAAATCTACCTGGAATGTGTATTCAGGACTGCGCGTGTATGTTCAGGAATTGATCTTGATCTTATTTTCCCCACGAATTAGTACAGAGATGCTGTAGCTTTTTTTTTTTTTTATTTTTACTTATTTATGATAGTCACACACAGAGAGAGAGAGAGAGGCAGAGACCCAGGCAGAGGGAGAAGCAGGCTCCGTGCACCGGGAGCCCGACGTGGGATTCGATCCCGGGTCTCCAGGATCGCGCCCTGGGCCAAAGGCAGGCGCCAAACTGCTGCGCAACGCAAAGATCCCGAGATGCTGTAGCTTTTGGAAGGGTTACAACGGACAGTGCTGATGGCTCCTGTGAGTTTCCACCTAGGAAGAAAATTTTTGCCAGCATCCGCAGGAAGCGTAGCTATAAACTAGAAACGCACTTAGAGCTGCGAGGGTGTTTAGCACGGGCTGGAGTCGGCAGAGGAGGTTTCCCAGAGGTGAGTCGTTGATCGAGGAGGACTAGCCAGGAAAAAATTGTTGTGCGAGGAAGTGGAGATGGAAATGAAAAGCAGATGTCATGTGCTATAAAAAACAATGTGAATTAAATTTGAGCAGGTTGAGTGGAGTCAGTCTAGGGGAAACACTGATTTCCTACTGGAGGAGCTTGTACCTGAAATAGTAAGCGAGAAAGAACCACAGAAGAAACTTCCAAGAACTTCAGCTGTTTGGAGGCTAGGTTTGCTCCAGGGCACGTATGGTGGTCCAGGAGGTCTCAGTGGTCAAGTCCACACCAGCAGCCTGCTAGAAGAATCCAACAGTAACAAATATCCTGTCTCCCTTTACTTGGTCAAAAAGTCACATCACTAGTCACTCTTTTGAGCTAGATGGCAAAGCAAAGGCACCGCTGAGGTCATGGTTACCCAGGTAGAAAGGGCAGGGAGGTCCTGTGGTTTCTGCTAATTCTGTTCTCATATTTAAAGAGATAGCTACGTACTTGGGGAGGCACAAAAGCCGCGTTGCGGAGTAGTCAGGTTGCTGTTAAGGTTTGTACAGGGAGAGGAATGGCAACTAATTCTATGCAACTGAGTGACAGCAATGGAAAATGGACCCGGAGGACCAGTCAGCGTGGATCTGATAGTCCTGGGGAGGGTGGGGGTGGGGGGCACAGCTCTGGAGGTTCAGGTCCTTAGAAAACCAGGTCATTGCAGCAGTCCAGGTGTGGGAGAAGAGAAGGTGTCAGAAGGGCAGGGACCAATAAACATGCCGTATTTCACGTTTCACGATTTTATGGGGGGTCATGACCATATCTGAGATGTGTTATCACACATCATCGTCAATACACATTAGACAGGGATCCCTGGGTGGCGCAGCGGTTTGGCGCCTGCCTTTGGCCCAGGGCGTGATCCTGGAGACCCGGGATCGAATCTCACGTCGGGCTCCCGGTGCATGGAGCCTGCTTCTCCCTCTGCCTATGTCTCTGCCTCTCTCTCTCTCTCTCTCTCTCTCTCTGTGACTATCATAAATGAATTAAAAAAATTTTAAAAAATGCATCAATACACATTAGACATTGTGAGGTATAAACCTGTAAAACCACATGGTTTCATTCGAGTCTAAACTTATGTATCTTTTTATCTACCTATTTGTCCCCCTATCAATAGATAAAAATAGAAAGAGTTCTACATTCTATGAGTTTTTGATATATTTATATTTTTTAAAAATATAAATATTTTATATTTTTTGTGTGTGTTTTGCTAAAGTTTAATTACGTTATGTGCCAATCACTTTTCAGTCCTGAGAGTTTGTACGGAATTCTGCACATTCCTGGAACAATACTTTCTACCCGCCCCCTGCCAAACAATAATAAGACAGGATACGATCAATAGACATCTCGCTTTTTTTGGGGGGGGGTCTCATCTGGGATTTTACAGTGACTTGTGTCCAAGTTACCAGAGACTTGTTGAGCGCTTCAGTTTTCACCATACGCTCCCTAATCCCCCAATATTTGTATAAAGATGTGCATCTTCCAACGGGTCTCCATCTCGGTTTTCAGCCAGAGCCGTGGTTTCCTCAAGCGTAACCTAGGTTGCAGCTGGGCATCCAGAGGTCGCACACACAAGAAGGTTGCGCCCATTTCCATTTACGGCAGAGCCACCGCTGGAACCAGAAAGAGAGTAACAGGTTTGCTGCTTCTGGTACCAGTTGGCCAAAGGGGTAACCCTGGTGGTGCTGAACCTCTGGCTTCACTCTTTGACAGTACCAGTCACAGTGATTTTGTTGAGCTACGCCAACAAAAATAAGCAATAAAGTAAATATTTCTACGTATATCAGCTCTTTAAAAGTCATCCTTTCCATTCATTCATTCATTCAATATATTGATATATTTTTATTATGTATCAATTATATATCAGACAGTGCTGTAGGGGCTGCCTGTTCAAATATGAATTACTCCGCCCCAATGGTAAGGGAACAAGGGAACGCACCAGCTAGTAGGAGAGAAAGACCTTGCTATTACAAAATATCCTGGGAGAGGATGCCAGATAAAATGCAGGATGCCCCGTGAAATCAGAACTTCAGATAAACGGTGAATAATTTTTTCGTATAAAATAATTTTAGTGCAGTATGATGCACTAAACTTACTGATCTTTTTTTTGTATAATGAGTGATTTTTTTTTTCTTTTTAGCACAAAGTAGTATTTTAGTGCACTCCATGCAATGTTTGGAACATAGTTATATTAAAAAAATTATCTGCAATTCAAACTCAACTCCGTGTCCTGCATTTTTATTTGCTGAAGCTGACCAACTCACTTTGTGTCTGGGGATTGTCTGACGCGAGAGCTAAGCATTTGTGGTTGTGAGACGTCTGTGGTTTCCCATTAGTTTCCTTACTCCACAAATCACTTCCAAAGTATCTCTGATACAAATAAAGTTAGGGGCAGATGGAGGAAGGAGAGTATTTTCTCTGCAGAATCTGCTTAGCTCATAAATTCAAATTAGGGCTAGGAGACTACAAAATATTGTGCCCTCACTAAAAAAAAAAAAAAAAAAAAAAAAGGAATTAAAGGGGAAGTAAAATGTCTACTTCTTCTGCTATGGCAGGAACAAGTTGCTCCTGTTTGGCTCACATACATTATTGCTCATTTTTATCCATTGTCTTTGACAGATACATTTGAGTAGATGTCATTAGGTTGGATTGCTTAAATATTTACAGTTTGTGAAAGTAATCATTACCTATTTAAAAGCAGAAGACAGCTGTTGGAATTATAAGATGTTTGTAAGACGCAGATCGTGTGACTTGAAACCCTGTATTTTAGATTGTGAGGATAGATTTGTCTCATGTTTGGTACTTTGACAAATTGTGTTCACTCTGATTGACACAATGGCATCGACGTATGGCAACTTGTAGTGAAATCTCTGAAAAGAGTTGAGAATAATTTTACTTTCTACAACAAAGTTAACCCTTTCATTTGGATTTGTCCAGCTAGTAACTTTCTGCCTGAAAAGCAATTGTGTCCTACCTGCCCAAGGACCCTCAGGAGTTTAGTCAGATGGCCTGTTACTGTCTTTTCCTGGACATAAAACTGGTGGGAGGTTACTCAATGGTAAGTCCAGGGCGGAGTGTGATGCGGGGTTCGGAGTGCATTTGAAAGGAGCATAACTGTGGTTAAGAGAAGACCATGGCATATCACATATTTTGCCTTTTAGTGTCTTGGTATGTTCAACTCTAAAAGAATTTAATCGTATTGTATGCAAGATATATAATTCAGTGATTAAAATTGTCTTAAAAAATACAAAAAGAAAAAAAATACAAAAAGGCAGGAATCGTTCTTTTGTCCATGTCGGGAATATTTAGCATAGTACCAGATTCAGGATAATTCTTCCTCTGCATGTTAGTAGAATAATCCTTTTTTCATATTTTACATATTTTCATTTTAAACGATTTTAAAATAGTTTTTAACTATTTAAACTATTAAAACTATTAAACTATTTGAACTATTAAATAGTTTAACTATTGAATTATTAAATTAAATAATATTAAATTATTAAATTATTTTAATAAATTAAACAAGGTTAAACTATTCAAACTATTAAATAGTTTATTTTAAACTATTTTAAAATGAAAATAATGGTCAAAGCATAACCATACATTTGAAAACTATTTGTGGATGAATATTGCTGAAATCTAAGTCAGAAATGTGCTACATGCCTAATTGTTGGTTATGTTAAGATAATTGCTGGGTGCACTAAGAGAATTGTATTTTATTTTGTTTTCAAGATTTTATTTATTTATTTGAGAGAAAGAGACAAAGATAGAGCACGAGCAATGTGGAGGAGGCCAAGGGAGAGAAAGTAGACTCGGGTTCTCAGAGAAAGACGCTGAGCGGGGAGCCTAACGCAGGATTCGACCCAGGACCCTGAGATCATGACCTGAGCTGAAGGCAGATGTTTAATCGACTGAGCCCCGGGGGCCCCAAGAATTACATTCCTTAGTAGAGGTGATGCCTCTTCTACATCGTGCTGGTCGTAAGGTAATGACTGATATTTCAACATCTACAAATCTGGCCCCCTTCTCCCTACCTCACAACCATCTCTGTTATGACACAGAATAATCCTATTTTTCTTCTACCCCAACAACAGGATGGGAACTCCGTCACTCAGATAAGTTCCAAGGGAACGTGTCTTCAAATTCGTATTGCGTTACAAAGACCCACAGGGCCATATTTAGGTTTAGTAAACCCAAATGCTACTTTCACTTCATTGCCATTTAAAGGTGAAAACACATTTCTCCCTCTTCTACCAGAGACAAGCTTGGGATTTCGAGTCTTCCAACCAGCTTAATTTAAAATCAATATTGGTCTGCTCTCTAGGTCTTTGAAAAATGTCCAAGATGATGTTGGAGTAGAAAGCAAACGTGTAAAACAAGTTCTGCAAATCAGAAAATCAGCCCTGGACTCGGTCATTCAAATGAGCTGCTATATTTCAAATGCATAAACATTTCTGATAACTGGCCACTTAGCTGTTTCCTGCCTATCTCCAGCCAAAAATAACGTAAAACAACTCTAAATGATCCGTTGTGCTTTTGACGTTAAAAAACACTTTGTTCATCTTTATTTTTAGCCAAACTATGATCTCTATATAACTGCCCTCCATTGATTGATTTCAGGGACCCAGAACAAATCTCTTCCCTTCCCTCGTAGAAAGAAATTCTGCTTTCCGCTAATACCAAATAATGAGATTTACCTTCTCTTGCCAAACTTGACCTGAACCCTAAGCTCTTCTGGAGCTGATGATCCGTCATTTCTTTGGATTGCTCTCTCCCAATTTATTCTTCTCACCAAGCTATTAAAATATTTTTTTTCCAGTAAAAAAAAAAACTCAAAACACAAACTTCTCTTGACCACATATCTCACTATATAATTGTAGTACCAGGTGTGTTTTCTTTCTTGATTTTCTTGTAAAAATAGACCATAACCATCATCTTCGTTTCCTTACTTTTCGGTTTCTCTCGAAGCACTAACATTAGGCTTCTGCCTTCCTGACTCCATTATAGTGGTCTTTAAAAGGTAAAAAATCACACTCTAATAGCCTTGCAAGTACAGTGCACCCGAAAGTAAAAACTCACCATTCCTCCCCAGATGGTATTTTCTAGAACCTACAAAACCCGAGAAGTCTTCCTCGCCCCTCCAATGTAATCAGTCACTAAGTTCCAAACTCACTCTTAAGTCCCATTCTGTTTCTATCATGATTTCTTCACATAATCAGTGGGCCTGGCATATATTCAGTGATTAATACATGTTTAAATATATGAAAAAGGGCAGCTCTCGGGCCAGTTCTAGCAGCTACTTCTCTCGCCTGCTTCTTTTTTTTAATATAAATTTATTTTTTATTGGTGTTCAATTTGCCAACATACAGAATAACACCCAGTGCTCATCCCACCAAGTGCCCCCCTCAGTGCCCGTCACCCAGTCACCCCAACGCCCCGCCCACCTCCCCTTCCACCACCCCTAGTTCGTTTCCCAGAGTTAGGAGTCTCTCGTGGTCTCTCGCCTGCTTCTAACAAGTTTCCAGAGAGTTCCTGGTGTCCTCTTGTCAGTTCCTGGTCGCCAACCTAGATCCTCAGACTAAGGAGCCATCCTCTTCCCCTTATTAACGGACTTAGACTATTGGCCTTGACCTAGAACTTACGAGGTAGTTTTGTTCCTCAACTGACAGCGTGGCTGGAAGGCCTAGAACACGTCCAGTGCATTCCTGGCCTGGTGTGACCTTGTTCTCTCCTCCTCCTGCACAATGAACTCCTCCTCGACCGCTTCCATTCAGGCCGAAGACTGGCCAGGCCGCGGAACTTCAAATTTCCCCCGATGTTTCCAGTAGCAGTATTTGGCCTTCAGTTATTTTAAGTTTGGGGAGTGAAGGACAATCTGTATTTCTGGGCTGTTGCAAAACCCTGACGTTTTGCCGTTGGCCGTTCCTGATAACCATCCACGTTTCCTTAGGTTATTTCTAGACAGCTTCTTCTGTTCCTTAAGCTCGGCAGAGCAGCTGAGGAGGCCCGTGGCCCCAGAGCCTCCCCTCATTACTCTCACAGGAAAGGATACAACTAGGATCACGCCTCTGCTGGTTCTCCTTTTACCAGGTAGCGATGAGAGCCGCACACACACCTATTAGGTGGCAAGTGTTGCTCTAGAAGGTGCTGTGGAGGCCTGTTTAATCCTCCAGCAAATGATGTGTGTGACATTACCATCTTCCCAATCTCATAAAAAGGAAACAACAAAAACCGAGGCAAGATTATGCGTCCGATCCCATAGATTGCAGGTGGCAGAGCTTGGGCGTGAAGCCGTGTGCTTCATTATGACTCGGCGGGGCCTCTCCCTGAAGACAGACCTCAGACCGGGGCCTTACGTGGTCGGAAACACGTCCCTACTCTGCCCTCCTGGTACGTGCTACACTTTACAGGTCCCAAGTCACATGTCAGTGATAGGGACAATGTGTGATGCGACACACAAAAGCCCTCCCGGGACTTCTGATGTGCTGGCTGCCCAAGAAGACTCCCACTGGCCTGAGACGAGTACGCCGCCCCCCTCATGGGTGGTCTCTGTCTCTGCACCGTCAGCTCCCATCACCAACCACGGGGGTGACCCCTGACGTTACGTCCTGGGCCGCGTCATTGCCTCGCTTAGTCTTGCAGAGGCGTCTCATCATCTCACGTCATCACGAGAAGGGGGGGGGGAGCACAGCACGACAAGCTATGGTAAGAGAGTGAGACCGTATTCACATGACTCTCATTGCAGCCTGTTGTTATAATTGTCCTATTTTATTATTACTTACTGTTGTTTCGCTCTCATGATAAACTCTATCATAGGTCTGTGTGTGTAGAGAAGAGGGTCGTGTGTGCAGGGTTCAGCCATCTCCAGGCCCAGCAGGGGCCTTGGGCCTATCCCCACGGATAAGGGGGGCCTGCCTGACTGGCTTGTGGTCCCGTCGGTTACCTAGGTCGATATATTTGAAACTAATCCTTGCAAAGATTTGGGAAATGACTACAGGGGAGTTGAGCAAAAGGAGACATTAAAGCAGAGAACAGGGCAGCCCAGGTGGCTCAGTGGTTTGGCGCTGCCTTCAGCCCAGGGCCTGATCCTGGAGTCCTGGGATCAAGTCCCACGTCAGGCTCCCTGCATGGAGCCTGCTTCTTCCTCTGCCTGTGTCTCTGCCTCTCTCTCTCTCTCTCTCTGTGTCTCTCATGAATAAATAAATCTTAAAAAATAAAAAATAAAAAATAAAAATAATAAAGCAGAGAACACCGGGGATATCATCTGGAACTTTCTTTTCTTCCCTGAGGCCGCTGGCGCCTGGTAAACTTCCAGAATCTTATCAGAAAGCAGGTAATGACACTAATAGTTATCCTCTCGACCGCTTGCCCTATGCTGACTCTCTTGCCTCAGTGGCTTGGAGCGTTCTCAGACCCCACAAAGGAGACGCATCCTTTCCTTATTTTGCAGGGGTTTTCCGAGGCTGCGAGAGTTTCCTGTTACTCAGAATCCAAGAGGTTGTGGTGGCGGAACCGGGATGAAGAGCTGCGTTTCTCTGGTTTCAGCCGTGGGCTCTCTCCATAGACGGGCCTTGAGTTGTGAGTCACAGGAGGGCATCCTGCGGAGAGACCGAAGCGCGGTAGCCACCGCGGTATGGGCCAGGACCAGTGGGTCGGACCGAACGGACGCGCTCCCTGGTCGCTGTGTAAGCCACACTCCGGGGCCTCGTCGCGTCTAGGCCTGCACCTCTGTACACGTGTATCTGACAAACTTAGGTTTGAAGGTTGATCAAGCACATTGAGTAACGGGAAGAAATGCCCAAAGATAGATGCTTTTGTCATTCATACGCGTGATGCTTGGGCGTTCAGGCTGCCGTGTGACACGTGCCTCCCTCAGACCTTGTTATGACCTTGGCAGATCACCAGTCTAAGGTGGAGAAAGAAGGAAAGAAAGAAGGAAAGGGAAAGAAGAAAGAAAGGAGAAAGAAGAAAAGAAAGAAAGAAAGAAAGAAATGAAAGAAAGAAAGAAAGAAAGAAAGAAAGAAAGAAAGAAAGAAAGAAAGAAAGAGGAAAGAAAGGGAAGAAGGAAAGAAAAAGAGAAATAAAGAGAAGAAGGAAAGAAAAAGGAAGGGAAGAAGGAGAAAGAAAGAAAGAAAGAAAGAAAGAAAGAAAGAAAGAAAGAAAGAAAGAAAGAAAGAAAGAAAGAAAGAAAGAAAAAGAAAGGCCTCAGGATAAGAGCAAATTAAAATGAAAATCATTAAATTGAAGTGGGGAAAGAGGTTGTGCATAGTAAGTGTGACAATCGGGATGGGCTAGGTTGTACCACAGTAACAACAACAAAAAATTAAACTGTGATCAGAGAAAAATGTCTTTGTTGCTGGCCTGAAGCCAGTTTAGGGTTCCAGTGACCCCCGAGGGTCCGCCTGCCTGTGGCTGCTCTGCGCGCGGCATCTCCTCGCAGTTTCGGGGAGAGGGAGGGCCGGGGGGCACCTGCCCTGTCATCTTGGGTCTCCCCACAGCGACCTGACAGGTGTCACCCCAGCGTCAGCCCCGCGGCCCTCGGATGGGCTGGAGGGAAGCGGGAGCCCGGCAGGGGAGGGTGCCGGGGTGTCGCCCACCCAGAGCAGAGTGAGGAAGAGGAGGAGCGGGCGAGTGGGCCCCAAGGAGGGAAGGCCGGCAGCGTCTGTGTCTCAGGATTGCGCAGTGGCTTGAGCGTCGCCTTCTCTCCCCGATGGTCCGAATGTTCAAGGTGACTCTACAGCCTTCAGGGGAAGGAGCTGTGACAGCTCAGGCCATCGGGCTGTCCCCTGCCCCCCGCCGCGTGGCCCATCCTGCAGGCCCTTGCAGGGGCCTAGGGTGGGGAGCTGGGGTAGGACCCCAGAAGCGCAGAGTCTGTGTCACCAAAGCAAATCACTGCTCGGATTCCTTCCGACCTTTTTTTTTTTTTTTTTTTTCGACCTTTTTTTTTACCTTTGAAAGGAAAAATGTCTCTAAGCTTTAAGAGACGAAGGCTTGAGCTCATTGCCCGTATCGCTAACAGCACCAGGCACTCGATCACCGCCTAGAAATGAAAAATGACTTTATCACTATTAGCCTGAGCCCCAGTTGGTTTTTTTTTGTTTTTTATTTTATTGTGAGAATATAGTTTTAAAGAGAACTATTGCCGGAAATAAGAGCCCGAGGAAAGCACACGGCCCTTCAGCTCGCTGGAGGGACGCCGCGTTCCTGTCTGTCGTTCTCCCCGGGGCTAATGTCATCTAAGTGACATACAAATTGAGTTGGCCCTCCAGATTTTCATAAACTTGTAACAGGCTGTTGAAGAATATAGACTCGTGGAGGTAAAAATAGGAGACTTAAAATGTTTTCCCCAATTGTCCTCAGTGGTCCTGATGCTAGCAGTTGCTTTTTCCATCTCTTACTGCATCTTTGTCAGCGTCTATAAATCTTCCGGGCACTTTTGTCCATGAAAGCTCCAAGTCAAGTCTACGGCATCGATACTGCGTGGGCTCAGAGCGCTTCTCCTCCAGGGATCAGGGCGCGTAACTTGGTGGCGGTGTATTTCTTCTTATAGGATTCCTACTCCTAAATCTTGTACAAGTTCTGAATCCT
The DNA here is from genome assembly GCF_011100685.1 of Canis lupus familiaris. Classification (NCBI taxonomy): domain Eukaryota; kingdom Metazoa; phylum Chordata; class Mammalia; order Carnivora; family Canidae; genus Canis; species Canis lupus. The sequence continues at coordinate 59,896,623 of NC_049235.1, read as the reverse complement.
CTGGGCTTGGGATGCAGATCAGAGAAAAGTGACAAATCCCTCCCCAGGTGGCCGTATGACGACGCAATCCTCTTCTTTTTTTGTTTTCGTCCCCTCTCTGTCGCTTTCAAGACTATCGTTGTCTATGCTTTTTGGAGAATATTCGGTCTAACTCTTAATGGTTAGGAAAATATATGGGTTCTTTTGAGCCTCTCCACTACGACGTTTCCTGTTGTGCATGACCTAGGGTTGCCTCCTCTCTCCCCCTTTAAAGCCCACGACCAGGGATCCCTGGGTGGCGCAGCGGTTTGGTGCCTGCCTTTGGCCCAGGGCACGATCCTGGAGACCCGGGATCGAATCCCACATCAGGCTCCCGGTGCATGGAGCCTGCTTCTCCCTCTCCCTCTGCCTGTGTCTCTGCCTCTCTCTCTCTGTGTGACGGTCATAAATAAATAAAAAAAAAAAAAAAAAAAAAAAGCCCACGACCACTGGTCCGCCTCGGTGCCTGGTTACCTTACGGTCCAGCAGCGGGAATCTCTGGGAGGTGATACCAGCAAGACAGCTGAAATCCGCCCACCTCTGCGTTGTCCCAGCCGTCCCTCGGTGTCACATGGTGCTAAGAATGGCTGGTTCTCCGAGGATTTCCACACCCGAATCCCTGAAATCTATGAATATGTCATGTTATATGACAAAGGGAAATTGAGGTTGCAGACACCAGTAAGGTTGCTCATCCCGAGGGACCTGGAAGGGGAGATTATGCTGACCTAGAGTCAAGGTCCCATGTAACCACAGGGGTCCCGAAGAGCGGGGGAGTGCGGCCGAAGGCTGGGTGAGGGTGGTGCGATGTGAGGCCTTACCTGCTGTCACTAGCTACGAACCCGGGAGGAGAAGGTTATGAGCCAGGGAGTGTGAATGGCTTCTAGAAGCTGGAAAAGGTGAGGAAAGGCTCCCAGAGCCTTCAGGAGAGAATAGATTCGTGCCTACCGACACCTTGACGTTAGGCCAGAGACAGAATTGTGTCAGAATTCTGACCCACGGAACTATAAAATCCTAAATCACAACTGTAAGTCTGTCTCAAAGCACTAAACTTGTGGTGATTTGTTGGGAGAGCTCGACGACGAGTGCTCGGGGCCACCCTGGTGTCCCTCCGTGCCAGGGCCGCGCTGCCCCCGGCGGCCTCGTCCTCACTGTGGCCAACCCAGGCGAGCAGCTGCACAGCCGTGTGGACGTCTACACGGGGGCGTGACAACTTCCCTTCCTATAAGCAGGGGCTTTCTTTGAACTTTTACGTGTATTTTTTCCCCTCAAGTGTACCCAAAGAGAGCAAATGCTTTATAAAGCTCTTTGCAAGACACGCAGCAGCCTCTTGCGTCCGCCCCCTGCACCGCTTCCTCCTCCAGAGGCAGCCGACATTCATCCAGTGGCTGCCTCTTGGTAGTCAGACCTCTAAGTGCCGTGCTTGGATGTGATACTTCTCGATCTTTCCCTATCTGTCGACTTCCCCGAATGGCAAACTTGACTATACCTTACCTACATCTTAGCCCACCACATGTAAACTTTCCTCCCTCCCGTCTTCCCAGGAGGGCTGTGTTATGATTTTGTCTTTTTTTTTATGATTTTGTCTTAATCACTCTTAAGAATTGACAGTGCTATGACCATGTAAATAGGCAGGTGGTGTACTGTGATTCTTGTCTTGTAACACACATCATCTCTGGAATGAAAATCGTCTTTTCTGTTTATTTTTTTGATTTTCCATATCCACATTACACTTCCGCCTCAAGTTTTTGCCAAATAATATAAATCCTCCACCAATACTTTTAGGCACAACAGGTGTTCTATTTTTAGTATTTTTGGAGAAAACACCACCAAGGACTGATCGCCTTCGATCTGGGCGGGGTGCTTCTCCGTCCCTGCAAGCCATTCCCCCTGGGATCTCCTTTCGGGGTCTTCCTGAGGATTCTTGTCACCTTTGGCTTGTTGCCGGATCTGTTTGCAGTGTCCAGCACTGAGAAAGTGTGTTCAGGAGGCAAATTGTGAGGATTTTGTTTATCTAACAACATCTCTACCTTTGTCTTGAATTGGTTTTGTCTGAGGGTTGTACTGAAAATAATTTTTGCTCAGGATTTTGAAGCAGTTGTTATATTCTCTTCAGCTGTCAACCATGTTGATGACAGGCTACCAAAGCCATTCATTTTTTTTTCTTTTTTTTTTTTTTTTTTTTATTTTTTTATTTTTTTTTATTTTTTTTTCTTTTAAGTAATCCCTCACGCTCACCCATCTATCTCCAAATTTAGAACCTTTTGATTTTACTTTTCTTTTATTTCTTTTTTTTTTTTTTTGAATTGGAAAATAATGTGTCTTCTCCTGGTGTGGATCTATTTTGAGTCCATTGTCTTGGCACTCAGATCTTACAATTTGGAAATTTTTATTCTTCTGTTGATGAAATATTTGAAGTATTTCCGATGATTTCCTCCCTTCCATATTCTTCTATTCTTCTGAATTCTCATTATTTGAATATTGAACCCCCTAGACTGACACTCTGCCATAGATTGAATATTGGTGTCTGTCCCAAAATTCATATGTTGCAACATGATCTCCGATGTGATGGTATTTGGAGGTAGAGCCTTTGGGAGATGATTAGGTCATGAGCTTTCTTGGATGGGAATGGTGCCTTTCTAAGGGGCTGAAGAGACCAGAGCGCCCTGGTTCCCCATGTGAGGTTACAGTGTGCAGAAGAGTGTGCTGTGCACCAGGATGCTAGGCCCCAGTACACACTGAATTGGCCGGTGCCCTGACCTTGGACTCTGTAGCCTCCAAAATTGTGAGAAATAAATTTCTGTTGCTTGTAAGCCTTCCAGTCTATGGCATTTGTTATTAGCAGCTCAAACAGACTAAGGCACTCGCTAAATTTTATTTTCCCTCTCCCCCTCCTTTCCTTCCTTCCTCCTTTCTTCCCTTTCTTCCTTGAGAGATCCTGCTTCCTACGAGATCTCAACTCCCTTCCAACGTGCCTATTGAGTTTACTGTTGCTCTTACCATAGTTTTGATTTTCAAGGGCTCCTTTTGGTCTCTAAATGTACTTTAAAAGTAGTATCCTGTAATTGTTTCCTGAATGCTGCATTTTGCCATCTATTTTATCCTCTCCAGAGACTAAAACCTCCATTATCCACCGGGTTAGAGAAGATATAGTAACCTGAATATATGAAGTAAGTGAAAGGATCTAAGATTCTAACTTCTTCAACAGACTTTCAGCCAATCTGCTGTTTTAAATACCATCTTTCCCTTACTTCCAGAGCATCTGGTGCTTCTAACTACTGGAGTGTTTTCAGGGATCAGCAATGCAAATTGGGTTGCTTATTGGCTTTCACCGCTGCCAGTTTGGGAAACAGCTCTCTCAGGGCTGGTAGATCTTTTAACATTCATTCGGATTTTCATATTCTGATTTTTCTCAATTTGTCTGCTTTTGCAATTGCTTTTTCGCTGTCTTCTTTGTTCTCGTGATATCATTCCTTTTAAAAAAATTCTGTAAAAAGTTGTTTAAGTAGGGTTTTTATAAGTAGGGCTAAAGATATGTGTTTAGTTGACCATATTTAACATCTTGAATTGGGATGGGACCACACATTGTTATGAACAATTCACTTAGAATCATCCTCCCAATTCTAATCACCTGACTTAGTGGGGGTGGGGGAGGGGGTAGTACAAAGTATAGTACAAAGAAAGAAAACCCCCTCAACACAAACACTACTCTTCTTTGAGAATTGAGCACTCCCCCTGCCACTCCCCAGGTGGTGGTTGCAGACCTGTTTCTACAGCCTCATGGAAAATGTGTTAAGGGTCTCATTCTAATTTTTGTTTTATTTTAGAGGTTTGCATTTAATTTTTGACTTTGTACGTTAGCTAAAATTCTGAGAGGACAGGGAAAATTCCACTCAATATCCTCTTATATACTGACCTGGTTTTTATTTCTTTCCTAAGAAGTCTTTTCTTTCCCAAGTTAAATTATAAGGTTGTTCTGGGTAATCAAACAGTTGATAGTTATTTTATTTGAATATCTTTCACCTGTGCCTTCTGATTATCTCATATCCTTGGTCTTAAACATAAGGATAGGAACAGATTTTTTGTTGTTATGCCCCCACAAATTTATGCAGGTCTTCAAATGCTATTAATTTGGTGCCAAGAATGCATATGTCATCCTAAATGAAGATCTGATTAGGTATACTTCACACATGATTCTGTGTGTTAAAGAGTAGAATTACTGAATTAGAATTTGTAGGGAAAATCTTTCTATAAGACCTTCAATCAAATCAAATAGATCACACTACATTTTGAAGTATTTCATTTTTCTTTTCTACCTTTTGAAAATGTTTAATAGCTTAAAACAACTTTAGTACTCTTCTAATCCCGTGAGCATATACACACATACATCATAAATTCTTTGGACATAAGGTTAAATGGTATCATAATTGATGGTTTATAACTCTGTAAATCACTTCCCTCCTTAATGCTCTCTGATTCCATTTAAGGAACTCACTCTGGGACTGCGTTTATTTCTAGCAATAATAATTTTTATTCGTTGTCATTGTTCTTTTATATTATTCTATTATTATGAAGTAAATTCAAATGTGATTTCATTTTACTAGATGATGGAAAATAGGTTGTCGATCTATTAATTTTTACATGCAAGAATTTCTTATTTTTTCATTTTTTTTCCTGACAGTGTGGTACTGGCAGATTTTCCTCAATGATAAGATTATCCAAAAGGTAACTCCATTGCTTCTGTGCCTGGTACCTGGAGTTCATTTTCACCCTTCTTGTTGATCTTATAAGCTTACTGCAGGTGTGATGTTGGTAGAAGAAAGTTTACCTCATCTTGTGTGTCTTACACATGCCTCTTGACAAAGTTTTTACAAAAATTTAAATAGGTTAGAACTATTCTAATTCAATCATAGTAAAATAAAATAAAGTAAAATTGCACTGTACTGCCAAAAATTGATCTAGAGTGCTTACTTAGCAAGGTGAAGCTTCAATTTTTGTCAAAGGTGACGACTACATTTTGTAGGCCGCCAATCAGGAAAGAAACATAATGGGAGCAAGGGCTGGCTTTACCAGGAATTGAGCCATCTTGCCCAAAGCAAAAGGGAAAAATAAACTCCAGCAGAGTAATGTCATTTAAAGGAGGTTTTTCTTTGTGTGCAGTAGCCAAGATGTTATAATAAAGCCTGATGTAAGTTTTGGGGCACAGAGACCCATCAGGACTTTGCCATTTGCTTGCTCTGTGATCTTGGGCAGATTACTTATCTAAAGCTCAGTTGCTTCTTTGGTAAAAAAAAAATTTATATATTGTAGACTTCTTGTAAGGACTTGGTGAGATAAAGTTTGTGAATGTCCTTTGTGAATCTATAAATTCCATGGAAATCCAACTGGTATAATTGTTTACTGCTTTCTACAGTGCAAGGGTTGCATTTCAGGACTATCTAACAGTATCTGACACAGCATATACTCAATAAATAGTAATTCCTTTCTTTATCCAAGGAAGAAAGAGAAATGTTCCATCAATAAAAAGCGATAAGATACCAAACAAATTCCAGCACAGCATAAACATTTTTGAGGGGCATAAAAGATAGTTACATGGAATATTCTTACGTCTATACAATCTAATTTTCCAAGAACTATCATTATTTTAGAAAAAGAGTAACAATGCACATATGGTATATATGGCATAAGTGGCTTCCCCTTTTCACAAAAATAAGACTAAATAAGCTAAAATTTACATGAGATGTCAATAACTTAGATGATCATCATAATGGTGAAATTTAACATTTTTTAGGAATAGGAGAGAAACTAAGAAATCCCCTCTTCTACATATCAGTGACCTAGTATCACTCAGAGATCTCATATAAGTAACTAGTTATTTACTTAAAGGACTGAGTTACTAAGTAATCTATTTAGTCAGTAATAAAACCAGAATTGAAACACGGATGTGTTGATCCCTAACTTAGTCCTCTTTCGACAATAGTAGGCTGCCAATTCTCTCTCTTATGATTTCATTCATTTGACAGGACTTTAGAATATATTAGTCACTGGCAAACATTCTATTACTAAACATTTTCTTGTTAAAATAATACTAAATATTCTTCCTGAATATGCCAGTTCCAGGATAGAACTAAAAAGCCCCCATTGGTGCTATATATCTGGGCCTCCTTGGCTCCTCCTCCCCTGTATAACCATGATGGATGAAAGCAACTGTTGACTTCCTACCAGCAGTGGTGGATCCTGTGTATCAACATGTGTTCTAACCCCGTGTGGCATGCAGAAGCAGGAAAGCCAAAAACTACAGACTCACTTTCTCAGACTCACTCGAAGCAGGAATTACACCATCAGACAACCTGAGGGAGACCTCTACAGAAGTGAGTGTGGGTAGGCGTGTGGTCTTCCCCTTTTCACTGGTGCAAATAGCAGCAAAGTGGCATAATTCTGGGACTGGCATCTATTTTGGAAGTTCCTCCTTGCACAGATGCCTTATTGAATCAGAGGCAGCAGATTTTTATGCTTCACAATCTGATGTTCATAACTATAATGTTGGCTTGGTATTTCATTAAATGACTAAATCATAATTTTATTAAAAATTTCCCCATTGCAGGTTATTAATTGATTTCTTCCAATTCTGTAACATCACAAGTACTGTTGGAGTATAAGTCTGAATGCATAAAGTTATCTCCTTTAAAATTTTCACTCCTGAGGATAAATGAATAGATAGGAAAGTTTGAGCTGAAGGGCATGCTCACTTTTATAGAAATTTATTCTGAAGAGATGCCTGTAAAGGGGCCTCTTCTGGGTAGAGGACAGAGAAATGGGTGTATGTACAAACTGGAAGAAATGCGGTCTTATTTGAGACCAGGCTGCAATGGCTTTGTCCTGATTTCGTCCGCATCCCTATAAGCTGAGAAGACTCTTCTTTATGGAATGATGCTGATCAAAAGTATTGCCGGGAAGGATGGTGGAAGTTCAGGGAACCCTCCCTTTGGATGGAGTAAGAGTGGAGAAGAGAACCTTTGGATGGAGTAAGAGTGGAGAAGAGAACCTTTCTTCTGTGCTGACCCTGAGAAGAAATATTAGGATCTACAGTCATTTATAGAGTTAGATATAGTTACTGGGTAGCTATTTAAAGAGGTATAATTTTTATACAATTATGAAATTTTTGAAATTTCCCATTTTAAATCATTGAACTTTGCTAATTTTCCTTAGTAATGTTCACTAGGATGATTCGAATGAGTAGGGAGTACCGAGAAAAGGAGGAAGCTGGGGATTCCGCTACTTTTCAGAGCCACAGTGGAAGAGTATGGCTTAGGGGTGGGCCACTCCGTGAGGTGAGCTGGCTGGCTCCTTATCCTGTGTAAGCCTGGGATCAGGTGTCTTAGTCAAGGGTGTCTGGGGATTGAGAGCTCTTTTGTGTGAATAGCCAAATCCCACAATAGCGTCTACCTGACTGGTATACTCAATGGGACGAAGCTCTGTTAACAACTTTTTTTTTTTTTTTTTACTTTGTTAACACTAGTGTTCTTAACTTAATGGTTATTTTATGTCTATGAGATTTCTTGGCAGAACAAAAAGGTCTAAAGTAATAATAAAGCACTGAGAACATCAATAAGTCCAATTGTGAAATATTTCTAACATAGTTAACACAAAATGAGACCTAGCAGCAGATACAAAGCTATCAGATTGAAAAAAAAAGAAGTTTGCATAAGCATTTGTCAACTCAACTAAAAGTGTGTATTATTCACCTGTTTTGTCCATTGTGCTAGATACCCTGGGATGGGGGGAGAAGCTAGGAACCAAGAAGCAGGAGAGATGTCTGTCCTAGTCCTCCAGGATCTACCAAACTACCAAACTCTACTTCAGATGAACACCAGCCAGGTAGACAGTAGGTGAGACATAGATTGTGTATGCATGTGTCTGTTGAGTTTTGCTCTCCGTAGACACAGTGTGGAAGTGCTGAACTCTCTAGCACAGACACACATATTAGCAAACGAGACTCCTCTTCAGTCATGGTTCTTATAATGCTTATGTGCAACATATTTTTTTAGACGTGGTTATTGGTTATACCCAAGAATGTACTCTTTTTTTTTTTATTGTGGAAATAGATTCTTGATTGAGAATTATGGGCCCTCTCTTGTGTCTGATGTGTTGATTTTTCAAGCTGCCGTGCAGGATAGGTGAGTTGCACAATATAATGATGCAGGCCTATGTTGTAAGTGGACGAGAACAAGTTTAAATGTGTGTTGAAGTGGTTTTAGAGCAAATTTCACAACACTAATTGTCCTTCAAAGTAATCTCTCTCAGGAGTAAATCTAACAAAAGAATTGAATGTCATCCAGCTATTATATAAAACAAATGTAAACTTGATCATAACATATGACTGTGACATAGAAGAACACTACATGATATAAGCTTAGCATTTTTTGATAATTGGATATATAAGTTAGACTGTGTTATGTAAATTGATAATATTTACTGTATCATTTTTTATGAATATGAAAAATTTGGCAGAAAAAATACATAATAATCCTGCAGTATCTACTCAATCTAATAAATAAATGTAAGTACAGATTTTTAGACATATATTATCCTTAAGTAAGATACAAAGGAAACACTATGTACTTTCATTATATATGTAGAGGCAATAATATTATCTAAAAATGTAGTTATTGTATGTCACTATATTTTATACAGATGAGAAACCTCATGATAAAATTATATTTTTAGAAAATGGCTGTTATTTTGTTTTACAAAATTTATTTGGGAAATTATCCATTAACTGTGTTGATTTGATATTCATTAAAATTTTTATTCTGGAACTATTGTCTAAAATATCCACTGAAAATGAACATGTCCATCTGCAAAATAGGCAGTTAATTCATTTAACTGCTTTTTCTGACAAATATAATGAACTTTTAAACTGTTGTTTTATTTTTTAAAAACATTTTATTTATTTATTTACTCATGAGAGAGCCAGAGAGAGAGGCAGAGACACAGGCAGAGGGAGAAGCAGGCTCCTTGCAGGGAGCCCAATGTGGGACTCAATCCCAGGACCCTGGGGTCAGGACCTCAGCCAAAGGCAGATGCTCAACCACTGAGCCTCCCAGGTGCTCCTAAACTGTTCTTAATATAATATGTTTTATCAATAAGGCTTTATTTTTTAGGTGATATGATGAAATAAAAACAATACTTGAGCAGGAATTGTATTATACCTGTTACTCATTATCCCTAAAGTTTTGATTTATTTTTGGATTTATTATCATTGACACTTTAATTACTTACAATTATAAGTGGGATGAAAAAACTAAATTTTAGTGGAGTCATTCTATGTTGAAAGTACGTTTTGTGGCTTGTGTCAATTATGACTTATATTAACTTGCTTTTGCTTTTGCTTTTGAGAAAAACTGAAGAACATGCCAAATATGGCAATAAATCAGTCTGGATTGGGCAATCATTGAAATTTCAAGTCTTTTACATCTTCCGCATCAGCCTACACAATCTCACAAAGTGAGAAAGTAAGTCATTTTGCCATAATGTAGTGGTATTTTTTTTTTAAGATTTTATTTGTTTATTCATGAAAGACAGAGAGAGGCAGAGACCCAGGAAGAGGGAGAAGCAGGCTCCATGCAGGGATCCCAACGTGGGACTCGATCCCAGGACCCCAGGATCACCATGACCTGAGCCAAAAGCAGATGCCCAACCACTGAGCCACCTAGGCCTCCCGTATTTTGTTTTTAAACACAAAATTTGTACTCACATGATACTTTATTACTAAAGTAGAAATACTAGAATCTTAAAATTATTATAACATAGAGTAAAAAGAGGAGATACTGTTTGTGATTCTGTGCACAAATAGGAGGAAATGTAAATTATGCCCTGAGACTAGGGGATAATTGTTTTGTCCTGATTCTTCCACGTACCTACAGGCTGAAAAGATTCCTCTTCCTGGAATGATACTAATCAAAAGTAGGGGCGGGAAGGATGGTGGAGGTTTGGGGAGCCCTTCATCTGGTTTGAGTAAAAGTGGAGAACGAATTGTGTTCTGTGAAGATATCTTACCGTCCGTATTAGCTGTATATTGCTGTATAACAAATAGCCCCGAAACTTAGCAGCTTAAATCAACTAACATAATTATCTCACATAGTTTCTGGGGATTAGGAATTTAGGAATGGCTTCGCGGGGTGGTTCTGGCTCAGGACCTCTCATGAGATCATAGACTGTTGGCTGAACTCATCTTCGAAGACTTGAGTGCCACTGGTGGATCAGCTTCCAGGTTCATCCATCTTGACGTGACAGGAAGCTTCATTTCCTTGCCTTGCGCTGCTCGTGATGTGTCTTCTGTCAATGCAAGGGACCCAAGACGGAGGCTGTGGGCTTCACACTACCCTCAGAGCTGGCGCACCTTCCCTTCCACCGTAGGCTGCTGGGCACACAAATCCACCCTGATAAAATGTGGGACACGACTACTTAAGGACGTGAATACAAGAAGCCAAGGTGTGAACGTGGCTACAATCCCCTTCCACAGCATCCTTCATTCCATCCTTTATCTATACATTCTCTAGTCTGTGAACTCTACCAAGCCTTCCTGCCTTCTAGGAACAGTGTTAGGTCTTGGAGATAACCAAGATACACGGTTTCTACCCTGACCGAGACAGAGGAGTGCCAGGTAGTCACGGTGGGTAAAGCTAGGTTAAGGACGCCCACAGACTAGGTCACATGCTCCCCTGGTATTTTGTATTTCCTTAACATAACTCTGCTTCCTGTCTGACTCCACGAGGGTAGGGAGCATTCCTGCCCCAACGAATATGCTTCCTCTTGTCTGATGATTTTCACTTCCATTTCACCTTACTACATGCCCACTCCATGCACATCGTGCAAATTTTCTTCACCTAAAACCTCTTCGCTTTCAAAAGCACTAATTTAAATAATCCACTCTTTAATCACAATTGATTTTTCCAACTTCTTTATGTAACTAATGTATTAGGATTGTACTTAAACACTATTGTGATTTCTAGTCCCTTTATCCCCATACTTTTTTCCCATCTATCTTACTTCTCTTGTCTCCACTTCCCCTTCTATCCTCTTAATTTCTATGATCCATCATTTTAATTTTCCTGTTGCCAATATCCCAAATTCACTTCCCTTTGTTTGACAAAATGCCAAACTAGGATGAACTCAATTATCTATTTCTTTATGCCTTTAGGTGACAGCTAGAGCATTGTAAGAAAAATCCAAAACAGGGTATATGGATTTCATTATAAATGTATAATCATCAAATTCAAATGTATCCCAAATATGCCAGAAACCTGATCTCATTTTCCAAGTCAGTTTGTTCTTCCATTACACACTATTCCATTCCTTTTCTACTCTCCTTAAATATCTGACCTGTCTCCACCATTGCACCCTCAACTTTTAGCAGAAAACTTCTAAAGAGGTAATAGAAGCCACTATCTAGAGTTGACTCAACTTCTCTCTATTTCCAAATGTAATTCTATCTGCACCCATTCTATCTTCCATCTTTCTTTGATGAATTGGAAAACCTTTGAGTTTTAGGGAAAGATTAAGATGGTATAATTTTAAAGCTCCCGTTTTAAATTAGAGATGAGCAAATCCATGATTGAACCTAAGGAACTACAACTACGTAGGTTTTTCTGTTATGTTTTAATGGCACCCCACCCCATAGATACCCTTCTCCTTTGTCACGATAACTGTTTACAAGCTTATCTCCCTGGACTCCTGCATCCCCGTATCGAGGAGAAGGCCTGACTGAGGACGAATGACAGTCCTTACAGTGACTCAAACCCTTACCAAGTACAACCTATGAGGCCATGTTTTATGAGTGAGGTAAAGCTATGAAGGCTGCAGGAGGAGTCAAGCAAAATGATGCAGTTTGAGAAAATAGAAACTAGTATGATTTAAAAAAAAATGCTAACTGCACCCCCTCAAAACCTATCAATGAAATAAGAGAGAAATAAGTGGGGAAACAAGGAAGTAAGTTGAATCATATATGAACAATTATTAAAGGTAAAGGGTTCAACTGCAGAAAGTTAGTGGATTCAAATGTGTGGTTTCTCAGGAACTATTTTCCAAATTATTAAAAACATTGTCCTCTATGTCAGTATGAGGGTTCTTGCCTTCTTCGTGGAAGACCCATACAGGTCATTGCTACCACTCTCCACACATGATTTCATAACATTGGAGTCAGTTTCAAGAAATCTCATATGTCTCATTTATTCTCTGGGTGTATGACTAAGTTTAGATAGATGGTCTCCCCATTGGCCCATGAGAGGTAGATATTGGATGATTTATAGTTATCTGTAGTGATAAATTTGTTTTGATTTTTTATTGCTTTTATAGTTCTTTCTTATCTTTGAGTGAATTGGATGGGAAAACTGGAATTGAGAGTCACCCTCTTTTATGTTCTGCTATTTGGGAGTAGGTGCACATGGGTGCTTGTGCAGGTGTGTGTATATGCTGAGGGGACAGGTTTGGTTACCTCTTGCTACCACATTTCTCCCACCATCCTCTCACTTTCAGGATTTCTTCTATAAGACAGTTGGTCAATGTTAAAATATAGAGTTAGCAAAGATACAATATTAAGAATTATTAGGTCCATTTAAAAGTGAATTATAGTTTCTAAAGGCTGATAAGATTCATAGATGAAAAAGGCAAAATGATAAAGAAACATGAGAAATAATGAAAAAAAGTGGAAAACCTAGAGAAATACTTGAGATAAGACAAAATGGCAGTCTAATTGGTGAACATTCTTTGAAAATAATTAAAATCCAGATCAGATCTAATGAAAGTTCAGAGGCATCAAATTCTGAAATGATTGATGTAGCGCTGGAGGGCTTGGGTGTCTCAGTTTGTTGAGTGTCTGACTCTTGATTTTGGCTCAGGTCATCAGCTCAGGATTGTGAGATAGAGCTCTGCCTTGGGCTCCATGCTGGGCATGGAACCTGCTTAAGATTCTCTCTCTCTCTCTCTGCCTCTATCCTTAATCCCCCTCTGAAAAAAAGAAAAGATCTGTGTAGTGCCAGTTATTAATATTCATTTTAAAAATGCTGTATTATAAGCAAAGAAAGTATGTTACTGGATTTTTGGTCTCTTAGTGCCCGTGGTTCTTGGTCACACTGCTTCACAGAATGAAGAGGTAGACAAGATGAAGACTGGGGGGCAGCAAAGTTTATTGAATGATAATACAAGCTCCCAGAGCGGGAGGAGACCCAACAGGTTTGCCATTTTGGCATTCAAATCTCGGGGTTTTTATAAGCTCTTTCAGGAACTATCTGAAGCATTCTCAGTGTGGGCGCCTGTGGATCGGCTGCTGACGTGCACCAGTTAAGGCTTTGATCATGCACCTGTCTACCTATCAGGTTATTGTTCACATGTTAATGGTCTTTTGGGCTGACACCTGGAGACTAACTGCCTCAACTTGTGATAGCGACCAGTGTTTCATGGTCGTTTTGTTTCAGAATGTTTTGTAAAAGTCACTTCTGCAGAACCTGCTACACAGGATGTTCCTGGGATCTTGTCTAAGCTGTAGAACAGGATGCTGGTGTGGTTTTGTCTTAGCTGTCCCGTCCTTTTGGCTTTCTTGTTGGGGACCCTGACATGACTACCTAAGTGTCCAATTAATCTCTAACATTTATTTGAATTATAAATAATGACACTTCATAATGCTTGATTTTATTTTATTTTTTAAAAGACATTGATTTTAAAGAGAGAGAGAGAGACAGCGTGCGGGCTAGTGGGGGAGCGGCAGAGGAAGAGGAAGAGAATCTCAAGCAGACTCCCTGCTGAGTGCAGAGCCCTGGCACAGGGCTTCATCCCACAACCCTGAGATCATGACCTGATCTGATTAACTGACTATGCCACCAACATGCCCCTGCTTGATTTTATTTTTAATTGATTTTACCTTCTCCTATTACTATCAGCATTTTGAATCCTGAAAACTTAATTCTCTGTCAATGAATCCAAAATCAATGCTAAAAGATTTTTTACACACATTAGTCATATAGTACCAAACCATTTTAGAAACAATATTAGTATAGTTTAAAAACTAAACAAAATACAGTGTTGAACTCAACAGAGACAAGTAGATTTCAGATGCCAAAATAAAAAGAAGTGGAGTGGGGGGGGGGGATCAAAGCAGAACAATAAACAGGTGCTGATACCAACATGATTTGTGGGATTTGGAAAGTGGAGCTAGAATTTAAATTCTGTTGTGGGTAAAGAAATAGGGCCAAGGAGGAAGGAGAGGTGGGGAGTGAGAACCGACTTATCCTCTAAAGCCTGCAATTTCTGAAAACAGCCTGCTGCTATCTCTTCCCTGTATCCAGGAAGAACCTAGTACCCGTTATGTAGGATAAATAAGTCACCCTTATGGAGTAAATCTTTTCTTTCCAGAGAAAAAGGAATTAGCTCAATTATATGGTCCTCAGAGCAAGGGTAGATCTCAGTGTGAGGCCACATTTGCCCCATGAAATTGCCGTCAAGTCTTTCTTCTTCCTTCTTCCACCATCCCTCCCTTTTTTCGTTCCTATTATTTTTTCATCATTTTGCTCTTTTTTCAGAATAGTGCATATACCTGATTGATAATTATAATCCCAGCACAAGCTTGAACATAATTTATGATTAAAATCAAATGTGGAGATAGTGATATTTTATACCTAGCAACTTAAGGATAGTGAGAGTGGCCCCAGTAGAAGGTTCAAAATAAGGAGGAAATTAATATAAAAATTGGTATAGGATTTATAAAAACCCTGGTGAATGGACATTTCTGTAATTCAAGTTCTATAAGATTCTCTCTCTCTCTCTCTCTCTCTCTCTCTCTCTCACACACACACACACACACTCATACACACAGTTGTTATGCTTCCAGTTAAAAACTACATACACCATAAGAAAAACTACTATAGAGTTATCAGATTTTGAAAGTAGAAAAACTTTTGCCACAAGAACCAGAAATGTGAGAACAATGAGAAATACCTTAAACATTGTGCTTCTGTAGATTACAGGGATGGTCCTGTGACTCCACCCACTGGGACCCAACCCTCCACTCCAGAGTGGGCTCCCGCACACTCATCTGGGGAGGTGTGAATTGCTGTGGGAGGTGGAGGTGAGTCCCAGCAGTGTGGATGTGAACTTCGGCCAGAGTGAAGCAAGAGTTTTGTTGAGAAAACTGGCTACGTTTGTGGGGGGTGTTATAGTGGGCAGTAAGATGGCCCTGCAGTGATGGTCGTGGCGAGCAGTGGACAGAATCTTCACGCTCTCTGGTCATGATTTTGGTGGTTGACAGTAGACAGAAGGCCGCCATAGCAGGTGGAATGGAATTCCCACCTACTGTCTTAGAGGAGAGGCTGGTTTCTCTGATAAAGAAATGGTTACAAGTGACTAATAAATGGTTCAATTAAGCATCTCTTTCCAGATGACTAGTTTTATGATACATAGTTCTTTTGTAATCTTTTGCAGCAGATGGTATTAATGGACCTGGTGTGCTAGCAAACAATGGAGCTTTTGTAGCCCTCTTGTTAAGAGAGGTTTCTTGGAATGGGTATTGTTGGAGTGATATAATTAGGAATGATTGATGGAGAACGTGTTAACATAATGTAAACACACACATAAATGTCTTCTCATACTTTAAACCTGATGGATGCAGGAGCACCAAAAAGTCAGATTGTTATGTTGAAAGTGTCTGCAAAAAATGTAGTGCATCAGATGGTGGTGAAGTCTACCCAATGAAAGATTCAGGCCACACAGCAACGAGTAAAATAAACTGGTGCTATGAAACAGTTAAGTCAGACATTTTTAAAAAAAGATTTTTATTTATCTGAGAGAGAGACAGAGATGGGGACACATAGCACACAAGCTGGGAGGAGAGGGAGAAGCAGGCTCCTCGCTGAGCAGGGAACCTGACACTGGGCTCGATCCCAGGACGCTGAGATCATGACCCAAGCTGAAGGCAGATGCTTGACCGACTGAGTCACCCATGTGCCCCGATAACTCAGAAACTATTTACTGCTTTCTGAGAGATTGTGAAGTATAGTCGTACACTTACCTTGGAAGGCAGCATTATTTCCCTTTAATTTTGAACATTCAAAATTTCCAGAGATAAACCTATCAAGAAGACACTATTGGATACTGAGGATAAACAAATGGAACTTCCTAGAGGTCATTCCACATGAATAGAACCCTTTAACATCATTTTTCAGGAGGTTTTCAGAAGTATTATTTTGAATGACTACCAAAGGTATGATGGTTGAAGTATGACTGCACTTAAAAATATAAATTATAAGGTTGATGTGCTTAAAACTCTTCATGGGTGAGCACTACTTTAAAGAGAACAATTGCTGGCACTTTGAACTGTTACATTTGATTCATTAGAATTCGCTGTGAAGTCCGATTTTCTTATAGTAGAATAAATGGGATAAGAGGTACAAGTTTTACGTTGCTCTATGAGGTTCCTACTTACACAACTAATGAAATTGATGAAGTCATTCATGTAAGTAGAAAAGAACGTGGGCGTGGTGCTCTGACAGATAAAGCTTTAGATACTGTTATTCACAAAGATTTTGTTTTCACCAAGAGTCACAGTTGAGATCCTTGAATAAAATGGGCCATATTCTACAGCCGTGTTCTCCAGTAGAACTCTTTGATATTTCGAATGTTCCATATTTGCATTGTCCATCGTGGTAGCCACCAGCCACATGTGGTTCCCGAACTCTTGAAATATGGTTAGAATATCTGAGCAGCTGAATTTTTAATTTAATTTATTTATGTTTGAGTTTAAATAGCCACATGTGATCAATGATCACATTATCGAGCAGTGCATGTCTACAGCATTGATCTAGATTGAAAGTTTAGATTAATGAATGCAGGGGTTCCAGCTTTGTCTGCTCTTGCATATGTGGCGATGTGATTAATTACCACAAACTGTGAAATAAGAGGTCATTTGTTTACAGAATTAATGGAAATTGAAGTTTAAAATGAGGTGATATGGATTTTAGAATAGCTGACATCCATAAGGGAGTAGCTGAGATGCAACCCAATATTAAATTTCCAGGGGCACCAATAAAAATTTAATGGAGGCCATTTAACAAGCCTCAGTAGTAAAGGAGAAGATGTAACAGGTAATGAACAAACAACGCAGAGCCTCAGGCATCTAAGAAGTAAAACAGACCTGTCGTGAAAGCTGTCCAGATTCCATTATGATAAACGATCCAAGATTTTGGACCAGGGAGATATAATTTCAAAAACTTGAGGTATTAAGGGAGTAACTATTGATCAGTTGGCTGGAGAAACATTTCCTGTACTTGCGTCCCCACGCCTGAAGCAAGAGGCTTCATTTCCAATGTCTACAAAGACAATGAGGGGCTGCCATTAGAGTCTGAGGCAGGCTCCGTGACACAGTGACAGGCCCCAGAGGCCCTGGAGCAGGGACAGAGCTGTGCGCACACATGACCGCAGTACGGTTTTACCAGGTCCTGCGTGATCAATGCAGGATTAAATATCCCGCCGTCCTGCACTCAGAAATCGACCAAAACATCAAGGTGAAGGATTGTGGACGTTCTCTGGCCGATGGTAGGATGGTGCATCATTGTAAATTAAATGCTGTAACTCTTGTCAAAACTCTAAATCATAGAAGCAGGATGGTAATAGAGAGGCAGTTTCTCAACTATTATTAGCTCTTCGTCCTCATGATTTCTTAAACAATTATGGAATAGAATTTTCCACACCAACAAAGAGTTCAACATTTCAGGAGTACTTTCTCCTGTGTGGGTTTATGTACAAAATAAATAGGTACTAGTATTTTATTCAAAGTGAAATAGAGGGAATTAAAAAAAGAAACAAAAAGAAAGATGGGGGGAATGTGAAAATAGAATAGGAATATCTGAAGCATAGTGAAGAATGTCTATAAATGAAAAATAATTATTTAATTAAAAATAAACAACAGGTGGTTTAGAGAGTAAATAACTGAAAAAAAATGTTAGTAAATTGTATGCTAGGTTGAAGGAAATTTCTGGGGGGAAAATACAGAGAAATAAAAGGATAGAAAAATAAGAAAGATAGGTCAAGGGAAAAGATAGGCTAACAACCCAAATTTTCTTTGAAATGATGTGTCCTCGTCTACTGTCCAACACTGTTTTCTTAGCTGCAAGCCAGAAGAAAAAATGATCTGATAAATCAATATTTCAAAACAGAAGAGGAAATAAGCTACTAGGAAAAAACTTCAATAGACAAAAAAAAAAAAAAAAAAAAGAACAAAAGTAAACTCAAGGACCCAAACTTCAGTAGAAAAAACAAACAAACTAAACTAAACTAAACTCAAGGACCCAAACATAGTAATGATCAAAAATATATTATAAAACAATTTATGAATGAATGTTTAAGGAAGTAAAATAGGAAACCATGAAAATAAGCAAGCAGGGATCCCTGGGTGGCGCAGCGGTTTGGCGCCTGCCTTTGGCCCAGGGCGCGATCCTGGAGACCCGGGATCGAATCCCACGTCGGGCTCCCGGTGCATGGAGCCTGCTTCTCCCTCTGCCTGTGTCTCTGCCTCTCTCTCTCTCTGTGTGACTATCATAAATAAATAAAAATTAAAAAAAAGAAAATAAGCATCAATAAGATTTAAAATGGCAAAGCACATCTGAAGAACAAACCAGAAATTAAAAATATATACATAATCACTGAAATTGCAAGATAGACTTGAAGAAATTATTAAAGATTCATTAAAGAGAAAGAAAATGGAAAAGACAAGTTAGGACATGTGGGTAGTAGAATGAGAAAGGGTCACATACATCATCTAATCAGAATCCCTAAAGGGTAGAAATGCAAAAGTGGGAAGAAGTAATATTTGAAGAGATAGTGGCTGATTATTCGCAGATTGAGGAGACATGGATTCTCGCGTTCAGAAAGCATCTCAAATCCCACAAGGATAAATAAAAATAAATCCAAGTCAAGACATATTTAGCAAACTGCAAAGCTCCAAAGGTAAAGAGAAGATATCAAAACGCCTGGAGACACCGCCTATCTATGCAATGTTGTTTTGATTCACTGCAGGTCTCTCAAAAGCTATAATAAAAAAACAGAAGATGATAGTAATATCTTAGTAAGGTTAGAGGAAAGAACTATCAACGTAAAATTATATACTTGGCAAACTATTTCCCAAGATCAAGGAACATTTCTTCAAGCAAAGAAAAAACAGAGTTAATTACAAGAACTTTCTTAAGAAGAAATATTACAGAAAGAAGAAAAAAATCATCTCAGACTAAACAGTCTAAGATGCAATTAGGAACGAAAAACTAAGGTATTGTAAAACATGTAGGTTAGCCACAAATTATCAACCATAATAATGTCTAATTTGTGGGGTTAGTAAACAACTAAATAAAACTTGTTTCTGGATACAAATATTACATTAGATAGGAATGTGCTATGGGAGTTAAAGCCCTACGTGTTAAGTGTATGTTAAAAAGAAGGTAGGCACTGATTAATTTCGATCTTTTAAGTTAAATATGCATGTTACTTTGTAGAATATTAATTAATAATAAAAATAGAGTAATATTTGGGTCAGTATTGGAGGGAAAAATGTGATTTAAAAAATGCCACTAGAAAGCAAGAAGACAGGGAAGAAATGAAGATTAAATATATCAGTATTTAAATTGCTAAATATAAAAATTAAGGTTAACTATTATTGTACAAGCAAATATAAGGGGATTAACCTCCCCTCCACTCCCACACTCAGAGCTAAAAGATAGACAGTGGTTATTTGTTACCTACAGAAGATCTATACAAACCCTGAGGTCACAGAAAATTGATATACTTTTTTTTAAAAAAGATTTTATTTATTTGGAAGAGAGAGAGAGAGAGAGAATGAGTGGGAGGAGAAGAAGAGGCAGAGGGAGAAGCAGACTCCTGCTGAGCAGGGAGTGCATCTTGGGGCCCCATCCTGGGACTTGACCTTGGGACCCCGGGATCATGACCGGAGCCGAAGGCAGATGCTTACCTGACTGAGCCACCGGGGCGCCTCTAGGTTGACATACTTTTAAAGATGGTCATATAAAGTCAGATATTTCCCCTTTTTTTCTCCTATAAACCATTCAAAATAATGAGAATAAAAACTAAAACTACAAACACCAGTTTGTTCATTTCTTTTAAATCTGGCAGCAACAGAGACCTTCCATTCCCAAAGTGGAGAGAGAGCTGGCAAAGCAGGATCAGATCAGGGGCAGGAAGCAGGACCTCCTATCAGCCAGCCTCAGAAGGTTATGAAAGACGTATCCTATCCTAAGTCCCTTGTTGGCAGCAATGGCAATGGGCTACCCAAACTGTTTTACGACTTTGATTTGATTCTCTTCCAAGAGTAGAGGAGTCGAGGCTAAACCAGGGACCGCAAGATGAAGAAGCCACATTTCTAGGCAGTAGGACTGTCTCTAGCCGCACTGCGAAAGCAAGTATTAGAAACATCCTATATTGTCTTTCTCTATTTGGTTCATAAGGAAAACTCTTGCTAGCCTGAAACTCCTCCCTTCCCCCTCTCCCCTTCCATGCAGGACTGGCTAGATAATCTTCAAGGCCTGATGCAAAATGAAAACGTGGAACCTTTTGTTCGGAATTATTAAAAATTTTAAGATGGTGACAAGCAGAGTATTAAACCAAGCACAGAGCCTCTCTGTGCAAAGAATGTTTTGCTACTGAACATCTTGTATGTCTGTGAAATCTTGCCTCAATGGAACGCTCTTTCCCAGAAAAAACTCACCTCCTTAAAATATGAAATAGAGAAGAGTCAGCAGAGGGTTTCGTTGGAGACACTACCGCAAAATGGAAAGGAACAGGAAGACAAGTTCACAAAAGCAAGACCTTCATCAGAAAATGTTGCTGTGAAACACTAGAATATTGTCCAACTTTTACCATGAAAATATAAAAAGGAAAACTGTCTCTTCGTGGAAGAGGATAGGAAGAAATGGATAATGGAAACTGAATTAGCAGAATGAACGAAAACAGCAAAATGATAGCATCCTGTGCTAGCCGAGCCTGGCTGTCTACTAGAACCACCTGTGGAACTCGTAAGTCAGACCAGTGCCCCCAACCTGCGTCCATGGGCTCTTCTCTAATAGTCCTGGCCCGGAGCCCACTCACTGCTGTGCTTCAAAATCTGCACCGGTGACTTTCAAGAGCAGCCAATGTTGATAGCCACGAAGGACAGTTTAGAAGGCAGGGACGGTGACGATCTAATAAAAACCAGTGGGAGGCAAAGGAGAAAGAAAATGGGAGCTACTCTAAGGTACCACTTTCCTTATTTTTATTAGCTGAAGACAACAAATATAATCTTATAAACCAATTAAGGTGTATATAACCATATCAGCATACATGCAAAAACTAAGAAAGACATTAAGGTAGGAAAATTAAGGAGTTGGAGAAGGAAATGGAGGGGGGTACAGATAAAATACACTGTCTCAAATGAACACCATAAGCATAATACATAAAACTATATAGGTAACGAGTAGTATAGAATATAACACTTCTCAGTTTTCAGGAGAAACAGATACCAAAAACTAAGAAAACGTACAACAGAACGAATAAGATATACTGAGAGGATGTTGAATAATTTAACAGGACTTAGACCACATATACATAAACAAGTGATTAAAAAGTTAAAAATAAAAGGTTGAGTAAAGAAAATACAGTCAACTAAAACAAAACAAAAAATGGAGATTTTCAATAGCAGCTAAAAGATAATGTAGGTAGGAATATATTTAACATAAAATGCACACAATTCATCTGAAGAATAACAAGAAAACTCTTCAAGAGACACACATAACCATAAAGTCTAGAATATTTAAACAAATGGAAATTCACTAGCGGCTCTAGATTACAAAGATACAATTCACAAAGATGCTAATTCTCCCTGAGTTAATAAATAGCCTAAATAATAAAATTCTAGTGAGAAATATCAATAGGTCTTTGCTTACTCATGATACGTGGAGCCTCCTTCTGCCCATCACAGCCACTGGTCACATACCCACTCTCTCCACCTCTACTCCTGAACCCCGAGGATAAAAAATACCCAAAGATCCAACATTGAAATGCAGACATTTTGGGACCTGGGGGCTCAGTCGGTTGAGCGCTTGACTCTTGATTTTGACTCAGGTCATGATCTCAGGGTTGTGAGGTGGAGCCCCGCATTGGGCTCCCAGCTGAATATGGAGCCTACTTAAGATTCTCTCTCCTTTTGCTCCCCACCCTGATCTCCCAAAAAGCTCACTGGTCTTCATTATTTTAAAAAATACATTTTATGAAGTCATTATTATCTGAAAAAAAAATAAGGCATAAAAGACTAAATAATAAACAGTACTGAATAACCACAAGTTTACTTCTTTACCTTCAGCCCACAGACTAGGAAGGTTAGGGCATTTTATGCCATCCTTTTACCTAAATTGGGTCAGGTCTCTGTAGAAAGCATTTTAAAATCAAGTAAAAATACTAAAATAATTCAGAGAATATGGAAATGTATGTTTGGTTTTTTTTTTTTTTTTGGAAAAGTAGGTAAATATTCCAATACATTTATAGCTTAACCTATCATTTCATATCCTAGATTATAAAAATTTTGTGTGAGGCCCTAGGAATCAGCAGGCCTCTTTGTAAGAGGACTGAAGGAGAAAAATGAAAGAAAATGATAATGTTTAATTTCATGTATTGATTCTTTGAGTTGATTGCCTATAGTCCAAAAGTATTTAGCTTAACTTAAAGTTTTCTTCCCTATGTTAGGTTTACAGTGGTTTTCCTTACTGTTTATATGGTTTGTTTCAGTCATTTATTCATGCGTACATTCATCCATCCCAACATTTGCAGGGAATATTTTTATGGTTGCTCCTGTTGTCATTCTTATAGTAAAAGGAAAAAAACCATTTCTCTACTCAGAATACTTCTGACACTAACTATCTGGAGTGTAGACTCCACAGGTTAATGCTAGAGTTCCACCCGATTGTCCTCTCTTCAGAAGCCTCTTGAAAGTTCAGACCTCTGGTACTTCTGACCAACTGACTGTAACTCAGGGGTTCCCACACTCCACTTCTTGGGTTTGATCATTTGTCAGAAAAGTTCACAGAACTCAGGAAAGTACTTTACTCTACCCATTTAATAAAAAGGACATAACCTTGGAGCAAGCAAATGGAAGAGAGGCATAGAGCAAGGCATGGGGAAGGGACGTGGAGTTCTGTGTGCTCTCCTGGCATGGTAGCTTCCCAGCACTTCCATATGTCCACCTGCCCAAAAGCTCTCCAAATTGCTTAATTTAGGATTTTTATGGAGGTTGCATTACACAGGCTTAATTTAGGATTTTTTTGGAGGTTGCATTACACAGGCATGATTAATCAAATGATTGGCCATTGGTGATGAAGTAAATCTCTAGCCCCTCTCTTCCCTGGAGATAGAGTTGGGACTGAAAGTTCCAACCCTTTAATCACACAGTTGGTTCCTTTGGCAACCAGTCTCCATTTTGCAAGAATCGCCTCAGTAGCATGAACTCTTTATCACTTGGGAAATTCTAAGGGTTTCAGCAGCTCTGTGCCATGAACAGGGGGCAGAGACCAAATATATATTTCTTATTAGGTCACAGATTGTTAAAAAAATAAACCAAAGATGGCATGGCTTGTATAGTAAAGGAACATATAACTTAATGGCAAATGATGGGATAGGTGGAGAGGAGACAACTAACATGAAGCTATGAGAGACAATTTAGAATCTAGAAGGAGCTTACTCTTTACATCAGCATATACATACATTAAAATTTATGTATCAAATATAATTTATTTAATGTATATTTAGAGGCACCTGGCTGGCTCAGTCAGTGGAACATGTGACTCTTGATCTTGGGGTTATGAGTTCAAGCCCCATGTTGGGTGCATAGATTACTTAAAAATAAAATCTTTAAAAATAAAGTTATATTTAATACAACCCTTAAAAACATACTAAAAGTCTTTTTTTTTCTGATACTGAAAAATTAATCAGTAAATTTGCCTTTTTTTTAGTACCTAAAATGCAATCTGTTAAGTTGTGGGTGGAACTTGTTATTATTTTATTGTGTCATGCACTGACAAGCTGTTGATTTATATTAAGCCAGGTATATTTGTTCAAAAAGAGCAAATTACTCAAAAAAAAAAAAAGATCAGAAATATTCCCTACTTATTCCAATGAAATTCTATCCTAGTCTTTCTGTTAATTGCCCCTGGCTTTGTACACAACAGCAGATGGATTCCATGGCCAGAAGGAAAAGTTCACTCATTCTGAACACAATTTTAGTAGAAATTCTCAAATAGAAAAAAGACATAAAAGAGTATTTGAAGGCAAAATCATATGAAATGCATACATTGCTCTTTGTGAGTCAAACATAAATATTTAAAAAGTGTATAGATGGAAATGAATACTTTCCAAAGCACTTGGTATTAAGTAAGAAAAGACAGACTTTTAAATTGATAACTTTTAACTTTTTTTTTAAACTATTTTATATCCTCTTGGTTCTTAGGTTTGTTATTCTAGTAAAAATCTGTGTTTGAGTTACATATCTTTATCAAGTTTCTTGCTCTGTGTTTGAGGAAAAGTATACCCTTTGTGCAATCCAACATTTTATATTAAAGGATGACTAATCATGTCCTCTTCTTGTTCACACTTTTTACTAGGCAGATGAAATGTTTTGCAAATTTAGAACATATGCACCATCTGGCTTTGGTGTGCATAATTCATACGCTGAAAGGCAATGGAGTTACATGACTAAAGGGAACCAATTTGGAGTCAGAAAGACCTTCATTTGTCACAGGCCGTGTGGATATGGGTGAATGGCTTACCATCTTGTCGATCTTTATTTTCCCCATCTGTAAGGTGAGGACACCAATACTTATTTACAGCGTTGTGATATGGATTAAGTGAAACAGGTATAGTAAGGGGTTAGCGTAAAACCGAGACATACATCTTTCAGAACTGAACATAAGCTAGTAATTGGCAAAGTTTTTACTTATGTGAAAAGAATATATAATCGTTAATTCTGCTAAGAAATGATTAAAGACGACAGTTTAGGAGATGTAAACAAATTTTATTTAGCATCTCATGGAAGCTGATAGTCTCCTTTTGAAGAAGTACAAAATGAGGCCATTGGCAAGAAGCTTTTTATAGGATAAACAATAAAGAACAAGGAAGGGAAAAATAGGAAAATATCCAATTGGTTGGGGCCACGTAGTCAGCCTTGTTTGTGATGTGGTGTCCTACGAGGAGCGGCTTCATCTTAGGCCTAGAAAGTTACTTCAACAAATTGAAATCCGTCCTTATGGAAGGAGAATTATTTTCCTAGTCCAATATCTTTTATGACTTGTTACTAATTCATATAATGACCAGTAGAGGAACAAGTGCCGTGGGATACATGGAGAATGTCAATTTGATTTTGGAGACCAGAAAAGATCTAAGGAAATAGGCATTTCAATTAAAAATGAAAAATTGTTTGAAAAATTTACTTAGTTTACCAAATATTTGAAGATGTAGACACCAGACTAATAGAAAATCCTTGTATCCTGCCCTTTTAAACTGTAGAAGCCAGAAACAGAGCTAATGAGAGTAAAATATGAGAAGTTCAATGTTTAGATAATTTCATAGTTTCATGTATTTATGTTAAAGGGATTGTTTTCATATAATGAATTTCCATTCCTGTTTTGAGATGTGTTTGTGATCCCAGGGCCCTCTTTCTGGATAAATCAATAATTATGCCCACCACTTCAATTATTAAGGACCCTTCTTTCCTGAAGAACATAACAGGACTGCTGATTTGAGGGCCATCTTTTGTATGTTAAATGATTCTGTCTACCATGGTCTTCACAGACTCTCCCAGACACAAGATCTCTGTAGGCTGCACAAAAGGTACAAACTGGGCTGGACAAAAGAAATTGAGTGATTTCCTCAGGATTTACTGCTATACGGACCAGCACCATCTAATAATATACAATGTAAGCTACACATGTAATCTCAAATTTTCTAGCAGCCATATTGTGAAAGCTAAGAATAAACATTTGGAATTAATTTTAATAATATGTTTAATTTAACACATCTAAAATATCATTTCAACATGTAACCAATATAAAAAGTGTATTGAGGTATCTTCATTCTTTTTTCACATGACATTTTCAAAATCCAGTGTGTATTTTTATATCCATATTGTAAATCACTCAGACTAACTACAGTTCAAGCACTAAATAGCCTCTTGTGGCTATTGCCTTCCAAGCTGGACAGTTGGGGACACATGATCAATCTGACTTAGGGAAAAATGTAGTTGCACAGGGAAACGTATTCTCATTCTGAAACTCATGATTGGTGATAACTCTTTTCTTTTTTATTTTTACAAAGACTTTTACTTATTTATCTGTGAGAGACACACAGAGAGAGGCAGAGACACAGGCAGAGGGAGAAGCAGACTCCCTGCGGGGACCCTGATGTGGGACTTGATCCCAGGACCTCGGGGTCACAACCTGAGCCCAACGCAGGCGCTCAGACACTTAGCCACCCGGCCGTCCCTATAACCCTTATTTTCAAACAACTTTCCAAAATATACACACTGAGCAAAGGAGACTTAATCTAACTCATGATACTTTACCTCCTTAAAATTCAGATTTGACCACTAGAGGTTCATAGCATTAGGACCATTAATCAAATATCATTGTAATTTCCAATTGAAATTGATCAGAAAGGAAAATTGATATCCTAGCCTGAAGAAGGCTCCAGAAAGCAGCATAGCTGCCTTTAAATATCTTAAGAAGTCTCAGAAGGAAACCAAAATGAATGCTCTTTGTCCAAAAGAAACTAATATTTTAAATGTATCTTGAGAACGCCTTTGTTTTCATTTTAAATCCAACAGCAGAATCTTATAGTCTGCTGACAATTAACTTCTATTTCCATCCTGAGGGGAAGTTCTCAAAGTACCCAATTCCCTCATTCTGTAATTGTAATTCTTGTGTCTCAATCTTCTTCTGGAAAGAGCCCCCCCCCCCCCAAATGTTAGGAAGTCATTAAGGATTCATCTCTATTCAATCTTTCTCATCTCTGCCAAGATTGCCAATAGAGTGCCAAATGGCCCTTAGCTGTTTGTAGATCTGAGCTGAGCTAAACGGGCAGGCTTACACTAAGTCTTTATTTCCCTAAGACTCTGAGTGATCTGACTTCCCATCAGACTTAATTTTGATAGCTTTTATTGGTTTCATTAGTGAAAACAGTGGGGAAAAATGAATAAAAACCATGAAAAATGTCTATAGTGGCAGATTACGAACATGGATATTTCATTTCTCAATGGTTGTCCTTGTCACAATTTGCAACGCAGTGTCAGCTGGGTATTGAATTTTTCAGCAAATGCATTTCCCTCTTTTGTGAAATTGTGGAATTAAAATTATATGGGACGCATATAACATATTAAATAGGATAAATTTCGGTAGTTTTACTTCATCATTAAGAAGATATATGACATCGAGGAGAGAAAAATTGGACATAGTTTGTGTTTTAGCACAGTATAAACAATTGATATTAAGATATCCTAAGGGATGCTATTCATTATAGGCAATCTCTGTGTTTCCCAGGGTTTTGAAGGATTATACCTATGAACATGTGTTTTTCAAAATATAGCTCTGAGATCGTTCCTTCTGCCTGTAAAAACAAGTCATTACAGCCAAGCCATGTTTGCCCTATGAATTTGACAAGCCACGTGCATTTCAATGACAGATGACCTAAAGATAAGTGACAGTTCACCTTGCGGAACTATTTAGAGTAAAAAAAGACACAGCTCATTACAAGCGTTACCCAATCTCCTTTTAATGTCTGTTAGGTCTCAGCATTAAAAATAACTTGAATCAAAGCCCAAAGGGTCATAGTTAGACACGACATATGCTAAAAATTTTTACATTTGAGGACTATAGGGAGCAATACAATACCCAGATAACCATAAACGGATCTTGTACATTAGGAGAATATCTTTCATGAGCATTTATATGCTTCTTTTCAAAGGCCCCTTTCATTTCATATGTCAACATAAAAGAAATGCAATATATCCGTTCATCATATTATGTCCTAGAAATTGGATATTGAGGGTTCTGAATATACTAAAGAAGAGATTAAAAAAAATGGAACAGCTAGTTTGAAGTTGCCTTTTTGTGTGGTTCTTTAATAAAAGAGAAAAAAGTAAGTCATCGGATATAAAAGACAAAGCCATATAAAACACTCAACCAAAAAATGGAAATAAAAACATGAATATATATATGGGAAGATCTATGTCTGTGTTATATATATGTACACATACATTTATGTGTGTGCATGTGTGTGTATGTATCTCTATACGTATCTGTAGCTTTATCTGTATAAGGACACTCCCCCCTTCCTCTAAAATAGCACAAATGATGCATCATGGCCCAAGTTGCGCACTTTATGTTTTGTAAGGTCACTTTTTATGCAAATTGCTTGGAAAAGTACTGTTTGCCTCTCTTGTGTGACTTCCATGAAATCGGCATTCAGCAAGCCTGGCTTCCTGGCAAACAACGGAACATTCAGCTCATATGTGAGGGAAGAGACCTCTCCAATGAGGAGGGAGGGCAGAGAGTGGGAAAAGTGGCAAGTCTGGTACAAAGGAGCAAAGACCGGTGATTCATAAGGAGGCTGGGAGAGTGCAGCCCGCCTCCCTGCCTGCCACAGTATAGATTCCACGACTGGCACTTACTTGGCAGATAATCCCCCAGGGCGCTGACCTTGGCAGCTTTACAGAGGTAACCTTTATGTGAAGAGGAACTGTTCTCCAACAATGTCTCCAATATGCTTGCCACAAAAATTCTCCTTTTTTCCCCCTAAGAAAAAGGGGGACATGCATGGAAAAGCATATTTTATTTTTCCATTCCCCCTCTACCCCTTGTTGCAGAGGCAACATTCATGGTTCATTGTGGAAAATTTCCTATATGCCCTATGTGTTCATCCCAGTCCTTAAGTTCCTGTAAATGACATTTAATTACAGGGCACAATGACAATGCCTTTTATTAGCTCCCCGCATTTTCCTTTCAGTTCAAGGCCGTACGGTAACTAGTTGTCCCCAGTGACCTTTTGTGTGAGCAATTCTGTTAGGCAGTCCCATTCCCAGTGGGGCGGCCTCTACCTAGAATGTTGCCTCCTGTCCTGGTGTCCTGCTCTCACCCACAGGCCGCATTATACACGTGGCCGTGATGGTGACCTTCTTGCTTCCGTTTACACGTCCGTCCATCGCCTGTCATTTGTTATCCTGGGTTCTCGTGCACTGACGCTCAGAGGTGCCAAAACGTATCTGGTACCTCGCTTTTGAGAAAGACAGCTCTTGTTTAAGATAACTTCATACTCTTGCAATTAGAAGCATTGATGCAGTAGGAGAAAACAAAAATGAAAATCTAACCTTGTCTTTGATGATTATAGAAATAGCAGGAACGGTTCCAGCTCTGGGGGGAAAAATATTCGAAGAGTTTCCATGCCTGTGCCTGCCTAGCAGAGCAGGCTGCCAGCTGAGGCTGGTGGTGAGCCCATTCAGAAATTTCAAGTCATAGTTCCTTTGGGAATAGTGTGCTACTGTGCCTGCAAGCTCTAAGTCAGAAAGGGCTTTTCCCTTACAGCTGGCATCAGGCTTCGTGATGAATCACTTGGCTCTTTATATTTTTGCTCTTCTTATTTTGTTGGAGATTACGGGCCATGATTGACGGCTCCATGCAACTGGTCAAAGCAGAAAATAGCTGGTCTAGAGTAAAACAACAGGAAGAAAAAGGCAACACTATACTTCCGCCTCGGGTTTGCAGCTAAACTAAATTAGTCAGTTATACTTGCCCGGAAATGGGAAATTTAGTTTCCTATTTCATCCTTCAGATATTACTGTCTTTACGTATAATGGCCAGATCATGCCATAAATCAAGGAAAATAGGTTCCACTAGACTAGCAAATACCTTTAAGCTAGACTAAATATGACTCCAGGTAGGGTGCTTTGGAGTATAAAGTAAAATTGTCATATGTGTTCACTTTCTTTTTTTTTTTTAATTTTATTTATTCATGAGAGACACACAGAAAGAGAGAGAGAGAGAGAGAGAGGCAGAGACACAGGCAGAGGGAGAAGCAGGCTCCATGCAGGGCCCCACGTGGGACTCGATCCCGGGACTCCAGGATCACGCCCTGGGCTGCAGGCGGCGCTAAACCGCTGCACCACCGGGGTTGCCCATGTGTTCACTTTCTATATCTTCATATAGCATTGTATAATTTTTATTTTTAGTGTTTATCATAACTTTAGTTAGTTGGCTACTTATTAGTCATTTATCAGGAGTCTTTCATACTTACATGCAGCCCCGAGAGAGTAGGAACAAAGGCATCTTGTTCCTTGCCTATCCCCGGTACCCAGCACATAGGAGGTGCTCAATAAATCCTCCAAATCGCTGGAGGAATGAATACCTAATACAAGGATGCATAATGTGAGGTCTCCCTATATTGCATATTTCATCATGAGAAATTAGCCACATTTATATACATTCCTATGAAAATAGGAGGAAGAGGAAAGAGTCACAAGAGAGCAAGAAACGGATACTGAAGTTCGGAGGAGAAATGTACCTCTTTGACTCAAAGGAGGGTAGATCAGAATAGGCTACAAGGCAGGGGGTGGTGTCTGCGGTGGGACCTGCAGGCGGGGTGGCCAGGGAAACGTGGGAGGGCCGAGGAGCGTGGAAAATATTCAGGTGGAACAAATGGTTTGGAACATTTATGGGGCCGATTTATGGAGGCTGTGGGAAATCATGCTGGAAAGGGATTAGGGTCAGCTTGTCAAAACTTCGTGTTAACAACCCAGATGACTTCGAATCCTGTAGTGAGGACGGGGGTGCGTGCGCTTTCCAGGAGCAACAGCGAGGCTCAGAGGGAGGCCGGGAGGGCGGCTCGAACGCTCGGAGGCTCTGGGCGCCGGGGGGCCGGGGCTCGAGCTGGAAGGCTTGTGTTGGGCCCGGGGATGCGGGTTCGGAGCGTGGGGTGCCGGAGGAGCCTCTGCAGGTGCGAGGGGCTGACCTGGAGGCCTCAAACGTCAGTGACAGGGCAGGCAGCGGCAGCACAGTGACCAGACACGCGGAGAGCCATGCGACGAACACGGTTAGATGACAACGTGGTGGATTCAGTCTTGTCAGGTGAGCTGGGGGCACGCTTAGGCCATTTGTGCGGGCGTCTGGCGATGCCATCGGCGTTTCTGAGTTCACACTCTTGAACGGAGCAAGGTGACGGGCAGCAGCAGCACGAGGAGCCGCCGAGGATGCAGTGGCTGGAGGCCAAGGTCGGCGGAGACGGGACAGCACGCGCTCCCCCGGGGCCTGGATCTGCCTGGAGCCCCGCCCGGACTCCGCTGGGCCTGCAGGTGGACGTGCTCACCCGCATCCCCACGGAGGCGCCGCCACCGGCTCTGGAGGGACGGAGCAAAGCAGAAGCCCTGGGCCCTCACAAGAAGCTTGCGACCGGCCAGGCCTTCGATCTAGCTCGGGGCGTTCGCCTACTGACCTGGCCGTGGGGTCCGCACCTGCGCCCCGGCGGGGGGACAGCATCCTCCCCTCGGCAGGTGAGGACGCGGCTCAGGGACACGCGGCACCTCATCTTCCTGCTGCTGCTGCGTCCTTCCTCCGATGCACCGACGGGCCCTGAGAGCCGGGGCCCCTGGGCTGTAGCACCCCTGAGGGGGGCCCTCGCCGCCTGGCAGCGCAGGCCCGCACCACTCTCGGGGCTCATTTTATGAACAAACGCATAGAATGTTCTTATTAGACATGTTATGGTCATTATGGAAAAATTAGGAAATAGAGATAAGGAAAAAAAAGTGACACCCAGTTCCATGCCATCAACTTCCAATTTTGGGGAGCAGGGTGGTGGCCTTGCCCGTGGCCAGACGCTTGTCGCCGTCCGTGTCTGGCAGGTGCAGGCCGTGGGAGCCTGGGTGCTGGGGGCTCCTCCCGGCCCGGGCCCCTCCCTCTGCCCCAGGCTGAGGCCTTGGCCGCGCTGCCCTGGAGCTCAGGCGCCCCGGGCCTTCCTCCGGCCTCCGGGCGGCCTCTGGGCTGGGCCCACGCCATCCTCTCCTGGGGTCCAGTGACCCCGCCTGCACCCCACGCTGCCCACGGCGCTGGGAGTCGCGGGAGGCTGCGGCCCGAGCTGTGCCTCCGGGGGGGCCCTTGCCCAGGAGCTCAACACCGGACCCCTCCTGTCATTTCTCCTTAAGGCCGATTGGAGACCCAGGTCGCTCTTCAGGACACGGTGCCCTGGGGTCCCCTCCGAGGGCTCTGTCGCCTCCGGCTCTGCCTGTCGCACGTGGCCCGGCTCCTAGGGAAGCCGCTGGAGGCTCGGGCTCTGGAGCCGCCTTCACACTCCCATTGGCGGGAAGCGCCTGCCTCCTTGGGGTCCCCGGGACGCCGACCCCCGGCTTCCCTGGCAGGTGGGCCCGGCCGGAGGGCCTGCGGTGCCCTTGCCGTGGAGCCTGGGCTCCTTGTCCGTCGACCCCACCGTCTCACTGCAGCGCTTAGGGTGGGGGCCCGGGGGCCCGGCGGGGGAGCACCTGCCCTGGGCCCAGGCGGTGACCCGGGGGCCCGGGATCGAGTCCCGCATGGGGTCCCCCAGGGAGCCTGCTTCTCCCTCTGCCCGCTCTCTGCGTCTCTCTGGGTCTCTCAGGAATACATAAAAAATTTTTTTCTTTTCTTTTTTTAAGAACGCTCCAGGTGGTAAGGACCCGAAAGGCCCATTCGGATAGGGAAGCGCAGTAGGTCTTCATCAGGAGTTGAGCAGCTGAAAGTTCTCGAGTGGGAGATGAACTGCTTCCAGCTGCACACACAGACACGGCCCAGAGGAGGGCTTCCGGCGTCCGGATCCCGCTTGCCCGGTCGTTTGCAGGCTCAGACAGACAGGTTCCCGTCGGTGGACAGACGGCTACGGTACAGACTGACCCCACACTCTTCCAGGTTCAAAGTCAGGGGGAAAAACGGCCTGTCAGCTTCATTCAGAGAGTTTTAGGCTTAATTCTGTCCTTGGACAGACAGTCCCTGAATGGACCATTATTCTAAGGGGAGGAAAGGGGGGACCGTGTGCCCCCCTAGATCTGCGGGGAGGGCTAGCCCGCGGGGACGTGGACACTGTCACCAAACCAATGAGAAATGGGTGCCAGGTTGCTCGGACCCAGCCAGTAGCTGCCACAACTACCACCTGCATTGCCCTTGGGTGCAGCAGCGACAGTGCGAGTGACTGAGGCACTGTCCGTCTGTACCTGGAACGGGGCCCGCACACGTGGACCTGACACTCTAAGGCCACCTGCACCATGTGCATTTTTATCAAAAACAAGTCTGCAGCAGGTGCATTGTCTCGTAAACCCGCTTTCATTTTTTTTCATTACTATAGTGTTTCGTGACTGCCTGGTCATATGGATATCTACGATTCTTATAAATACTTTTGTGGGGGATCCCTGGGTGGCTCAGCAGTTTGGTGCCTGCCTTTGGCCCAGGGCGTGATCCTGGGGTCCCAGGATCGAGTCCCATGTCGGGCTCCCTGCATGGAGCCTGCTTCTCCCTCCTCCTGTGTCTCTGCCTCTCTCTCTCTCTCTCTCTCTCTGTCTATCATAAATAAATAAATAAATCTTAAAAAATAAATAAATAAATACTTTTGTGGTTTCATAGAAATCTGTTGAAATGGTCATCACAATTTATTCAGCTATACCCTCTCCTCATTGTTAAATATTCGTTTTTTAAAAAAAATTTTGAGTGATTATACGTAGTTCAACAGCAAATATTTGTGTTGCGGATATTTAGAGATATGGTCTTTGTTGCCTCATTAGAGTGAGTTATTTACTAGGAGTGGAAATTTATGGCTAAGGTATGCACTTTTTTTTAAAGATTTTATTTATTTATTCATGAGAGACAGAGAGAGAGAGAGAGGCCGAGACACAGGCAGAGGGAGAAGCAGGCTCCATGCAGGGAGCCCGACGTGGGACCCGATCCCAGGACCCCGGGGTCATGCCCTGAGCTGAAGGAGGCACTAAACCCCTGAGTCCCCCCAGGGATCCCCAGGTATGCACTTTTTTAAGGCCCTTGATGCATACTGACAATATGGTGCAGTGCTCTCTCTCTCTCTCTCTCTCTCTCTCTCTCTCTCTCACACACACACACACACACGTTTACATTACCCTGTTGGTTCATACTAAATTTGAGGTCAGATCACCTTTTTGCACATATAAACTAGATAGTCTCATTGGTGTACAAAGCAATCTCGAGGCTTTAATCTCGTAAGTCTTCTGCAATCTAGCTTCCATACCACGTTCCTTTAATTGCCCAATCCAGATTTTGTGATATCTGTAGATTCCACCAGCAGGTCGTCCATAGCTTCAAGCAAGTTTCTGATAAAAATCCTGGACAATACGAAACCAGGACAAAGTCTTATTAAAGTCTACCTAGGTCTTCTTGTATGTTGATATCGAATTATTAGAACTTTAAAATCTTTGAATTTTAGAGTAGGAAATCAGCTCAGAGTTAAACAGCCCAAGTGCTTATTATTATTATTATTATTATTATTATTATTATTTAACCAGTATGAAGTAGACCCGGATTTAGTAATGTTTACAAGGTCACACAGAACAATAATGAAACATACTCCTACTATTATTTATATTTAATTCCACTCTCATTTTTCCCTCTACTCTTCAGCTATTTTATCCAAAATTATATCATTGAAGGATCCATCACACACTTCATTGAAATCAAGCAACTTTAAGTCAATAGCATTTTCCTTTCAACACATCATCAGAAATGAAGCCGCTATGACACATGCCTTATTTTCTAGCGTACTTACAGTAGGTGTTCGATTTATTGATTTAACCGACGTTTTCTCGCTATGCTACGAATATAATTAAAGCTCTTTGGTACATCCACCCCGTTGCCCGGCTTGCGGATCATTCTCCTTTATGAACGCTAGAAACAAAATCAAGCTGGATGGGGCCTTGGTGTCCAATCAATACCTTTTCACCTGTTGAGGAGGCAGGAAACTGTGCGGTGGAGAGATGAAATGACTTGCCCAAAGAGGAATATTGAGTCGGTTGCCTTGTCTTTGTCTTCTGTGAACATTACGTCATACTCCCTGAGACAATTTCTCTTTCTTTTTATTTGGAACACATCTTTAAAGTTTTCTTTGTGTTTAGAATTTTTGAGACTCCTGTTGTTCAGTGAGGACGTTAGTCTTCCTGATACTCTTCATACAAGTTCACACTAATCGTTTGCCTTGGTCTTGGTTGTGGGCCCACATTCCATGGTTCTTAGTTCCTTTTAGAAGGTTTGTTTCTTTAGAAGTTACTTCCTTCCTTAAAATTTTAGAGCGTTTTAAACGAGTACTTAGTTAAGATTCTTTCTCTCTAGACCTTTCCAGACTATCCCTAGTATCACGGTCCCGACCCTTTACAGCAGCGTGTTTTTATTCTGTTAACTTTGGAAACACGTTTTCTTTTCTTTCTCTTTTTTTCAGAGATTTTATTTATTTACTGAGAGCGATGGCGAGAAAGAGCGTGAACAGGGGTGAGAGGGAGAAGCAGGCACCTCACTGAGCACAGGGCCCTGGCTCTATCCCAGGACTCCAGGATCATGACCTGAGCCAAAGGCAGATGCTTAACTGACTGAGCCCCCTGGGGGCGTCTGGAAATGCATTCTCTTAAACTCAGGCAGAACTTCCCATTCCCTTGCCTTACTGACATCTGATAGGAATCACTGTTACCTAGTCCTGGGTGGCATTTCAGCCTCTCTCCAGCATTGTTGCATCTCCACGTTGTCCATTTGTTCTTCGTTGATGATTAAGGTTAGGGAGAGAGTCTTTCTTCCCCTGCGTGGACTCACAGTTGTCTGAGGGATCCTTTTCCATTTCCAATGTTTCCCAGCAATGCCCGTGGCTGGGTGTGTAAATCTGCCCGAGTCAGCAGTTCAGTATTGCAGAGCCTTCTGGCTGCTGGCATAACCCTCCCTTTCCACAATTGGCCTTACACATAATAAAGAGGAGATATGTAAATATGTCTCCCCCCCCTTTTCTGTTTGTGTTCTCTCTGTCTAGCTCTTAACTCAGGCAGGGAAAACCATGTGGTACCTCTTGAGCTCCATCTAACCCTACAACCTGGGACCATGTCTGGGTACATTGAACCTTCCACCATGCTGTTCCCTACCGATGGCTTCGACGAGGCCAATGGAGCTTCACGGAAAATGAAGAAAGAAGGTCCTATCTTGGATGGAAAGAGGATAAAAAGGAGCTGACAAAGGAAATAATGAGGGGGAAAAGTAGATGACAAGTGAGAGGTGATACAGAACTTACAGATATAATAAGCATCCAATAAATTCCCCCAAATAGTGTTGGGTGTGTTATAGATTGATTACACATGGGAGGAGTTTGGTGGTAAAAGTAAAAGAGATCT
Source organism: Canis lupus familiaris (assembly GCF_011100685.1). NCBI lineage: Eukaryota > Metazoa > Chordata > Mammalia > Carnivora > Canidae > Canis > Canis lupus. Next base: position 59,860,148 of record NC_049235.1, on the reverse strand, counting down.
GAAGTTAGCCAGAAAGTATATTAGGACAATACAAGTATTAATTTTTTTTAAGATAAAGGAACTGATGGGTGAAGGAGTCTGTGAAAAAAAGAGATTGAAGAAATGTTATATAGAAAGTGTGTGTGTGTGTGTATCTTTTAAGAAGGAAAGAGAAAGAGAGAGATTGGAGAATATTGATATAAGTATCAATGTTTCTTAAAGTAATTTTAAAATTCAGATTCCTCATGGGGCTCAGGGGTCTATATTTTAACACACAGATGGTTTTTAAGCACTCTAAAGACTAAGAAATACTATCTAAGCAGGTTGAAAATGGATCGGATTCAAGGTCTACAGGTAAGAGAGCAGCGTTAGATAAGGGGTAAGTCTCTCTGAGACATGTCGGAACGGTAAGAAGACAGGTTTAGTCGATGGTGGAGCAAAAAAGGTGTATGAAGAGGAAGGGAAGGAGACTTGCATTGCTTTATTCTGCGTGGGTTTTCACATCTATTACTCATTTAAGGACAGAAATCATTTTCTGTGTGTACCCGCCTCTAGGCGAATGCCTCACTTCCACTCCATGACTCAATTCTCAAGGGTCACTCTGTGTAGTAGCTGTTAGCATCCCCCCCCCCTTTTCTTAACCATCCCTTTTTGAAGAAAAAAAAAAAAAAACAAACCCAAAAACAAAACCATAAAGCAAAGCTCAGAGAAATTGAGTAACATGTCAGGATGACCCATTCAAGTGGGCAGTAGAGCCAGACTCTGTCTCAGGTAAATCTGTCTCTGTTCTCCAGCTGTTTTAGCAAAGGGCAGAGGTCATCAGTTTTGTTTTGTTTTTTTAAAGGAATAAAGATTCTCAGTTTTGTGGGCAACGACTCAACTCCCTGCCCCTGTAGCGCAAAAGCAGCCTCAGAAAATATGTAAATGGTGGGCACCTCTGGTTCTAGTAAAACTTTGTGGGCGCTGACATTTGAACTTCATGGAACTTCCACGTGAAATAAAATCTTCCCATTGATGTATTTTTTTTAACCATTTGAAAAAGGCAGACACCATGCACACCTCGTAGGCCCTGCGCAACAGGTGGTAAGCCAGCTTGGCCCACGAGGTGGCTCGGCTTGTGAGTGTCTGGCGTGGGGGTGCGGCGTGGCAGACTCACGCTCCCTGCCTGGCTGTCCAAACGGAGGAACCGAGGCCTCCAGGCAGAGTAACCGCCAAGGCTCCGCGTGTGAAGTCAAAGTCTGAAGTAATCATCATCTGGAGGAAAGCTATGAGTCTGGGTAGCTTCTGTGTGGTTTTTCATTTTTTGATCCTGGGTCAGTAAAGGAGAAAGCAGGCGACATTGAGGATGCGCTGCCTATCATCCGTTTGTCTTTCCAGAATCGTTTTCTGTGCTGCCCTGAGACTGGGAAGGGTGATCCAACTGGATGCCTCCTTGTTCTCCTGTTTCGGGTTGGGGTTTGGGGGTGAGGAGCACCAGGAGGGAATGAAAAGGAAGAAGGGTGGTACGGTTGGGGTCTTTCCCCTTCTGCTCCTCTCCTGGAAGTTCTGTGCAGTTTGGTTATTTTCTCTAAGGCCTTTGCTCCCTTTTAAGTGGCCCTCTTTGGAGGACACCTGCTGCCAGTTCCAGGAACCACTTGTCCCCTCCATTTCCAGTCTAGAGAAAACCCAGTGAGTCTTGTGCCACCAGCCACAGGACACTGCGCTCTCCCCCCTGTCTTCCCACATCTTCTTCACATCCTTGTAGTCGGTCCTTTTGTTATTCTCTTCTCAGATCACATGTTTTGCATGTGGCTTCTGTTTGCTGTGAAGACCCTGACGACGAGGAGGCCGCAGGCGGCTGGGGCGGGGTGTGTAGGAGGCTTCTCCAGAGTGCCTCATCCTTATGCGTCCACTCGTGGCCTGTAATCTATTCTTCATGGCCTTGTTGAGGTTGGACAGATGGACAGGAAACCACGTAAGTGAGGTGCACATTCTAAAAGGTTTCGATGTATGTGTGTAGCCACGACACGTGAGCAGAGTCAGGATCACGAACACATGCACCACCCCAGAGGTTCCCCTGTGCCCTTTGTGGTCCTCCCAAAAGCTCTGCGTGCTCCCCTCAGCTCCAGCCCTAAGTAGTTCACTGCCTCTGTCCTTAGAGATTCATTTACATATACATGTTTATCCAGCCAGCTATATAGCAGGAGACTTATTATTGGGCATGAACTCTTTTTTCTTTTTAATTTTATTTATTTATTCATGAGAGACACAGAGAAAGAGGCAGAGACACAGGCAGAAGGAAAAGCATGCTCCCTGCAAGGAGGCTGATGTGGGACTCGATCCCAGGACCCAGGGTCACACCCTGAGCCCAAGGCAGATGCTCAACCACTGAGCCCCGGGCATCCCACATTGATGGGTTTTTGAGTGTTAAATGGACCTTGCATTTCTGGAATCAACTCCATTTGGTCATCATGTGTTCTCTCTATATTTTGTTCTGTTTGATTTGACTGTAATGTTGCTGGGGACCCTTGCATCTATGTTCCTGAGGAAAGCCTATGTGTGTTTCCTTCTCTGGTATGTTTTTGTCTAATTTTGGTTTCAGAGAAATACTGGCCCTATGTAGAAGAGTTGGCAAGTATTCACTTCTTTCTGGAAGAGTTGGTGTAGAAGGGTAATTTTCCTTCAATATTTGGGAAGATTTGCGGGCAAAGCTGTCTGTACCTGGAGTTTTATTTGTGGGAAGATTCGTAACTATGAACTCAAATTTCTTTAATAGCCATGGGAAGGCTGTTTGGGACATTCAAAATTATTTTTAAATAAGCTTTGTTAGTTTGTGTCTTTCAAGTTATTTGTCCACTTACCCAAGTTGTTGATTTTTTCTTTCTTTCTTTTTTTTTTTTTTTTACAGATTTATTTATTTATTTGAGAGAAAGAGCGGGCGCCCAAGCATGCACCTGCAAGGGTGTAGGGGGAGGGGGAGGGGAGACGGAAAGGGAGGGAGTCTCCAGCAGACTCTGCCCTGAGCGTGGAGCCCAACTCAGAGCTCAGTCTCAGGACTCTGAGATCACGACCTGAGCCAGAAACAAAAGTCGGTCACTCAATAGACTATGCAACTCAGACGCCCCCCAGGTTGTTGAATTTAATGGCATAAGCTTGTCCATAATATTCCCATATTGTCTTTTTAATATCTTCAATATGCGTAGTGATCTCACTTCTCTCATTCCTGATGTTGGTAATCTCTGCATTCTCACTTTTGTCCCTTGCAAGTCTGGCTAGAGTTTTATCAATTTCAAGGATCTCAAAAACCAACTTTTGATTTCATTGATTTTTCTCACTTGTTTTTGTTCCCAAGTTTATTGATTTCCTCTCTGGTATTTATTATTTCCTTCCTTATGTTTAGCTTGTTTAACTTGCTTTTCATTTCTAACTTTTTTAATTGGAAGCTGAGGTCATTGATTTGAGACTTTTTCCTCATAAAGCATTTAGTAATATGAATTTTCATCTAAATACTGCTCTACAGGCAGCCCACAAATTGTTATATTCTGTATTTTCATTTTAACCAGTTTAAAATTTCTAATTTCCCTTTAGGTTTCTGTTTTGACCCAGGGGTTATTTAGAAATATGTTTAATTTTCAAATTTGGGGGGATTTTTTCAGAAATCTTTCTGTTATTGATTTCTGATTTACTGTTATTATGGTCAGAAAACATAGGACTTGAATTCTTTTGAATTTGGGGGCACATTTGTTATAACAGAATAATATAAATATAATGTGTATATGTGAGAATATGAATTCTGTGGTGGGGTCTCATGTCCTATGAATGTTAGTTGTGGGAATTTGGTCAATAGTGTTCAGATTTTCTGTATCCTTACCGATCTTTTTTCTACTTGTTCTGTCAATAATTGAGAAAATAGTATTAAAATCTCCAATTACTATTGTGTTTGTATCTATTTCTCTCTGGTTCTGTCAGTTTCTGTTTTCGTGTAGTTTGAAGTTCGCTTGTTGTGCATATAAATGCCTAGGATTATTATGTCCTCTTGATGAATTGACCTATTTATCATTATGAAATGATTTTCTTTATACCTGGTAGTATTCTGTGTTCTGAAATTTGCTTTGATATTGATATAGCCATTCCCATTTTCTTTTGATTAGTGTTAGCATGGTATATCTTTTATCATTTTCATACTCATAACCTATTTTTGTCCTTATATTCAAAGCATTTGTTATAGGCAACATACAGGTGTGTTTTGTTTATTTATCCAGTTGCAAAACCTCTGCCTATTATAACTGGGGTGTTTAGACCGCTTACCTATTTTGCGTTTATTAATGTGTTTTAGTTTAACTATATCCTCTTGCTTTCTCTTTGTCCCACCAGTTCTTTATTTCCTTTTCTAACATTTTCTGCCTTATTTGGGATTAATTGAATATTTTTTGTGATTTAATTTTGTTTTATTTGTTAGCTTATTAGCTATGATTTTTTGTTCTATGATTTTAGTAGATGCTTTAGCGTCTATAGTGTGCATCTCCAGCTCATCACACTCTACCTCCGAATGGTATACCATTTCATCAATAGCATAAGAACCCTGTATTAACATGCTTCCGTTTCTTCTGTCCAACCCTTGAGCTAACACTGATGTACGTTTACTTTTATATATGTTATAAACCCCATAATACACAGTTTTTATTTTTGTTTTAATAATCACTATCTTTTAAAGAGATTTCCATAATAGGGGTAAAAAAAAGTCATAGTTTCTGGTGCTCTTCATTCCAGATATGGATAAGATTCCCCCAGTATGATTTTTTTCTACACCCCCCACCCCCGGTATCATTTTGTTCAGAGGGCCTTTCTTTAACATGTCTTGTAGTGCAGGTGTACTTGTGATGAGTTCTTTCATCCTTTTTATGTCTAGAAAAGTCTTTATTTTGCCTTTGTTCTTGAAAGGTATTATCTGAGTTTTTTTCTTTCACTATAATAAAGATGTTGCTTCACTGTCTTCTCACTTGCATTGTGTCTGATAAGAGATCTGTCATTATCCTCATCTTAGTTCCTGTTACATAGTGCGTCATTATTTTTCTCTGACTCCGTTTAAGTTTTTCTGTTTCTCATTGGTTTTGAACCATTTAATTACGATGACTTGATATAGTTTTCTTCATGCATATCATACCTTGGGCTTATTGAGTTCTTCAATCTGTGGGATTATAACTTTTATCAAATTTATTGGAATATTTTTAGGCATTATTTCTTTAAAAAATTTTTCAGTCCCATTCTCCCTCTCTTCTCTTTCTATGACTCCAATTAGGTGTATATTAGACTGCTTAAATTTGTCATTACCTCATAGCTCACTGATGCTTTTTTTTTTATCCTTTTTCTTGATTCCTTTTTGCTCTATAAATTTCATGTTTGATAGTTTCTGTTGCCATGTCTTTAGTATATTAATCTTTCCTTCTGCCATTTATTCCATCTGGTGTTTTTTGGATTTCTACAAATTTAACTAGGGTTTTTTTTTTTAATATCTTCCAAGTCTGTACATAACATTTTGAATACATAGAATACAAGTATAACTATTTTACTGTTTCTATTTGATAATTCTAACATTTTTGACAGTTCTGGGTTGGTTTTTCTCAACTAATTTATTTCCTTTTTTATAAGTCATATCTTCTTGCTTTTTGTATGCCTCATAATTTTTGACTGGATGCCAGGCATTTCAATTTTACCATCTTGTCCATTAGATATGTTTTTATTTTTATAAATCTTCTTGAGCTTTGTTCTGTGACACAGTTACATTTTTTTGAGAAATTGTTTCAGGTGTTACTTTTAAAATATGTTAGGGATCAGAGCAGTGCTCATTCTTAGACTAATCATTTTCTATCACTCAGATAAAAAACAAACAAACAAAAAACCCAAAACAACTGTGTGAATTCTACCGATGTTTCTTAATTTTTGAAAATTAGAAGTTTGGTACTACTTCTTGATCAAGACCCTAAAAAAAAGTGTCAAATAAAATAAGGCTTATGTCTTCTCTTCACCCACAAATAACACACACACACACACACACACACACACACACACACACAGACTCGTTTGATGCTGTATGCAAAAAACAATGTGTAGTCAAATATCAAATATCAAATACTTGCATAATAGTTTCATGTAAGGATTAAATAGCATGAGTAGAAGAGAAAGTCAAAGCTATTGTGAGTTTTAAGTGGGAAAACTTTGGAATATCTGAGATATCAGTAAATTGTGGTGATGGCTGGGAAATATCAAAGGTTTCTGCAAACTAATATGGAGGCTATTATGTAGTTGGTGGGATGGTTAGGAGAGAGGTCAGTTCAATTATTGACCTGTGCATCTTCAATGATCTTTGAAACCCAGGGAGAGATAAATATCTTAGGAGGAGTATATAGAAAAATAACATCTAACCTCAAAATTATAACTTACAAGAAAAATTACTTCTTTTCATAGAAGGAAGAGAAATCTATGGCAAAATTGCTAGGGTTGATTGGCTACAAGCTTGGAACCTATTTTTGGGTCAAAACTCTGCAACATATTCCAGGGACAAATAAGTGGTTCTGTTTGACCTGATGTACTACTAAAAGCTAAGTTTTATTTTTAGAGGTTGTTTGCCATCATTTTAGGAGAAAAATCTGTTGAACTCTAGCTGGAGAAAATTGCAGAATTGAGAAGGAGCAATGCTTGTTGGAATATTTGGAGACCTTACCTAATGTAGTTTCATGTTTTGAATGCTGATAAACCTTTTATCATGGTCACTTCTGGTAACTGGACCCTAAGGTTAGAAGTATGGAGAAAGATGGGCAGTTCTATGGCATATTCTTTTTTTTTTTTTAGAAGATTTTATTTATATATTCATGAGAGGCACAGAGAGAGAGGCAGAGATACAGGCAGGGGGAGAAGCAGGCTCCCTGTGGGGAGACTGATGTGGGACTCGATCCCGGACCCCAGGATCATGACCTGAGCCAAAGGCAGACACTCAACCACTGAGCCACCCAGGTGTCCTTCTATGGCATATTCTTAACTACAATTCAAAATGAGGATGAAAATAAATCCAGATAACTATAGTTGGTAAATGATATCCCAGAAATTGGTGACTGTAACAATAATTCTTAACACTATGTTGCATGGAATCCTAGGAAGCTCCTCCTGTGCTAGAAAGATTTTCAGTCCCTCTGAATTTACTCCAATTAGTAAACTATACCTTTATATATTTAAAAAATGGAGATTCTGTGAAAGCTTTCATTTCAAAAAAAGTTTTGCCTTTCCTGGGATTAATCTGAGAATTACTGTGTTTTGGAGTTAGAGAACCAAAATAAGTACTTGAACTAATTCCTGATTAATGGAATTATTATGGAACTCAGTAGCTCATAAATATCACCCAATACTGGTTGATACAAAAGAAGACAAGAAATAGTTAGGGCATAGATAATTATCTGTACTTTGAATTTGTAGATTAAAAGTAATTGCTCCATCATTCTGTAAATTCAAGATAATTCTTGAATTCTATGTGGATTAATTTTGATTTTCATCTTAATAAGAAAACAAAGATAAAAGCACACCCATTTCCCTGTTGGATTTTACCAATTTAAATGTGTATGGCAAAATATGTCTGGGCCACCAGCTGGTTGTTTTCTGGTTAACATATAAAACAGCTATATTGAATATGAACAATCTGAAGAGTTTTGGCCTGCTTGAAGCACCTAATTATGTTTGGGAATATGCTGATGACCAAAAGGAGAGACAGTAAATCCAGAGAAGGCATCGCATGCCTGACATAATCTCACATTTTGTACCTGTTTCAATGGGACAGGTGCAAAATATAATGCTTATTCAACTGTAGGCTTTATTTAGTGTAGGGCCTTGCTTCTCTAAGTGCCAATCCACGATGAAATAAAAAGCTTGCATGAGAATGTAAATCAGTTCACTACATCCGTCATTGAGAAAATCTTAACTAGATACTGTGCTAATTGATTGTAATGGACTGAATGTTTATATCCCCCCCCTAAATTCATACGTTGAAATCCTAACCCTTAAGGTGATAGCCTGAGGAGATGAGGTCTTGGGGAAGTAATTACATCATAAGGACAGAGCTCTCAAATGGGATTTGTGGTCTTGAAAAAGAGGCCCAAGGAAGCTCCTTTGCCACTTTAGCCAGTGAGGTCACAGCGGAAACACAATTGCCTAGAAGTGGGCTCTTACCAAATCCCCCTCATCTTGATCTCAGACTTCCAGCCTCCAGAACTGTAAGAAATAAGTATTCAGTGTTTTAAAATTACCCGGTCTATGGTATTTTGCTATGGCAACCTGTACCGACTAAGACAGCGATATAGTTGATTTACATTCTGACACAAGCTCTTTGTCTCCTCACATACGGATAACAAAACCCTTCATAGAAAGGAAACTGGTCGTCAGACTGCGCTTTGAATTAGCGCTAATATCGGAAATACTACAGAAACTCCCTGTGTCCCTTAAGTTATCCTCAGGTTCATATATTAATACTTTGAGCAAGGACCTTATCAGCAATATTGAAGAATGAAGAGTTTCTTCTCCATAAATGATGTGATGGTAGAAGCTTTAGAAAAAAATATAGATCAGGTCACAATGGTAGAGGTGAGGTATAATTGGATAAATAGGCCTGGTATGAGTCAGAGCCCACTAAGCTCACAAGGCTCTGCTGGCATAGGAGAGAACATGACAACATCAAGAGGTTAAAGTGCCAGACATCACACACCATATTTGTGTTAAAGTTCTAGAGATTTGGGATTTAATTAGAAGACTATCTAAAGGGGGCAGTACGGCATGGCAGTTATGTGTGTGAGTGTGGTTGAAAAACTAGTGACCATACTTCCCAGTTGTACAAATTCAGGTAATTACTATAACCTCACCATATTGCATTTTATCTATAAAATAAAAGAGATGAAATAATATCTACTTATTACAATTGTTGTGAGGATTAAATAAAATATTCATGTTAGAACATTAAGCATATAGCATACTTGCTACGTGTCAGCTCTCGTTATGCTTTTGCATCAAACTAAAGTATATTTTATGTATTTGACCAAACACTAAAACGAATCATAATATTCTAAGTGTTGTTGAATAAGCCAGAGGACAAATTATTCTATAGGGAGGGATCACACCAGGCTTTAAAGTTTATATCTTATAAGAATATAAATTTATTAAAGGAGATAAAATTCTGTAGTTAGCTTTGGTAAGCTGAAAGCTGGAGAGAAGCAAATGAACGTGTTTCAGACTCAGTGAATCCTGAACGTTTCCAGAAACAAACACAAACTCTTCCTTTGAAATTTTCTATGTGATCATGACTGGAGTCACCTTAGTAAAGCTCATTCATAGGTCACTCATCTAAATCCACTCCTGGATGCTTTCCTAAAGGTTGCAGTCTCAGGAAAATGGTCTGTTTATTCGTAATAACAATTTCCTCTGCATCAGGAGACTCTTACCTTCGATGCTGGTGAAACAGCACTCGCTGGTAGACAGAAAGGGTATATACTGTCATTAAGGTTAATAATTTACATCATGGAAAAGATATCCTTAAACATCAATCCCGTGGTATCAGAATGGAGCTTGGTAAAAATACTGTAAAAATACTCATTTAAGGGTTAAACATGAAATGAATAATTGCTGAACCAGGAAGGAGGAAAATACCAACAACATTAACTAACTTCCGCTCGGTTCCATTGGGAGGAGTCTTAACTGGAACCAGCCTTAGGCAAATATGACAGGTGCGCTAAGGTCCCAACAACCACATCTACTCCCACAAAGAAAAACTGGTGCCCTCCTCCCACCAAATGGCTATGCTCAAAACCAGGTCTGGTGAAGAGGGACTAATGCCTACAGGGATCAGTTCTTGAGGAAGCACCTGGAAACCAGGGGATCAGGGACATTTGGAGTGGCACAGAAGCTTCACCTGGATCCATGTCCTACTGCTAGGAGAGGGGCAGGCTGCTGTACATTGGAGGGGTCTGGTCACATAGCAACTCCTTTTTTACTGTGACCCCCAGTTATTATCCGCATACGTTCCTCCCACTAAGGATTTTACACTGCTACCTCTCATCCCTTTTCACTGTAGGCTTCCTGGTGTTCTTTAAAAGGCACCGCTTTGGGAGAATGTGCTCAGGAAGATCGGCTCTCTCACTTTATTACCCTGTGCTTACATGTCACGTCTTCCAGGACTTCCCTGGCTACCCCCCCCCCTTAAATATCATTCCCTCACCTCCCCGCTCTCTCACCCTTTTCCTAGGTTCTGCTGCTGCTTAAAATTTTATCAGTACCCTGTTATTTCCGGTCTCTCCCTACGACTTCAGTCAGGACCTCAAAAGTACGGATCTACAAAACAAAGATCTGTGATTTAAAGACCCAGGGCTTTTAAATCTTCTCTGAACTGATTCTTCCTCACGTGTGTTTCTTCTGTGAACTGTGTTTCTTCCTCAAATTTATTTCTAGGACTATTCCTCCACTACATCCTTGTAGCAGATGTCTTGCTATAAATGGGGTCAGAGGGGGCTTAGCAGGAGACTGCTTTCGTTTCTATGTCAAGCTCCATAGCTGCTCCTCGGGTTTAATGTGTCTGCACCTCTGCTAAAGAGCTGTTTCATCCAGTTACATAATGTTTAGAGGCACATGTCTTCTAAATCCAGTTCTACAGCTACTGGCAGAAAAGGGTGGGCAAGAGTTGGCCCGGGAGCTGGCTGCTTGCCTCAACTGAGATTGTCCAAATGGCACTTTCTGATGAGTCATGGAGAGTCTATGGCAGGGTGTTCACATGACCTTGCTGAGGTTACTGAAGCACCCTGCCCTCTGACCGTATTTTCAGCAGGGCTGGTTCTGTAAAGGCACCGACGAGGCAGCTACTTTGTTTAATCTGAGAGCCCTCAAAAGGCCCATGTGAGCGCAAATTTGATTCATATTTACTTGATCTGAAATTCCTGCATTAGTCACCTTCTGGAGATACACATCTTCTAAATAAATATTTTTTTCCCCTCCAGACACCAGAGTTACAAATGAGCTAGCCGACACATTGGCAGGGGTTAGTCACCTGGTCAATATTTCATCACCTCTCTCTAATCAGGGGGAGCTCAGGTATCTGACGTGTGATGAAGAGTGGCAGTTTATTATGAGAATTAAATAAGACCTTGTATGTAGAGCACGTGGCACTTAGACTGTGCTAAAAAAAATAGTAGTTTTTATTAAAGAAGAAAAAACAGATGGAATAAATGGTTATTAGATATCTGAGGCAGGCTGAAAACCTCTTTCTGATATTGATCCTCAAATGCTGTGTGGTTGTTATGAGAACCAGAAACATTACCGCCACACACATGCTCCTGCAGTCCCAGAAACCCTTAAAAAGAAGCCCCAGGTCATTTTCTCTTTATCATTTCTGAATCTAAAACTATTCATACTGAGGTGTCAATGATTAATATCAGATTAGTCCTTGGGATCGAGAGGAGAACAAAAACACCAGGAGCCCTTCAGGAGGCAGGTGTGCAGCAGTGAAAACAACGCTGGTTTCCTCTCACTTCAGCCTAACACATCTTCCTTTCCCTTTTGACTTAGCCTCAGGCTCTTCACTCACCGAGGGCCCTGTAGATTCTGGATTTCTGATTGCTAACATTTCCTCAGATGCTTTGCCAAGTGAAGACTCCAATTTACTTCTTCTTTCAGGAGGCTTTTCAATTTCCTCAGTTCCATTATTGTTTCTCCCCATGCTATTTTCTTAAGTGAAGGCACAGGTAAAATGAGTAAAACCAAATGCTTCAGCAACTTTCAGAGGATTTGCTGGGAAATCAACGGGGGGTTGATTTTCCCTGTGGCCTTTGGACACTTAGGGCAACAACCGTGGTCCATAGGTTCTAACCTTTCTGGAATTGACATCCGTGTCCAATTTGCTCCCCTTACGTAAACTCTGTGACATAAAGAGTTTCCAAATGCATGCCTTCCATAAGACTGATTAGAGAAGGAAAAATATATAGGGCACTGAATGGGGTCTCACTTCCTATGATAGACAAGATCCAACTTCCACTGCAAGGTCACCAGAGCAAACTTGCTTCGTCAAACTTATTGATGCCATAATCTCTTTAGAATTGTGGTCAGGACAGAAGAGCCTAGGTTTCTTTTACATCAAACTCTTGTCCCTGGGCAATCAGTCAACCTCTAAGACTTGGTTTCCTCCCTTATAAAATGAATATAATATCTACATCAGCTATTTTACCAATTGTTCTTAAAATCAACTAAGATAACATATGACATTTTATTGAAGAGATGTTATGGACCAAGGTGTGTAGTCTTTGGGTAGGTAATCTCCTACCCAGGTGATTTCCAAACCAGTTAATCTCCTGGGGGCAGTAAGGCATAACAATGAATAAGGCTCAGCTAGAGAGTCAGACACATAAATAATGGCTGCTTATCACAATAAGTACATAATAGAGATACAACAAAAATCCATTTACCCATTAGACTCAGACTGATAAAAGGTTGGTTATCAAAATATAAAAATATACATTTCTTGGTCAATCTTTCAATATTTTGTGTAATTCCTTTGAATATGGCTCCACTGATTAAAGTTCTGACTTCCCCCTTTTCCATAAACCTAAGCCATTCTGTATAACTCCTAGAAATTACAATTTTCTTAAAGTAGAATGAAATTTCAAAGATACTTGGAAAACAGACAAGCTCACAGAGACACTTACGGAAGTCTGTCATTTTTTTTAATGATTTTTTCTTTAATTTTTTATTATTGTCTAAATGACATCTCACTCAATAGAGGTTTTATGATTTGGTTTTCATTTCATTCATATTTTACTGGCTTACATGCTATATAAATAAAGTATTAAATACAAATGGCATAAAGAAGTAGGGGAACAAGTCAACTGCTTCTTGGTAGGATACACCTCCTAGCAGAGGCAGAAGGATGTAGGCACATTGGAGAGAGATTACTCATCACGATCTTTGATTAGGCAGTGGACAACTGTCCAGAGGCTGCAGAGGGAGTGGAGAGGATATTGATGAATTCAGCCCGCTGCAAAAGGTTGTTAAGTATGGTTAAGAGACCTTCACCATATGTACAAAGTGCTTTGAGAACACAGCGAGCTACTGAATATTTCTACTTGGTTTGAGATAGACGCCACAGAAAACATGTCATTTGTGGTCAGATCTTAAAGGAGCTCCACAAGTTACAGAAAACACGCAAATGAAGGGTTGGAGAAGGGCAGGAGGACTCTCACAGCACAGAAGTAGTATGTGGAAACCAGAGAGGGATGCGCCATGGAAAATATATTTCAGTCACCCTTTCCTGATGCCCACTTGGGAAATGTGGCCAAAAAATAGAGTGCCTGAGAAGTGAGCAGATAGGTGTGATTTTAATCACTAGGTTCAATTTTTCTTTCTCTCATTTTCTTTTTTTTTATTTTCTTTTTTTTTAGTTTTTATTTATTTATGATAGTCAGAGAGAGGGAGGGAGAGAGAGAGAGAGAGGCAGAGACATAGGCAGAGAGAGAAGCAGGCTCCATGCACCGGGAGCCCGATGTGGGACTCGATCCCGGGTCTCCAGGATCGCACCCTGGGCCAAAGGCAGGCGCCAAACAGCTGCGCCACCCAGGGATCCCCTCTCTCTTTCTTTTTCTTTCTTTCTTTCTTTCTTTCTTTCTTTCTTTCTTTCTTTCTTTCTTTCTTTCTTTCTTCTTCTTTCTTTCTTCTTTCTTTCTCTTTCTTTTTTCTTCTTTCTTTCTTTCTTTCTTTCTTTCTTTCTTCTTCTGTTTCTTTCTTTCTTTCTTTCTTTCTTTCTTTCTTTCTTTCTTTCTTTCTTTCTTTCTTTCTTTCTTTCTTTCTTTTTCTTTCTCTTAATTCATTTATTTGAAAGAGAGAGAAAGAGCGAGTAGGAGGAGGAGCAGAGGGAAAGAATCTTCAAGCAGACTTCCAGCTGAGCACAGAGCCCAATTCAGGGCTTGATCTCATGACCCATGGTATCATGACCTGAGCTGAAACCAAGAGTCAGATGCTCAACTGACTGAGCCACTCAGGTGCCCCTCAGTTTTTCAATGACTGAACTATTCACACTGGATCACCTAACATCTCTGAACATTCAGCTCATTTTCATGTCATCGTGCTAAAAATTTCCTAACAGGTTCATCTACCAAACCTCCTTTCATTGATGATAAAGGAGGAGGGATATCAAGAAAAACAAGAAAGGTATATTCCTTGCTTGTAGGACCCAGGGAGCCCCACTCACAGACTGAGAAGGTCAAAAGCCCATTTGTCCTCAGGCAAGGTGCACATGAAAGCTTCCAGCAGTCATCCTGCTGAGAAAGATGTTGCAGGAAAGGTGTCATATAACACTAGGACTGTTAGAAGGCTGACCTTTACCCACCGAGCCTTCCTTTAGGGATCACTCATTACCCAAGTGAAACTTATTCCTTTCTAACACAGACTCAGATGCCACCTGTCCATAGGCTGCTTCCTCTGTCCCTTAGTCCAATGTCAGTGCTCATGTCTTTGCCCACCCCGGGCATATTTCTTGAACCTCCGGTAGAGCAGTTATTTCATTCTGTCTTGAGTCAAGAGCTATGTGGTATGTATCTATATCTGCCAAGAGATTGTGAACTTCCTGGACACTGGATTTTTACTTGCAGGACTCTCTATTTCTCCCACAGCTTCTTCTACAATTAATCAGTGGTTTCACAGCAAGTACTTATGTGCTCAACTGCAGAAATCGAGCTATGAAAAAAGGTCTTGTTGCCCAGAGGAGGAAAACCGTTGCGTTTATGAAACATGCTCCTAGAAATGATTGCAAGAGTTGGAAAGAAGAAAGAATTTGGAGGAGTTCTAGTGTTCAGATACAAGGAGATTAGAGATCTGGAAAACGAAGACTTAGATCAGGGGAACTGGGATAATTTAGCATGAAAACGAAAGGATTTAGGGAAGTTTATGAAAGGCTTTAGTTATGTACATCAAGGGATTGAGCAAAGGAAGATTCCCAGCTCTTTTCTGGTTCTACTGAGGATGAAATTAAGGAGAATATAATATAGTTTGTCCAACATTCCTTCGCTTAGTTTTCAACATCAGGATCTTTTCTTTGTCCACAACATTTCTGTGTAACTTTGTAGAAACAAAGGGAGTGATGATACTTTATAGACCATTAGGATTTCATTAAGCTGATACGTGAGAATAGAGAGTGACCAGCACGTGGGCCACTGTCCTCATGTCTGAAATTGATTTAAACATTAGTCGATGTTGACATTGCTTTTCAGGGATCTCTGAGAGTATTGTTCTCTGGTCTGTGGCAGGGGCCCCTCCCAAATCTGTGCTCTTTGGGTAAATGTAGCTAATGATCATGATTAGACTGGGCCAGGAGTGGTGGTACTCTCTCCGGGTGACACTTTATGGCAGTGCTGGTCTAGATGAGGACAAGAGAAATCCAGCAATGTATTGCACAATTATCCAGGATATGACAAAGAGGGCCTCAGAACCTGCTCCACCGGTCAGAATGAGAAGCCTGGCCAAGCTCTTAGAGATCTAAGAGAATGGAGAAGAAGGTGGGGTCACCATGTATTCACTATTTGGTGGGCCTGCTCTGGTACCCGTTGAAATAGATGTTATTTGAAAAATCACTACAACCATAACGTGAAAGTTATTTTTCACAGGAGCATTAATTCTATCTTAAGGAGCCATAACTGGTAACAAATAGTTTTGCTATTGAAATGGGACCGGTGCGGGGGGATGCGGGGGACCCAGACTTATTTGTGTGGTTGTTGTCCGCAGGTGTGTGAATTGCATATTTATTTGTTGTCCGAAGACAAAGCTTCCTGGATGCAAAAGGGATAGACCGTCCCCAGAGTTGGCTGAGCGCAGAGAGAAATCCTTGACGTAAGTCCTCCTCCCTCCCCAGGGCAGCTTTGCACCCCATCACTGAGGCGCTGTAGTTGGGGGGCGAGGAGAGAGGATTATTTCTTTCACTTCCGCAGTAGCTTGCCCTCACTTTTTCCTTGAATAAGTGACTCTGTGGTGGTGCCAGCATTCATGGCTTTCCACAACCTGAGTTGTGCAGGGAACCACAGCTATTTCCAGTAGAATCAGACCCCAGCTGAGTAGCATCCTGCCCTTTTCCTTTTTTCCCAGAACTGCAGAAATGCCAACCGGCCTGGCACCAGGCACGAAGGATGCACGCACGTCTCCTCTTCCCTGGTCCTCCCAGAAGCAAGGTAAGCATGACAGCAGAGGCAGCGCGTTGTTGCTCCCCTCCCTGAGGACTCGTCGGAGCACACCAGGTACCACCTGAGTGCTTCACGGATTATTCTGGTTCCTCAGATGGTGATTAAGGTCAACATTATGGCAATTACTCCCGTCTACTGGAAGTAGCTGTATCTTTTTAGATCTCAATAACTGGAAAACGAATCAAAACAAAACACAACAAGACAATCCTCCCAAACACCCTAGAACTAATTAAAGCAAAGGAAAATTAGCAGTGAGGCCTTCTTGATTCCATTTGCGTTTTCAAATTGATGGACGGTGTTCATGAATGTTTTAGGGCTCACTTTAATGCATATTTTATCAACTTTGAATGCATCACAAATTTCTCTTTTAGCCATTTAAAAATAGTAAAACTGAAACCGTCTCACCCATATTTAAAGGGACATTAGCTCTCCCCTCACATCTCCCGTCTAGTCTTGTGAGAGGGGCCATTGTGCGGCGGACAACGGTTCCTTTGCAGAGCGGGGCCTTCGGCACTAAAGACAGCCTCTCTTCAATGGGGTCACTACAGGGGAAAGAGGAAAATGTCAGTGCATCATAGAAGGGACAATCTAATCCTCTTTGCTAGTACATCTGCTCTGGCAGTTTTGCTCTGCGAATCAAAAGACATCCCATTAATTAAAGTTCCTTTTCCTTTCATTTTTATTCAGCTTGTGAAATGTGACCAGTATTCACAAAAAAAGAAAAGAAAAAAAAAGAAAAAAAAAAAGAAAGAAAGAAAGAAAGAAGAAAGTTTCAGGCCACTTTAGTCACAAATATCTACCCAAAGGGTGAGCACTTTGATTTGTTGTCTGGTTTCCGCTTACTGTTCTTCTTCATTTTTTTTTCTTTCTTTTCTTTTCTTTTCTTTTTTTTTTTTTTTTAAGAAGGAGTCCTTCTTCTTTGGCAGAGTGCAATACATTCAGAGGGCTTGACAAAACAAAGCTTTCAGCTCTGAGTCAGCAACAAACTCATCTTTGTTCGTGTGGCTCTATTAAGGAAAGAAGGCCAATTTTCTGCAGGTTTCTATGGCGGGCTCACAAAGGCATCTCTCTGTATGCAAGCTCTCTGGCAGGAACCACCGACTCTGAGATCATCGCTTGCAGTAATGACCAGCTGCAATGGTCGGAGAAAGAAAATCATAAACTAGTTTATATAGTGATTTTATTAAAGAGGCTGAAATATAGATTCATTCACGGGGAGGCACTTAATAAAGGCAGCCCAGTGGCTGTGTTCACATGTACAGCCCAAGGCTTCCTCGCTTTCCTGTATGGCCCAGCACACTCTGGGCACGCACGTCATTTGTCTTGAGGAGGAAGTGAAACTTATTTGCATTTCCTTGGGTTTCCCAGGAAATTCCCAGAAATTCTTGTCCTTCATTCCATGGTGTTTTCCTGTGTTTGGGATCACATTGAATTATAATCTCATGCTGTGTCTCCAGGTACTGAACGTTTGTTGAACAATAGAGCTAGGACACTGTTAAGCTTTCCAGTTTGCCCACACAGAAGTGGATTAAGACTTCTAGGACATGGGGAAAACATTTAGAATCAACAAAATAGTCTCGTACTCCTGATGCAAGTGTTTAAAAAGACACCAACATATTTGTCATGAAGTTTAGCAAGATGAAATTGGGAGATACAGAACTGCATAAAGCAACCTGTGCTAGCGCTGCATCCGTAAGAGTGTTCTATGACAGGTGTGTACAAGAAAATTACCAGATTAAACAAATTTGGGTTGGAAATGCTGGTCTTAACAAAAGGAAAATTCTCCTGACTGTAGGACTTTTCAGAATCTTAATATGCTAATGTTCCTCATCATTTTTTTGAGAAAGATTCCTTCTTCCTCCCCTACCCCATGGGAGCATCTGCTTGGATTGGTGACCCAAAGATCTCGCTTCTGGGGAAACGCTGCCCCAAAGCAGTGGGATGATTGACAACCAAACACTTCAAAAGCTCAGGCTATCCTGGATAAAGTTTGCAAGAGAAACTTCAGACATTTGTGTTAATACGGATACATCAACTATGTATAGTCCGACGTTCCCTGAGACTAGCTGTTCAGAAATCAATCACGGTGTGAGATAAGAGAGCACGATTCCTTTTTTCCCCAAGATGCTGACTCTCTTTTTTTACAAGTGGAGCCTTAGGAGATCCTTACTGGTTTATAGATGTACTACTGGTTGTATGACTCTCATTTCTGAGGCTTTATGGCATCGAAAAAGAGCCACGATGGAATACCGATGGGACGTGGGGTCTGCTTAAGTACATGGAAACCCGGCAGGTACCATGTTGGTCCTTCTCAACTCGTGACTACCAATTAAAGATGCCAGAAAACACATTTTTTCTCACATTTAAGTATGATTTAAATATCTCTGTTGTTATTATAAGAGAACTGCTAGCAAAGACTTTTGCCCATTAATCCTTTTAATTATTTTTAACAAGACACATTTATCTAGTGCTCGCTTTATGCCAGATACATTGTAAGTAAGAAAGACATGGTCCCTGCGGTCCTAGAACTTGCTGGCTAGAGGAGAGAAAGGAGAAATGCCATGTTTTGTAACTTCTAATCATGCTGTGACTTGTTCATTTTCCCAAAGGGATTTCCATGCATTTTGAACTGAACGGGTGAGTAGAAATTACTGATATTTTGAAAAATTAATGCATTGGAACCTGAAGCTTGCCTGACCCAGGAGGGTTCGTTCTTGTAGCATCAGGCCTGTACTTTGTTGTTGCGAACACCTCCTGTTTACTTGGACTGTACTTTGGGGCAGAAATTGATGATGGATAATGATGGGTCTTTTTTGAATAATCTGCCAGAAGTCCTGAGCAACTGTTTCTGGTTTTTAGTCACGGATGAGTCACTGTTCAGGGGAGATACAATCAGTGTGCCAATTGATGTAAAAAAAAAAATGAGGATGATTTCTACCTTGGAATCCCTGATACAAGTCTAAACTTATCTCAGGTTGGAAGATAAATCCTCGAGGCACATGCCTCGGTACTTGATATACTACAGCATAAAGGATCTTTCCGCACTCTCGAAGCAAGTTGGGGCTTGGCTTAAGAGTGTTTTTCTTATGAAAGAGGGAAAGATAATGGCTAAACTCTGGAGTAAGACAGTGATAGGGAAGCTGTGGTAAAAAGGTTCTAAGTTATAATACTTGCAAACGTTTGACTCTACAGGGTTGATGATGGCCACCTCATGAGGAACCTGTGCAACCTAATTAAGCAGGGCAAACTTAAAAAGTCAAGGAAATATGTTGGTGTTAATTCAGAACGCAATTTAGAAAAAAACTATATAGGGATCCCTGGGTGGTGCAGCAGTTTGGCGCCTGCCTTTGGCCCAGGGCGCGATCCTGGAGACCCGGAATCGAATCCCATGTCGGGCTCCTGGTGCATGGAGCCTGCTTCTCCCTCTGCCTGTGTCTCTGCCTCTCTCTCTCTCTCTCTCTGTGTGTGACTATCATAAAAAACAAACAAACAAAAAAACTATATAAATATAATTGAGGCCTCTAGCTCATGACTATGGGTTTTAATGTGTGTTTCTTCACCCTTTTCTATTGTTGTAATAAATAAAGCAGTCATTTGTGTGTTTCCTCCTGTAGTTTTCAGTGTCTTTCTGTTACTGTACATTTGTCCCTTTTTTTTTTGAATCCAGATCTAGTCAATTCAAGTTCATTTATTTATGTTCAATTTAAGTTCATTTAGTTTATTTATTTATTAGTTCATAATATTTATGAAGAAGTGCCTGCTGGCAGCTAAGCACTAAGGATAAATGTTAAAAAAGAAAAGGATGTGTGTGTGTGTGTATGTGTGTGTGATACTTGAAAAACCAGAGACAGCTTCACATCATCCGTCATAGATTATCAGAGGGGCCTGGAAAGCAATTTGATATTTCTTTATGTTCAATATTATTTCAGTTGCCATATGTTCCTTGGGTTTTAAAGTCCTGTACCAAATATCTAAATTATCTCAACTGTTTATGTGCATGTTCTGGATATTATGCATATTGGAAATGTCACAAATACTGTAAGTAGTGTCATGAATATAATAAATAACATTATGACCTCAGATTTTAAATGTTATATTTCAAAGTTTGATCTCATATAAAATGTACCCTATTTATTTTGAGGAGGAGGAGGAGCAGAGGGAGAGTGAGAGAGAGAGTCTCATGGTGGAGCCTGACATGGTGCTTGATCTCAAGACCCTTGAGACCAGGACCTGAGCCAAAACCAAGAGTCAGATGCTTAACCGACTGCCCTACCAGGTGCCCCATAAAATGTATCTTGTGTTAAATTTATAATATAGGAATTACAAACATGAAAATTAAAGACAACAGCCTCTGATTTTTTCTGTTTTTATTTTACATGTATGTATATATTATGATATATATATTTTATATGATGCATCAGGTAGAGACTGTTTTTCCTCTCGTTTTTATGGCTTCAAGTCCACCCACACACTATATATTCAGTGATAACAAGAAGTCCATGCAAATGCTCCTTCTCCCTCACTCATCGATCTCTGTACATCTCTGAGAAACTACACTGTTGGTTGTTTGAAAGATTTTAAATGGATCAAAAATAAATATCATTGAGGTTTCTGGGTGGCTCAGTTGGTTAAGATCTGACTCTTGATTTTGGCTCAGGTCATGATCTCAGGATCCTGGGACCCCATCCTGGGTCAGGTTCCCTGTTCAGTGGGGAGTCTACTTATCTCCCCCTCTTTCTGGCCCTTCCCCAGGTAGCATACACACTAAGTAAAAATGAATAAATCTTAAAAAAATAAACATCACTAAAAAAATGTGAAATTCTTTGTATTATTGCCAATGAATACACTTAGAAACCAACCATAGTTCACCTTTTAACTGCTGAAAGAGAAAACACTTTTAAAAAGTTAAAGACCATGGCAACTCATTCTTTCTGCTTCACTAAAATTGGTGTCTTGAGCAAGTCACAGTTCGCTAGTATTTTGTGTGAGTGTGTGTGTGCGCGTGTGGTGGAAAGCCGAGTACTTGTCATGAAGTGTATGAGCAGCTGGGTTTATGGCAGTAAATAAAAAGATAAACTCCCTGGCTTTAGGGAACTTAATTCTAGTGGAGGGAAGACCAACAACAAATAGTTATTTGATAAAAGGCCAGGTAGTGTTATGTTAAAAAAAAAAATGCTGTGAAGAGAGTTAAAGTAGTGTAAGGGCGTAGAGGACAATGGGGAAGGGGTATTTGATGTGGTGAAGGAGGATGGCCTCTCGACGGAAGCTATATTTCTGGAGAGATTTAAATAAGGTCTGAGACCAATGTTTTTAGTTTTCTAGGGAAGAGCGTTTCAGACACAAGCACCTATGAGTGCAAAGACTCCGTTGATTGAGTAACAGGAGGGCCACTCACAGGAGCAGGGTGACGAGGAAGAGAGGAGGCGGAGGAGGGGCACTAACTATGTACAGCTCTCACTTAACATGTGGGACCAAGGGCCAAAGCACATGTAGGCCCATGTATGACATGTCTGAATATTTAAATGTTATAAATCAAGCCATCCTCATAAATAAAACATGTTCTAACTTCCTTTTTTTTTTTAACCTTTATAACAACCAGGAGGCCAGGTTTAAATAAAAAGTTCTTGGATTCATTACTCCAGGTTGATGAATAAGGAATTGGCCCCGGTCCTCGGTCTGCCCCTTTCTCTCTCCCTTGTCAGCTCTATTCTATATCTTGAGATATTGTACATATACACGGACATCCCAGA
Organism: Canis lupus familiaris; assembly: GCF_011100685.1. Taxonomy (NCBI): domain Eukaryota; kingdom Metazoa; phylum Chordata; class Mammalia; order Carnivora; family Canidae; genus Canis; species Canis lupus. The sequence continues at coordinate 59,838,199 of NC_049235.1, read as the reverse complement.
CCATTGCTTCTAAGATCCACTCTCACTCCTGCAAACAGCTGCCTCTCAACTCCCTCTTAGGTCTGCATCTTGGATCACAGGCAAGAATAGATTGAGGACTTGGAAGCAGGCTTATAGATGTCTGGGCTGGGAATTCTGGGCCTCTGGGAAGCCACAGCATATTCTATAAGTGGGCCATGGAATCCAGTTGTGCACATTGCACTGACTTTTAGACTCCTCAGCTGGTGGTGGGTGGGTGGAGGCAACGGGTGATACAGTTAGAGAGAAGCCAGGACGGCCCTCCTAAAGCATACACTCCAGGCTGGTTCTAAGGATGGTCCAGTAGGCTTTGTTGGCCTTGGTAAGGGTTTGGCTTTTAGCAGAGATGGGAAAACATTGAAGTGTTTTACTTTGCATATTCAAAGTCTCACTCTGGCTGCTGTGTGGAGAGTACCCTGGAGTAGGACGAGAATGGAGGAGGGATGAAGATGCTATTGCAGAGTTTTAGACAAGAGATGGCGATCTCTCTAGGTTCCTGTGAACACCCATTAGTAACTGATAAACAAAGTGCCCTCCAGCTCTTCAAAGCTCTTGGAGGCGAGAGAAAAAAAATCCTTCTGTGGGAGGAGAATTAAAGTCAGAAATGAAAACTTCTAAACTATACAGTTTACCATTACGTTAGTGTGTCTTATTATTCAGCTGTCCTCACTAACATTTTACTGTTTCACAGTTTTTATCAACATGACTTTATTATTTCAGGAAACTCTTGCCCAAGAAATATAAATTGCAAATAGCTTTATTCTTTGTTCCAAAAGCTACCAAAAACCCGAAATTAAATTAGGTTGCTCAACTTTTCATTGATAGCATCAAATAATTCTTACTTGTCAAGACTCTTTGAAACTCTCCTCTAGAAAACCTCACCTTTTGCATGTTCACCAATTCTAACCAATTATATCATGATCCTTCCACAATGTCAATGAAGTTCTTTGTGTTGAAAGACTGTCTTAAACTAGTCTCAAAGTCTTGTGTATCTCCAACTATGAAAACACTGCCAAAGTAGGGTTCTCCTATATCTCGTGGGGAATAAATTCAGCTTTGTCTCATCAAGAGATTATTTTGGTGATGTTAATAACAAGCCACTCTTTGACAGTTTTGGAGGCCCATTGAGATCTGATCAAGACATCACATTTCTGCAACCCAACTCTCAATCTGGAAATAGAGCAATCCTCTGAGACCTCTGGAGCATTCACCTTGGGGTATTGCATCGGGCCCAACTTCCTGTTTCTCTTTTTCTTTTCTTTTTTTCCCCTTTAGCTCCTCAAATGGTAGCTTGACTAATTGTCTTTTAGGAATAAGCCAAATACCCTCCCACTCCTGATAAGCCTTTAAAGGAACTCTCTGATCATCTAATCAGACTTGTAGACCTCCTATTCTTTCTGGAACTCTGCTTTATTACTACAACATTGTAATATATAAGAAATATAGGTGTGGTCATTTCTTTATATTTGGTCATTTTATATATATATTTAGTCTTCACCCACACTTCCTGGATCACAAAAATGCAAACTCTTGGAATTTCCTGAGATATAAGAGCAATGGGAGCATCTTTTGTTATATTTGGTCTCTTGCTCTCAGTTCCTGAAAATGTTTCAGGGTCATAAAGGTGAAATGGGTATCTCGTTATTCATAACAAGACCTTTTCCACTGCAACTGGTTTATGCTCGTGAGGTGACTTTCTAAAGCACCTATGGATGGAGGTTGATAGCTCAGGGGACCAACCATGAATAAAGATGTGGCTAACGTACATATAGAACCAACCAAGTTGACAGAAGCCTCCATTAGTTTGTGGCTGTTGCCCTTAAACATCATAGGTAGGTGTTTGCCACTGAATCAAGAGGGATATATGGTAAGCTATTGATTCTGATGATTTTAAGTTGAATCAGAACACCAGGCCAACTCTAGCCCCTCTCCCCTCCCAGGAATCAGGGGTAGGACTGAAAGTTCTAAGCATCTCTTCATGGTTGAGGTATAATTGACACAGATAGAACTGTATATATTTAATGTATACAGTTTGATGAGTTTGGAGAAAGTATAAAGCAGTGAAACATCACCATAATCTATGCCATAAACTTATCTCCTCCAGAAGTTTCTTGCTCCATTTATTTTTGTGATGGGAATACTATAAGAGGTCTACTTTCTTAGCAAATTTTTTAAGAATATATACATCACTGTTACCTGTAGGCATGATGCTGTACAGAAAATCTCTAGGTCTTATTCATCTCACATAACCGAAACTTTGTGCCTTTAAACAACATTCCCTCCACCCAGCCCCTAGTAGCTACCATTCTATGAGTTTGACTATATTAGATTCCTATTATCAGTGGGATCTCGTAGTATTAGTGTCAGAACTGAACTGAAATGTAGAATATCCAGACGGTGTCAGAAAATTTCCTGGTGTGGGGAACGAAGGCCAACACATCAGAATTCGTGATGAGAATCAGATTCCTTGTCTCAGTCAGTTTAAGTTTCTATAACAAAAATAACAGACTGGGTGGCTTAAACAACAGAAGTTTATTTCTCACATTTTGGGGAGCTAGAAAGTCTGAGACTGGAGTGCAAGCATCGCCCGTTCCAGGGAGGGTTCTCCTCATGGTCGCATACCGCTGCTTCTATTCTTATCCTCACATAGTGGAAAGCAGAGAGCCTTTCCTAACACTGTTCATTGAAGACTCTATTCTTTCCCTATTGTGTATTCTTGACACTCTTATTGGAGATCGGTTGATTGTATATGCATGAGTTTATTTCTGCTCTCTCTTTTACCACATGGCCCAGTAGATTTTTAATATGTTCTGGTCATTGCTTATTCTCAGGACTTTTGAAGCATTTTCTACCTGGAGAGATAGAAACAGTATAAAAATATTACCTAATTTTGTGTTCCTGACCGAGGAATTTCTTATCTATCTCTCTAGTGACAAAAGTATCTATTTTACTGTAACTGCTGTTAAAAAGCTTTGCAAAATCCCACCACTTAGAAACTTTACTGCTCATATTGCCCACAAGCTCTAGAAAGGAAGAAAGAACATGTAAAACTCAATTGGCAAAATTCTCAGAGATTCTCAAACTTCTAAGGCTTAAGATATTGCCATTGAAATCAACTCCCTCTGGGATTCATTGGCTCTCCCGTATCAATTAATAATGGTTCACTTACACATCTAGAAAAATCACTTGCAATTCTGGGCTCCATTTACTAAAAATAGACATTGTTCGATATTGCAGGGGATTCAGCAAATACATGCAGTGTTTTTATCAAGAGGTTTGAGCAGCCTTTCTTACATTCCTTCTATACAATCATTGAAGGATATAAAAACCTGAGACCAGTTCTTTTAGAAAGAGCCCATTAGGTACTGTTCACAACTAGAAAAACAATAAACTTCTAAGTGATTGATCCTTGGATTCATGTCTCTCAAATAAAGAGGTGCAAGCTATCTCTAAATCACTAGAAATGGCCCTTAGCAGAGATCTCAAGATGAAGATTTTTTGATATCTCCAGAGGCAGACAATCATCAGAAGGAGATAATTTCAACTCAAGATCTTTGGGCCAAGTAAATGACTAAATGATACATAGGCAGCTTTTGCCCAAGAGTCACAGAATAAATAGATTATAATGCTTTAATGTGCATTATTTTGTTCTTTATTTTTCTGGACATTTTATTTCCCTTGTTGCTTATATAAGGCTAGCTTTAAGTTATTATAAGAACCTTATTCCTAATTTTAGTTTATTTTTTATTTTTTTTATTTTTTATTCCTAATTTTAATGCCTGCTGCCTTGTCACTCCATTGTATGAGTCCCACGCATGGTTATACTTTGCTAATAAACTTATGCATATGACTAAAGCAAAGAAAACACACTTTTCCATTTGGAGCCACACAGCTCCCTTTGGTACCAGTTCCCTGTAATAGATCCATTGGTTTCCGGGGTCACTGTACTTGACTGTTAGCTAACATTGTGGATAGAAAACCCCACAACAGATCAGACAGTGAGAAATCTGAAACTCATCACATTGTACTTAGAAAAGAAAGTTCCTGCCTCCACTGAAACATTCAGTGATCTTTTGTTGAGCCTCAGTTTTGAAATTGAACTTACATAAAAATAGAACTGAGACACAGGCTAGAGTACAAATGGTATACATGGGAAGGCCAACTAACTTTCAAAAAACTTTCAAAGAAAGACATACTATTTTTCTTTTGCTTTAGGTCTACTTAAGGATCTCAATGCCACGAACTCATTGCTTAGTACTCAACTATGCTTGACAAGTAGTGCCAAATTTTACAACACTGACAATCCATTGGGGTCGATCTAAAAACAGATCATTGATTGGCTCTCAATGACTGGCTGGATTTGTGTACAAAGGACTACTCATTTCTAACTGCCACTGGACAGAAACTTGTTATATTGGTAATCCAGCTCCTTGCTTTAGGGTAGCCTCTGCATCACTCAGGGACCGTTTTGGCCCATCAGTTTTCCCTTTCACCATGAAAAATTTCACCACGTGCTTTAAAATGGGCCTAAGAATAGGAAGATTCCAACATGCCATGGTTTACAAACCAGCTAAACTGGAGAATGCCACCAAGAGAAGTGCCACTTAGGATGTTAGTTAAATTGGACAGATGCTGGTTCAGAATAGAGCCTCTACATATAGAATACTGGCTTCTTGAGAGGGAATATGTGATGTTTTAGGGGAAGTATGTTGTATTTATATTCTTAAAGGCCTCTTTGGTGTCTTTAATATCATTAAAAAGATTTGGGAAGGAATAAACCACAGAATTGTCAATTTAGCTAACAAACCTCTATCTGTTATGTGGGTTTTTTGGTTGAGAGATGAGATCTATCCTCTGTCTGATTTGGGCATTTTGTCTCCTGGCTAACAAGTGAATTATAAACTCTAATCATAATTATTCCCTTGGCACTTGTGTGGTTGTAATGTTCAGATGTGTGATCACTAGATGTTTGAATATTACTGAGCAGCCACTGTGTCATCGAATAACCCAACAATCGATCTTCCAATAAAAAGAAAACTGACACCTGTGCAGGTTGAAACAACCATCCTTGGAAACATGATACTGGATACCTTGGAGTATCATGGTAACTCAAATATTGATGAGAATTTGGACTGAACATATCCCGAGATGTTATTGAACCCTCTCATAGTCCAGGCTGAAGAACGATCACAGTGGGACGGTGAGAACTGAAACCATGTATATGCATATTAAATATAATCTACATATACATGACTTTGCCCGTCTTCCTCAACTTGACTTTATTGTTCTTCATCAACATGAATTTATTATTCCATTGTCTAGGAAAATAAAAGACACAGATAATTTTATTTATTTTATTATTTTATTTTATCTTATTTATTTATTTTTTAGATGCAGATAATTTTATAGTTTGTTCAGGGAGCTTTTGAAAAAAAAATTTAAATAAACATCAAATTGTTTAACTGCTTAATAGATAGCACCAAACAACTGTGTAATTCCCTAAACTCCTTGCTTCAAAATTCTCAAAATCCTGCTGCATCCACCAGTACTAAATTCTAATGATCCGCACCAATCCTAATCAAGCGCTTGCCTTGAATATCCACCTTAAGCCAAGCTCCTGATCCTCACAAACACCCTGATTTTTCTGTTCTCCTTTCTGATATACTATTAAAACTCTCTCAGGATTGTCCTCTCCCTAATGATGGTAAGAACATGCTCAGCTTTATGGCATCCACACAAGATTACATAGATATAAATATAGATATTCTTTCTATTTTTAGCCATACTAGTAGGCTTGATGATATCTGTTATCTGTTGTTTATTTTTTTGTTTTTTAAAATTAATTTATTTATTTGAGAGAGAGAGCATGAGCAGGGAGAGAGGTAGATGGAGAAGGAGAGGTAGACTTCCCTGCGGAGCAGGGAGCCCGATGTGGGACTCCATCCCAGGACCCCAGGATCATGACTGGAGCAGAGGGCAGACGTTTAACTGACTGACCACCCAGGTGCCCCTCCGATTTTTTTTTTTTTTAATTCGCACTTCTCTGATGACTATTGAAGTTGAGACCCTTTTCATATGCTTATGAAAATCTGCATCGGTACTAACTAAAGGAGAGAAAATCAAAAAAATTGATAATAAAGTAAAATGAATAATGATATGGGTATTAAAAACAAAGAAAGAATAGCAACAAGTGAATGCTGTGATTAACTAAAAGCTACATTGACGATACACTAATAATAGTGTGAAATTCTGCTGGAGCAATTTAGGAAGCTTAACAATATGAGGGGATGTGCCCAGTAGGACTTTACAACATTGTCAAGCATAGCACAGCAGCCAGGCTTCTTAACAGAATGCTGCATTGTAGCCTTTAGAAAAATTTTCTAAGAAAGTAATGGTTTGTGAATGGAACGTATTAATAAACTTTAATAGCTCACTTAATAAGTTTCTAAATAGTGAGGAGGCCCTTCATATCAGTCCTTGGGTCATACCTGGAAGATCACTGATCTAAGACTTCATTCCCAAAAGGAAAACCACTGGGATATTTTCTCAAAAGGCAGATTTATTAATGTGCTTTCCATATCTGTATATTAATAAAGTAGAATCTCAAAATGCTCACCTTGGAAAAAATGTTCTAGGTTATCTGATAGCAATATTTGTTTACAAGGTATTAGCTATTTGTATCCTATATATCCTAGTGGGAATGACACAGTTTTATATTTAGGGAACTTATGTAAAAAGTGGTACAAAGAAAATAGAAATAGCAAGCACATTTTCAGTTATGGATAAATTTCGACTATTAAAAGACACTGATAAGGGATTGATCGACTCTAAAACATACTGGAAAGTACCTGGCAAGGTGAGCATTATTCTCTTGGGAGGCTAGTTTTTCCAGCAAATTTAGCTGCTAAATGATTAGCAATATAGTTATATAAGAGAAAATTTTCTTCTACCCAGTTTCCGTAACAGTGCTGGAGGCTCTACAGCTTGGCCTCCAAGAGAGACAGCTTGGTATTATTTTGAATTTTCTTTAGAATTGTTAAAATTGAGGCAAACCAATTTTTTTCTTAAAAATAAAAAGCAGCTCAACAATCTTTACATAAACCATAAGAAAAATGTCCAGTAGTTTCTTAATGAGCTTCAATAGAATTGTCTAACGTGAACTGCCAAAGACACTTTTATTCAGAAACTAGAAATAGACCCATGGGGCCAAATTCCAGTCTGAGGCTCTGCCCCAGCTAGTGTTCCTAAAAGCCTGATCTGAAATATCAAAGCAAAATTTATTTTCATTATCCTTATGAGATAATCCCCAATGACAGCCTAGTGTTACTATTTGTAGCTCCCTGAGGACTCAAGATCTCCCCGTGAATAGTGTGCTTAAGTATGCTAGTTAAAGCCAGAAAATATACTTTTAGTATAAACCATTTTGTAAACGTATAGATGTAAGAGAAAGGCAATATAGAATTTTTTGTGAAACTGGAGTATTTTATAAAAGACACCGTGATCCTCTAGAGTATGCGGGCAAGTTTTGCTTTAGTATCTGAAATATCTTTAGGAAAGATATTTCCCTTTGGCTTCAGCAAATGTCTTGGCTCAGCTGCTGTACTACAGGTGCTCCTGGAAGCTGGAAAACCTAAGAACTTAGTATCCTAAGCTCGCCTAGTCCTGAGGCTATGTGGCCCTGAATACCATGCTGATGGTGGACAATGAGAAGTTCAAGAAAACAAACAAGGCAAAAAAAAAAAAAAAAGTTGAAATGCTTGGATGTTAGTCTGGAACATGCAGACTGAATCTGGGGGAGCAACACCAAAGGCTGCATCGTTGTCATGCCGACCTCCTCTGCACAGTCGGGGAGAAGAGGGAATGGTGACAGCCTTGTAGGGACATGAATCGTCCCTGGATACCGTGTTCTGCAGCATAAAAATTGGCTTGTTTAATAAAAATGATGGTCCCATTAAAGGAAACTCAGAAAAGGCCAGAAGCTTAGTAGAAGGCCAAAGCTAAGATAGAAAATAGAAAAAACCATCTGAAAGAGTATTAAGGTTCTGTTTGTTCATTTGTTTGTTTCAATTGTGCAGAAGTAAATTTCCCATATGCAGCTTATGAGTTAAAGCTTCAGCGAGCCTCGTCCAGGGGGCTGAGTGTTTCTGAGCGTTATTGTGAGTTTCAGGTCAAGGGAAGAAGCCAGGTTGCCAACAAGGAGCATTTCTCTTTTGGTATCTCTGGTAAATGGCCCAAGAGATCGCCAAAGAAAAGGACTCGGATCTACATTAATTTTTGGTCATTTATTTTCTTATTCTACGTAAGTGTCCACCTTTTTTTCCTTATTAATACAATATTTCTTTGTCTTCCCTCAGTCAAACCCTGAGCCAACCACACTCCACAGACTGCCTGGGGAGGTATAGCTAAAGGAACATATGGGGCAGATGAGAAGGAAAGAAAGACCTGTGGGAGGTGGAGAGGGCTCCATCACATGGTGAAGAGGATGAGAAAGGCCACCATCAAGCAAAGGGTCCCATAGCCTCTGGGAGGGCAAGGCCTAGAATGGAGTAGGAGAAGAGCTATTGCTTCAGAGAGGGTTCCTGGAATACCCAACAATCAGGCTATCAGGCTCCTAGATGCAGTCCCAGTTCCAGTCCCAGAGCCAGCCACCCCACAGTGGCAGCCCCAGCCCCAGTGAACGTGGCTGCTGGGTCAATGTCCCTAGAAGTGGCGCTGGTTCGGAAGCTGCGGCTAGGAGTGAGGTCGGGGGTGTGGGGCTGCCAAGCTGCTGAGGCTCTGATCCGTCAGTGTCTCCGGTGGTTTTAGCACCACTGCATACGATGACCTGGGCAGCTGGGAGGGGATCCTGACCAAGAAGGGGGTGGAGACGAGCTTTGCACAGGTGCACATTTTCAGGGGATGAGAATGGCAGGAGAGCTGTTCCCATTGCGGAGAAGACAGAGCTAAATGTCCACTTTTGTACTTCATACTGTCTTTGTATTCAGCATTTTTTTTTAAAAGATTGATTTATTTGTTTTAGAGAGAGAATAGGAGCAGGAGGGGCAGAGAGAAAGGGAGAAAGAATCTCAAGCAGACCCCACACTTCGCGTGGAGCCCAACATGGGGCTACATGAAGCCCAACATGTGGCTCCATTTCATGACCCCAAGTTCATGACCCCAAGATCATAACCTCAGTTGAAACCAAGAGTCAGCTGCCTAACCCACTGAGCCACCCGGGCAGCCCTGCATTTCTGTACTTCTCTGTGGAGGGTCTCCCAGTATCGTACAAGCTTCAGACCAAACAAAATCTGGATTGGCCCTTATTTTGTAGTTTGTTCACAATTTCAAATAGGCAGCTGGACTCTCTTGACACCTTAGAAATACATATCCTGCAAACAGATGGTCAGAACAATGATAGTGTTTGCTATTTGTGTCAGAATGATTGCCTTAGAAAGACCCATCTCAGAGACAAGGTCAGGAGCAGAGCAGAGGTTTTCCGTCCTGAGACTGCCTTCTAACAGCGCTGATTGTACAAATACTGTTACTCGCTTTCCTAACACAAAACTGTTAAGGGGTGAAAAAACCTGTTCATCATATATATTATGTAAGAGAAATGAGAAACTGCACTCACAGGCAGCTGCACACGTCCAGGGCATTGACACTTGCATGTTTGGCTGAAGCTTTGGGGTCAATGTGGAGCCCATAGGTTTATTGCTCCTAGAGAATTGCATGGTAAAACTGATAAAGGGAGGGACATAAGGGCAACCAACAGATCTGTACCAAGAAACTATAAAGAAGAGAGTCTAGAAACTTAAGAGGGTAATTAAAATGTAACAAAATCACAGAGGAATTGTGATAATTTTACTTTAAGAACACTTGTAGTACCCGAAGGATTTCCTTCCATGAAAATTAGTTGGAATCTTAATTAGTTTAATTATGTAAACAGTTCAACTGTAAAAAATAAATATGGCATTCTTGCTTTCAGTTTAAAATATCTTTTTGTTTCAGAAGTTAAAATTACTCTTATCGGTTTCTTTTTCTTTTTTTTTTTTTACTCTTATCGGTTTCTAGAGAATTTTATAATATGGAAATGGAGAGTGGATAAGGCTTTGGTTTGCCTTTGAAGATAGACAGACATTTGTTATTCAGATCATTGATATGATTGTAAGGATGGTGTTGGAATTTTCATTTAGCACAATATTATTAACTATGGAGAGTAATTTTTAATGTTCCTAAAAGCAAGAATTCCATGTCCTCATATATTTTGTCAACATTTTTTTGAAAGCTTAAAATATATTTCCTCTGACAGAGGATACAATAAAATAACAAACAAAAAACTCCCTTCCTTAAGGAGCTCACTCATTCATGCATTCCACACCTAGTAAGTACTCAATGAATATTTGTTGAATTAAGGAATTATTTTAACTCATAAATAATGCCTTCTAGAAATAAAAGGCACATATTTAAATGACCCAATGATAACTAAACTTCAAAAATGACTAGTGCCTGCTGGTGAATGGGAAAATAACTTTTAAGAGGAGCTTTTCAAATCATTGAGCATATTTTTATAGGAGGAGGGTTTTTAAAAATATATCTTTTTATTCCTAGCTGCTGGCATAGTCACTGCCATATAGCAGATACTAAATAAATGTTTGTTGATCTCACGAATAAAGGAAGCATTTTAAGCATTAGTCCATTCATCTGAAATTACACATAGTTTGTTTACATTTAGGTTGACAATTTATTTGAATAATGATATGGGATTGTCAGCAACATGTAGACTGCTAGACATGAGACCCTCAGGGAAAATAAAAATAGGCTAGATGAGAAGTAGAGGAAATGTTATAGTCTCAGGAATGACAATGCTATGGTAATTATATGGCCAAAGATAGTAAGTATGGCTAGTAATAAGCATGGGCCAGTAAAAAGGACAAAGGAGGGAATTTGAGGTTGTGAGAAAAATACAAGGGGGATGATTAAGATATATGTGGGAAGTGAGTATTTACTTGATGAAGCTAAAGCAATAGTATGTTGAAGAGTAATGAGGTATTTGTCTAGAAAACATGGGGATTGTGGACTCCATTGATGCAGGGCCTTAGAGGCCATACTCAAGAATTTAAATGAGATCTCATAGGTAAGAGGAAGAGAGTCTAAGAGACTGGCACGATAACAGAAGTGATAAAAGAAAAAAAAAAAAAAAAGAAGTGATAAAAGAGATAATGCTGGCAGCTGTGTGCAGCACCGAATGGCAAGCTCAGGAGCAGAGACTTAGCACATAATTGGGGACCTCACAGCAATTCCAGTGATGAGATGAAGGTCTGCTCTGGGGAAAGGAAAAGGAAGATACAAATGCAGAAAGGGTGGGGCCAGGACAACATTTGATTGATTGGGGGCAGATGAGGGTGCAAGTAAATGGGTAGGGGCATTCGGCTGGATTTCATGCTTACTGACATTTCAGATGTCACAGGTTCCCTAAGACATGCTCTCTGACACAGAAGATGGGAAAGGACGAAATGCGAAGACATAAGTTGTACATTTTGGGAATCACCAATATAAGTGTGATAGTGGAAAACTGCTAGAATTGGTAAGATAGAGAATCTACAGAAAGAGAAGAACAAAATATTAAACTAAGCTTTGACTGGCCTTGCGGGATGGGTCAAGAAGAGAGGAGGAGATGGGAGAGATGAAACTGTAGCTGGGGAAATAGGAGTATCACATTTTCAAAGGCGAAGGAAGATTTCAGGGAAATAGGGACCAAGTGGGTCAACTATAGTCAAGGAAACCAAAAGCAAAGTTGGAAATGTGAAAGCTCAGGGGAAAATCCATTCATCTGGAGGCAGAGGAGGGGGAAGAAATTGTTTTTTCTTTTTTTTTTTTTAAATAAGCTTTTTGATATTTCACTGAAAAATAGGAGAATGGACATTGTATTATTCATGCTTTCAAAGAGATTAATACAAATCTTAATATGGGGGATTATAGACGAGCTCAGGCACGTTCAGCGTGGTATGGCCGTAGACAATGTGGGGGATTATAGAGTGATGAACAGACTTGGTTCTTAGAACACTGCTGCTGAAAACTGTATTTCAAAATAAATCAGATGATTATGATCTTTGGATGCTGGAGATAAGCCATTCAACCCAACTTCCAGCTGGAAGAATTAACTATACTCTTACCTTTAGGGGGCTGAGTCATTGTGAAAGAGTTGGACTCTTCTTAGTGACTTGATACAGAGGCTGGTGGATATGTTTCTGTTGCCTTGCTTAGTTTTCAAAGGGCTGGAAGTGAAAGAATAAAGAATTTAATCTTGTGGAAAACATAAAAATAGCTCATTTTTACGCTCACTCAAAATACATAGGAGAAGGATGTGAAAACAAGTCAAAAGTTGAAGTTGACACTTACACTCTTGGCTCTGTGACTTTGACATTCACAGAGGAGGTAAACCAGAAATAAACTTCAGGTTGGCTTTTTTTTTTTTTTTAATAGGCATCTATATGCATTTGATGACAAACAGTAAATTATGTTTAAATACATTTTTGTAATACTTAGCAAAACATGAGTACTACACTGAAGATTTATGGCCAATTTTCTTACCCAGGCTTATTGGTAATGTAAGTCTAACAAGGCTGAAAGTTATTTGCGGTTAACTCTTCATGGTACTATTGTCAAATATATATTTGATGGTGTTCAGTGTTTATGTAGGTAACTGGTTTATTAAATATTTCAACCTAGTGAAATATAAGCATAAAATGATTTTATTTTTTCTCCAAAGGCTATTTTCAACCATGCCCTGTCAAATCACTCTTTCTAGTCCTCTTAAAATTAACTTAGATTTCCGTAACTTTTCATCCATTCCAAGATATAAAAAATCTTTTGTATTCTGGAATGACATAAGTTCAACTTCATGGCAAATTAACACAGTTCCTTTCTGTATGTCTTGCGGTTAGAAGTCTAAGGAAACTGCACTGCGGAGGGTGTGTAAGTCCTGTTCTTTTATTTCTTCTCCCTTCCTAATTCTTCCCATCCCTCTCTGGGTTTACTTTTCTCCTCTTACACTGGAAACTGGGAAGGGAAATATGGGAAAGGCCAAATATTTACGCCTCCATTCCAGGACTGGCTCTCTTACCTGAAATGCAAGTATGAGTTTTTTAAGAGTTCTACCCAGGTAGAACTTTTTCTAGAACTTTTTTCTTAACCAAGTAGGCCCTGAAGGCAGATTCCCCAAACCTGATGCAGTCTCCACTTTTTTCTTTTCACTTGGCTTATGGTAGCTTATGGAATCACCACCTATTCCCTTTGCCCTTCAGGCAAGAGATGGCAATAGCTCGCCACTCACTGTGGCTAGCTTTCCAGGTCCTTCATCGTCACCTGTTGGCTTCTCTTCATCCTGTCACACCCTTGTACGTTGTCCTATTAAACCCTGACTAACTTATTAGAGTGTGCCATGTGTGTTCCATCATGGCTCCTACTGAAGCAAATAATAAACAGAATTTCAACAACTCTGTACTCTAAGTATTTTAAGGCAAAAATACGATTTACCCACATCATCTTAGGAAATTTGCATATCTGAATATTACTAGAGAGAAGGAGAACTTGAATAGGATAACCTGAATATTTTAGTTATTTATCTACTTTAGAGAGAGAGAGTGCAAGCAGGGGGAGGAGGCAAAGGGGGAAAGGAGAGGGAGGGGTAAAGAAACTCCGGCAGATTCCGCACTTAGCATGGAGCCCGACATGGGGCTCGATCTCATGACCCTGAGATCATGACCTGAGCCAAAACCAAGAGTTGGACACTAAACCTTTGAACCACCCAGCAGCCCCTTGAATTGGATAACTTGGATTAAAATCCCAGCTCTAACATATATTACATATAACATATAACATATAACATATATAAGCTCATTTGTAAAGTGAGCACATACATGCCAACTTCACGAAACTCGCATGAAGATTCAGGGGGATAAAGGAATCTCCCACACAGATTATATTCAATAAATATTCATGCAACGTCTCCATGATGCCGGCACTAAATTCTGTCTAAGCCATAAAGTGCTCTATAAGTCAACTTAATTTAATTCTTAATCGGATACAGAACCAACGACTTGTAGCCATGGAAAGATTCCTCTTGGTATAGGCTGAGCAAACCGTATGAGGAAGCCCGGAGCGGAGGAGGGGCAGCTAGCTCTTCTTAGTGTCCTTCATTTGATCCCTTACTGTAAAACATCACATCATTATAGATATCTGGTATATACTCTCTTGTGATGAAATTTAGTAGCAGAATATGTTTTTAAAAATTAAAATTACTGGGAACTTATTTTTATATACGAGAGCAAAAGAAGTAAAGAAAAAGTATCAACACAATCCAATATAGACTATTTTTAATAAGTGAAAATATAGCAATTATATTAAGTCCCCGTAACTTAACATTTTTTAAAGTAAATTTAAAGTGGTAATTTTTTTTAAGATTTTATTTATTTATTCATGAGAGACACAGAGAGAGAGAGAGAAAGAGAGAGGCAAAGACACAGGCAGAGGGAGGAACAGGCTCCCTGCGGGGAGCCCGATGTGGAACTGGATCCTTGACCCTGGGGTCACACCCTGAGCCAAAGGCAGATACTCCACCGCTGAGCCACCCAGATGCCCCTCAAATGGTAAGTTTATAATTAGCATTTGAATAAATATTCAAGAAACTTTGGTTAAGGAAAGAATATTGTACTGCACGTCAGAAGGCTTGAGATTTAGATCTGTTTCTGCCATTAACTGGCTGTTGGCCTTTAGTAATTTAATTCTCTGAGGTCTTATTTCTACTTCTTTGGTTCAGTTAACATATTTTTATGACATATTAACTTATAAACAATATATTTAATGCTCCCAAATTCGTTAATTCAATACAAGTGAAAAAATATGCTAAATTCAGTGCTACTGTTGGGGAGAGAATGGGATAAAGAAGAGCTAGTCCTGTCCTCAATGATTTGGAAGGAGTAAAATGTCAGTGCCAGTAAGAATTAAATCACTTTTGTAACTGAGATTAATAAAGTACTTAATGAAACTGTCAGAAGGAGCATTTTTTCCCCTACTTGAGGAAGGAAATGACATTGTAGATAGCTTTTATAGATCAGTAATTCTAGCTAAAAATTGTCTTTCAGAAAAATTTTGCATTAAAAAAAAAATGTTTCCTCAAAACTATTTCCAGTCTTTTTTTGTGGGGATGAAAAGAACATATTAACTTGAAAAATTCTGATATGTGGTAAAAGTGAGTATTTGTTTTTCTTTTTTTTTTTGTGTGTGTGTGTGTGTGTGTGTTTCTTTTAATAGATTTTGATCTAATGTTTGGGAAGTCCATTAGTTCATTAAAATAATGCTTTAGAGTTAACACCAAAGTGGAGGCTTCTGCTTTTCCAATTCAATATTCCATCAAGGATCCTGGCTCTGCGCTTCAAACAGGGGAAAACACAGGTTGTGCGTAGCTGCCTGAGGTCCCCTACTTGATGAGCTTGGTGATACACTTGGACCTGCAATAATAATAATTTTTTTTAATGCTCAAATGTAACTGTGCCACTATGATACGACTCTATATATAAATTATAACTATTGGTATCAGGAGTCTTATATTCAAATACATGGTGAAATGTCAATATTTGGAAAATTTTAAATTCTGAAGGGAAGATGATCCCTTTTTTAATTGAAGTATAATTAGAATACAATATTCTATTATCAATCAATATGTGTACCACATATTGATTTGACAGTTCTGTACATTACTCAGGGCTCACCATAAGTGTAGTCGCCATCTGTCACCATACAACATTATTACAGTATTATTGACTATATTCCCTATACTGCACTTTTCATCTCTGTGAACTTAATTTATTTTATCACTGGAAGTTTTTATCTCTTAATTCTCTTTGTTTTTCCCATCCCTTCACCCAGATTATTAACTATAGAATTCTTTAGGTCCCCACTTATAGGTTCAAGTATATGATGTGATTGTATGATACATGTATTTTATAAATTAATCTCTTGGAGTTGCAGTTCAACTTTGTTATGTTAATACCAGTGTTTTTTTTTAAATCATGGATATATTTATTCTATATTTAGAATTATATTATAATTGTACCAGAATAGCTACTTACTTAAAGAAACATGTGAAGTACCCCTGTATAAAGTGAGAAATAGTATCTAATTTAATTTTGAATCAGTGCATACTTGATGCATTACCTTTTGCTTAAAACAAAGGCACACTGACATGGTCATTAAATTTTAGGGTCTTGAAAAGGCCTGATAAGAGCTTTCTCCTTTGGTATATATGACAGCTGGGCCAACGTGGTGGTGGTGGTGGTGGTGGTGTGGTGTGTATTTTGGAGACGAACTACTAGTTCAGAGCATTCCCTCTCCCTCCCTCTGGGAAAGAACAAGCAGGTACAGCCAGTTTATCTTGTCGCCCCCTCCTGCCCTCCGAAATAAGAGGAGTGCAATTCTCTTGAGTGAAGCTGTCATTGAGGAAGACTAACTGCATTCTCGCTGGGAGTGTGGCATGAGAGAGACCCTGGTCAAGGGGAAAGAAATGATCTGGGGAACTAGATCGTAGAAAAGAGTGAGTCCTTTTGCACTAAGAATGTGAAAGTTACCTGAGCATTTCAAAGTGTTAGAGACGGGATTATAATTAGCATAGTTGCGTATCACATACTGGATTGCTTAATGTTTTCAAAATAAGCCACTCACGATTAGAGTTTGTGTTTAGGCCATGCTGTCCTAACTCACATGGATCATGGCAATGAATTATAAATATACAGGGAAGATGTAGTCCCTTATAATAAAGGAAGAGAAGTCCTTCCAGATGCATGACACAGTAGGCACTCAATACATGTTAGCAATTATTATGCAGGGCCACCTCAGGAGCCACTGGGTCCAGGGCCACCTCAGGGGAGACTGGGTCCAGGGCCACCTCAGGAGGGACTGGATGATGTTCACCTACATTGGTGAGAGTGATCTTCTTTACTCAGTCTTTGGATTCTAGTGCTAATTTCTTTGGAAACACCCTCTCAGACACACCCAAAAATACTGTTTCTCAACTATTCGGCCATCCTTTAGCCTAGTCAAGGAGACACATAAATTAACAATCACAACAGCACATTCCCATTTTCCGTTTAATGAAAGTGCATTTATACCTCTGGTAGTTTTTCTTGCGTATCTGTCTTAAAACCTTGTCAGAGTTCTTCACAGGGACAGTTCTGTGATGTTGCAGGTATATTTTGATAAGCATCTTGGGGTGTTGATAGGAGACCTGTCAGGGGCAGTTTTGAGAATGGTCTTTTCCCAGAGTTCTGCCCCAACGTCAGTCACTGTAACCCTCTTCTGTTCGTTTGTCTAGTCACGTCAGCTACATCTTCTTCCTTTTGTGAGCCTCCCTCCACACCTCCTCTCTTGGCATATCTGACTCTACTTATGAAGTGAAATTTGGCTTTCTTTCAGTGTCTTTAAATTTTACTTTCATTACCAAACTTGATGAAGGTTTGTTCTTGGATCCTGTTCCCTTTAGAAAACCTGGAAGTATTCTAAGGTTTAAATAATTATCCTGATACATGTGGATATAATATATTCATCTTGATGTGAACATCTACATATACAGATGGTTCCTAACTTACAATGTCTCCATGATTTTTTGACTTTATGATGGCGCAAAAGTAATATGCATTCAGTAGAAGCCATACTTCAGGTTTTGAATTTTGATCTTTTCCCTAGCTAGCAACACGCAGTAGAATATTCTCTCATGATGCCGGGCAGTAGCAGCTGGTCAGCCACACGACCATGAGGACCACGGGGGTAAACTGTGATCCACTTATATAAGTTATGCATTCTGTGCCCACGCAACTGTTCTGGTTTTCACTTTTAATAGAGTATCCAATAGATTACAGGAAATACTCCACACTCTGTTATACAATAGGTTTTGTGTTAGATGGTTTGGCCCAACTACAGGCTAATGTAGGCTTCTCTAACTGTAACCCCATCATAAATCAAGGAAGATTTGTGTATAAAATCATATACAGCCACACACGATTCATATATACTTGCTTGGCCTTATAGGCATGGATAAGATAAGTAAATTTAAGAATACTCTGTAAGATTAAGACATCGCTCTGAACACTCCTGAGAGAACCCCTTGATGAAAGGCTACTGGGACTTGGCAACCCATGGGGAGAATGACATGTCCTCAAAATAACAATACCCATCTAAAAAACTTGCTTTTTGTTCCAGTTCTCTTTCCTTACCACACTTCTTTGTATAAAGGTTAGTAGCTGGGGAGCCCCCGGTGGCCCAGTGGTTTAGCGTCGCCTTCAGCCCAGGGTGTGGTCCTGGAGTCCCACATCGGGCTCCCCGCATGGAGCCCGCTTCTCCCTCTGCCTGTGTCTCTGCCTCTCAATCTCTCTCTCTCTCTGTCATGAATAAACAAATAAAATCTTAAAAAAAAAAGGTTAGTAGCTTACATTAAAGTTGATTCTATTGATTAACTGTGAGAGAGTGAATCAGATCAATCAAGATTTTCTTCCCCACTGAGAGTGACATGAGATGGAATCACAAGGGACACTTCAAAGACACATGTGGTTGATGAATTAATGAAGAAACAGTAATTACTACTTCAATCAAAATACGGCTGTTTATTGTCCAGCCCATTCATGCAAATCCTGACACTGTGACTACCAATTACCATCAACTGCAAAGGAATAACAAGGTTTTGTTAATATTAGCATCTTTCAATCAGCAGGACGTATTACAAATAATAACATCAAAAACATCACTTGAGGAATTCGAAATTCCCCTTTCCTCTGGTCCTATGCAGCCTCCAGAGGGACCATTCTGGGGAGGACAGGAGGCACAAAGTGTAGAGGAGACATGAATGGGGAAGTAAGAAGTTGACAAAACACTTCATTCTTCCTGTGCGCAGACTTACCCACGAATGTGCAAAAACCATTACTCTTGGGAGGAATTAGGCCCTCTCAGGGCTTCTGTCAAGAAAGTATATCCCCAGCTCAATTTTCAAGGCTTCACCCCCCCATAGCAGGATCATAAAGAGCTATGGGGCACCCCAATAGGAGATTACAGCCTCGATACCAAGGTCTTTCCTGCTGGTGTTCCTCTGATCATTCCTCTTCCTGTAACATGGTGTCTACTAAATGGCACACTCATGGTCTCTTCAGGTATGCACTGAGATTACTAAAAACCAGAGAGTTTAGGTTGCTAAGCAGACTGATTTATGACATTAATTGCTCATTGTCTAGTCATGTGTGTCTCAAAAGTGCTCCTGTTGCATCCTATGGCCCCTGGAAATATTTCTGGGTACTTCCACTCAATCCTGCTCATTATGACTTGCCTGTTCTTCATTTCAGTCCTTTGCTATGGATACACTTGTCATGGCCCTGCAAATCCTGGGACAGGGATTTGGACTTCAGTGACTCTTTACTTAAGAGTAGACATCAACAGAATCCAATGCATACTCTACAGACTCCAGTCTGGGCAAAACTCTACTCACACAGTTAGTCTAACTAACCCAAATTCTCATTATATTTTCTTTATTTGGCTCAGATACATTACTATGGACAGGAACTGCCTTCTTCTTTTTTTAATTTAAATTCAATTTGCCAACATATAGTCTAATACCCAGTGCTCACCACATCCCATGCCCTCCTCAGTCCCTGTCACCCAGTCACCCCCATCCTCCCGCCCACCTCCCCTTCTGCAACCCTTTGTGTGTTTCCCAGAGTTTGGAGTCTCTGATGGTTTGTCTCCCTCTCTGATTTTCCCCACTCAGTTCCCCTCCTTTCCCTATAACCCCTTTCACTATTTCTTATATATTCCCCGTATGAGTGAGACCATGTGATGATTGTCCTTCTCTGATTGACTTACTTCACTCCATAATACCCTGCAGAAGAACCTCCTTCCATACTCAACTTTTTTTTATTCTCTTTTCTGTTCCCAGAGATCATTGCACATTCACATTAATTTCTAGATTAACCTTTTTTTCTTTTCTGACCTCAGATCCTGGAGAAGCAGGATCTTATATTATATTGAGTTCAATTATATTGAGTTATGGATTCAAATACCATTTTCCTAGTACTAGGGCTCATATGATAGTAAGTTTTATCATAAAGCCTTAAGATGAGGAAAGATGCAGGAGATGAAGCTGAAAACTTTCTACTTGCAGGACTCTGTCTTGCCTCTAGATAACCTAATTTGACCTTGGCTACTATCCCTTTTCTTCCATCTATTCTTGGCTCTGACACTCAGGCAACCTCTTGAGGTCCTGGTTTCTAGGCCACAAATAATAGCTTGCTTTGTATTGGTCCTTTTACCCCACAGCTAAAATATTTGGTAAGATTCAGAATAATTTGAGTTCAAATCTACTTTGTGCTTTTTACTAGCTCAGGCAATATGGGTAACCTAACTCTTATGAACTTTAATTCTCTCATATGTAAAATAAGGGTGGCAAGGGGTAAGTTTCAGGGTTTTAAGGGCATTAGCAGAAACTCAATAAATAGTAGACGTTGATGTAATTATAATCATATTTATTATAATTTTCTGCATCTCCATTTACTACCTCCAATTTTTAAGCAGGCTCCATACCCAGCATGGAGCCCAACTCAGGGCTTGAACTCAGAAGCCTGAGATCAAGACCTGAACTGAGATCAAGTCAATTGCTAAACCAATTGGGTCACTCAGGTGCCCCCTTCTCCCAATTATTACCTCCAGAAACCGTGTTCAATTCTTTCTGGCTCTCTACACTTTCCTCCACTCACCATTTGTTCCTTACTAATCTCCAGCAGCATTAAGTCATAACGAATAGTTTTGGGTTCCCATTTTGGAAATTCTGTCCTCAAATACCCTGACTTTTCTGTGAGAGCAGATCACACAGTAATCTTCTAGTTTGGAGTGACTTTGTGTCCCATTTCCTGGTACAGTCCTCGCAAATACCTTTTGTCTTCGCGTATCATTAGCACACCTCTTTTCAGTTCCTGTACTCAATTTTCAAAGTGTGGACTGGGGGCTTCCAGATATATTCAAGCAATGCTTTGACACCAGTTGCATGTTCTATAATTCAACTCAATTATGATACTACCTGTCCAGAGGTAGCGTCAGATTCCACAGGCTGAAGGCTTAGTCCTATAAGACTGTCCCACCCCTTAGACATCAGTCACAAATGCAGGTTGTCACTTGTGCTTCTGACCCACTGGCTATAAATCAGAGGTTCTCACAATCCCCTCCTCAGATTCAATTAATTTGCCAGAGCAGCCCACAGAATTCAGAGAAACATTTTACTTAGTAGATCACCAGTTTATTAGAAAAACATACAATTTGGGAGCAGCCAGATAGAAGAGATGCACAGTGTAAGGCATGTGGGAAAGAGCCCAAGCTTCCATACCCTCCCCGAGTGCACCACTTGCCCCACATGTCTACACCTTCACCAACCCAGAAGCTCTTTAGACTCCATCTTTTTGGGTTTTTATGGAAGCTTTATTACACAGGCATGATTGATTTACTCATTGGCCATTGGTGATTGATTCAATCCCCAGCCTCCCTCTCCTCTTTCCAGAAGTTGAGAAGTGGGAGTGAAAGTTCCAACATTCTAATTACATGGTTGGCACCACTGGCAACTGGCCATCATCCTTAGGTGCTTTCCCAAAGTCACCTCATTAACACAACAAAGGACATTCGACCCCTCCTCATCAAAGGAAATTCTAGGCCGTGGTTCTAAGCTATATATATGTCTTAATTTTTCCCTGACTTAAACCTGCTATTTTGATAAACACATCCTGTTCTCTCTTTAGTTTCTGCTTGTTTGTGTGACTTATATAACCGTCCTCGAATCTTGCCTTATAATTGTGGGTTCTAGTCCTATGTCTTCACATTCCCCATCCATGAGACCTAAGGAGACAATACCTTAAGCTTCAATTTCTGCATCTCTTTAAAATAGAGTGATGGTAATGTTACTTTATTTCTCATAGGGTGGTTATGAAGCTAAAGCTACATATGTGTGAAAGAATTGGGTAACTGATAAAACACAGTACAAATATAAAGAATATCCTGGTGGACCAGTTCTTGGACTCCTACTACAAGAGGCAGTGCTACACGCAAGGGGAACACTTAATGTTTGTTGCTACGTGATTCTATTACTAAGATGTGCAATAAGAAGTGAAAGTGAAGCCTAGGTATACACTCCTAGTTGTTATATTTTAGGAAAATTCAGCCTCTTCCATTCTAGAAAAAAATATCTCCTTTCATATAAGGAACTATTTTTTTTTAAATTCTCTTTAAATTCAGTTAATTAACATATAACGTATTGTTGGCTTCAGAGGTAGAGGTCAGTGACATTAGTCTTACGTAACACCCAGTGCTCACTGCATCACATGCCCTCTGTAAGGAACTATTTTTGTTGGTGGAATCATGAGCAATGAAGAAAAAAGACTGGAATTTGTTAAAAGGGAAAAGCTGAGAATGAAGGAGGATCTGGACTTGGTGATGCTCTGATCCTCTCCGGTTGCCTTGTTTAACTGCATGTTGCTGGATGATGACAGGCTGATGAGGTTTCACACTTGATGAGAATCAGGTCAAGGATCACAATCTCACGCGAGTGTGTGTAGTTCTATCTCCTCACTTCTCTCCTGGGGCTTAAATATTAAGTTATGACGAAGCCATGGTATTTCCGGACCGCATTAAACCTCTATCTCTTCATTCCAGTTCCCTTGGCTGACAACCCAGGGCACAACTCCTGCTTCCGTGAGTGCCTAATACAAGAGTTGAAGCTCCCGGAGCCTTCTTTGAAAAATGCCATGCCTAATGTTCTACTACAGATGTTTGCCTTGAGTCAAATATGGAGCTTATGTAAAATTATATGTGGGTTGGTGGTGAGTATTGCTTTTATGAGATAAAGAATCATTTCACATTATTCTCATTTTACTTTAATGCTTGGGGTCATTTAAACTGAGCAATAGCACTTGACTCTGAAGAAACAGTGGTAGAAATGCAAATAAATGCCCCCAAAATAGAATATTTTGACCTCAAGAAATTAATCTAAGAGTAGAAAATTATATTCAGAATCAAACATTTCCTCAAGCAATTGTATTATCATAATGTCTTATATAATCTCAAACTTACTTTTACTTTGAAATGGACTGTACAGTAGTATTTCTTAAATATACATTTAGTGTAGCACATGATTTAGAAATTTTTTAATTTTTAAAACAGCAAGAGTCTTGAACAATTGGCAATGGAAACCAATGGTAAGTTTTTTTAACCACAGTAACACCAATTACTTTAAGAAATTCAGTGAAAAGAGGTGCCTGGGTAGGTCAGCCAGTTAAGCATCTGACTCTTGATTTTAGCTCAGGTCGTGATCTTAAGGTTGTGGGATCAAGCTCCAGTTAGGCTCTGTACTCAGTGTAGTCTGCTTGTCCCTCTACCTCAGCTCCTCTCCCACCACTCGCTATGTCCCTCTCTCTTTTTCTAAAATAAATAAATAAATAATTAAAAAAAAGAAAATTCAGTGAAAAAAATCGGTAAAATATGATGTGATTTTTCTGCATCTATATTATTGTCTTTTCCCTTGGATCCTTGTGTTGTTCCTTACTATTTGTAAGACATTGGGAAAATTATTAGTTTCTCACATCTTAGTTTCCTCATCTGTTGAATGGGCTGGTTTTAAAGATCAAATAATTTAATTCATGTGCACAGCACATAATCATTTCATGTGTCAGCCATTATGACTATTTAAGACAAGCACATAAGTGTCATTCTTTGATATGATACTTGTATTTTTTAAGACTTAAATGTCAGTGCAAATAATTCTTTTTTTTATAATCATTTGAATGTTTTATGTTTGCCAAATAAAATCTACTTTTCTATTGGAAACTGTATTTCCTATTGCCTTTAAACTACTTGGGTGTTAAAAGTGTAACTAATCAATGTTTTTTGAATGCTCCCTATGAGTCAAGTACTTTCCAAGACATAAAAAAACACCATCACTTCCCTTAAATTACTTAGGATTTATTGGCAAGGAGAATAATGTTAATAAGCAAGTTTAATCTAAAGCAGAGTGGGAAAAATGCTTTCAGAGAAACATAGATCAAACTGCTCAAGGAGGCAGACAAGGTATGGATTATACTATTAGAACAAGGAAGAGCTTCAGATAGTAGTAGAATTTTGGTTCAGGAAGGCAGAGGAATAATGAAAGCAAAAGCATTGATTGACACCTGAATGTACGGAGCACGTGCAGGGAACAACATCAGGCATTGACCCTGAAGCATGGCAAGGAACGGGGTGTCAACGTTGGGAGGCTGGAGCATTTCTCAAGCCTGGTCACGTCCAGATCCAAAAGGATGAGGGCAGGAGTAATATGCTCATGGCAGCGGTGGGGGTGGAGTGGTGGGGGCAGCAAGGGAAGCTTTGTAGAGAGGGAAGCTTCCTGCTTCATGGCTAAGGGAATATGAAGGCAGAGGAGAGAGATGAAGATGACCCTGATTCTCCAGCCCTGTTTCCCTGGAGTAAGGATGATGCCATCACAAAGAAAGGGTCAGTGCAGGTTGGTGCAGCAGATGATACCACGTCAGCTTTAGCACGTTAAGTTTAAAAGGCACCGGTAGGATTTTCTGGTGAAGGCATCTGAGGGTTGGAAACCTGATATTTGGAGGAATGGTCAAGCATCAGTGATTTGGGAGTAATCCACGTAGTAGTGATCGTGACGCTGCAAGAATAAGTGAATGAAAGTCCATCGATAATTCCAACAACCTATATGGTAGCTAAAGTCCATTTAAAAAATTGATTTAATTCATAAAGTAAATCATATGATTATTTTAGTTCCTGCTTAATAATTCATGAGCTCTTATTTTAGTTATATTTTATTTGTAGTCTGTGACTTTTAATTTTTTATTTCTCTTCCCCTGTTTCTTCTCTTCTTCCTTCCATTCCTTCACTCTAAGTTTCCTTTTCTTTCTTTCTTTCCTTCTTTCTTTCTTTCTTTCTTTCTTTCTTTCTTTCTTTCTTTCTTTCTTTCTTTCTTTTTCTTTCTTTCTTTCTTTCTTTGGCTTTCTTTCTTCTTTCTTTCTTCTTCTTCTCTTTCTTCTTTTTTTCTTCCTTCCTTCCTTCCTTCCTTCCTTCCTTCCTTCCTTCCTTCCTTCCTTCCTTTCTTTCTTTCTTTCTTTCTTTCTTTCTTTCTTTCTTTTCTTTCTTCCTTTCTCTTCTTTCCTTTTTAAAGATTGTATTTATTTATTTGAGAGACAGAGAGTGAGAGAGAGCACAAGAGGAGGGGAGGGGCAGAGAGAGAAGCAGACTCTCCTGCTGAGCAGGGAGCCTGATAAGAGGCTCCATCCCAAGACCCTGAGAGCATGACCTGAGCTGAAGGCAGATGCTTAACTGACTGAGATGCTCAGGTACCTCTGTTTGTTCTTTTTGACTCCTTTTGTCCTTCTTCTAATGCAATAAGAAATAAATTTCTTCTTCTTTTTTAAAGATTTTATTATTTATTCATGAGAGACCCAGAGAGAGGCAGAGACACAGGCAGAGGGAGAAGCAGACTCCCTGCAGGGAACCCAATGCGGGACTTGATTCCAGGACCCTGGGGTCATGCCCTGAGCCAAAGGCAGACGCTCAACCCCTGAGCCACCCAGGCATCCTAAGAAATAAATTTTTAATTTGAGGCCACAAGTCCATGACATCCTGTATAATTCACTATAATGTTTCAAACATCTGATGTCAAAAATGGAACTGTGTTAGTATATTTTTGAAGGATGCTTCCAAAAGCCTACAATCCAGAACCTCAGTCAAATACAGACTTAGGAGACTTTTCTATTTCTGAATACCCCAAACCTAGCTTTTCTCCTTAGAGATAACAGACAGTCAGCAGACATTAACTGTGTACTATGTTCTGGGTAGTAAGGATATCAGCTGAATAGCACGTGACCCCTTCTCTGAACAGCTCACAGGGTAATAGGTTTTCTTCCCCGGAGCCCTCCTTACAGCCACGAGGGTTTACCAATCCATTATATGCAAGTGCACTTAATTCCAAGAGTTAAAATTGTCTTTATGACCTGTGGTTTGTCGTCTCTTCATTCTTTCTTTGCCAGATTATTCTTGAAATGGATGGCTACCCTTTCTTTATGTTTTAAGCGACCCGGCAAGTATGACCTGATACCACTGAGAGAATCACGAAAACGACCAATAGCTAAACATTTAAAACTCTTGAAAATTTCCTCTTTTGTACCTTTTCATCTTAACCACAGTATTGCTGGAGATTATTCTTTGTGCTTAATATTAGATATTTAGCCCCTCTTTGTTTGATAACCCAAATGTTCTTTTAAAAATCATTTTACTGGTATTTGAGAAAGAAGGAAAATTTTGGATTCTCTGCATTTTGAGATCTTTCCTAGAACTACAGTAAGTGTGCAGAAAATCAGGTTTTAATTTGTTCACAAAGGCCAATGTGACACCGTCAGACCAGAGTTTTCCCTCTTTAGCTCTCATGGGTCCTGGAGGCGATGCTGTAGGGCACTGACTGTGACAGCCGGGGACACTGGGTCATGTGCACCCTGAGATTGTTTTCTGAGTTCCTCCCTTGCAGCTCCCAGGTGAAGAGAGTGCTGCTCCTGGCATTACCCATTCACTTGATGTAAAGAAGTATGGGGTCTAAAATACTGCATTTCACGTAAAACTGTTTGATTAAAAATCTTGGTTGTTTCCTTTCTTTTATTTCCCTTTTAAATCCTTTTGACTTGCGGATAGCCATAAAGGAAATGAGCAGAATAAACGATGATGTGACACTATCATAGTTTGTAACTTTCATTAAAATACATTCAATTTAAGGGTCATAAACGATGCTACAAAATGATATTTGGGAGGAAAATAGCGTTTTTCACAGCCTGGTGCTGACCTCTGTAGCTGACGGTCGTTTTAGCAGAGTCACTGTATTGTCTGTCTACCTATCTCACCCGGAAAGATTTCAGTCTTTCTGGTCCCCTCCAACAGAACCAGATTTGGTTGGTTATAAAATTTGAGAATGGACCCATGGATGCTGGCTAGATTATAGTGGACTTTTCATTTTTTTCTAGCTTGCCACATGCCTCTCTCCAGCACTAACTGGTAAAATATTATTCTCTGGTCATTTTGAACTTGAATTTAATTGTACATTGATGTGATCCATATTAAGAACTATTTTTTTTTATCTATTTATGTATGATAGTCACAGAGAGAGAGAGAGGCAGAGACACAGGCAGAGGGAGAAGCAGGCTCCATGCAGGGAGCCCGATGTGGGATTCGATCCCGGGTCTCCAGGATCGCGCCCTGGGCCAAAGGCAGGCGCCAAACTGCTGCGCCACCCAGGGATCCCCCAAGAACTAATTTTAAGTTGAAAATCAAGGTGGTATGTATGAAAGAGAGTAGAATTTAAACCCAGGAGACCTAGTTTCTAATTCTGTCTACCCTGTTTGCTGTCTGTATAACCATGGACACATCTTTTAAACTTCTTGAATATCAATTATCTTTTTAAAAATAAGGATTCAATTGTTCTCCTACTTTCCACATCGAATTTTTGGATGAATCAAAAGATAATGTATGTAAATATGTTTAGTATAGAAATTATTATTACTAATTAGGAGATTATTGGAAATAATTGTTATTAATAATTAGAAGAATCCTTTAGACTATATGTAGAATGGAGCTTATATTTCATTGTACTTTAAAGAAAATGATAAGAAGGAAGAAAATTATTTTTTTTAATTTTTTAAAAAAGGTTTTTATTTATTTATTCATGAGAGACACACAGAGAGAGAGAGAGAGAGAGAGGCAGAGACACAGGCAGAGGGAGAAGCAGGCTCCATGCAGGGAGCCCGATGTGGGACTCGATCCCGGGTCTCCAGGATCATGCCCTGGGCTGAAGGCAGCGCTAAACCACGGAGCCACCCAGGCTGCCTGAAGAAAATTAAATACAATGACAAAATTATGGAAGAAAGATTTGGTGATAAAAATAACATTTTGGAGAACTTTGCTATATTATTTATTCATTTATATATAACACCACTAAATCACTAAATCTAAATAAGTTTCTGAACATAAATAAGCCTGCTTGTGCATATTCCTATTTATCACTTTTTAGTACAAGAACTGAAACAAGAGTAGAAGAAAGTTGGATTCAGAACATTAAAAACTTGTTCATTTACTTTGTTGTTTGTGGTTTAACTTATGCTGTTGGCCATTATGTTCATTGTGCCCTAACTTATTACCAGAAAGATTCAAGAGAGCAAACTAAAGCTAATTTTAAAAATGCTTTGATTTGGGCTGAAAAACAACAGTGAATCAAAGGTAAATACTGTAAAAAAATATTCTAAAGATCTCCTTTCCTTGTTTGTAAAAATCATTAGCTCTTCTAAACACTCCATTAACTCGGGATGTCATGACTTTGGTACCTGGAATATTGTTTGAGAAAGGTGTGGAGTATTTATTTAGTTGTACTGTGCTCAGAATTATTTAATCAGAATCCCTGGACGTGGTGGTAAGAATACCAGTATTTTTTGCAAATGGCAGGATTTCCTTCTTTTTCAAGGCTGAATAATATTCCATTGTATGTACAACCCACTCTTAAAAACCCATTCATCTGGGGTTTCCCGGGTGGCTCAGTGGTTTAGCGCCTGCCTTCAGCCCAGGGTGTGATCCTGGGTTCCCGGGATCAAGTCCCACATCAGGCTCCCTGCATGGAGCCTGCTTCTCCCACGGCCTGTGTCTCTACCTCTCTCCCTGTATGTGTCTCTCAAGAATTCATAAATAAAATCTTTAAAAAAAAAACCATTCATCTGAAGATGGGCACATATGGTGTGGTTGCACAACATAGTGTCTGTAGTTAACAATATTTTGTTAGATGCTTAAAAATTTTTTAAGAGGGTAAATCTTGTATTAAACATTCTTACCACAAACAAATAAAAATTAGAACTAGGAAACTTTTGGAAGTGACTGATATGTCTATTATTGTGCCTATGATTGATGGTGGTGGTAGTTTCTGGGATGTATACCTATGTCCAACCTCATCAAATTACATACATTAAATATGTCTATTGCATCCATTATACTCCCAACAAAGCTCCCCCCGCCCCCAAGAATGCTAACATCTGAAAATTAAACAAATATGCTGGGGACTCCTGGGTGGCTCAGTGGTTGAACATCTGCCTTCCACTCAAGTCATGATCCCAGGGTCCTAGGATCAAGTCCTGCATCGGGCTCCCTCTGGGGAGCCTGCCTCTTCCTCTACTTGTGTCTCCATCTCTCTCTGTCTGTGTCTCTCATGAATGGATGAATAAAAGCTTAAAAGAAAAAATAAACAAATATGCTGAATGGAGTATTTGGCATATTAAAATTTGTTCTGCATTGACACAATCATCACTTTGGTCTAAAACCTATGTAAGTGGGATCCCTGGGTAGCTCAGCAGTTTAGCGCCTGCCTCTGGCCCAGGGTGTGATCCTAGAGTCCCGGGATCAAGTCCCACATCAGGCTCCCTACATGGAGCTTGCTTCTCCCTCTGCCTGTGTCTCTGCCTCTCTCTCTCTGTCTCTCATGAATCAATAAATAAATTATTTAAAATAAATAAATAAATAAAACCTATGTAAGTATGTGTACATGTGCTTCATTTTTATTCCCATGTTCATGCAGCCTAGAAAGGCACTGAAGAGTAGTGTGGGGACTATTTATAAATAATTTAATGTCTCTAAGATACGTATTGTATTTAAAGGTTCATCATTTAAAGAAAAAGTTCATCATTTTAACTTGAATTTAAAATCAAGTGAATTAGCAGTAACATAAAAGGTGTGTTATGAATTAATTTTTATTTGCTTAAATATGTTAACTATTTGGATTTGAGCGTACCTGATAATGGGGCAAGTTCACATAGATTACAATTTATCTTTAACAGAAGTGTAGAAAAATCTTGTACTTGGTCATATTCCCTTAAGAATATCCCGGATAAAGAGTCTCCATGCTTCCAGGTAGGCTGCTCTCATTCCCTAAGGTAAATGTGTTACATCTTTGAAGCCTGACGTGGCCCTCTGACTGATGTCACTCCCCTCTCTTGCATTCATAGTTTTGTTCCCCGGGGCCCTGGTCAGTAAGAGCCTGCACTTTATGCTTCATGTCGGTCTGCTTGCAGGAGAACCCAGCCTGTACCTGTGTCCTGCTAGCACTCCTTGGGCCACCCCAGAGGCCTTTTTTAGGCAGCTCCTGACCATCCGGGCAGTTTCTTGTGTGTCTCTGCCTGAAGGTGCTCTCTGGCTGTGGAAGCATGCTCAGCTCTTTTGGGTTCAGATAGAAAAGCTGGGAGTAAATAGCCAGGAGCAGCTCCCAACCTAACGAGGATGGAAATGGAAGGGATCTGGTGGTCATATATTCCAGCCTTCTCACATCTTGGAGAGAAAATTGTGTGGTAGGCACCCCAGTCTCTCGGGGCGGGGGGGTCCTCAAGGACATTTACCCACAGTTACCTACAACGGTAACATGTTCATAGGACCAGTTTATGACCACTCTCTCTTTCATATCTTAACCTCCTAACTCGTTCACTGACTGCCTGGGCTTCTTACTCCCATTGTGAATTCCAGGGTCTGCTTTGGGGAATCGAAACTAAGACAAGATCTGAGACTTTGTAGTTCATTTTTCACGCCACTTGGTTTGTACACATTTTTTTTTTTTTTTTTTGGTTTTGGTTATTGTATCTCTCTCACCTTCCTTTTTTTGTTGTTGTTGTTGAAAGTTTAAATAATTTAAGTCATAAATAATATATAACCCTGAAAAAAGAATAGCATAGGACTCCACATACAGACTATGAAAATAGCACTCTGGGGCTGTAGGAGGACTGTTTTAATAATCCTCTTGCATCTGGTCTCAGTTCATATGTAGAGAACGTTTTGAAATTAGTTGCACTTCAAGAAAATCCACTGTGTCAACTATACTCAAATTTTTAAAAAATTGGTTTTTTTTTAAGATTTTATTTATTTATTCATGAGAATGCACAGAGAGGAGAGAGAGAGAGTCAGAGACGCAGGCAGAGGGAGAAGCAGGCTTCATGCATCAGGAGCCCGACGTGGGACTCGATCCCGGGTCTCCAGGATCACGCCCTGGGCTGAAGGCAGGCGCCAAACTGCTGTGCCACCCAGGGATCCCCAAAAAAATTGTTTTTAAGATTTATTTATTTATTTTAGAGAGAGAGAGGGAGTGCGAGCAGGGGGAGAGGCAGTGGGCAAAGGAGAGAGAGTCTTAAGCAGACTCCTTGCTGACTGGGGAGCCCAATGTGACTTGATGTCATGGCCCTGAGACCAGGACCTGAGCTAAAACCAAGAATTGGAGGCTTAACAGACTGCACCACCTAGGCTCCCCTAAAAAAAGTTTTTGAAGAAAACCCATTGTAGAAGGGTCCATTTAGAACTGTCTAATCAAGAGGTGTGAGGGTGGCTCAGTTAGTTAAGCCTCTGACTCTTGATTTCAGCTCCGGTCATGATCTCAGGGTCGTGGGATCAAGCCCTGCCGTGGGCTCCACACTGAGCATGGTGCCTGCTTAGGATTCTCTCTCTCCCTTTCCCTCTGCCCCTCCCTGCCCCACTTACACACACACTGTCTCTCTAAACATAAACTAATTTAAAAAATGAAAATAAAACTGTCTAATCAAGATGCCAAAGACCAAGCACCCACTTCCTTTGCTGATTGCAATGAAATGTGTTCTTATTGTGAATATTTTTATGACTTTTATTAGAAAGGGAGATAAGATGTATAAAGGTAATACGTTTTCAGTTAATGTGCTATTACCCGTTTTCCTTGAATCACTTTTTAAAAGATTTTATTTATTTATTTATAAAGATTTGATTTGTGTGTTCATGAGAGACACACACACAGAGAGAGAGGCAGAGACACAGGCAGAGGGAGAAGCAGGCTCCCTAGGGTGGTAGCCAGGTGTCCCTCCCTCTATCATCCTAATTTAAATGACATCAAAAAAGTCTTGATTCTGTGAGTTAAAAGAAATATAATTTGGGAGTACTTGGGTGGCTCAGTCGGTTAGCAGATGACTCTTGGTTTTGGGTCAAGTCATGATCTCGGGGTCTTGGGATCAAGTCCCACATTGGGCTCTGTGCTCAGCAGGGAATCTGCTTGAGGATTCTCTCTCTCCCTCTACCCTCTCTCCTTCTATAAAATAAATAAATAAATCTTGAAAAATAAAAAAGAAATACAATTTGGCAACAAGCCATTGAATTTAATAAGAAAAGGCATAACTATTCAATTAAAATATTTAAATTAATTTTTTAAATCATGCATTTATTTCAAGGTGGTGGAAATGCATTAAAAATTTTACTATCATATAAGGTATCATAACTGAGTTATTGATTCTAAAGGGAGTTTAGGAAAGAAGGGAGAAGCTGTTGGTTATCTTCCTGGTCTTCTACAACCTCTGGTTTTGTTGATTTTAAATTTAAGTTCACATAACATAAAATTAGCCATTTTAAATGTACACCCAGTGGCATTTAGTACACTTACAATGGTGTGCACATCATCACCTATGTCTAAGTCCGAAATGTTCCCATCTCCTCCTAAGAAAGCCATATCATTAAGCAGTCACTCCCTGTTGCCCCCTTTCCCAGACCCTGGTAACTGCCAGGCTGCTTTCTGTCTAGGCGTTTACCAATTCTGGATATTTCATATGAGTAGAATCACACAATACGCGATCTTGTGTGTCTGGCTTCTTTCACGTAGCAAAATGTTTTTGAGGTTCCACTATGTTGAAGCAGGTATCAACACTTCATTCTTGCAATTTTGCTATTGGACGTGTACACCACAATTCACGCATTCATTCGTCTGTTGGTGGCATTTAGGTTGTTCCTACCTTCACGCTATTGCGATGAGGCCTGCAATGAACATAGGTGTGTAAGTATTTGCGTATGGTTTTCAATTCCTTGGGGACAGATCCAGAAGGGCAATGTCTGGGTCACACGGTAATTTTATATTTAACCTTTTGAGGAACTGCCAGCTTTCCACAGCAGCAGTATCATTTTATGTTCCTACCAGAAAAGTTTGAAGGTGCTAAGTTCTCCACATGCTCCCCACCCCTTGTTCTTTTCTTTTTTCTTTTCTTTAAATTATAGCATCTTAGTGCATATAAAGTAGTATCTCATCGTGGTTTTGGTTTACATTTCCCTAATGACTAATGATGTTGAAGATCTTTCTATGTGCTTGTTGGTCACTATATACACTTGGAGAGATTCTCAAATCTCCTGCCTATTTTTAAATTGGGTTATTTATCTTTTTGTTGTTTCATTGTAAGAGTTCTTTATATTTCTGGACACTAGATATATAACGAGCTTTATATATTATGGACATCATCAGATATATGGTCTGAAAATGTTTTCTCCCATTTGATATGTTGTCTTTTCACTTTTTTGATTATGTCCTTTGATGCACAAAAGTCTTTAATTTTGGTGAAGTTCAGTTTATTATTTTTTTCTTTTGTTGCTTGTGCTTTTGGTTTCATATATAAGAATCTAGTGTCAAATCCTAAAGATTTGGGTCCTAAAGATTTACCTCTATGTTTTCCTCTAAGAGTTTCCTATTAGTAGTTCTTGTATTTAGGTTACTAATGCATTTTGAGTTAATGTTTATGTTTTTCAGCATTATTGAGGTTTAACTAACAAAAGTTGTATACATTTAAGATGTTCAACAATGTTCTGATAACACATACACACTGTGAAATGATTGCCACAACCTGGGTAACAAACATATCCATCACTTCACATAGGCACTATTTTCTTACTTTTTAAAAGGTTTAAAAGGCCTATTTTTTTTAAGAGCAGTTTTAAGTTTTAAATAAAGCAAAATTAAGATGAAGGTATAGGGATTTCCTATGTATGCCCTATTCCCACACATGCATAATCTCCTCATTATCAACAATTTCTACATCAAAGCAGTACATTTGTTGTAATTGATGAACCTACACTGACACATAGTAGTTACCCGAAGCCTGTGGCTTACATTAGGGTTCACTCTTGGTGTTGTATGCTCTATGGGTTTGAACAAATGTATAATGACATGTATCTCTCATTATAGTATCATACAGAGTTATTTCAGTGCCCTAAAAAAAAAAATCTATGCTCTACTTACTTATTTCTACCTCCCCTCAAAACCCTGACATCTACTGATTTTTTACTCTCTCTATAGTTTTGCCTTTTCCAGAATGCTGTATAGTTGGAACCATACAGTGTATAGCCTTTTTGGATTGGCTTCTTTCACTTAATAACATGCATAAGGTTCTTCTCTGTCTTTTCCTGGCTTAATACTTCATGATATATGTACATTGATATATGTATACATTGTGAAATGACCACTACAATCAGGCTAATTAACATATTCATTACCTCACATAGTTACTTTTTCCTTCCTGCCTTCCTGCCTTTCTGCCTTCCTGCCTTCCTTCCTTTCTGTTGTGGGTGCTTTGGATCTACCCTCTTAGCAAGTTTCAAGTATATAATACTGTATCATTAACTATAATCACCATGTTGTACAT
This sequence comes from Canis lupus familiaris, assembly GCF_011100685.1. Lineage (NCBI taxonomy): Eukaryota > Metazoa > Chordata > Mammalia > Carnivora > Canidae > Canis > Canis lupus. The sequence goes on along the minus strand of NC_049235.1, from coordinate 59,803,643 downwards.
TAAATCTCATAACTTACTCATTTTGCATAACTGAAATGTTCAACTTCATTCCTTTGTGTACGGCTGTTCAATTGTCTCAGCACCATTTATTGAAGAGATTATTCATTCCCCATTGAATGATCTTGCACCCTTCTCAAAAATCAGTTGGCCGTAAATGTACAGGTTTGTCATGCCAAGAAGCATGCTCTTGCTCTTGGAATTATAGGTTATAGAGGAAGGGTATCACATCTGGCTAGCTCAGGGACTTCTGGATCTAGCTTAGTAGGGGCCAAAGTGGTGGCCTCCTCAAAAAGGAATGATGTTCCTTCTCAGTCAGCTTCAGAGGCAGGATCAAGGCCTTGTACTGGCCTAATTCTGTATGCTGATTGGAATTTTCTCAAAGCTGTCTCAGAAACAGAGATTTTGATGGATGGTGTTTTTCCAAAGCCCCAGGGCCATCCATAAAGGAAGAAATGTTGTCAAGTGAGACTGTAGGTCTCACTGGAATTTTTTCAATGGATTCCATCTCTTTACTCTTTATAAGTCTATTCAGATTTTCTATTTCTTCTTATGTCAGTTTTGGTAATTTATCTATTTCTAGGAACTCTTCTATTTCATCTAGGTTATCTATTTTGTTGGTAAGCTGTTGTTCATAGCATTCTCTTATAATCTTTTTTATTTCTGTAGGATTACAGTAATGTCTTCACTTTCGCTTCTGACTTTGGTTGTATGTTCTCTCTTTTCTCTTAGTCTAGCTAAGGATGGGTCAGTTTTGTTAATCTTCTCCAAGAGCCAATTTTTGATTTCGTCAATTCTGTCTATTGTTGTTCTGTTTGCTATTTCTTTTTTTGTTTGTTTGTTCGCTATTTCATTTATCTCTGTACTAATCTTTGTTTTTTCCTTTCTTCTGCTAGTTTGGGGTTTAATTAACTCTTCTTTTTCTAGTTCCTTATTGTGTAAGGTTATGTTGTTGGTGTGAGATATTTCTTCCTTTTTTTCCCCAAAGATTTATTTATTTATTTGAGAGAGAGAGAGAGAGAGGGAGAGAGAGAGAGAGAGACAGCAGGGGGAGGGACAGAGAGAGAGAGGGAGAAAGAAATTTTAGCAGATACCTTGCTCAGAGCAGACATGGGGTGGATTTCATGACCCTGGGATCAGGACCTGATGCGAAACCAAGAATCAGATGCTCAATTGATTGTGCCACCGTGGGGTCCCTGTTTCTCTTTTTTAAATGTTCAGCTAATGTTTTCCTCTGAGCACTGCTTTTACTGCAACCATAAGTTTCAGAATGCTACATTTTCAGTTGTGGGGGAAGGCAGGAAGAAAGAATATGAATTCATCTTGGGATATTTTAAGTTGAGGTACCTGGGAGACATTAAAGTAGAGGTGCTGACTAGGGAAATGTATTCATATCTGGAATTCAGGAAAAGCAAGGTATGGACTCCAGATACAAATTTGAGACTAATTTGCATATAATTAGAGGTCATATAGGTTCAGAATTATTAAACCTATGTGCATAGCTGAGAGGTAGCAAGTATATACAAGAAGAGAAAAGTCCCTTAATGCCAACATTTGAAAATTGGTTTGGGTAGAAATCAGCAAAAGAAGTTGGAAAAGAGATAGCAGAGAACTGAGAGTGATGTTGGGAGCAAAAAAAAAAAAAAAAAAGGGCATTTCAGGTAAGAAGTAGAACGATGTAACAACAGGTGCACTGGGTTTGGTGATCTGGGGTAAACAGCAATCTCAGAGGCTGAGTTAGGTGGAGCGATGGGAAATGTGACCAGATTGAATGATTGGAGATTCTGAGGTAGGCATTGGATTGAGAAGTTTAAGTGCAAAGGACAGGAGAGGCATAAGGTGGCAGCTGAATCATAACATAAAGTTGAAGGAAAAGTGTTGTTTTTAATGGAAAAAGTTTAGATCTTGATAGGAAGAAATCATATAAAAGGAGGGAAAGAGGTTCAAGGGGACAAGAGACAATCAAGATACTGTCATTCCTGAAAAACTATTAATTATTTATTTCCCTGATGGATTGTTTGAGCTTTCTGTGCATATGTTTTTTAGTTCTTTAGTGACAGGTCATTCTCCTGTTTGGCTTTCCATGCTTTCAATCCCCAAACTCACCCTCTGCTGGACACACATGTTGGAGACGTGCTGGAGAGACACTGAGGTATACAGACGCACACACATTCTCTGCCGGTGATCGTACACAACTGATAACTTCATAAGCATTGGCTTTTTGCTTGATATGCAAAATATTTCAAGGCTAGTGACCTGGGAAAGACATTTCTCAGGGATCCTGCCAATAGCTTTCTCTGCTATTATAATAGAAAATGATAAACCACGATCTCATTTTCTCATTAGTATTCAGCAGCAATAGATGAATACTAAATCCTCACTGAATAATTTAGCTTGAAATGTTTACCCTTTGAAGTACAAGTACAACATAACTGGAAAACACCATGTCCTGAATCTATTCTCAGAAGCTACTATTTTAGTATATTCGACACTTTAAATGCCAGATTAGACTGAGAAACAAAACACAAAAAGCTTCAAAGAGAGTTTCAAATTCCTGTTGGTGCGTTTCCTGCAGGCTCCCTACTCCGCCTCCCACGCCCACCCCATCTCCAGTTTGCAGTTGCTATCGAAAGCCTAACTGAGGATTCCTGAGCTGCTGTTTTTGTTTTTTATCACGGTCTCTGATATTGGCGGTTTTCAAAAAGATTTTATTTCTTTATTTTAGATAGAGAGACGGAAGAGCAGAGGGAGAGAGAGAGAGAATCTCAGGGAGACTCTGCACTGAACACGGAGCCTGACATGGGGCTCAATCCCACAACCCCGGGATCATGACCTGAGCCAAAACCAAGAGTCAGACACTTAACCAACTGTGCCATGCAGGGGCCCCAAGGAGTTTTTTTTGTTTTTGTTTTTTGTTTGTTTTTTGTTTTTTTTTTCTATTTCCAGCTACATTTTTGAGATCCTGTAATTGTCTGAGCACTAGGATTCACCACCGAGGAGACACTGATAGACATGTTGCAATTAGTAGGAATAGAATGAACAAAAAGAGATCCGGCTTCGAATCTTGCCTCTGCCATTTAAAAACTCCAACTTGGACAAAATACTTGCCTGAGCCTCCATGTCCTTGTTTTTAAGGTGAGAAAAGGTTTCTGTACCTTTACTACTTAAGGTAGTTACTATTTAACTATTGTCAAGGTTAAAAATAAGTGGCCTGGTGCACAGTGAGCCCTCAGTGACGAGATGCGTCTGACCAGGCAATGAGCACTGTTCCTTTCACCTTGCTCTCTCCTTGACCTTCATCAGGAAAATTATGTGATTTCAGTTCCCTCTCCCCCCTCCTGGATTTCTCATTTGGGAATTGATGCTCAAAACTGTGATGTGCTGATGGAAGGTCCTGGACCATTTTTCCTGTTCTTCTGTATAGTGATAAATGGAACATATTATTGAAATAAACTGACTATTATTATAGCAACTTTACTTGGCAGCTGATTTCATTCTATTCTTTCATGTCTTAGAAAGTAACATTTATTAATATTTAACATTTATTTATGTGCCTACCTGGTGGTGTGTGCTGTACAGATAATGCAAAAAAAATGCCCACTTTCTGGGCTTCAGGAGCTCGTTCTCTCCGATGATGGACAGCTAGCTCTATCCATGTCCTTGAAGGGTAAACAGTAGAGAACAGTTGTGCGCTGGCAGGGGGTGCCACCGTCTGAGCCCGCGTGCCGTCCAGCCCTGTCCTATATATATGCTCAGTCTGTTTCGTGCACGCATTCGAGATTCCGAGAGGTCTGCACGGAAGCATTTGGTCAGCCCGCGATGCAGTTGGTGGCCTGAAGGGTTTCGCCCAGGCTAGGGACACAGGGGCAGACGCCCTGTTAAGTTTTCTCCCGCCTGTGATTCCTAAGGGCCATAGCGCTAGTGGGCTGTAAGGGAGGGATCCTGCTTGGGTCCTGGAACCAGGCAGTCCCCAAAAAGCAACTCACTAGGAGATGGAAAAGGTAGAAGTCAGGGTTGAGGCCTCTTAGGGACTTAGGGGAGATGAGCCTGACTCCTAAGAGCCTGGCTGCAGCCGCAGGCCGAGAGCAGGGAGAGCTTGTTGCCTAGCAACATGACACCAGCTAATAAAGGGGATTCGCAGGCTTTTTATTTTCCTAGACTGCAGGTAATTTGTCCAGGGGGACTTTGGAGAGTGTTTTCCTGTATCTTTTTTTTTTTTCTGGAGTCTTTCATTTTCTCTGCATGTCAATTAGACAACAAAATTTAGTGAGTTCTCCCTGTGTGCAGAGTGATCTCTCCTTTGGGGGTTCTGTTCCTTCAACAGTGTGCGTGTAGATACTATATTTAAAACTGAAAGCTCAGGAGTAAGTCAGCGAGCAGCACTTAATGCAAAGTAGCAGTGGCGGCTGCATACATTTCTGAAATAAGAAGGCAGATGGAAGCCAGCAGCTGGGACGGGAGACAGAGTGCTCAATGAAACGTCAGCTAAGTCCTAAAAGACTATCGTACCAAAGAGGGGTGGCGTCCTGTACGCAGGAAACATTTCTCAGTCCTCGGTGTCACTACCGTGCAGCTGCCCAAGCCGCCCGACGGCAGGAGCCACCCGAGGAGCGGTGCACGGGCAGCAGGAATCAGCCCGCAGTAGGTGCAGACATCAGGAGAAAGCCCTTGCCTCCTCCCATTCTTAGCAATTTGACAAAGTAATGTTATGTCTGCTGAACCTCATAGGTAACACAATCAGGCTTTATATTTTTGCATCTTTTTGTTTTATAAGAATTCATCTTTATTGTATTTAAGCAAAAGTGTTGGTCCACTGTTGACCGGAAATGAGAAACAAAGAAAGAAAAACAACGGGCCCTTCGACACAGAGAAGTACCTGAAAGGCACTGCTCTAAATGAGGGGTCAACACGCTTTTTTGGTAAAGGCCTGGCACTAAATCTTTTAGGATCGGTGGGCTGGAGGTCTCTGTCGTAACTAGTAACCAGCTGTTGAAGGGCTCAGACTTAGCGAATCACAGTCTCCGGCAGGGGTGGCAAGGACGCTGGCGTCTTTCACAAATGACAGGATTTTCTTCTTTTTGCCAAGTTTTGTCAGGGTCCCTGCAAGGACAAGAATGGAGACGACACCTAGCTTATACAACAGGCTGCGTTGACTGTTTTAGTGTCGGCCTGCTGATGGACAGGTGCATAAAGGGCAAGAGACAGGGTAAGACTTTCCATCACTTAGTGAGGTTGTTGGGGGGGAGATCCGTGCTCTGTCCACCTCGGATTTCCCAAACCTAACATGGCCAGTTGGCCCGATTGGCTTCAGACACGTTGTCACCTAAAGAAACATTGTGTTTACAGCACCGGGCGCCGTGGCGAGGAGGGAAGTAGGAGGAAGCCACCTGAGATATAAGGAGAGGAGCTGTCCCCACCCATGAGATCGTGGAGGAGAAGGGCATCCTGTGCCACTGAGACGGCCGCGCTCAGACGGCCGGGGATAGGGCGGCGGGGCCTTCTGCTGACGACGTGCGCGTAGAAGGGGACCCTTCGTGGCTGGCAATTACAGAACACAACTTTATCTAGTATGGAAAGAGGGGTGCTTCCCCAGGACTGAAAATGGAAAAATTGGCAGATCTGAGCAAGACGGGTTCCCTCGGGGAGACAGGAACGAGATGGGAAAGGTGGAGCACGGCCGAGCCCATTGGGACCCAGTGTCTCAAGGCCACTGGGAGGCTCAGGGTGCAGCTCTGAGAATGAAGCCGAAGCGAGGAGGCGCCGCTGCCCTGGGAGCACCTGCCCGGAAGGAGGACTGTAGTGAGGACGGGCCTCCACCCTGCATCCCAAGCCCGGATGGCCCGGTCCCTTTAGGACACACTCTCCGAACTCTTCCTTGTATTTGTAGCAGGAGATGAGTCGGAGCCACCTTAGCCGTGGGGTCAAGGTGACCTGGGAAGACAGAGCAAGGCGTCCCCACGGAGCCAGGGGGAGGCTGTCAGACTCAGCAGCCTTCTTGAGGCCGGGGGGTAACCTGAATGAATGAATGATGGTGTAGGCCCGAAAGGTTGGGCTCAGTGCTGCAGACGTGCCGGGTCCCCTAGGCTAACTTGGTCTGAGACAATCAGACCCTCCGTCTGCAGAGATTCTCAAGGTCCTGGAGAATCTTCTAGCACAGCAGCACCGGTTCTCAGGGGCGACACCATGTGGCAGAGAGAAGAAAAAGCAGCCTGGACTGAGGTCTCCAGGGTTCCCCCCACGTCCACGGGAGAGTTGCACTGACCTGTCCTTGCCGCGCCTATCACTGTGCGGCCTTTGACGCTTCATGCGACAGAAACACACAGCCCTGCAGAGTGACATGGCTGATGATAAGGCGGACAGGACATTTTGTTATGACTTAGAAAATAAAAAAGATGTGATCATCCCGGCCTCCTTCATTTGCGAGAGTTCACGGTTTGCTATAGGAATCGAACGAATAGCAGATTTTTTTGAAAAGAACAAAACAGAATAATAACAATATTCATAAAGGTATTACAGGCAGGACACGTCACAATTATCATCATAGGCTGGCGATTTGCTGTCGGATAAATTCAGTGCCCTTGGCAGCTGTCGTCCTCCTCCTTGCCTCACTTTGTGCCTCTTAAGTTTGTATTTCTGGAGGACTGTTGTTCTCCCGAAAGATAGGTGCCAACCCTAACCTCCCAGGACCTGTGATTGGGACTTTACATAGGAAAAGGGTCTCGGCACCTGCAATCAAGTTAAGATGAGGGCCTTAGAGCAGGACTGAATCCAATAGAACTGATTTTATGAGAAGAGAAGAGACACAGAGAGAAACACACGCGGGACAGTGTGTGACACTGAAGCAAACATCGGGGCTATGCTGCTATAAGCCTAGGAATGCCCGAGCCAGCAGGAGCTGGAAAAATCGAGAAAGATCCTCCCCTAGAGAAGTCACAGGAAGCGTGGCCCCACCAATAACTTGATTTCAGACTTCTGGACTCCAGAACTGGGAAAGAATGCATTTCTGTTGTTTTAAACCATCAAGTTTTAGTGCTTTGTTACAGCGGCCTTAGAAAATTAGTACAAAAAGTAAAACATTTTTTAATGTCTAATGAGAATTTTTATAATTTCTAATTTTTTTAAAAAGATTTTATTTATTTATTCGTGAGAGACCAAGAGAGATAGGCAGAGACCCAGGCAGAGGGAGAAGCAGGCTCCATGCAGGGAGCCCGACGTGGGACTCACTGGGTGATAGTGCCAAGAAGACACGGACAACGTACTGATAAATGTAAAAATATAGACTTTGTCCTGTCGGTGGAAGGTGACCAATGAGCTTACTGGAGGCTGGAATCTCGTTGCAGAAAGTACGTATGGCAGCTCCCAGCACATGGGACTCTTTTCGAGCCTTTAAGGGGAATAGGAATGGGACATTGTTCAATTCCTGCCTCCTTATGACTCTCCTCTTCTTCCTGCCTCCTGCCTCTTCCCAGTTTTCCCCCTTGTCTTTCCCTTCCTCCTTGTCCCAGTAACCTCTAAAAAGGTTCCTCCCGCTTTCCAGTGTCTTTAGTGGAGTACTGAAATGCGAAAGCTCATTGAGATGTCTTGCTAGCTGACGGATGGCCGAGTATCTCCTAGAAACCTGTGCTGGGACTCTGACCTTGGGGACTGCAGTGTAAGTCCCCAAGACCCCGTGATTCTCCGGGGCTTCAGCTCAGAAGCTGAATCCCTGGTTGTTTATCAAGGTTAGTTAATAAATGTACTAGGTGCTTGGATTCTTTTCCCACAGACGGGCCTAGTGACGCGCCTAGATGCCCTTCAAAGAAAGGGGGCTGAGAAGGTGGTCGGTGCCCACCTTGTTCTTCATGAGAAGGGGACTAGAGGCAGGTCAATGAAAGGAACGTGGAGCGTCCTGGAAAGAAGCATAAAGTAACTCCTGACAAGAACCTGAGCAATTAGAAATGAGAAGAGGAAACGCTTACCAATACCTAACATGTCACTCAACTTCCCTATCTCAACAGCAAAAATAAAATCATGTAATGCCTGGATGTTCACCACTCTGTGTCTTTTCGGTGATCGGTTAGGGGAGATTCTGGATCTACAATTAAAATCGTAAAGTGAGTACATTCTCATTCGGAGCCTTGGGTCATAGACCAACCCGCGCCAATTTGGCCACTCGCCACTGGGACGCAGCAGCAGAACCTAACCTTGGAGATGGGGAAGTCTACAAACTTCTGCTTCCACGCCTGCTAAGGGAATGTCAAACCAAAGCAAGTTTCAGAACAAACGTGCCCCGGCGCTAAGATTCATGAGTAAGCGGACACCAAAGCATTAACTGTGCTGGCCAGTTCCGGGCCTCAGTCCTTTAATGCATCCTCAGGTAGTTTGCATGAACCGTTTGTTCAAGACAGATGTGATACCATTCTAGAAGGATCTAGCTAGCCTTTTGGTCAGAATTTAGGTCCAGGAACTTGAATGCGATCTGCGGTTTCCTTAAGTGGTGAGACTCGGCACCAAATTGAAATCCTCGCCTCAGGCATTCATAGAGTTTACGCAAGGAAGTGCTCGTATGATATTTTGTGCCAGTTCCTAAAGCTCGGACACATTCAGTTTTCCAGTTAGAAATCATTCCTGATATCCTTCAGGCCGTTGAGAACCTTCTAGTGAAGACTCGGGTATGAAGTGTTGAAGTCTTTAGAGGCCGCCTCTGGATCTGATGAGAGCTTTTCTGATGCTGACGACCATCCTGGAGGTATGTATGGCTGAGGAGAGGCCTTAGCACGCCCCTAACTTAACCCCCCATCCCTGGGGTGTACATAAAATCAACTTATGTATACATCACACTGTTTAAATTATTCTATTTATTTTTAAAGATCTTATTTATTTGAGAGAAGGAGAGAGAGAGAGAGAGAGAGAGAGAGAGACGGAGGAGCATGAGGGTGGGGAGGGCCAGAGGCACAGGGAGCCCGACGTGGGGCTAAGCAACGGCTCCACTTTGGTTTAAGCAAAGCCACAGGCAGTGATTTTATGCTTCGCCTCATGACCACGTCACGTCTGGCAGAGCGAGTGACTGCGGGCACGTCTTGTTGCTCACGTAGCACTTCCAGCTCCTGATCCACTTCTGGTTGACACCGGAGAAACACAGTGACCCGCTGAGGCCAGGCGTGGGGTCTGGGAGGAGAGCCCCTGGGAGAGCGCCGGGCCTCGGCGTCAGCCAACAGCTGCCAGGTTAGTGGGCCGGTGACCGCCGTCCACGCCAGGTCTGGAGGGAACTTTTTTTTTTTTTTAAGTGATGACCCAAAGGCAGGGGAGACTTCAGACCTCGGGGTAGGCGGGCAGGGCTCTGTCCACACTGGCTGTTCCCAGTGGCCTTGCCCAGTAAGAGGGTACGGATGGCACCCACCTGCCAGGAGGAGCCGAGGGGAGATCTCGAGGGGGCCTGGGCCCCAGGGCCTAGTCGGTGCTGCCCCGGCCCCTCGACCCCCCAGCCCCCAGCCCGGACGCCCAGGGCAGAGCATGCAGGGGCAGAGCTTTAAAGTCAATTGGCAAAGAAGGTAAAGCACTTGGGTAGGTCGGGGAGCCGCGGGGGGCGCTTCTGCAGGCCGGGCGGGCGAGCAGGTGCACACCCGTTAGGTCAGCTCCCCTCCCGCGCGGATCGTGGGCTTCTCCCCGAAACACCGCACCCTCCTCAGGGGCTTCAGCTTCACTCGAGGGCTTCGAGGGCTTCGCTCTTTGCCAGAGCATCATGCACTTAGCGCTGTGTCCTGCGTCTCGGCCTCAGGGAGGGACCTCAGGCTAAGGAGCCTCGTTTTGGCCACTTAGTGTTGCAGCCTCTGCCCCGCTCGTCCCAGTCCCACCAGCGCTGGTCCAGGGCACAGAGGCTTGTCTGGCCTCCGACGCAAGGCCGTGGCGCCGAGGCTGGTTTGGGGTCGCCTGCAGCTACACACCAGCCATAGAGCCCGGAATATCATACGGTAACAGTCCGGGAGAAGGCCCGGGGCAGCCTTCTCTAGAAGTCAACATCAAGGCCCTGGGTGGTTTGTTTGAAACATCTTCTGTGTTTGTTGGCGGGGGGCCGGGCCGGTGGGGCTCCATCAGGGCCCGGGGCGCCCGGCCAGCAGGTGCTCTGGGTGCGAGTCTTCCCTCTCGGCTCCCCAGACCCCGGCGCCCTCCGCGCGGCCTCCCTCCTGGCCGGGCCCCAGCACGCCGGCCTCCCCGCCCGACCCCTTGACCCCTTCCTCCGAAACCAGTTGTCGATGATGATAAAGGTGAACGAGTAAGGCGCCACTAGGCAACCCCATTTCTAAGGCGCGGGCTGGGGTGTCTTCTCGGCCCTCATCTTTCACCAACGTCACGCTCGCCGTCTAGGCCTTGGCCCCAGTAATTTCTTCATGAATTTTTAGAATTCTGCTGCTCCGCAAATGCCGTTTTCAAGTGGTTGTGGCCTTCGACTTAGAGGGTTATATTCCTCCTTTGTAAACACGACTTTGAATCATCCCAGCATCACCTGTTTAACAAAACTTTTACTTAACTCCGTGCTTCAGGGCGGATCCCTCAGAACTGTGTTTAGGGAATGTCTCGTCCTTACCATCTTTCTTTTCTTTGTTATCATTCTTTATTCCCAGTTACTCCACATTGGAGCCCATCTAATGCAACAAAAGGTACAAGACAGAGAAAAAAAAATGGTATCATCTATTAATTTCATCAACTATTTTCTCTGCTAAAACATGTTCTGAGGAGAATCCGCTAGGCCGCTTTGGGGAGACGTGCAGGGGGTGGAGAAAGAATGTGAGAAAAAGACGATCATTCGTAAATGTCTACTACCAGAGACATTTAAATCATTGTAATGAAAGCATTCACTTTTTGGCTACTTACTTCATATTTCAAAATTTTGAGTCTTGATCTGTATGTTAAAAAATATCAGATTTATTTGATTTTTTTTTTTAAAATTGGTAGTTACAAACCATTTTCTTTCATTACAACTTAAAATTAACTATTACATAAAGCAGCACACATACCTGTACACATATATATTGTAATCTCTGCCGTCTAAAAACCGATTCAAAAGTAAGTTACCATATTTCTTTAATTCTAAGATCTCGTTTTGGATAAAGAGGTAAAAATACTACCTCATTTAGTGAATGTACTGATTGTAAAGCATATCCCAGTTTTAGAACATTAAATGCATAAAAATGAGCACTTTGAAATCAAAGATATACTATGTACTTTTTCATGGTACATAGTACATGCCGGAAATCAAGCTTGATTATGTGGCCCTTGCCATACAAGTGTATCCTACAGTTTCTCATTTAAATGCATTGAATGGACACAGTGAATTTCAGCTGGTTTCTAAATATGACTAAAGGAAAAGCATAATTTCTCCCATGAAGAAATGGCAGTACTTCCAATGACTCTTACCAAAGCTGTGCTGGTTTTCTGTCTGCATTTCGGTATTGGGATTTTGTTACCAGTCCATCATTTGACTCTGGTGTATTTTCTTATATCTCTCTTTTTTAATTTATTTCTTATTTTAAAAAAGATTTTATTTATTTATTCATGAGAGACCCAGAGAGAGAGGCAGAGACACAGGCAGAGGGAGAAGCAGGCTCCTTGTGGGGAGCTCGATGCAGGACTCGATCCCTGGACCCCGGGGTCACACCCTGAGCTGAAGGCAGAGGCTCAACCACTGAGCCACCCAGACGTCCCTTCTTGTAGGTCTTATTTTATTCAGAAGTGTGTCAAAGCCCAGACTTTATTCCAGAGTGGAACAGAAGTGTTACTTTAGGCTCAGGAGTATAACTTCAGTATCACATTGATCTAAAGGTTGGCTTATTCTCATTCCTGCCATTCATTTAATATAGGGACTAGTTAAACAGATTAATGTCATCTCTATGGTCCAGTGTTTTTGTAGAGCGTGAGTGAAGGATCACCCGCACTCGACACTCCCTGGCGCTGTCAGAAATGGTAATTCCTGGATCTCACCTTTGACCTGCTATGCTTGAATATTAACGATGGGGCCCTGGAATCCATATCTTTGACAAGCGCTCCAGGAGACTCTTATGTGCTGAAGGTTGAGAATCTCTGCATAGTGCAGCATGGACTTAGGGGCTAGATTGTCTGAGTTTGAACCCCTATTAAGAACAGAGTAAAGTGGGATCCCTGGGTGGCACGGCGGTTTAGCGCCTGCCTTTGGCCCAGGGCGCGATCCTGGAGACCCGGGATCGAATCCCATGTTGGGCTCCCGGTGCATGGAGCCTGCTTCTCCCTCTGCCTGTGTCTCTGCCTCTCTCTCTCTGTGTGACTATCATAAATAAATTAAAAAAAAAAAAAAAAAAAGAACAGAGTAAAGTGAAAAAACAAAAATAAAAAAAGCCAACCAAACAAACAAACAAAAGAACAGGGTAAACTCAGACAAGTTACCTATACTAAGCCTCAGTTTCTTCCTCTGAAAAATAGGTTAATATCAGTGCCTTCCTCATGGGGATGTTCTGAGAATTAAATGAGCGAATATTTGTAGAACACCTAGAACAGTGTTTTTAGCATGTAATAAATACGTCTTTCTAAATATAGAGAGACTATAGAAAAATAATAGATATTCATTAAAAAACACCCGCTGTGTGCTGGCTGCCAGTCCCCGTCTACAAGACGCTTGCTTCTGCTGGAGGGGTTTTACGTGAGCACACGTGCACTTGGCATGCAACGAAGATTACCTGACCAATCCCCAGGGTCCTGAGACGTGGGTAATGTTATCCTCCTCCTTTTGCAAATGAATAAACTGAGTCACAGAGACGAAGTAGTCTGGCCAGGTTTGGACAGCTACTCACGGTTGGCATTAGCTATGAGCACGGACAGCTGGATTCCAGCACGTTCCCACATCACTATCTGCACAAGCGTATGATTCCACTAAAAGAAGTGCTCCCTGACCTGAGTTGACTCTTAGTGGAATGACGATTTATCTGAGGCTCAGAAAAGAACTGGACTACAAAAGATTTACTTCTGAGTGGGGTGGGGTGGGGCAGGCTCTTAATCCTCCCTTGAGGGGTAGGCGCAGATGCTATTATAGTCACAGTAAATGAAGAGTCTCAAAAGGCGTATTTTAAATAGATACAAATCTAACTCAGAGTTAAATCTTGTTTAGACTGTTCAGTGAATGATCAAAACCCTAATGGTTCCAAATAGCTATGCTAACCTTCCTCAGTCTATCATCACTGTCACCTGGTAGCCAAGTCCATCAGCAGGCTTGGGGGGGGCAGGGGTGGTTGGCTCGATTGCATCTTCTTTTCTATTGAAAGGAGAAAGCTATTTAAGGTGTGGTATCTGTGAATAGGACCTTGTATTTACATGAAATCTCTCTCTACGATGTTGAAAGACTTGCATTCATGCCGACTTTATTTCAGTTTTTTGACGGATGGTTAGAGGTCACGATTAAGAATCAAGACAGAGGATTATTTTCTGGTTACTTATCCAAGTTCTCGGATGACGTTTGCTCATGTTGGGGATGGGTTTCTTCACAGCCATGGACAAGAAGAGAGTGTGTGCGGTGATTCACCCCTTAGCTTCCGAGGAGAATTCTTTCTTTCACAGCTACATTTGAAATGATTTGGTAAGGAGACGGGAGGAGTGTGTCCTTCCTAAAAATTTGGTGTATGGCAGGTGGAGAGGAAGGTGCTTGAAAACCAAATGGGGCCAGGAGACAAGAACACCAGAATATCCATTTGCTATTCAATATAGGGATGAAAGTATATATTTAGTAATTTTCACTTTTCTTTTAACATAAATTGTATTAAATTTAAGAACAGGGGTGTCTGAGTGGCCCAGTCAGTTAGGTGTCTGCCTTCGGCTCGGGTCATGGTCCCGGGATCCTGGGATCGAGCCCCACACTAGGCTCCCTGCTCAGCGGAGAGCCTGCTTCTTCCTCTCCCTCTGCAGCTCTCCTTGTTTGTGTTCTCTTTGTCAAATAAATAATGTCTTAAAAAAAAAAAAAAAACTTGAATAGTTTGGCTCCCTGCCCAGTCCTTACTGCTCCATGTTGTTGCTGCTTCCTCAAGAGTGTTGCCATGTGGACATGTGAACAAAATATCACCAGATTTCCAAAATTTTAAAGAAATTTCAGAAATCTGGATTTTTCTGTGAAATTCTCTGAATTTTAAATTTTCCCCATATTATTTTAAGCAGTAGATGGGCAATGCCAGATGCAGTTCACTGGTCACCAGTGTATTACCTCTGGCCTGGTCTTCCTGTAGTGTAGTCAAGATGAATACTTTTTAAAAAGTGAGCATCAAAAAATAAAAAAAATAATAAAATAAGAAGTGAGCATCATCTTTACTGCTAACCATGCTCTTCCTCTATAGTCTCTGCTGTTTTATTTTTCAAATAAATGAAAATCCATTCAACTCTTCAATGCTCCTCAGTGCCCACAGTCAAATCTAAATTCCGTTAGTGAAATTCAAGATCTATTTGCTGCTCCATGCTCCACCTCTACCTTTGTATGTGATGGTCTTTTCACCAGCTTGCTCTTGCCCTCCTTGTCCTGCAAGGACAACACTCCACCAGCTGGAGTGTTGCTTGCTGTGTGGGACCTGCCACGTGAATGATAGGGTGGTTATACGATTAACCAGAATAGAGGGCAAGGGGAGGTACATAAATACAAAGCTAGTTTTGTGATTGATATCTACCGGCCTACTGACCTTGTCTGACTCACTTCTGATATTTTAAAAATCGATTCAATAAATACATATTGGGCCACTCCTATGTGCCAGTCACTCTGTGAGGCACTGGAATTATGAAAATTGAAATCAGGGTCCGTCTCTGTCTTCACATTGCTCACAGGCTAGAACAGACATGCCATCAAACAACTGAAATACAGCATTGAAAGTGCTTTAATGGAGTTTGTTAGGAGATGCCTGTGGAGAGTAGACAAAGAAAGGAACACTCTCCAGAGGAGACACATGAAATAAATGGAAGGGTGAGAAGAAGCTTTCCATGGGGCAGAAGGAAGGAGACCATTTCAGGCAGAACAAAGAAATTTCAAGCAGAGGAATCAATATGTTTAAATAAGAAAGTCTGGAAAATTCAGAAAATGGTGTGTTGTTTTTTACAATTAAACATTCCTAACGATGTTAAGGTATTACTGTACTCTGTGCTGCAGTTTACATGGAACTTGGCCATGATATCATTTTCCTGAGTCTTCCTGGGATGAGCTGTGAGCCTCTTAGCTGAAGCCCTTACCAACTTAGTAGATAAATAATACTTTTCTAGTCTCCGGGCTACAACCAAATTAAGGGACCATCTCCACATACCCAAGGCCTTGTGTTAGAACAAGAATATATCTTTGTTTACAAGTTCTCTCTTGACCAGTTCCTTGGCTCAAAGTATGAGAATTTCCATGCTACTCTCCATGTTCTGCTAGATCAAACCTAAACATTTCCTTTAGAAATTTTAAATAAACTCAATGAAAGTAATAAATTTGAGTTAATTTGTTGGAATTGAGATCCTTTTTTGATGTCTGGGTTTCTTCTGTTGCAGTATTTAAACTTAAATCATTAAAGTAATAATGATCCCTGGTCACTTAGTCTCTAAGAGCCTCATTGTTATCCTATATGGTTTGCAATTAAGTATGTGAAATACCCCAAGGCATTAATAACAGTCTCTTTGAGTGAGTTTTGTGTACTGCAGAAAAATAAACATCCTCCCTCCTGTTCTTCTTAAATAAGTAAATGACATTATTGTTGTAAAGTATAAAATTTTTGAAGTGTAAGATTGTGAGATTGTGTTTAATTTAGAAAATATAAATAACAACTAGGACTAGCTTTTAGTATCTAAGATTACTTGCAGCAAAAGTCTTGAATTTGCTTAGTTCTCAAGAGATGAGGTTTCACCAGCAAAGTAAATCTCCTTGGGGCACGTTGAGTCAGCTCATGAAGAGGCAGTGAGCCATGCCATTGCCATTCATGGTTTCAACCCCATGAAACTCCTTTTCAGAAT